>NC_138976.1:2400000-3147500 GCF_964341445.2 Mesoplodon mirus | reverse complement strand
GGACGAGACCCTCCACCTCAGGCACCAGCTCCGTCTCCATCCTGCCGCCCCACTCTAGGCGCAGACCTCAGGTCTTCGTTCAGCCTCCGCCACGCACGTCCAGCCCCTCGATCATCCCACCCTCTGTTCCGAACGTATCACTGTGACGCCGCATCACACCCATGGTCGCTAACGGGCTTGCCACGCACAGACCCCTGCACCTCCTCCACGGGAGTGTCCTACACCCGCATCTCCCCACCCCGCACCTGCCAGCTGCTTGTTTTGAACCCAAGTGCAGAAATTCACATTCACCTTCACTGAATTTCGCTTCCTTGGTTCTAGAACACGGTCCCAACCTGAAAGACCTTTCTGCGGCATCTTATTCTGTCAAGCAGTGAGAGTAACTTGGCATCGCTTGTGACAGACCCCACGCAGGTCTTTCTGCAGGTCCACAGCCGTGAGAAGGAGTCACTGCATGCAGAACACACACTTCCCTCCGGGGGGGCCAGGCAGGGGAGTGGTGGGGAGGGGCTGATTTTAGAGGCCCAGGCTGCCCCACACGCTCCAGGCCAGCACCCCCGTTCTGAGCAGACTCTGTGCCATAATCCAACCTCACTTCTAGCACTGAGGCCATGCGGCATGACGCCGGCCCAGGTCCCAGGCTCGGCCCCAGACCCGGCAACCTCGACTGCAAACACACACCGCTGGACGTGGCAAGGATGGGGGGACACAGTGTGGCTGACTCATGGACAAGCTACACGACCCAATCCCTGAGAAGTGGCCTCACACACAGCCTCCCGGGAGCATTAACTGCAAGCCGTGGGGCTGGGCTCTGGAGAAGGTGGTGTGTGCTCAGGGAAATTAACTTGTAGAATTATTTACATTAATCGATGTGTAGAATTCCAGGCCTCCACGAGGGTCAAGAGTCACTGCAGTGCCCTCAAGTCCCGGCTGCCGCCTGGTCACTCCATGGACCTTTTGGCAAGACCTGCTTGTGGACAGACTCTGGACCGGCCGCAGCTGGATAGACATCGCCTGGAGGGGCCTGGAAAATGCAGCTCAGACTAGAGAAAATGGTGATTCCGGGCTGAAAGTGAGCAGGGCCAGGCCTGGGGGGAAGGGGCCAGAAGGAAGGGGCGCACTTTGAGTGGAGACACGCATAGTCCTTGGAGCTCAGGAAGGACTGAGAACCAGGGGCCGGCGGAGGGTCACCCCCGAGAGGGGAGTGAGCCAACAGGGGCTCCATCAGGCTGGAGGGTGAGACCCCCAAAGGGACAGGACGGAAGTCTGACACTGGGGACCCAGCAGCCCCCATCTGACCCAGGGAATGCTCCAGACCTGGGCCCAAAATCCAGCCCTGCACTTCCCTGCTGTGTGACCTTGAGCAGGTGGCTTTACGTCTCTGGGCTCCAGGTTCCCCACGGGTGCTACGGAGCCAACACAATGCACATCCCCTGGGCTCTGTGAAGACTCATCAGATGAAGGAGACCAAACGGCACAGCCCGCACACACTCCTGACCTTCCCGGTGCTGAGAGCTTCCAGGAACATCCACGGCGGCATAGTCAGACATGAGCTGAGATGGAGTTTCCGTGTCCTCAGAGATCAAGACCATCAAAGACCTCTGACGAATGCTCTGCACAACTGTTATCGGGTCCCCCCCGCCACCGGTCCCTCCAACCCCAGAGCACCCTCGAGAAGGGGGCAGCCAGCAACCTCGTGCGCTGACCCCCATCTCGGAGGCTCTTTTCCCGGAGGCGGTGGAAGGGGTCACAGGGGTTCCCAGCCTGGAGGCACGGCGCTGGGGGCCAGCCCCTCTGCGCCTTCCCCTCTGCCCCTCAGGGGGGTCTCAGTGCACCCCCAGAGCCGCCCGGCTGGAGCCCACGCCCGAGGTTTGCAGGTGAGGCTCGAATCCCCGCTGCTGTCCCTGCCAGCTGAGCCTGCAGACCTTCAGGCCCCCCTCCCGTCCCGGAATCCGCCCGCCTATAGCACAGGGTGGTAACAGCAGCAACGAGAATCCATATTATCATGAGAACCATCGTAAGAAGAAAACTCCCTCCCCGAGAATTCCTGTGACGCCTGTGTCCCCCCCCTGCCAGGGGCCCTCCACCGACATCACTGACAGCAGCGGGACGCCCAGCGCTGGCTGGCGGGCTGAGGACTTTGTCAGGCACTGTGGCCGTCCATCGTCACTGCAAGTCCCACCTTCAGGGTGAGCAAGCTGAGTCCCGGGATTGCCCAAGGCCCTGCGGACGGTTAAGTGAGGCCAGGGCTGCCCTCAGCGGCTGGCTGTGGTAAAGAAGGAGGCCATGCACCGGCAGGACCCCCTCACCCTCCAGCTGTCCACAGTGGCGGCTCCCTGGCTCAAGTGGGTGGGCTCCCCTCGGCCGCTACCCTCACTTCCCCATCCCACCTACTGCCACTGCCAGTGAGACCACGAGACTCAGCATCCCCCAGCTTCGGCAGCCACGGCCTGACCCTCCTCCGACACGACCCAGTCCGTCCCCAGTGCCCTCGTCTGGAGCCGCTGAGGCCTGCGGGTCACCGGGCACCATCCTCCCTGGGGACCCACAGATCAGAGTCCACTGTAAGCTGCGTGACGCCACAAGGCCGGCCTCCAGCATTGCGTCCGACTGTGGGGTTGGGACGTGGGCCTGTTGCTCACAGTTTCCCTGGAACAAACCTGCAGCCCTCTCGGGCCAGGCAGCAGAAGGAGCCAGGTCCCGAAGCACATGGGCAAAGCAGGGCCTGCCTGATGCTCTGGGGTCTCTCTGGACCCCTCCTTGCCGGGCCCAGGTAGAGAGGTCCCCCACCCACTGCTGGGCTCAACGCAGGTCATGAACACCCGGCACGGCCCCAGAGAGCACCCCACCCCCTGAAAATCACTGCCCACCCGAGGAGCGATTCCAGGCGAAAGCCCTCGGCGGAGACGTTACCGTGAGATCATGCGATTCCTTCACTGTGACCCTGCTCCCACCGGCCTCTGCTAAGTGGTCACACCCGCCTCAGCCCTCAGGCTGCCGGCCACCTGCCCCAGGCGGAGTCCTGGCCCCGGCCTGCCCACAGCCCAGCCTCTCCTGCACCCGAACTGGAGACAAAAACGCACTTCAGACTCCCTGCCCACTGCCTTCACGGGTCAGTCAGCTGCCCATTCAAGCCGGGAGCCGCGCACAGGGCTGGACCCCCAGCCCCTCCACCCGGCAAGAGCTTACCCCCCAGCCTCCTTGGGCAGACACAACTCAGCAGCCGGAGACAAACCTCAATTTGAAAACAAGCAAATATGCATGCCCAGAGACCCGCTTTTAATTCCCCACATGTGCCCTGCAGGCATCAATGGGGAGCAGCCCCTCCCCATGCTGGCCTGGGCAGCGGGCTGGATAGGGACCCCCACCCCAGGGCCAAGTCCTCATCCCTGAAACCTGGGAATGTGGCCTTACTGGGAAACAGGGTCTTCACAGGCATAGTTAAGTGATGGGTCTCAAGAAGAGAATCAGCCTGGATTAAGATAGACCCCGAACCCAATGACTTGTGTCCTTACAAGAGGCAGACACAACAGAGACGCGGGGAGGAGAGGAGAGGCCAGGTGAGAACAGAGCAGGGACAGGAGTGAGGCGGCCACAGCCAGGGACGCCTGGGCTTGTGCCTCCCCAGGAGCACCTCCCTGCCCTGTCAGGCCACCCGAGGCAGCTCCCTTCCAGATTATTCCACCTGCTGCTGGGCCTGGCCACGCCCACTGCCCTCCAAGCTGGAAGAGGCAGGAAGGACCCTCCCCTGGAGCCCCTGGTGGGAGCTCTGCCCCACCCATTTCAGACTGCAGATTTCCAGCTTCCAGAACCAGGAAATAAAAAACTCCTGTCTTTATGCACAGGCTCAGCCGCCATGGCTCACGGGCCCAGCTGCTTCGCGGCATGTGGGATCTTCCCGGACCGGGGCATGAACCCGTGTCCCCTGCATCGGCAGACGGACTCTCAACCACTGTGCCACCAGGGAAGCCCTAAACTCCTGTCTTTTTAAGAGACCAAATTGGAGACCTGTGTTTCTGGGGTCCCAGGAAACACACAGAGACTGCAACACCCCTGTTCTTGCCAGGAATCAGGGAAGGTCCCTGTGAAGTGGGCAGAGCTGAAGCACAGGGGCCTCTGACCTGGACCCACTCATGCCCCTCTGCTTCCCTAGGGTCTGCCTGGCTGGGCGCAGGGCTGCCGCCTCACGTGGCCTGACGCAGCAGGGCAGTGCTCCTGGGCGATACACACAGATGGACGCAAAGGAGAGGGCAGGGACCAGGGTGGACACGGTGCTCAGCCAGGCCCTGCCCAGGACGTGCAGTTTGCGGTAGGAAAGGCTGGGTCTGAGCTTCCCCCTCGGGGACTTGGACCCAAGACTTAGCCCCGGGAGCTTCCACACCACCGACTAAAGTCCGAATGCACGGCCTCGACTGTGATAGCTGCCGTGCAGACACTGGGCCCTCCACGGCGGCTCTGCGTGCCAGGGCAGAGCATTCGTTAGGGGTCTTTGATGGTTCGCTCTGAGTCTTGATTTCTGAGAACATGGGGGGCTGTGTGCACAGCAGGCCGACCTCAGCATCCATCTTGAACACACTGGCCCGTTTTCCAGATGGAGCCGCACTTCCCACCCGGTCCGGCTCCAGAGCCCAGCTCCTCCTATGGCCAGCACCCGTCTACCCAGCAACGCCAACTGGAAAAACACCCATGGACCCAGGGAGGGGCACCTGGCCCGTGAACACTGTCAACTAGTGGGGATGGAAGCGCAGAGACACCCCCAGACAAGCCCGCAGAGTTGCTCGCTGCCCGCAGATGCCCCTCTGGCCATATCCCCATCGTACCCGCCTGTGTCTGAATGGACATGAAAGTGAACCCAGAGTGGCCCCACTGGCCCCGCAAATGCACCACCTTCCAAGGAAGGAAAAAGCACGCTCTGGAAGTGTATACAGCCCCTCTCCAGAGAGACGTTGGGGTCAAACTGACAAAGCCGTGGGAAGGCAGACAGAAAGGGAGTAAAGTGCAAATGAGGGTCACGCTCAGACACAGCAGCACCAGGCTCATCGCCACCGGCAGGACGAGTGCTTTCTCCAGCACCGTCCCCGTGTGTGACAGGACCCAGGAGGCCTTGTGCTACCCAGCCCTGCAGCTCAGCCATCACCACACCCCTCGTCGCCCAGGTGCACGTCTGTCTGCTCTGTAGCCTCTAGACCAACCGGTGTCCTGCACCCCAGGGGGCTCTGGGCAAGTGATCAGTGACGGGATGTTCCCAGAGTCAAGGGTCACAGGTCACAGCCTTGGCCTCTGACACCAACTCACTGCTCCCTGTCCTTCGAGACCCTGATGCCAGGCACCCCTCACATCAAGGAGGGCGAGTCTGTGCTCGAGAGGCATCCCGGGCCGGCTCCGTGGATCGCTGGGAAAGCGCCTCCCCGGCCGTGGCCCCGTTCCCGCCCCGGGAAAGCTAAATTCCAAGAAAGACCATGTCAGTGGAAAAGACAGGCCCCTGGAAAAAGGGAATCAGGGATTAAGTAAACCACTGGGTCTTTCCAAACGGCCGAGGAGAGCAGACAGATGGCAGGACCGTGACTTGAACGCGATGCCGTCTTTCCCTGCCAGCACCCGGGGATTCCGCAGAGAAGAGCTCCAGTTTGTAGTCTGTTTGGTCTTGCTGCCCCTTGAAACATTCAACAGCTTAAAAGCAGACTTGGCTCCTGGCCCAGAACTCACCGGCTCCCCGTCCCCCAGGGCAGGTCTCCTCTTCCACGTCCCCCTCCATTCGAGGACCCAAAAGGAGGGCCCTCCCCCGGCCAAGCACCAGGCTCTGGCTTGCCCCCCAGTCCCACCCTCCGGACCCCTCCATCTGGAACACCGGCCGGCTCCAGGACCGCAGGTGAGCCCAGGGCAGGTGCGGGGCCCACCCGTTCAGTCCCATGTTTGAGAGCCTGGCCCGGGGGAGGGTGCTGTGCAGACCACCAGTCACGCAGGGGAGGCTAGCTCTGGCAGCCACTGCCCCTGCTAGCAGCTTGTGCTGGCTCTTCCTGGAAGGTCCCAGGGCTTCAGACCCCACAGGCCAGGGGACTCCGGTGTCCCCGGGGCCTGTGCAGGACGATGGGAACTGAGCAGCCTGGAGCAAGGCCAGGCACCCACCAGCGCCGTCGAGACCACCAAGGATGCGCCCTGGCTGGGGACGGTCCTGGTTTCCTTGGTCAGGTGGATAGAGAGATGCAGGGGCTGCCGTGACTGTCACAACCGCCACGACATCAGGACAGGCCATCAGCTCTCAGCAACAACAGACCAACCCCGCTGCGCTGCAGTTTTGCTGGGTGACCTTCGGTAGGTTACTCAACCTCTCTGGTGCAGGGAGGGCAGAGCACACAGGCGGCGTGTTGTCACAGGGCCCTGCTGGTGGCCCTGCCTGGCTTCCCACCCAGGTTTGCCACTGAAGAAATATAGCCACTTCCCCCTCCTGCCAGACGCGCTCGCTCTCCTGGCAGTCTCATCTGTTTCCGAAAACACAGAGCTTGCCCTAAGCCCGGGGTGAAAACAAGACTCTCCTGCACAGGGAGGCCCGCAGGACCCCGTTTCATAGAGGTCCGGAGAATACCCCCCACTTCCCCCGACGGCGGGCCCTTGGGGGGTGGGACGAAGCCCCGGGACCCCCAGCTGCTCACGGGTCCCAGGGCACGGGTACACCCCAGGGGAAGGGACAGGACACAGGACACGCAGCTCCCCAGGAATTTCACTGCGGGCGCCCCCCGCAGGCAGGTCCTCAGGCAGCCCTGTAGGGCACACGCTCCACCTGGAAACAGGCGGGCAAGGACCGGGGCTTGGCCAGGTCAGCGAGGTGGGTGGCAAAGCAGTGACCAGGGAGCCAGCCCGAGCCCCTTCCAGAGCACACCACGGCACCCTGAGGGACAGTCCCCACCTGGGGGCTCTGGCCAGGAGCATGCACCCTGGCCAGGGCAGCATGACCCACAGCCAGTCCCTTCCCTTTGGGTTTCTGGGCACAGCAGTGGGAGGCCCGGTGAGCCCAGGCGGCTCCACCCCCTGCATGGCTCAGGGCCCTCATCTCTAAGGCGGAGGTCCAGCACCTAACTCGCACGGTGAGGTTAAGGGACAGCTCGTGACCCTGTGCCACCACAGAGGGAGCAGACCTTGGTCACAGCCGCTGCCATGGTTGACAGGTAAATGCAGGTGGATGCTGACGGTGGGCCACCCGCTCTGACTGCCAGGGGTCTGGTCGGTGTGGTTTGCTATGGTCCTCACAGGTGCGGGCATTTTACAGAGATTCCATCAGGCCACCCCACGACCCCGAGCATTGGCCCCGTCGCGCCCATTTTACAGATGAGGACATTGGGCTCGGACAGGTTCAGAGTGGGCTCTAGGCCATCAGCCGGAGAGGAAGAGCATGAAGGCCTGGGGGACCTTGCTATGCACCCCACTTCCTCCCTGGGTGGCTTTGGAAGGACGGGATGTCCAATGTCCCCGTACGGCGGGGCGACCCCATCAGAGCCAGGCTCACACCGGGGCTGGGGAGGCCAAGGGGGCGAGGGCTGCGGCCACCTGCCCCAGCCCCACACCCAGGCCAGAGGTGGCACCAGGGAGGCCCCGGTCACGGTGCCGTCTGGCGAAAACCGGGCGCTGCACTACAGGAAGTGTTTGTCTTGGCCTTGACGGCCTCCATCCCCGGCTCTCTCTGTGGATAAAGGGGGCCTCTGTGGGCCCACGCGCACCCCAGGAAAAAACCCAGTGGCCCCAACAGACTCTCTAGAGTTCAGTAAACCCCTATTTGGAAACAGCACACATCACAAAACCCAGCGTGTGCCAGTGGCGGCTTGGCCCTCCACCAAAGTACCCAGAATCCTTCCGGCTCCCCCAGAACCTCCAAGAGCCTCGGGACAAATTGGCTTTTAATGAGGGGAAGTCATCCTTCCCGGCGAAGAACGAAGAACGTGGCTGCTGGGGAATCGGTTGCAATGGTGCTGGCCCCTCCTTTTAAAGAGACGTCTCCAGAAACCAAAGTGGTTAAAAATGGCAAGTGTCGTTATCTGGAATCTACTGGAAAGTCAAGAGTTAAATCACTTTTAGTTATAAAAATTCTGTTTCACTCGCCACGAGACAAAGGGGGGCTGGGGATATGAGGCCAACCCACCCAACTTTCTCCTTGCTCTCTGAAGGAAAAAAAGCAAAAAAATGATGCTCTGGGGCCCCCGAGGGCATCACCACCTCTAGCTCACTGGTCTTCATTAGGAAAGACAGGTCACATTTTCCGATGTGGACACATCCAACAGCCAGGGAAGGCCAAGGCTACGGAATCACCTCCTTCAGAACATGAATAGCTTGTGGTCAACAAAAATCTCTGGTGCCTGGCAGACACTCTCCCTCAAATCGAAAGCCACGACCAGGAAGAAGCGCTCCCCAGAATGCTGTACATATTTTTGAGCTACAGATTCCATCAAAGCCTGCATGCTCTCAGCCGCAGAGCAAGACCTACTCAGCTTATTGGGCGGCTAAACAGAGGAGGAAACCAGAGTTATCCGATTTGAGATCCATTTCTTTTTTTTTTAATTTAATTTAATTTATTTATTTTTATACAGCAGGTTCTTATTAGTTCTCTATTTTATACATATTAGTGTCTACATGTCAATCCCAATCTCCCAATTCATCCCACCACCACCCTCCACCCCACTTTCCCCCCTTGGTGTCCATACGTTTGTTCTCTACATCTGTGTCTCTATTTCTGCCTTGCAAATCGGTTCATCTGTACCGTTTTTCTAGATTCCACATATATGCGTTAATATACGATATCTGTTCTTCTCTTCCATTTCTTTTTGATAATTATAAATTGTTTTCCTTCTCTAATCATAAACGTGGGTAACAGCTACGGAATGCTGGCCGTGGGCCACGCATATGCCTCGGTGGTCCTTAAACACACCTCACCCACACAAGCATTTCAGAGAGGCTAGGCAGTCACCCAGGATCTCACAGCATGTAAACAGTGCAGCTGGGACTTGAACCCAGCCCTGACTTTCCTAGTGCTTCCCTACAGCACCGGAGTCTTAGCAGACTTGTGCTCATGGGAAAACTGGCTCAGAAGATCAAGGAAGCAGGATTTGGTTTAGGATCCTTATTTTTTTAAGAGACGGATAAAGCTTTTTCCTGAATCGTTACAAGAAAAGACCCATCACCAGCACACAAAAGGCTAGAAATCAGGAAGGTTTGGCAACAGCGCAGAAAAGCTACCACGCGGTACATGAATTCAAACCCCAGCCTCGGCACACGGACCCACCTCCGCATTCAGACCTCGAGCAAGGGTGGCGGCAGCGACCCAGGCTCCCGGGCGCTGAGCAGGTACCCAGCGCTTCTCAGAGGAGCCCAGGTGAGCCCCCGGCACCTCTCGAGGCAACATTACCAGGACCCACGTTTTACAAATAAGTCCTGAAGCTCACCAAAGCCACCTGCTTTACCTGGATCCTCCCACCAGCAAGAGGTCTACAGCGGCAAAAACTTAATCCCAGTCGGTGCGACCCCCAAGCCTTTGACAGTAGCTCCCCGGGAGGACCCCAAAGCCGCTCAGGCCTGGCTGAGGACAGCCCAGCCGCCTGCAGTTCATCCCGGGTCTCTGGGCAACTGTGGTCAGAGTCATGCTCGGAGGATGTGTCGCCATAACTCGCAAAATTTGGCAGTGCCTGCAGAATCCAGGCGCCCAGCCCACCCTGCTGTCCACAGGCTGCAGCCGTCCTGGACTCCTGCTGTGCTGAGCAGCTGCCAACTTCGGCAGGACCCACGGACCCACCTTCACACACTGGTTCCCACGTCCCCACAACCCCCGCTTCCACGTAGAGGTGGCTGTTCTGATCTTTCCTCGCTCATCCACGTCTGACCAACCGGGCTCTGCCCACCTTTCCACCTGCCCTGACGCTGGGTTGCTATCAAGGCTGCACACACGTCAAGCGCTTACTACGAGGGGGCCGTGGTACTTTACAGCATTCAGCCCCACCTAATTCTTGCCACGTTCTATGAAGGAGCTGCATTTGTGATCCCATTTTACAGATGGAGAGGCTGAGGCTCAGAAACGTCAGAGCAACCTGCCCAAGACCCGGAATCAGCAAACGAGACAGTGGAGAGTCTGGCCCCGCGGGCCTGCACCGAGGCCACCTCCCCCGCCCCCGAACCTCTCTTAGTTACGCATGTGGCCCCAGTAGGACCCCCGAGAGAGGTGAGACCCAAACCTCATCCTCCCCACGGGCGCAAAGCCCGAGGGCCCGTTCAAACGCCTGCCCGTCTCCGCGGGCAGAGACATCACTCCTGCCGTTAACAGAAGCAGGACACTCAGTAGGCGTTCCCTCCCCGGCCGCCCCCAGCAGAGCGCCAGGATCCAGGCAACGCGGCGTCGGCTCGGCTGGCCCCAGGTCCCCGAGGAGAGGACAGGTGTGCGTCCCAGGTGCGCGGGACAGCCCGGCTCCCTGCTTACCTCAAACACCTCCTCGTCCAGAATTCGGGTGCCAAAGACAATGATGCCGTTAACGTCTATCACGGGGTGATTGCTGCGGTCCAGGAAGGTGGTCATCTTCTTTTTACAGTCCAGGATCAAGGTGACATTCTTCTTGTGGACGCTGAGAGCGATTCTGTGCCACCTGCAAAGAAACAGACAGCCAGGCAGGTGAAGGGGGGCTGGTGTCACGAAGCACCAATACGAGTGCCTCAACCGCAAATCCCTGGGGACCCAGGAGGACCTCGCTTTCCTGCAGTGTCACGGGGCCGAGCAGTTCAGAGCCGAGCCTCTGTGGGCAGACAGGCGCGGGCACAGGTCCACACCGCGTGCCACGTGAGACCCACTGGACTCAAAACTCAGGTCTCTCATCTCTGGGATGAGACCAGCTGTGCAGCCCGGAGCACAGCCCTGAAACCTGGAGTGGGCTGGTTAGTGGGTCAAGGGCGGGGAGACCTGATAGTGCTTCCCTACGGACCGTCTCAACCCCCAACAGCAAATGCAGGCTGCCGGAGAAACCGAGCCTGACAGGAAACGGTGGGACTGATGGATCTACGTGAAACTCTCAATTAGAAATGCAGAAGTCAGGTCCTGAGGTCTTCAAGGATCACAGCACGTGGCCTCAGACGTGTCAGCCAATTAATTTCAAACTACCGGGGTTTAGGGATGCATCCAACAGAGAATTCTGGAAAGACCTGACTTCTTTTTCGTCTTTTTTAAATCATTCACTCTCACATCTGTGTCTGTATCCTTAAGGATACCTTCAATCCTTTCTGGAAGAAGTTGGGTATAACTACACAGTCTCCGTGTCCCTTCGGACACTAAGAGGCTGGCATTGATACAGCTTAGTGCGTTTTACAAAGGGGACGTGGAGGCCCAGGGAGAAGAGGACCTCCCCAGAACCACAGAGGATGAGCCCAGACCAAGACCCAGCTCCCAGGACTCCAAGCCCAGTGCTCTCTCTGACCTGTGGGCGTGTCAGCACCATCCTGCTATAAAGCACATTCTGCTATAAGGTCCCCAGTTTGGCCGGGGGCTTTAGGTGACCTGCCCCGACCCTCCAGCAGGAGAAGGAGTGGGTTGCTGAGTGGTGCCACTTACTTGCCATCTGACAGGTTGATGCCTCTGAAGAGGGGATAGTCCTCCGGCCCCGGTTTCCCTGTGTGGTCCTCATAGAGGAAGACCGGAGAGCGGCCCATCTCCAGGCCGATCTGCTGGATGCCCTGCTCATTGTAGATGGAGACCAGGAAGGCCTGGTTGCCTTTCTTGGCTTTCACAGTGGTTAGAATGGAGAAGTCCTCGGGAAATGCAGACACTGGAAGAGAGGACAGAGATAAGGCCGTCGGGAAGCCCCCAACCCTGCCCAGCCACAGCTCTCTGCAAACAAACCAGCTCAGGGACCTGGCAACATTTGCTGGATACGGTGGTGCATTGGCTGCGCATCTGCCCCTTGATCAAACTGTTCCTGCAGCCTTCCCCTAACACCACATGGTCAAACCTACCCCCTTCGAGGCTCAGTCCAAATGCAAACCTAATTGGTCCTTCCAACTGTGAGCCTTCCATGCTATCTTTTTTAGTTCCCACACCTCAATACATCTATGTATAAAATCTTCTTAGAACTTTCTAGAATGTGAGCTTCCTCTGGGCAGGTGCTGTTTCAGATGCGTCTTTTACCCTCTGCAGTGCCTAAAGCTGTGCCTAGCAGAGTGTGTCTCATTTTGCACCCTCTGGAGGGAGGTATGAGAGAGAGAAGAGAGGAAGGAAGGCAAGAGGCAGGGGAGCATGACTAGAATTGCACTTTTTGACATTTCCTGGTTGACACGCCAATCAGAGAAAAAGTGAAATAAGTCAAAAGACTTCATATTTAGGGCTTCCCTGGTGGCACAGTGGTTGAGAGTCCGCCTGCCGATGCAGGGGACACGGGTTCGTGCCCCGGTCCGGGAAGATCCTACATGCCGCGGAGTGGCTGGGCCCGTGAGCCATGGTCACTGAGCCTGCACATCTGGAGCCTGTGCTCCGCAACGGGAGAGGCCACAGCAGTGAGAGGCCCGCGTACCGCAAAAAAAAAAAAAAGACTTCAAATTTAAAAGGAAAACCCAGACCCTGGTATGTTGGTGGGAGGGAGAGTTCCTTACAACACAGGCCAGAAACAATTTGAGGCCATTAAAAGCCAGACCCGCGCTGGCCCTGCCGAGGGCACAAGGCTGCTGCAGAATCCTCCACACGCACGCCCTTCACGGCCTGCCTCCATGGACAGGAGAGGAAATCTCAGCCCCCTCCTTCCATCCATCCTGGTTCTCTCTGTGTGCAATTTGCAATTCCCCCAAGAGCGAGGGCCCGGGGCTGACAAGGGAGCTGGGCTATCGATGCACAGCCAGGAAGGCTCAACCCAAGTCAGTGTGCTTCTCAGAACCAGGCCGAAGAAGCGAGCCCGAGGGGTGTCAACAGGGACACCCGACAGAGGAAGGACAAGGCCCTGCGGCTGAAGCTGCCTCACATCCAGCATGCTGCAGAGCGCTGAAGCCCAGCCCACGGTCCTAGGCAAGGACAGAGCCCATCATCAAACCCACCCCTTCTTTAGAATTGTGACAAGGTCAACCAGGTGGCCCGCGTGGCAGAGCGGGGGGTCAGTACAGCTTCTAGTGGGGATACTGTCCTTGGGCGCCCTCTGCTGGCAGCACTGCTGCACGGCGGGGCAGCTGGGCTCTGCTTCTGGTCCCTGTGAGCGCTGCCGATGTCCTGCTGAGGGGAGGGCGGGGTGCCACGAAAAGAACTGCCCCTGCAGCCCCTGGAGGACCCAGGGTAGACACACGGTCTCTCTAGCCTGAGGACAAGAGGGGCCACGGCGGCTTCAGGCAGAGAAACCAAACCCCAAAGGCCAACAGCGTTGTGTGAGTTTTCAAGGCCGTGATGGAGAGCAGGTGGAGAAATCCATCCCACGGCCCCCAAAGCTCTGGCTAAGGTGCGGATCTGGAAAGGCCCAAGGCTCACAGCCCGGGCAGGATCCGGCCCCGTGTTAAGGAGCTAGAAGTTGGGGTCTGTTTGCTGTGCTCAGCACCGTGGCCCAGCCCATCTCCCGGGGCGGGAACCAGCTGGATGCCTCCACTCCCAGAGAGGGGGTAGGTTTGGCCATGTGCCGTTAGGGAAAGGCTGCAGGAACAGTTTGATCAAGGGGCAGATGTGCAGCAAATGTCTGAGCGCCACCATGTCCAGCAAAGTTTGCCAGGTCCAGGTGGAGGGTGAGGAGGTCAGTGTGGCCATCTGTCTGAGGACAGGCTGGCTTCACTGAGGGACCAACTCAGGCTGCCCTTCCACGGACAGGAAGCCATTTGGAAAGAGGCCCGTGGAGGCCACTACCGTCACAGCTGTCCCCCCACGCTGCCCTCCAAAAGTGGGATGTGAGAGGGAATCAGAGATCCCGGCCTGAGTGAACGGCCGTGGTAGGGGAGGGGGTTTGCGTGCAGGCCCCAGGGGGAGACCCCAGCCAGGCCAGTGGCAGGACCTCAGTGGTGGCCCTTTGGTCCCTGGGAGTGAGCGGGCACTAAGGGGCCCAGGGTGGTATCTGACCCCAAGCATCTCAGAGGCCCCTGCTCCTGTCCAGGATGGACTACAATCACCAAGTGAGTCCGTGAGCCCCTCACTCCCATCTCAAAGGGTTGCCTGCCTCCCGTCCCCACCCCGTGATGACTCCACGCCTCTTACAGTCACCCTCCTGCCTCAAATAGCGAGAAGAGCGGACATGGGAGGGCCCCTCCCCCTCCCTGCAGCGTGACGCACAACCCAGGACCATGAACACCCTTGCTCCCGACTCACTCAGACGCTGCCTCCCAATTTTTACATCGCTACGGTAACACACGTTCTCAGCTCAGATAAGCTGAAAGGAGAAATTACGTTTAATATTCATCTCCCTCCTGGCAAAATAACAAAGGATGTGTTGTCACTTTATAGACCGTTCATTCTCCTCTGGACATGAGCTGGACGCTGACACACTTTATAATCTACACTGTCCGGGAGAGACCCGCCTGCTATCCAACGCTTTGTATTTTGTTTCTCAGAGAGAAGTCAAAACTGAGGGGTGAGCTCAGCAAGAGACCCAGTTACTTCCTTAGACCATTTCCTTTCCACCTGGGCTGAAGCCCAAAGGCACGGAGCAGTTTAGGTGTACAGTGGGCGTTTAATAGGTGCATTTGCTATTAAACTGAACCCTACTAAGCCAACACTTATAGGTTCTGCTGGACAGAGGCTGATTCTGGAGGTCTCGCCCCACGGTGGAGGTCAGGCCTGGAGTGAAGGCGGAAGAGTGAGTGGGGGACGTGACTATGCCCAGGCCCCGTCTCAGATCCTGAGCAGGAAAGGAGTCTCAGCGGCCCCGAGGTTACCAGAGGGAGGGCAAAATGGGGAGAGGACCCCAATCCTAGGCACGAGAACAGAGGAGGGGGCCGCGTGACCACGGGGAGGCTGCCTTGCCTGGATATTGTCTTTGGAGGGGATGGCTGGACCTGGATGATGGCAGCAGGCCTGTGGTTCCGGCACACCCCCAGGAGCCGGGGCAGCCTCATGGGACACGCCTGCCTCCTGCATTCAGGGAGGGCCCATGACGGCTTCTTCTAGGGTCTCAGGCCAGCCTTACCTTGACGTGCTGCCCCCGACGCCCGCAGGCAGAGGGTGATGAGGCCCAGGAAACGCCCCCCTCCAGGCAAACTGTGCAACCCTCTCCGGTTTGTTGGTGGCCTCCGCTTCCCACAAAGCGTCACCGTCCTGGGTTCTGCTTTAGTCCTTACAGCCTGGTCTACCCAGTGCCAGGACCACCCAGCACCAACCATCAAGGTCAGTAACTTGGAGTTGCACTCCTGGCCCTGCTGATTCAGGACCCGAATTACAAGCTCTAAGCAAGACTAGAAAATCCTCTTTGGATCGGGGAGGAACACTAGGCCCCGTCTTGCTGGCAAGTGCAGAGAACACCAAACTGCTTCTCTTCACCTGCTGGGAAGGGGGCAAGTCCCCTGAAGAACCCCAGCCCAAGGAGCCTTGATTTCCCCAAAAGAAACGGCCTGGATCGCAGGCGATCTGTACAAAGTGGGAGAATCAATGACTGGGTGAGGCCGGCGTCTGGGCTGGGGAAGGGGGACAGGTCCTGCAAAGGTTCCCAGATACCTGCTCAGCTTTGGCCCCCAAGCCCGCATCCACGACCCAGGCCCACCCGGACTGCACAGGGGCGCCCGCATCCCCAGAGAATCCAGGTGGCCTCTCGGGAGAATGATGGGGGTTTTCTCATTACGGGGAGGCCACCCGGACCCGGACCTCCTTTGCACTGAGACGTTTAAAACGTTTATGCTCAACTCGGGCCACCATGGCCTCGGCCTGGCTGGGGCCACCTGACCACACCACCCCTTCCCTCTGCAGCTGCCCAGCAGACACAGCGTCTAAAACGCAGCCAAACGCCACGGCTCCCCAGGAGGCCAGCGTCCAAGCAAAAAGCAAGACAGGTGGGTGCCCCTTCCGAGGTTTCCAAGAGAGGAAAGGCCAGAGAGGCTGTGTGGTTTCATCAACCCTGGGGCCTGCAGAAAAGACCCCCTAGAAGTTCCTGCTTAAATCATCCCCAAGGACCTCCAGTTCTATTTGCCATTAATGAGACGATGATTATATATGGACCCATTGTACCCCACAAGCTAATGATGGCTAGAAGGCCCTGTAATGGCCTTTTAAACTCTTTGAGTATCTAATCAAGATCCTAATTTGAGAGGTTAGGAAAAATGTGGGCTTAAAAAAAAAAAGATCCCTGGGCTGCCCTGGTGGCGCAGTGGTTGAGAGTCCGCCTGCTGATGCAGGGGACACGGGTTCGTGCCCTGGTCCAGGAGGATCCCACATGCCGCGGAGCAGCTAGGCCCGTGAGCCATGGCCGCTGAGCCTGCGCATCCGGAGCCTGTGCTCCGCAACGGGAGAGGCCACAACAGTGAGAGGGCCGCGTAAGGCATAAAAAAAAAAAAAAAAAAAGATCCCTGTCTGCTGTTGAGGAATTCATACCAGATCTCCAATAATTGGCCTGTATTCTGAGACCCTGTGATATTTCTCACCCCAAGATAACCGGGGTCCGGGGGGCGGGCAGGGATACTAACTCCGATGAATTGGTTGTGACCCTGAACTGGGTGGCAGGGATCAGATTAAACTAATTGTCAGCAAAGCAACTACAGATGACCTCGAGGTAGGACACCTAATTCCACAGGACGGCTTTGGAAGGTGACCGCGTCACAACACGTCAGGCAGTGGGTTTCTGTCCCAAAGTGCAGTCACCATTGTTTGGGGCCGTCAGCTCTCACAAGCCTCCCCTGCCCCCAGCCCCTCAGTCCCCCTAGGACAGGAATTCTAAACTGGGGACTCGGGGCAGGCGAGCAGACAACTTCTGGGTGATTCTAAAAGATACGCTGGCCCCAAGAAAGGATAAGATACACTCCTCTGGCCGTGCGGGAAAGTGAAGTCCCCGCGGTTCTCTGTGGCAAGTGACCCAGGAGCCCTGGCAGTGACCCCTGTCTTCAATGACGGTCAAACGCTCTGGAAGGGGGATGTCTGGCTCCCAAAGGTGGTAAAGTGGGGGGGCTCTTTAAGATAGTGAAGGGGCTTAGGGCCCCGGACAGATATCTCACCGACCCCAAATGACATTCTTGGGAAGAGCAGACCCAGCCCCTCTCACAGAGATAAACCCTTAAAAGTCCCCATTGGATTTAAAGGAAAGCTGAGAAAAGAGCTGGGGTGAAGCAGAGAGTTATGAGTGAAAGGGTGAGAGGGAGCAAAATGCAGCCCCTGAAGGACTGCGTCCTCCTGGGACCCAGCAGGGATGTGACAAAACAGAGACACCATTACTTGTCAAAAGACTGAGCCCTGATTCAGGGTTCAATGTCCAGGGTGCATGCAGTCACCAAAAAGATGACGTAAGGTCTTCTAATTATCACAAAACATCTCCTGAGGTGAGTTCATCTGCCCAAGGTCCCCTGGGCCCTCTCTGATGTTGAGTCAGGAAGAAGAACTCCTTTGAGGTGGAGGGAAAGGTAATCAAACCTGGGCCTAGTTAGCCGGTCCAGATAGGCCCCGAGGGTGTGAGGGGGGCAGTCAGGGACCACTCGGATGCTGCATCCGAGCAGCAAACATCACTTCCCCCTCTGGGTACGTAATTAAAAGCAGCGACGTGACACTTGGCAATTGATTCTCATTAAAAGCCTGCACTCTCTTGCTGGGAGCCATGACGTCTGATTCATGGGTCCCTTAACGTCCTCGCCCCCAGTTAAGCTTCTGTCTGGAAGCGTTTCCTTTCCCGTGACCCCAGGGTTTCTCTTAACCCCGTCACCCGGGAACCATCCATCTCCTTTTTGCCTTTGGAGTCCTGACAGACTGTCCACAGCTGGAGAGACACCTGCTTGGAGAAGCAGTGTGAACAGATGAGGCCCCGCTGTCCCTTTGGTGGTGGACGGTGAGGGGTGCCGGTTGTGTATTCACTATCCTGACATCAAACCAGGCTCATCCGCGGAAAACCAAGCACGTTTCGCCACCCCACCAGGCTCTGGTCCCTGGCTGGGGGTGGGAGATGGAGCCGCACCTCCCCCCAAGGCACACACGCCGTCTCTTACCAGGGTACAGCTGCTTGGTGGGCGCACTGAGTTGGGCATCTTTTGTGACCCTGTAAGCAACATCCGGGCCTTTGGAAGATCGCCGTGCTGCACAAAAGCCTGTAGTCTTGGTTATTCCGTCAGGCAGGCTGTGAAAATCTAGAACCTTCAGGAGATCTGCTGGCTGAGCTGAAAGGACAAAGAGGAGGTGCAGGGTTAGCCACGGGCAGGAAGGGAGTGCCCACAGGGCAGGCCCACCCTCTGGTGAGCCCCCGGAGGGTTTAGATGAGCTGGAAACCAACCTTCACCACCTCCCTTCACCCACACCTCAATCTCTGACACTCAGAAGATAGATACCAAGGGATCACCTCAGAAACCGGGTGCTCTTGGGAGCAGGACACCCCACTCTGTAGAAATGCACACGGCCAGGAATGTTCCCGCCCTGGTCCCTGCAAGCAGCCACCCACCAGGAGCAAAGCCTCCCTGATTTTGCACTCACGTTGCTCTTTGTTTCCCCAAGTGCTGTACAAGACCCGGGCTCCCAGACACCTCTCCTCATTAGTGTCACAGAAGACCCACCCCAAACACAAGCTGAAAGGCGGCGTTAGATCCCACAGCTGATGGAAGCGGCTTTATAAAGGCCGGTCTTACGAAACTGGAGTGACTGACAGCTCATGAAATCTGTTATGTAACTGCCGGAGCGCATGCCCCTCCTGGGTGCCACTGAGAACAGCGGGTATGCCCCTGGCACATTTTATCCCCCATCCTCATCCAATTAAAACGTAATTTTCCCATAAGAGTTTAACAAATAGATTCTATTTGCCCCCAGAAGACCGGCGCATACAGGGCAAGACAGTGCAGAACCAAGAGCAAGAGAGGGGCGGGTCCCTGCATCTCTTCTGGTAAGTTCCTGACCTCTCTCCAGGGCCCCGCAGAGAAGGGAGCAGCCCCTGATGGCAGGGGAGAAGCTGGCATTCTGGTGAGCTCAGCCGTCCCCCACAAATGCAAAACATAGCCTCCATGTGCCGGCACATGCCCCAACGACAACAGAAAGATCCCAGACCTCCAGGCTGTGAGGACCACAGGCTTGCGATCCACATGCCCCCCTGCCCTAAACAAAGCCAGTTTCGTATGGAAAGTTCAGCTCATGCTACTACAGACAAGAGTCCTGGGAGTCCAGGCAGAGAAAGTAAACTCGAACTTGGAGTGAGCGTGACAGGACATCTGTGCAGCTGGGCTTTTGGGGAACCCAGTGGCCAGCACCCGCCTTTCCATGTGGGTGCGGGTGGGGCTGCCACACCCCCTCCACTGGGGCATGTGGGCCTCCCTGGCCAATCAGAGCACAGCACCACCCTGTCCCTGGGGCTTGGTCCAGGGCTGGGCATGTGACTGGACCAGGCCAAGGAAGCTCCATCCTGGGGCTTTTTCCTCTCTGCTCTGCTGGCTTCACACATGGATGATGAACCTGCAGCTGCAGGTGGCTGTCTTCTGGGGGTTGGGGGAGCGCCTGTCTGAGGATATGGACAGACAGACTCCCGCCACACAGCTTGGGCTCCTGGATCAAGCTGTGCCTGAAGAAGACTCATCTATACAAACCAACAGGTTGTCATCATGCTTATGCCAATTTGGGTTAGATTCTGACACTTGCTACTAAAAGCCCACATCCACTGCTGGGTGCAACACTGGGCTGACACAAGCTTGCCCCTGGGATCTCTGGGCTCCTTAACTATTGAGTTCCCCGGCCCACTGACCTTCCTCCCCAGAGGGTCGTTACATGCCTGGGACTCGCTCAAGAGGAAAGTTCCACCTTTTTAACAAGGGTGAAAGCTTTGGAGGTGAGAAAGGACCACCAAGGCCGGTTTCCCCTTGGCCGGGTTCTGAGCAATCCTGCAGCCAAGCTGTTGCATGTGGAACCCAGCACAGCTGTCGGGGTAGGTGGCCATGCAGCCCCGCTGCTTGTCCAGGTAAGTCCTTAGCAAGAGAATCACCCAGATGGAAGCCTGGAAGGGGAGCAGGTGCCGGGCGGGGCGTTTAGGGCAGGCACGGTGGACGGTGCCAGAAGGAAAGGGGGGATGGTGCCCTGTAGGCCATTCCCACCATGAGGAGCTGGGCATGAGGGTAGGACGGCAGGTTGGGCCAGGCTCTCAGGGGGACCAGGGTGGAAGCGAATTGAAGCTTCTCTCCATCACTAAACACACACCAACACCTGGCCCCGCCCACAGTTCCCTGCAAGGCACCGTAATGCCCAGATTCCAGGGTTCTGAGGTCCCCTGTTCCAGCGGTGTCATTTCTACAACTCGGCTTTGCTGCACACCTCTGTCACTTTAATCAAGGGACCAGAAACCTGGGGGATGAGGATTTCCCACCTCTGCAGAGAGAGGGGCACGGTAGGGACCCAGGACACCCTTGGTCCAGGCTGGCGTCCACCACGAATAGAGCTGCTGCTTCTCAGGGCCTCTCTGATTCTCCTGGGGGGCTTCAAGCTCCTGCCCAGAGCCCTCCCCCCACACAGGGGCGTCAGCCCCTTGCGCGTGGGTGGCACCTCCAAAGCGCTCAGCACCAGCGACCTCTCCCACCCCGCCCCCCCCACCAGAAGCTTGTCCACTTGACATCAGAAGCAGAGCCAGACGCAGGTGCCTGGCACAGCCCAGGGCCTCGACTTGGCCTATGGGGAGAGATGGCCGTGCCAGCCGCTGGCTCACCTGCCCTGTGACACAGCCAAGCTCTGGCTCATCTCTGAGACGGTCGGCTCCAAGATCGGCTATGGCCAGGAGAGGCATCAAAGATCCGGGCTGAGTGTCTGGGACTCACATCCCAATCGCCGTGATGCTCTTCCCAGATGTGCAGGCTTGTGGACCTGCTTCTTCTATGGCCAACAGAGAGAGCTGTTTCCCAGAAGCTTTCCAGGCCATGTTTATGGACCTCTGCTGCAACAAGCTGAAAAGGCCACCGACATTTCCAGGCCCAATGCCACCCCTCCTGCTTGTGCCAGAGCTAAAAAAGTATTTTTTTCATTTTATAAAAGGTGTGGTAATGGCTTCCATGGTCTCTCGTCCCCGGTGACGCCAGAGACCCCCTCTTTGAACTGGGAGCCTTGGTTCCTCTATCAGGGCAAGAATTCCACTGGGAGACAGCACCAGCTTTGGGGACAAGTGGGTGGGGTCTCGAGCCCAGCATCACCCCCCAGGGAGAACATCTCAGGGCCACTTCCTCTGGGAAACAGCACAGCACAGTTCCTGGGACCCGAGAGCCTTCTCCTGGCTCCTCCCTCCGAGCAGAGGACGTCCCGGGGCTCCCTGGGGATCACCGTGGTCCACTGGTTCAGGGAAGACAGGAAAGGAACTGACCGTGCAGCCCGTGCACACTACCAGGGGCCCCTCCCCACCTGAGAACCACAGGTGACGCGAACAAGGCAGCTCCAAGGGCTTCGTGGAAACACAGCCTGGTGGCTTCCACGTAACCCTGGTCGTGACGGGGATCGCCCCCGTGCTGGGAGCCCCCAGGAGCGGCGGGCGCCAGGCCTGGGCTCACTCAGGCTCTTCCAGTGTCTTCCTGTTCCGCGGAGCCTGGGCGGCTGAAAACTACATTTCCCAGACTCCTCTGCGGGAAGGGCTCGGGATGAAAATTATGTTCCACACTCAGAGGGGAGCTGGAATGGGAGAGAAAGAAACTCTCTTCTTGCAGGATCTGGGACCAGGTCATGAGGTCCACTGACATTTGCAGACTTCTTGAAGTCTGGGTGCCCTCCCACTCTGGTGGTGTGACCATGAGTGGGGGGGGGGTCTGGTGACCCCACCACTCCTGCTCTGCCAGTGGCTGTGTGAGCCCCCGATTCCTGCACTCAGTCTCCTTCCCCTGCAGTAGCCCGCTGCTCCCTTTCTGCTTGTGCACTGAACCTGCCTGAGACCGCGCAGATGTAACCAGGTATTACACCCACAGACCCATAAAGGAACGGACGCCGGAGAGGTCAGTTTTAAGGCAGAAAGGGGGCGGCTGAGAAAGGATTTGGAAACGTAGAGTTGAGTTCCAGCTGCCCTATGCCAGAAAGGCAGCATGAAGGCCCTGAAAAGCAGTGGCACGAAGCAGGAGCTCAAATATAGAAGTGTGTGCTGTACACCTGAAACTACACAACACTGTGAAACAACTGGACTTCAATAAAGAGATATATATAGAAGTGCAGGATGGATGGATGGATGGACAGATGGATGGATAGACGGACAGACGGATGGATGGATGGATGGAAAAATGGATGGATGGATGGACGGATGGATGGATGGATGGACAGATGGATGGATGGGTGGATGGATGGATGGACGGATGGATGGATGGAAAAATGGATGGACAGATGGATGGATGGATGGACGGACGGATGGATGGATGGATGGACGGATGGACGGATGGATGGATGGGTGGGTGGATGGATGGATGGACGGATGGATGGACGGGTGGATTGATGGATGGATGGGTAGATGGACAGATGGATGGAAAGACGGACAGATGGATGGATGGACAGGTGGATGGATGGATAGATGGATGGATGGATGGACAGATGGATGGATGGATGGAGGGATGAACAAGCAACACACATGTGAATGGTGCAAATCAGGAGGTAGATGTCCCAGAGACAAATTTTTACAATTGGCCTGCTAAGCAGTCAAACATTTCAACTGCCAACGGCAATGTCTCCACCAACCACACTAAGATGACCTCTCTGCCTCCCCCAAAAGGCACTTCCACAATCATCCCTACAAGTCAGCTGCCCTGTGCTCCTCTGGACACAGAATAATGGAATAAGGGAGCTCCATGTCACCCAGGGTCCTGCCGGCCCTCATTTCACAGCTGCAGGACACAAGATGCCAAAGCAGCCATGCAGAATGACTGCAGCACACTGCATGCCCAGGGCACTCATGACCTGGACCACCCGTGGGTCACTCTGACCCAGCATGTGGAACCAGAGACGGCAGGACTAAAACCACACTGGTGAGCCTGGAGGACATGGCACACAACCCCGCCGAGAAGAATCAAGCTCCAGTAGCCAGCTGGCTGGTGACACAGCCGGGGACAGCATCACTGTGTCTGCCCAATGCTCCGCTCCCCTGCCCAGAACTAGCAGAGCTGCCGGGGGGTTGGAGAGGGCATCCAGCACCTAGGAGAGCAGATGGAATCAGGTGACTGCTCTTAGCAGGAATTTAAATTGGTTTCTGGCAGTCAGCTGGCCTCTGGACACCCCTCCACTGTGCTCAGAGCAAGGAAGGGGCCACTGAGGCCAGGGCGCCAGCCTGCCCAGGCTTGAGGGTCCATCTCAGGCTCAGCAGCTCCTCTTTTGCGAGGGGAGCCCCTCATGGAAGAATGTTTCTCTGCCAACAACGCCAAGTCACGGCCCGCTCTCAGGAACGGGCGGAGGAGGGAAAGTAGGGAGAGGACTTGGGGTCACCACCCTGAGCTACAAAGGATGCGTCCTCAGAACGGTACCAGAATGTTCCAGCCGGGCGCTGCCGACTGATGCCACCAGTGTTCTGCCAGCCCCAGGGCACGAGAACACCCGGGGCTGGGGGAGCCTCACCAAGTGCTGACATCAGCACCTCATCCCCCCAGCCCTCCTCAGCCCTCAGAGCTTGATGTGGGAGGTGGGGTTCAGAACAAAAGTGACAGCCAGAAAGACCCACCTGAGCCCAGAGGCCCAGGGAGAGGGAGCCATTTCCACGGTTTAATGATTCACCAAATTTAATGTCCCCAGGTCTCAGCGGGGACACCAGAATAGCAGCAGGGCGGGGCGGTGGAACCATCAGTACGGATGGAGCTTAGTCACCAGCCATGCAGAAGCTGCTGCGCACACCGGGCACTCAGCCACGTTTGTTGAAAGACTAAGTGAGCAAACCCACAGCTCTTACATATGACAGGCAGAGAGGGGGGACATGACAACTTGAACACTGCCGCTACCTAACCCTGGCGCGCTGTCACCGCATCACACTGGACTTAACTCTCGGAGTGACACTGAGCTGCAAGCAGGGGACACACCACCGTTCCACGTGCTGGGAAGGGGCTGGGTCGAGGTCCTGAGAGTCGGGCCTCCTGAACGAGGCTTGCTAGGGTTTGCATTGGTTCTTGCTCAAATTCCACTCCTGTTTCTGCTTTTCCCCCAATAAGCTATGCATATTCTTCAGCACGTGCTGTCGGTAAAGACTGCCTTTGAAGCCCATGCCAGACAGTGTGTTTGGTCACTGTCCCCCTCCATCCTAGAGGCTCGTGCAGGAGTCTGTGATGTATCAGAACTGCTGGCGGGGCGCCTTGAGATTCCACCAGGTAACCCATGACTGAGTCCCATGGGAGGCCATGGCCCTGGTGACGCATGCATAGGACACTCCAGACCCCGGGTTCCAGGCAGCGCCGCTGGGTAAAGTGAAGCCAGCTTGAGTCCCCGGCACCCCAGGGGGAGTGATGCTGACCCCAGCCGAGGGGACTCAGTAGCCTCACTGGACTCCCCAGGCCTCCCCGGCCCTGGAGCTCCGTGGCCTGTCCTCCCAAGCACACAGCCCGACATCTGCCACGCCGGGCCCTCGACCCTGAGCCTGAGGCCAAGTCCTGCCAGTGTCTGGGGGCTGCTGGAGTAGAACAAGCCGGACGTGCATGATGGGGGGCCGACGGGGGGGGGCGGGGGTGAAGAGGTGTTTGCTCACTCCAAGGTCAACGCCACTATGTCTTCAAAATTCTCTGAACTGTCTAATTTCAGAGCTAGAAGGGGTCATAAATAACACCCAGGCTGACAACCTTTCTTCTGAAAGAGGAGCCGTGTGGAGAAAGGGTGTGACCATCTCGAGATCACACAGCAGGCTGGTACGGAGCCGCCCTCAGCTTCTGATCCGCTCCAGTCCGGAACGTCCTTCCACTCGGCACCAGCAGATAAAAGACGGAGCTGGTGACGGGCCCGAAACCGCCGCCCCACTGCCCTCACTGCCCTCGCTGCCCTGGGGTGTCTGTCGTTCCCTAAGTATAAATACACCTAATTCCCTGCGTGAGATGGGGCTGCCGTCCTGGGCTGCGAGCCTCAGGAGGGCAGGGGCCCGGCCTGGTGTGTCCCTGCTGAAGCCCTGTCGCCCGGCTGGCTCTCACGGTAATTGCCACCGAAGGGAGCATCTGTTCTGCATTTGCGGGGCGCCCAGCAGGCTCACCCGGGAAACACACCTGCCTTTCCTGCTGTCCCTGCTAGATCCCATCTTACGCTTCCCGGAAGCAAAAAAGAGTCATGGCTCTTACAGGACCGAGGGACGGCCAGTGAGTGGGGTGGGGGGAGCCGAGGGCCCCCTCACCCCGGGCCAGGGCCTCTCCCCACCAGCCCTCCCCACGGGGCCCCGGCACAAAGCACACGGCCCTGTCGGGAAGGTCAGCCCAGCAGGTTGGAAAACAAACAGGCTGCTTCGGAGGCTCCGAATGAAATTCTTCTTCAATGACCCAACTGTGGGAACAAAGCAAAGGGGACGGCCGGGGGCAGGTGAGGCAGGACACTGGGTGGCCATCCCCTGCCGGACCTTCCCCGGCTGCCACTCACCCAGGGATGTCACAGGGGCAGAGACCTGAGCCCAGCGCAGGGGAACTCGGCCCGTGGCCACAGGTTCACAGGCTCCTGCGCTGACAAAAACCACCGCCCTTAGCTCTCCTCGGTGGGTCCCCTAGAACCTCCCTCTCCTCTGCCCGGCATCAAGGGCACCCAGCCCTCTGACCCCAGCCCTTCCCAGGGGCCCATGCGCCTCACCCATGCCACGTTACACGATGCCCAAGAGCGGCATCCCCGGGGTGTGCAGTGCCCAGCGCACCCGCCCTGCTCAGGCCGGGGGGCCGCCTGAAGGACTCTGAGGCTCGGCAGAGCAGAGCGTGGCGGATTGGAGGACGGAAGGGCTAGACTCGAGCCCAGCTCTGCCCGCCCTGCGCCAGGGTGCCCTGCGGGAATAGACGTGAGGGGCCTGCCCGCCGGGCAGGGGAGCCCCTCCATCCCCGGTTCGAACCCCGCCTGCCTCACACCATCTCTGACCTCCTGTCCATCTCTGTGGCTTCCTGGGGACGAGGAACAGCTGCCAATGAGCCCAGCTCGGGCCCACGGGGCCCGGTGACAGTGCGCTTGTCCCTTGCCTCTGGTCCATTTTTCCGTTTCTGAAGAAGGGCTGAGGACCCA
Organism: Mesoplodon mirus; assembly: GCF_964341445.2. Lineage (NCBI taxonomy): Eukaryota > Metazoa > Chordata > Mammalia > Artiodactyla > Ziphiidae > Mesoplodon > Mesoplodon mirus. Next base: position 3,121,264 of record NC_138976.1, on the reverse strand, counting down.
CCAGCAGGGCTTCTGGGGGGATTTTTACCGAAGGAGACAGCGCCATTGTGTGTCATCATCCCCACAGACCCGCCTGACTTGGCCTCCCCCGCGCCCCCAGGGGTGACACAGAACACCCGGGTCAGGGTGCAGTGGACGTGACGCTGACCCAACTCCCTCGTGGGCCACGTGGCCCTGGTGACAGGGAGGGGCCGCTTGGCAAGGAGGCAGCACCAGGACAATGGCTGCAGGGGTCTGGGGCAGGGCTGGCGGGTGGCGGCACCCAGCCTGGGGGAGGGGCAGCCGGGCCCTGAGCTCTCCGCTCCCTTAGTCATCAAGACGGCTCACCAAGTAGGCACCTGCCTCTGCAGATGAGGAACCTCAGGCTGGGAGAGGTCAGGTGAGTCATCCCAGGTCCTACTGGGATGCAAACAGCTGTCTGGCGGCAAAGTCTCCCGTCTCCCCCGACACTTCGGGGAGGAGAGACGGCAGGATGCTCCCCGTGACACCTCCAGAGAAACCACTGCCGAGCTCACTCTCCTTCCAGGGAGGGAACAGCAGAGAGCACGGCAGCAGGGATGAGGTGGAGCTAGGTCGCTCCAGGGCAGAGAGAACCTGCTCCTTCTAGAGGTTCAGGACCTTGGGAAGGCCTCGGGTGGAGAGAAGATCCTCAACCTCCCCCGTCAAGGGATGGGGGAGACGCTCAAAACCCCGGGCTAAGAGAAGAACAACAGGTCAAAGGATGCCTCTCCTGTTTTACTTTCTACCTCATCAAAATGCTGGTCTGAACATCAACTGAGAAAGCATCTCAGAGACACAGTCCTCCTCTCCTTTGTCTCTTCAAAGTACCACATGGGATGCTCAGTAAACCCTCACTGAAGGATGGACACATGGGCACAGGGATGAAGTGAATGGAAGAATGGAGAGATGGGTGGATGGATGGATGGATGGATGGATGGAAGGATGGATAGATGGATGGACAGACAGATGGAAGAAAGGATAGGACAGATGATTAATGGAAAGATGACAAAAAGGAAGGACAGATGAAGCATGACTTCACAGAAGACTGAACAGATGGATGGATGCAGGGATAAATGGATGGATGAGTGAGTGGAGGAAGGAAGGAATGCCGTCATCTTGAAGATTCAGTGATAAACTTTCACTTCTCAAAGACTTCAGACACCAGCCATTCACCTGACCACTTCCCTGCCCTAGTGGCCACACTCTCCCTCTGGGCCAGAGGTGAAGTCCCGTGTGATGCAGGTGTCTTATTCTGCGGCAACCTCCTCCCCGAGCAGAGGCAAAGGCTGCACCCTGGCTCAGCACCCCTGAGAAGGGCCTGCCTGGGGGTAACGTGTGGTACGTGCTCAGGGCTCTAGGTCCTCCGGGGAGTGAGGCGGTGCAGAACGGACCACAGAGAGGGCTGGCCGCCCAGCCCCCATCAGCAGCAGGGGCCTGGCGTAAGGTGCCAGACCTGGCAACTGGAACACATTGTTGATCACCCTGCTCCTGGTCCCCTCCCAGCCTCACGGCTCTCCTCTCCTGGCCAGAAGGTCAAGAGCTCTGAGAAGCTTTTGACAGGTGGTTGGGAGATTTTATGGTGAAATGTCAGCTGGCGAGGGCATCGCCCTGCCTATAAACACAATGTTGCCAGGGGGCGGCCACGGTGGGGAGGCAACTCCCCCATCCCCGCGTTCAGAGATGGGACGCGTCTGAAACTTGCTTCCCCCGGGTTGTGATGGCCATCTTCCACTTCTCGTTGAGGCTGACCCGAGTGTCTGGACACCTGGCACCTCCACATCATCCCACACTAAGCCCAGATGCTGGCGGTGCCTCTGCAGGTTTCAAAAGGATGCAGGTGCCACCACCCAGCCTGAGGGCACCTACAGTCCAGCCTGGCCACCCCTCAGCATACACATGGTTACTTAGAAGTAAGTCATGTCACCCACGAGGACTCACTCGAGGGCCAGGTGACCGGCAGAGTCCTTGGGAAGGAGTCCTGCAGCAGGAGCAGAGAGGAAGACAGGGCTGCCGGGAGCTGGCAGGGGCCTCTCGGCTAGTCTGGAGCCACACAAGGAATGTTCCAGGCTCAGATGCTCCCTCACCCAGCAGGGCAGCGTGGGGACATCCAGGCAGGATGGAGCCGGGCCACACAGAGCAGGCTTGTTCCCACCGTCCTGACGGCTGCGGGTGCTGCAACCAGACTTAGACCCCACTGAGAACTGGGAGGAAACGTCACAGCCGAGGGGCAGGAGCCCCGAGAAGTATGGACATGTCCAGCTTCTCCCTGCGTTTACTCCACACCTCTTCCTCTCATCGGTCATCCCTGCTTTTCACCTGCCTTTATAAAAACGTGTGAGTATATACGTTCCTCTCCTCTGTCAACCCTCAAAGGTTATGAACAGAACAGACACGGCCACAGACATCAATCCTGCATCCGACTGCCAACGATGCTGCAGGGCAGAGAGGGCCGGGCGCTGCCAGCAGGGGCCGGTCCAGAGCGGAGCCCACAGGCGTGATGAGGAACCACACGGTTAATCTCAGTTTCCTCAGAGGTAATTTATCCCTTGTTCCGGAGGAAAGGGGTGCAGATGGCACCCAGCACCAGATTCCACATGCTGGGGTTGGCTGGGTTTGCTCGGGCAGGCCCTGCACAGCCCCACCTGCTCCCAGGAGGCCCAGAGGGAGGGCTGGCTGCCATCGGGCCAGCTGGGGTCACACTGGCAGAGGCCCCTCTGCATCCAGGGCCTCGCCCAGGCGGGGCACCCGGGGAGCCGTGCTAAGGAGGGACATGGCTACGGGCCAATTACAGAACCGCACCAGCTGTGGACCAGACCACTCCACCCCAGACAGCATCTTGAAAGGGACCAGCAGGACCTGTCCCTGAGGCTGGCCTGAGCTGCCACGCGGGCTTCATTCACTCAGCGATGCTCTATGAGGCCTACTGCGCTTTGGCATGTGGGGAAGGTCCAGGCCGTTTCTGGACTCACCCTCCCATCACTGCAGAGGCCAGGCTGGACCCTGGCTGCGCTGACCTGTGCATTTGCTGCCGGTGGGGCCCCAGGAGGAGACTGGGCTTCCTGCACGTGTTAGTGGAGTCCTCAGGACCCGGGACTAGAAACAGTGACACCCACGATGGAACAAGTGCTAGCACACTCCAACCAACAGCGGCTCCATCACCCACCCCGGGCCTCCTGCCTCTCTTGGGAAGCCGTGAAAGGCCACTGGAATTAACAGCACCAAAAACGCTGGATTTCCAGACTCCTTCCCTCCCTCGAGAGTTACAATGACAAGTCAAAGTGGTGGCCACAGGAGACCCCTTTGCTTCATGAAGGCCCAGGAGAACAAGGGGCCACCATACACCGGGGCAGGCCTGTGCCTCCTCCGTGTCACCCCAGCTCCCCACCACAGTCTGCCCTGGACGGCAGCAGGTGCTCCTGCAGCCCTGCCACTTCCCCACCTGTGAGCTCCTTGAGAGAAGGGACAGTGGTACCCTTTGTCACAGCGGAGGAGAGAACTTAGCCTGGGGTAGACACTCAGCATAGTGAATGAAGGAACATCCAACCAACCGGCCATTTTGAAGCCAACCAACGTCCAAAGGGAACGTGCCTTTGGGGATCCAAGATAAACGCCAGTGGGAGAGATACCTTTTGTGGGGGGTGGCAATTTTGCAGCATTCCAATTAGGCTGTACACATAGATGGACCTGGCATCCCCCCCTCTGAGGGGAAATCCTGCACAAAGGCCTGTATACATGCAAGGACATCCAAGGCAGTGTCATCTGTAATAGAACTGGAAACAAGGTAAATGGGAACAGGGCCGGGAAGATCCCACATGCCGCGGAGCGGCTGGGCCCGTGAGCCACGGCCGCTGAGCCTGTGCGTCCAGAGCCTGTGCTCCACAACGGGAGAGGCCACAACAGTGAGAGGCCCGCGCACCGCAAAAAAAAAAAAAAAAAAAAAAAAAAAAACATGCTAGACTGTTTCCCAAAGGGGCTGTACCAGTTTGCATTCCCACCAATGTATGAAAGTTTCTAAAATCACATAGCATGAGTCCCCCAGTATTCTTCTTTTTCAAAACTGTTTTGGTTATTTTAGGTCCTTTGCATTTCCATATAAATTTCAGAATCATCTTGTCAATATCCATTTTAAAAATGCCTGCTGGGATTTTAATTGGCATTACACTGACTCTGTGGATCAACTTCAGGGGAAAATGATACCTTGACAATATTAAGTGTTTTTGTCCATAAGAATGGTATCCAATTCTTCAGATCTTGTTTAGTATCTCTAAGTGATGTTTTATAATTTTCAGGTATTTTATCATATATATCTCTAAGTATTTCATATTTTTGATGCCACTGTTTAAGTTTCTATTTCTGACTGTTCATTTCTACTATCTAGACATAGGACTGATTTTGGTATACTGATTTTGATTCCTGTGACCATGCTAAACTTACTTATTAGCTGTAGAGGCTTTTGGGTAAATTCCTTAGAATTTTTAACACAGACAATCATGTGGTCTTCAAATAAAGACAGTTTTAGTTCTTCCTTTACAATCTACATGCCTTTTATTTCCTTTTCTTGCCTTGTTGCACTGGCTAGGATTGCCATATAATATTGAATAGGTGTGCTGAGAGCAGACATCCTTGCTTTTTTCCTGATCTTAGCGGGGAAAGCATTCAGTATGTGGATTTTACATGAATATCCTTTATCAGATTGAAGAAGTTCCCTTTTACTCCCCATTTACAGAGACTTACTCATCATATTTTTCATTTAAAACTATTACAAAGGAGTATGTAATCCTAGTTTTGTAAAAGCAGGTGTAGAAAAAATACTGGAAAATAAATACATCAAAATGTTCAATTAGTCATTTATTCAGCTGCACTTAACAGAAACCACCATAGCGTCAGCATCATTGGCACCATGGTTTAAACAAGTAAGGGATGATGAGAATGGATTTTTATTTTAACAATTCTATGATGCACGTGTATTTGTATAACAAATTAATGGCATCATAAATGCCAATCGATGTCCAGCAGGAAACGGCATTATATGATTAAATAACTGTCCTCTCTCCATGTCTACCTAAAAATGCAAGATAGTCACAGATCTCTTGTTCTTTGCCTTGATAATGGGCAACGTTTAACTGGTCTTTATAAGACAAAACTGCATTTGCACTTCTCTGGACTGTCTATGCTTCCCAGAGTCTGACATTTGAAGTGGGCCACCCCACACCAGGAGTCCTCACAGGGCCCCCTTTGTCAGGCCTGGCCAGCTCGCCCCTGCCCTTTTGCACTAACATGTGGACAAAAGCAAGTGCATCTGTTGGCTCCTTCATTTTCCAGCACTGACATCAGCTGGGCTTTGCCTTGAAATTCTCATTGGAAACGCCAGCTTTGGAAATAAAAGATGGTCTAACACCTATTAAATGTCACAAAGCAATATTCCCTGCTCCAGATTAAGGTCACTGTCTGGACCACCAGCGCCTTCACACACTTGCCCAAATGTGCGGCTCCTCACACAGCCCCAAATGGAGCGGCTTTCAGAGCACAGGCTGCAGAAGGATCCTGGTGTCTAGGTGGTTCTATGTATTTAGCGCTGAAATGACTTTATTCAATTATGTGATTCAAGGAAAACAACACTGCACTGGGTCACTCTGACCTTCAGAGAAATATGTCACAGTGCTTCCCCCGGGACCAGAAGGCATCTTTCAATCACTAGAGCTACGAAAGTCTTCAAAACACTCTAACTAGGCCTCAAAACCAGCCACGTGGACACAAAATGAACTGTGCATGGACTCCATCAACTCCCCTGGGAGGCACCACATACAGGGAGCGGGACCGAGCCCTGACTTCCACAGTCACTACCCACGAGTCTGTACCACCAGTCCCGGCTGAATTTCCTGGGCCCCACACTCAGTGGGGTGACGAAGCCAGATTTCAGGTTCCCCCCTACCCCACTCCACCAGGTGGACAGCTGCAGTCTCTCCAGGAGTCACGGTCACCGTCTCAGAAAGTTCCATCCACCTTCCGGAAGTGGGTGGAGGGCAAGAGTACAGAGCTACACGGAGCCCATTTCCACTCCTGGAAGATCCACGGACAAGAACACATCCTCTGCCCCAGACCAGGTGAGCAGACCGCTGCCCTTTCCTCCACACCTTCCCCACCCCAGCCCAGGCCAGCCCAATCTTGCACCCATCTCTGTAGCACGCCCAGATGTGAGCCCCACCCTAGCCCACTCTTCCCTCATCCTCCAGTGTAGACGCCCAAGCACACTCATTCGATGTGACCTCCTTGGTGGGGAGAAGATCCTACCAAGCTGGACCCCGATATCACTGTTCACTCAAGCAGCCACAGCAGGCACTCAGCAAATGCACAGATGGCCCAAGAGAGGGAGAGAAGGGGAGGGGAGACAATTAGCATCTACTGACTGTCCAGTAGGTTCTAGAAGATGCCCTTAGGTTTCCTGACTACATGAGAGGAGGTGTCTAAAGCTAGGCATGCACATGAATTGTAACTGTTATTAATCATCCAACTTCTACCAACGACCCTGTAGAGTAGGAAGTGCCACTCCATTCTCCAGACGAGGAGACTGTAGTGCCCAGAAGGCCCAAGTGATCTGGATGAGCCACAGGCCCAGCAACGGTCACGCCAGGTCCCAGGCATTAAAAGACAGCTTCCTGCTGCTTCCCAGGAGGAGAAACGGGGGAGTGACTGGCTTACAGGGGGGTGGGTAACCCCAGTTCTATCACATGGGGTCCACCTGGGCTCAGCACCTGAGGATTAACAGTGTCCAGGGCACAGTAGCTGGGGCAGTAACTGCCCACCCTTGGCTGGAATGTAATTCTGCAATAAAAGGGCTTTACAACATTCTTGTGCTCAGATGCAGTGAGTCAATGTCTAGGAATCCACCCTAAGGAAATAATCAAAGAGGATTCACCAGAAGATGTTCATCCAAGTGTTATTTATAACACAAACAACTGGAAACGACTCAAATCCAACATGAGAGGAACAGTTAAGTGAACTCCAAGGCAAGCCTCTGATGGAATGTCGGAAGCCATGAAGATACTTACAAAGAGTTTGTAATGAATGACACAGGAAGCGTCCACGAGGAAGGCACACACAACACTGTTTCTATACATGAGCTCAGCCATGAAAAGGGGAAAACGTGCGGAAAGTCTGTGTCCCCCGCAAAATCCAGAGAGTGAAATCCTGACCCCCAAAATGATGGCTCCAGAGAACTCCCTTGCCCCTTCCACCATGTGAGGACACAGCGAGAAGGCACCAGCTATGAACCAGGAAGAGGGTCCTCCCCTCCACCAGGCTGGCATCTTGATCTTGGACTTCCCACCCTCCAGAACTATGAGAAATAAATGTCTGTTGTTTATAAGCCACCCAGGTTGTGGTATTTTATTACAGCAGCCCAAACAGACTAAGACAGAAAGGAAAGAAAAAGGCATTTTTGTAGTTTCCTATTTCCCAAATTTGCTAATAAGTGTGCTTTATTTTTATAGTCGAGAAAAGTTAACAGAGGTATTTGGAGAATTAGTAGAATCTCTGAATGGACAACCAAATATCCTGAAACACGAACACTCCACCTCCGGGTTCCCAAGACGGAGTTTATCTTACGTTACTGCCAACTGGAAGGCTTCCCATGCTGCTCCCCACCTGTCCACGCCCCACCTCTGCTGAGAGCTCCAGGTCACCTCCCACATCCCCAGCTGCTCCAGAGCCACAGGCTTCCCTTTTCTCCTAAACTCCTACTAAAAAGCTGCCAGCACCTCACAGCTCTCCTGACTACACTGCCCTCTGCTGCTGCAACTGTATTTATCCTGTCTCTGAGTTCAGGCCAACAAACATGGGAGGATCTCGTGGTGGGTGCCCGGCACCACGCTCGGCACTGCAGAAGCTGAAGGGCGTCAGCCATTCCTGGCCCTCGAGGAGCCCTAGGTAGAGGGTGGGAGTCTGGGGTGGGCGTATACACCCTGATGCAAAAAGGAAAAGTGGTTTGGTGGAGGGGGCAACCCAGAACTGTGATGGAAGAATGGACGGATCAGTGGGTGGGCAGATTTGATCTGGATGATCTGGATCAGTGGGTGGGTTTAAGGTCTGGGTCATGGGTGGGTGGGTGAATGGATGGATGGATCAGTGAATGGATGCTTGGTTGGATGGATGGATGGATGCATGGATGGATGGATGCATGGATGCATGGATGGTTGGATGGATGGGTGGATGCATGGATGCATGCATGCATGCATGCATGGATGCATGCATGGATGCATGCATGCATGCATGCATGCATGCATGGATGGTTGGTTGGATGGATGGGTGGGCGGGTGGATGGATGGATGGATGGATGGATGGATGGAAGGGTGGGTGGATGGATGGATGGACGGATGGACGGATGGATGTATGGATGGATGGACAAAGACAGCAATACACCTTCACCAGTTTAAACTGAATTTAGGGACCCAAAGCCTCATCTCTCATAAAGCCCCACCCTCCGCCACCATCCTACTCACGCTATGCTCTAGCCAAGCTAAAGCCTGAATTCAAACACCAAGATCAGGGAGTGTCAAGGCCCCTGCACATTTCGTTCCCAGTACTTGGAATCCTGTTCCCCTGCCCTCTACTCCTGGTGAATCCCTTTCACCTTGAAGACCCCAGCTCAGGCATTACTGCCTCTGGGAAAGACTTCCCCAAGCCTCCCTGCTGGATCAGTGGTCCTCCTCAGTGTCCACTCTTATGGAATGAGATTGAACCATGTAAGATGACCGTTTGACTATTTTAGCCCATAAAATGGCAATTCCACGTGATTCAACCAAACAGACCCATCACCATGCTAAGGCTGTCCATCCCACCAGAGCGTGAGAGTCGAGGGCAGGGAGCCTGTCCATCCTTTAGTTTTCAGCACTGATGTCATGATCAACCCAACGCACCTGGCACACCCATGGCACCATCAGATGACCAGGTGAACGAAGGGCTCTCAGCCCCTCCCCCGCCCCCACAGCTCTGTGTTCCAACAGGACAGAGCAGCACCCTGGTGGGAATAATAGTGATTGAAACTGGGGGAGAGCTCACATTCCAGCAGAGACCTCAGGGAAAGAAGACATGGAGGGCCCTGGCAAACAAGTGGGGACTTCAGTCTCCATCGTCCCGTGGCCCCACAAAGCCCCCTCCCCTGACGGCCAACACCTGAGGTCCTCCAGGTGTGGGACCCCCAAGGCCTCTTGTCTGGGCTGGCTTTCCAGGAGGCAGGGCACCTCTCAGCTGGCAAGGGACGCTGGAAGGACCCTGTGACTCGCCACCGTGGAAAGGGACAAGCATCATGACAGCTGGTGAGGGAGTGCAGGGCCATGATGCAGGGTCATGAGTGACCACAGAGCCAGGATGGTGCTCACAGGGTCAGAGGTCACAGGGCCACACCCACCACCCACTACCACATGCTGAGCTGAGCCCCAGCCTCTCGGCACAGAACCTGTCCCACGAAAAGCTGTCATGTCCACGACCCTCTCACGCTTTCCCACTGACACCCCGAGGGCCCCGGCTGCAAACGTTTCTGTGGCCCCTGGTCCTGGGAGTGCCTGGTACCTGAGAGGCTGTTACCTGAGCAGAAGGTACAGTGCGTGAGTGTTCAGTCCACAGGTGGGCGCCAGGTACCGGGAAAGGTGCCGCCCTCAGAGTGTGCAGTGCTAGGGAAATCACGCAGACTGGGCTGAACCTGAGACCCACTCCCTGCCCTGCGGTTCTGGGAAACATCCTTCCTGTCCCTTTTTATAAAGTAAACACATTATCAGAACCTACTTCTGAGGGTTCAAACAGACAAAGTCTGCAGGCCTCTGCCCCCTGTCTGCTATGTGACACCAGGTGACGTGTATACCAGCCTCAGTCCCCCACCTATAGAAGGGGTGGACGGGGGGTGACCAGGACAAATCCAGTTCTGCAGATTGACAGGGGCACGTTCCTATTTTCAAAGGATCACTGAATGGCGCGGGCTCCGTCAATCCAGTCCAGCCCTTCCTGAATTGGCCTATTGGTCTTATTTCTTTTCTTTACTTGTTTTTTGACCATAAACTTTTTTAACTGACCAAGTCATTCCAGCCAAGAGCATCTGCCTGTCATCAGGAAAGGCACGCAGCTCCCAGGAGCAGCCAGCCCACACTCCCCTGTTTCGTGTCTCTGTTACCTACACACCTGCCCACCTTCCAACCAGCCCACCCGTTTTAACAACACATTCGCCCAATTCAAAAGACGCCGAGATGGGCTTCCCCGGTGGCACAGTGGTTGAGAGTCCGCCTGGCGATGCAGGGGACACGGGTTCGTGCCCCGGTCCGGGAAGATCCCACATGCCGCGGAGCGGCTGGGCCCGTGAGCCATGGCCGCTGAGCCTGCGCGTCCGGATCCTGTGCTCCACAACGGGAGAGGCCACAACGGTGAGAGGCCCGCGTACCGCAAAAAAAAAAAAAAAAAGACGCCGAGAGAACCGCACCCCCATGCACCCAGGTGTCCCCTCGAGAAAACCATGGGCCCCAATTTTTGTGTGTCCTTCCTTGACATCTACGAATATGCAAGCCTAGATTTCTGTGGGGTTGTTTTTACTAGAGATGGACTCATACCAAGAGGAGCATTCTTTACGTTGCTTTTCTTTACTTACATATCTTGGAGACTGATCCATTTCAGGAAATGTAAAAGCATGCAGACCCCACTCTTGCAGCTGCTTCACTGACTCTCCTCCACAGCTGCTCAGTGACTTATCTAAATAGCCCCCATAATGGGTACCTGGTTGTTTCAACCCTCTGCTCGTGCAGAAGGTGCTACATGCCTATTGTCATCACAGCTGTCTATACACACGTGCGCGTGTATCCACAGGAGACATTCCAAGAAGCAGAGTCATCAGGTCCAAGAGCATGTGCATTTTAGTACTTCGATAGATGTCACAGAAGCCTTTCCTAGAAGAACAATCTGTGAGCATGCCCACTTCCCTCGCCGGAGCCAACAGGCGCCTGTTCTCAGTGTTTGTGCTTTGTCCACCTGGCCAGATGAGAAGCTGTGTCTCCCTGGGGCTCACCTGCATTCCCTTCTTGTAAGGTCAAACATCTTCCCACCCGTTTAAAAGCTACCGGTGTTTTCTTTTCCAAGAATTATTCATGTCTTTTGTCCATTTTTTTGGTTTAATTCTTGGCCCTTTCTTATTGATTTGTAGGAGTTCTTTGAATATTATAGCATATCAATCCCTTTTTATAAATTTTTATTAGACTATAGTTGCTTTACAATATTGTGTTAATTTCTACTGTACCGCAAAATGAATCAGCAATACGTATACACATATCCCCTCTTTTTTGGATTTCCTTCCCATTTAGGTCACCACAGAACACTGAGTAGAGTTCCCTGTGCTGTACAGTAGGTTCTCATTAGTTATCTATTTTATACACAACATCTATTAGTTATCTATTTTATGTACAATAGTGTATATACGTCAGTCCCAATCTCCCAATTCATCCCACCCCCCCTTCCCCCCTTGGTATCCATACATTTGTTCTCTACGTCTGTGTCTCTATTTCTACTTTGTAAATAAGATCGTCTATACCAGTTTCTCCAGATTCCACATATATGCATTAATATGCAATATTTGTTTTTCTCTTTCTGACTTACTTCACTCTCTGTGACAGTCTCTAGGTCCATCCATGTCTCTACAAATGACCCAATTTTGTTCCTTTTTATGGCTAATATTCCATTGTATATATGTACCACATCTTCTTTATCCATTCCTCGGTTGATGGACATTTAGGTTGCTTCCATGTCTTGGCTATTGTAAATAGAGCTGCAATGAACATTGGGGTGCATGTGTCTTTTTGAATTATGGTTTTCTCTGGGTGTATGCCCAGTAGTGGGATTGCTGGGTCATACGGTAGTTCTGTTTTTAGTTTTTTAAAAAACGGCCATACTGTTCTCCATAGTGGTTGTATCAATTTACATTCCCACCCTTTTCTCCACACCCCCTCCAGCATTTATTGTTTGTAGATTTTTTTGATGATGGCCATTCTGACCAGCGTGAGGTGATAACCTCATTGTAGTTTTGATTTGCATTTCTCTAATAATTAGTGATGCTGAGCATCTTTTCATGTGTTTGTTGGGAATCTGTATGCTTTCTTTGGAGAAATGTCTACTTAGGTCTTCCACCCGTTTTTTGACTGGGTTGTTTGTTTTTTTGATATCAAGCTGCATGAGCTGTTTGTATATTTTGGAGATTAATCCTTTGTCAGCTGCTTCATTTGCAAATATTTTCTCCCACTCTGAGGGTTGTCTTTTCGTCTTGTTTATGGTTTCCTAAGCTGTGCAAATGCTTTTAAGTTTAATTAGGTCCCATCTGTTTATTTTTGTTTTTATTAAAGGGAGAGGACTCAAATCAATAAAATTAGAAATGAAAAAGAAGTTACAACTGACACCACAGAAACACAAAGGATCATAAGAGACTACTACAAACAACTATATGCCAATAAAATGGACAACCTGGAAGAAATGGACAAATTCTTAGAAAAGTACAACCTTCCAAGACTGAACCCAGAAGAAATAGAAAATATGAACAGACCAATCACAAGTAACGAAATTGAAACTGTGATTAAAAATCTTCCAACAAACAAAAGTCCAGGACCAGATGGCTTCACAGGCAAATTCTATCAAACATTTAGAGAAGAGCTAACACCTATCCTTCTCAAACTCTTCCAAAAAAATTGCAGAGGGAGGAACACTCCCAAACTCATTCTACGAGGCCACCGTCACCCTGATACCAAAACCAGACAAAGATATCACAAAAAAAGAAAATTACAGGCCAATATCACTGATGAAAATAGATGCAAAAACCCTCAACAAAATACTAGCAAACAGAATCCAACAACACATTAAAAAGATCAATCCCTTTTCTGTGATTCACATATTTTCATATTCTTTTTTTATAGTGATGGGTTGTTTGGGGGGTTTTGCCCAGAGAGAAAATCTTGACTTTTATGGGGTCAATTTTTTTTCTTTCCTAACTTCTACGATTTCTCTGTCATACAGAGAAAGGCCTTCTCATCCCAAGATCATAAAACCCAGTCTCCCGTATTTTCTTCTAGTAGTTTTACGGTTTCGTTTTTCAAGTTCACATCATTGGTCCATCTGGAATGCATTTTGGTGCAGGACTGAGGCAGGATCCAAGTTCTTTTTCCCAGATGGCTTTTTCCCTAACCCAGCCCATTTCAATGACTAATCCTTCCTTTCCCAGCCAACTTGAAAGGCTGCCTTTATCAAACCCTAAATTCCTGCGGGTGCCAGGCCTTAAAAGCCACAGAGCAATGCCTATGCACCCCCTTCACGCCCCACGTGGAGGGGAGGTTCTGCTCCTCAGCCAGACCCCCCCCCAGGATGCTCTCCTCCCCCAGGTGCAGCCCAAGAGGGTAAGTGTGAGCCTCCACAGCGGATGCGGCTCAGGGAAAATCCAAGACAGCATGCTTCACTGACACACAGATACTGACAATATCCAAAAAATGGGAAACAGCCCAACATCCAACACTAGGAGACTCTTCAAGTAAATCAGGCTTTTTACAGGCCGTCATGGAGGTGAACAGAATGCCTTCTTTTCCAAGTGAAATGAGAACGTCCAAGCCAACTGTGCTGGGGTCGGAGGCCTTGCCCTTCAGGGAGGGAGTGCCCTGTGGGGGACAAGGCCCCTGAGTAGGACTGCCCCCTACCCGCGCCAAGAATTTCCAGATCAGCCACCAGGAGGTATTTCCTTCCGTTCCTTATTTTTTGTACTCAGACCCAGTGGAGTTTGAGTCTGGGGGTTATGGGTGATCTTTATTTTCTTCTTTATACTTTTTCTTATTTTCCAAAATGTCTATAATGAACATATATCATTTTTAATTTAGAAAACATATATACCTATATAACTAAAGAGGGAAGAGAAGCAGGGGGAAAACACTCCAGGAGAGGGACACAGCTGGACAGTCAGGGGCCAGCCTTGCCCTGGCTCCACCCATGCCATCAGCAAGGGTCTTCAACTGACCTCTGACCCCCAGGGTCCAGAACTGCTCTTCCTCCTTCGGGGTACTGTTGTAAGAACAGGGCAGCACAAGGAAAGTGACACTTGCTTGGACCGGGAAAAGCCTGGGGCCCTGACTCCAGGATGGGGAGCCCCAGTTTCCAAAGCCTCAGGGTCAGCCCATGTCGGGCAGGGGCTTCCCCCTGAACCCCCCAGGGCCAGGCTTTGAGCCCTTCCCACAGGGCTGCATCCGACTGCCCTGGCACAGCAGCGTGCAGACCGTAGGTGCTCATTAAATGCTGAATTGCATTTTAGGAAGGCGGTCTCTTCAACCAGCCCCTTGGCAAAGCCACGCACGCTTCCCACAATGCTGTGGGCGCCCACAAAGACACTGGGCGGGTTTTAATTCAGAAGCAGTGTTTCTAGAGCGTTTCCCACCATGCGCCTAACTGGCAGCAGGGAACACGGAGATGCGCAGACACAAGCTCCCCAGGCAACAACTCCTCCCACGGCCAACAGCTCCAGAGTTTCGGGTTACAGGCTTGGGTGCAGACATGATGAACACCAGACCCAGGGCACCGTTTCCCCGGCCAGGAGAGCGCCCCAGCCAGGCCGTCCTGCCCCTCGCTCCGTCAGGGAGGCTGGGAAAGCCGGGACAGAAAGCGCTGCACACCTGGCCAGCATCAGGCTGGATGTGGCCCCTTGGCACCGGCTGGGTGACAACAGCAGCACGGAGCTTCCCAGGGGGAAGTTAGAGTGGAAGGAGGGATCTGGGCTGCAAGAGGAGAGACAGCAGTGAGTCGTCAGAGAAAAATGTGCTACGTGCAGCTGAGGAACCCCCGAGACGGGTGGGGGCTCAGAACAGCACAGATGTCAGGGCTTTTCCTGGGGGCACTTATTCATGGCTGCTTCCACTACGACAGACATCAGACCAGAAAACATTTTAATAAGGGACTAGAAAGAGACCAGACTACCCCTCTTCAGAGGATTTTTTTTTTTTTTTTTTTGGCCAAGATATTGACCAGGCATCAAAGTTTATGGGGAAAGGCACATGCCTGGAGCCCAGTGCTTTTATTGGGGCTTAAATTCAGCACAGGAGGGCAGATCGTGGAAACCCAGAGGCGGCCCAGGCTTGGCAAGAGCAGCCGTCCTGGGGAGGGCAGCTTTGAGCACGGGATGCTCGGTGTCCATGCTCGGGGGGGCGGGGAAGGGCAGGAGGCGGCATCCAGGGACAACGTGAGTGATCCCGCCACCTGCCCAGAAGCCCTGGAGGACAGAAGCAGGTCAAGGTCAGGGTTCGGAAGTGAGGAAGGGCGGGCAGAAGCTGACAGTATTTAAAGAATTCCAAAACACAGCCGAAGAGTTTCTGGACATTATTTATAGGGTAAGATGATTGATTCTGGAATGAAAGGGGCCTGAGGTGAAAGGGCCTGGATGGACTAAAGACAAGAAGCAGGGTGACAGCTGGGGAAATGAGCCAGAAGACGGAGGAGTGGGTCTTCGCAGAGGAGGTGGCCTGGGGTCCCGCAGGAGCCACGTTCTAATCCCCGGTCTCTTCCTTGTTAGCTGACTCACCCAGACAAATCCTCACACGGCTGACCTCACGGGTTTGTTGGGTGGAGTAAGAAATCGTGAGTGTAAGGCACCAGGACACAGTGCATCAGTGCTCACGGGGCAGGGGACACCAGGAGGACGGAGCTCACGCCTGCTTAGGGGCACACGTCGTGCACGAGTGCAGGCACACACACACATCACACACACTCACGCACACACGCCCTGCTGCAAACGGGTCATTTGACTGGGGATCCCGTGAAAGACCTGGGGTGGCTCAGATTGCTCTGTGAAGCGTGGTGGGCAATGTCAGTGTGGGACGATCCAGCACAGCCGTGAGCCCCCAGATTCCATCCTGTACACTCCCTGGGCTGTTCTTCCACAGTCGCCTGACTGAACTCCAGAGGGACCCTGGCAGGTCTCCTGCTTCCTCTCTCCTCTGGCCTCTCCAGGGGCCTCAAGCCCAGAATACCCGCCTCTGCCAGACAGTGAGGGGCCCCCATCCTCCGCCCGGAATAGCCCAGGCCCCCTCACGTCCGCCCACCCTGATTCGGTGAGCCGGCTCAAAGCACGTCGGCTGACACCCTCCAGGCTCACCAAGCATCTTCAGCTCCATCCCACAGCTCCTGCAGACGTGGTGGGACGTGACCTACCAAGAGACCCTGTGTGTGTGGAGATCCAAACTGCACCTCCTTAAACTCTCTACGAGGAAGACATCCCTGGCTCTACTTTGCACGTGAAGAAACAGAGACACGGAAGAGAGATGACGTTTCTGAGGTCACGGCTCAAGAGCCAGGCAGCCCCAGCCCCACAGCCTCGCCCGGGTTTCCGTGGCAGGTAGAGCTGGGCTGCAGTACCTCCCTTGGCCTCTAGGTGACCACGCCCACACCTGGTCTTGAAAAGTGAGGCTTGGATGTCATGCCGGTGAACTAGGGCCTTGCTTCCCCACTGTCCACCGTGACTTCTGCCCAATGACGTGACCTTCAACTAGAAATGCCTGGGACCACATGTGCAGGATGAGTGCTATTCCCTTGGTTTCAAATTAGCTGCAACTCCCTAACTTTTCCCAGTAGAACCTGCCTGGCCCAGTCAGTGGGATACGTGGGCCACCCAAGCAGCAAAATTTCGGAGGGCTCTGACAATTCTCTAGGACTCATGATCCATCCTAAGGGAAAACCAAGAGCAGAATTCTTGAGCCCAGTCCTTGGCAAGCCTGTTGACTCTCCTAAGATAAAGGGCGGGCTCAGAAATCAGGCCTCTGGGCATTGCTTCTCTCAGGGTTTTTTACTTTTCTTTTCTGATATGCTGATGGTTTAAAGATGTGGATTCTGCCCTGGTCCAGCTTCCCTGACCAGGAAGAGGTGATGGCTTAGCTGCACCAGCTTCACTCTTGGAACATCTCATGGGCTGCTCAGTCCCCACCTCGCCTTCAGAGGGGCAGCGGCTTGAAGCGTGCGCTACCCTTATCTTGTGCAACATTTGGCTTGTTCTCTCATCGTGTGTGAACTGATATGAAACAGGCAGGACCTCCCTGGCTATAATCCTCTCCTATCACTCTTTCCTCCCCACTAAAATGGAAAAAATGACTCATCCAGGGTAGCTCATCCCTGTATACAAACACAGCTGAATGCTGGGCTCAAGATCTAATCCTGTAGATCTGATCCAAGAAGCATGAGGAGGACCCAGAGCAGCCCAGGACTCAGCGGGGCTTTGGAAAGTGGGTGCTGAATACAGCACTGCTTCCTCCTGACACCAGGCAGGCGCCCACCCCCAGCCTGGGCCCCGGAGACAGGGGGAGGGCAGCCACCAGGTTTCACCAACCTCCCCCTCTCTGCCGGGATGAAGACCCCAGAGAAAAAGATGGGGCTGAAACCCCACCTCACAGTGATGTCTGCTCTCGGAAGGCCCTGTTCCCAGGAGGCTGGACAAAACCCAATTTCCACAACTCAAATGCTATTTTAAAGGCTCCAAATCTGCCACTTACTGGCTGTGGGGCTCCTGTGAGCCTCAGTTTTCTTGCCTGTAAAATGGGGATACGTCTTACCTAGGAAAGATGTCATCAGGACATCTTTCCTGATGACAGGAAACAACAGTGTGAAAGCACTTAGGATAAGAAAGGAAGAGAGAGAGGGAGGGAGGGAAGGAGAAGGAGGGAGGGGGAGGGAGGGAGGGGGAGGGAGAGATCTCTCTGCCGCTTCACCTTCCGAGAAAATTCTCAAGCAGACACTCCTCTCTCTTGTATCATATGCTCTTTGAATATAATTCATATTTCAGTTGCTGGGTTAAGGAAAGGCCTCGAAGGGGCAGTGACCCCAGGGCCATATGGGACCAGCTGTCCCTCATCCTCCAGGCCCAGAGGCTGACCATCCCTCAGCTGATCCCCACCAGCTCACAGAGTGGTGGGGGGCAGCTCTCTAAGGGGTGGACCCCCTCCCATGCCTCCCAGCCCTCGACAACAGCCCTCCCCCGGGTTCATAAATCCTGCTTGCGGGCCAGGCAGCTGTTTGTAATCGGACAGGTCCTGGCCAGGACGGGGAGGTGGGAGCCTGTCCACGCCGAGGGGCCCAAGGCGCTGCAGGGTGTGTGAGGGTGTGTGAGGACAGGCTGC
Organism: Mesoplodon mirus; assembly: GCF_964341445.2. Classification (NCBI taxonomy): domain Eukaryota; kingdom Metazoa; phylum Chordata; class Mammalia; order Artiodactyla; family Ziphiidae; genus Mesoplodon; species Mesoplodon mirus. The sequence continues at coordinate 3,103,112 of NC_138976.1, read as the reverse complement.
CTCCTGGCGGGAATACCACAGCGGGGAAGGCGTGAAATGAAAGAAAAGAGTGAGCGTCTCCACTTGGATGCAGCTTTTGTTTTAGTTCTGCGAGCAAGGAAGCTTGAAGAGGCGCACAAGCCCCAGGTTTGGTGACCTAAAGGTTAAAACCATGGGCTCTGGAGGCCAGGCTCAGGCACATTCCGTCTGGGTGCCGTCCGCCTGCACAGGGTGAGCTCCCCGACGGAGGCGCCTGGCAAACAACCGTCATCAGGTCTGCCCTGGACAGAAGGAACCCTGAGACTGGACACCTGAGTTCCCTTGCAGCCTCGGAATCTCAGAACAAGTCTTCGAGGCTCAGACACCGTCCCCTGATGGCAGAGCTCCGAGACCACTGGGCTCCCCCAGCTTCGGGACGCTGAGCACAGCCCATCAGTGGGTGACGAAGCCGGATGCTGGGGCCTGCTCCCCCTGCTGCCCTGCTTCCAGCAGCCTGTGACCCTGGAGACCCCCAAGTCCTCTAGGTCTGAGTTTATTCATCTGCAAAACGACCCGCAGGCCAGAGGCCGGACCACTGACTCTGTGAGCCCTCCCGGTAAAATACCCAACCCCTTCCCGGGGGGCTGGGCCTGTGCACCGTCAGAGCCCCACACTCCTGGCAAAGGAGACGAGCCGTAAGTAGCTCCCACGTTAAATGCAGTGGAAAGGGCTTCCCTGGTGGCGCAGTGGTTAAGAATCCGCCTGCCAATGCAGGGGACACGGGTTCGAGCCCTGGTCCAGGAAGATCCCACACGCCACAGAGCAACTGAGCCCGTGCGCCACAACTACTGAGCCCACGTGCCCCAACTACTGAAGCCTGGGCGCCTAGAGCCCGTGCTCTGCAACAAGAGAAGCCACCGCAGTGAGAAGCCCGCGCACCACAACCAAGAGTAGCCCCCGCTCACAGAAACTAGAGAAAGCCCGCGCGCAGCAACGAAGACCCAACGCAGCCAAAAATAAATAAATACATAAATTTATTAAAATAAATAAATAAATAAACGCAGTGGAAGGTTCCACAGAGCCCCCACCCCAAGTATTAACTGCAAACTGCACCCCCTGCCCCACCTGGACTCGCTCCCCGCCCGGGGCCCTAACTGGGCCCTTTGCGCTGACAGTTCAGCCTCCTCTGAGGCCCAGCTGTAGCCCCGAACCTGCAAGCGGCAGGTTTATTCCTACTTTCAAGCACTTTATAGGAACTTTATACAATTGCTGCCCCTGTGAACTCCACCAGTCATAATAACAACAGAACAACAGTGATATAGAATAATTAACAAAGGCAGCCACTGTTATCAGTATGATCTAGCGTGTGCTGTCCTGCAGTGAACACGGGACGCAGGACACCCCAGGAAGGGCCCTACGTCCACACGCAGGCCACCTCCTTCCAGGTGGTGCCAGGGCCTCTGGTGTGGAGATGAGCTAACTTGGATCAGAGAGGTTAGGTAAAGTGTTCGAGGTCACACAGCCGGGGGTCCTATTCTCCATGCACTGATGCATCACTGCTTCCCAGCCTCATCTCCTGAACTTTCCTTTCGAAAGTCAGAGGAGGGGCTGACTGTCAGCTGGCCACAGAGGCTGGACCCACACAGGGAGGGGGAGGGCCAGGTGGACGTTCAGACCTTCCCATCTGGTACACCCCCCGTTTCCCAAAGTGCCCTCGACTGGTCACTGGCATCAGAACTCGAGCGGCAGGCCCCAGGCTCCACCCCAGACCCTTGGAGCCCGGAGCTGTGAGGCGGAGCCCCACGGCTGCTGAAGCTCTGGTCTCACCCGGATCCCTTGCTGAAGCCCGTCAAAGCCTACCTCGCAGGAAACTGGACCTGCTCACCAGCCTCCTGTGCTCCCAGGCAACCCCAAGCCAGAGCCCCACGCCCAGAGGACTCCACCCTCTGCAAAATGCCAGCGAAGCTGCGGCCTGGGGCCCAGGCCTCCAGCTGGAACACTCCTGGGGGTTCCGAATGCTGATGTCGTGGCTTTAACACATGGCAACATAATGACAAGAGCCTTTAGTCCTCCCAGTAGGCCTCTGAGATGGGTATTAGTTTACGCCCACTTCACAGATGGGGTACGGAGGCGCAGAGAGGCTTTCCTAGGTGCCTCAGCACCTGTGCTGAGCCCAGGCACACCGGGACAGGCAGGAAGCAAGGGGCCTGCCCTCTCGGCTCACCAGGGAGCTGAGAGCCTGGGGGTCGGCGGCGCTCACCCTCCCACTTAGGGCACTGGACCTGGCTGAGGCTGAGCTCCTTCTCTGTGTCCCTCGGGTGGGGATGCCCACCGTCCCTCCCCCACTGAGACGGAAGTACTCACTCTTGATGTGCGGTGAACACAGAGGAATAGCTGCGTGAGACCTGACGTCAGGGATCGGCTTCAAAGTAACTGGGCAGACGGGAGTGGGTGGCGGCTGGACCACGAGAGTGTCCTTGGGCGGATCCTCACCGAACCCACGAGGACCGAGGGGATCTGCTGTGCTGTGTTTGAAACGTCCCCGAACAACAACGACGGCAATAATAATAACAACGCTCTCAGAGCCGAGCCCGAATAAACCTTCCCACTTGAGGCTCCGTACTGCCCTCTTGCAGAATAAGTCTTTCCTTAGGAGAAGGGCAAGCTTGCCCCCAGGCAGGGAAGGAAAGCAAAGCATCACTGCTCCTTCCAGAGAGTGGGGCCACCGTGCAGAAAGCGGGGAGGACACGGTGGGTGGGGAGCATCTGTCTCTTCCTCTCTTCCTCCCTGGCACGCCTCCCCTCGGAGGTGCCGCCCCCCCCCCATCATTTATGCTGACACCTGCAGTCCACCTGTTTCAGGTGAGGGAGGAGGTCCTGAGAGAGTACTGGCCGCCCTCCCACGCCCCCTCCTCTCGGTCGGCTCCAACTCCTCCCCCCGAGATCCTGGCATCGCTGGGCAGAGCCGCCCCACCGCCTTGCCCGGGTATGAGCCCTGCATCCCCACCCCAGGTCCTCCCGAGCACCAGTGTCCTCACACTGAGGACCCCAGGATGCTCCTCGGGATGCCAGAGTTAACTGGCATGTAGCCATTGCCCAAGCAGTGCTTTCTGAGCTAAACGGCCACAATTTAAACTATGAACCTAAATAACATTAGTAATAATTCCCTGGAAAAGAATTACATTTAGAAGCCCTGTTCCCTGCACTTCCAGCCAGGAATGAGCTATTCGCCCTGCCTTTTCGATGTGAACATTTTCTGGTCTCAAAGGCATGGAAGGCGCAATGCCCCTTCCTCCCCGCTGCTCAAAACCAACCGGGACCCTCTCTCCCTAGAAGAGCAAGGTCTACACAGGACACTGACGCCGGAGGCTGTCTACTCCACCCGCATCCCAGGAGCACACAGAACTGCCTCGAAGGAGGAAGCCAGAACTGCCCGTCAGCATTTCAGATTCTCCCCAAAGAAAAAAAGTGCAAAAGAAGAGAAGTAACAGTAAGGCGGGTCCCAGAGACTTCACCCCAGCGGACATGAGGACAATATCTCCCCAGGCAGGGCCCTTGCAAACTGAACCTGGGGGCCCAGGGCCAGAAATGGCCCATCTTTCCTTCTCGGCTGCACCCTCCCCTGTGCAGGGCTCTGGGCCCCGGCCAGCTCTCCCCTCACCTGCCACCCAACAGGGTCCCCTAACGGACCCCCGGGAGCCAGGGCCCCAGGTCCCACTGGTGCACAGCTGCCCACTAGCCTCCCAAAGAAGGAGACCTTGACATTTAGCAAGACAGGACTGTACGCACACCCAGTTTTATGCATCAGAAATGAAGGAGGAATTGAGGCCGAGGTGCAGAGGCTACTCACAGTTGGTGGAGGCCGTGGACCTCTTTCTGAAGCGCAAGGACCCTGCCACCAAGGGACTGTCCCACGGCAAAGAAGAGCTGGAAGCTGCTGGAGGCCCCCTGACCTGGCACCTGCTATCAGTTTATATGCCGGTAATGACCTACACCAAGGCGGGGCGTGCTTTTCACTGGGATACAGAGGGCAACCATCACTCCTTTGTGCCAGCTGGGCCCACAGGGCCTCCCCTTGCACATCTGCAGGATGGGGCCAACCCCACCTGGTCCAGGTGCACCCCAGAGCAGGGCACTCCACAGGTAACACCCCAGAGCAGGGTTTGGTTAAATATGAACAGGAGTCAGAGGACAGACACACATGGGAAAGTGCCACTTGCCTCCACCAAGGGACTCCTCCCTTCAAACTCAGGGGGTGGGACCCCAAAAGCCGCAGGCCCTGGCAAAACGGGCTGGTCTCTGATTGGCCAGAGCCCCACTGGGGCTGGCAGTTACCTCCCTCTGATTGGCCAGTGGCCCACTGAGGCTGGCAGGTACCTCTCTCTGAGTGACCAGAGCCCCACTGGGGCTGGCAGGTGCCTCCCTCTGATCGGCCAGTGGCCCAGGGGCTGGCGGGTGCCTCCCTCTGATTGTCCAGAGCCCCACTGGGGGCTGGCAGCTACCTCCCTCTGACTGGCCAGTGGCCCAGGGGCTGGCAAGTGCCTCCCTTTGATTGGCCAGAGCCCCACTGGGGCTGGCAGGTACCTCCCTCTGATTGGCCAGTGGCCTAAGGGCTGGCGGGTGCCTCCCCCTGATTGTCTGGCGGCACCACTCTACTAGCTGATGAATGTTTCACTACCTCCCACTTTGCACTTCACTGGATACAATCGCCTGTTCACAGGTCTGATTCCCTCACTGCACCGGAAGCTCCTGCAGGGCTGGGATGTTCACGTACCGCTCACCTGTGCACCTGCTGCCTGGTGCCCGGCACAGGTCTGCCTCACATTAGAGGTCTGCAAATGCTTCAAGCACAGCCACTGTCACTCCGGAGTTCTCCACAAAGGGCCAGCCTCTCCTGCATTTCCTCTGCACCCACACAGGAAAGGATTCCACTAAAGCCTCACCCACCGCCCTCTGGGTTACCCTGCCAGCAGAGTGGAAGACAATGGCTTCCCACCTTCCATTCAGATTAAAGTGCTCACTCTTTTTCATTGTTAGGTCACTAGTTTTCCAATGCAAGAGTCAGAGGTTTTAGCTAAATCACTCCCGTCACATACGCACATTTTGATGTCATTTTATAGCATTTATAAAAAAATTAATAAAGAGACCAATAAAATCCCTATTGCCAAGGTGCAGGCAGAACAGGACAGAAGAGTGAATTTCCCCCAAAAGAACACAGGTCTAGGAGACAGGAAATAAAGGAATCCCCCATTTCATGCACAGAGACATCGCAGAAAACGGGCCACTGGAGCTCTGTGTAATGAGACGTGGAGAAAAGTGGGTCAGACTGTGGTTCCATTTCTTAGGTCTGAGTCACCAAAGAGTGGCGACATTTACTCCTACTGTGGGTTATGACATAGGTTGGGAACCTGCCAGAAAAACTACTGGGTGAGTCTAAGCTGATGGGATGACGGCTCAGACAGCAAGACATAATGTAACACGGAGCGACCCCCCCATCACCCCACCACGAATCCCCACGCATCCAACGGAGCATTCATTCATTCATTCTATGGACTGTGCCCCAGACGCCGGGGTGCGCGGGTGCAGGAACAGCGTCTGAGTTAGCAAACCCCCGCCACACCCGCCCCGGATGTCCCTCCAGATCACCAGCCATCACCCACGGTCATGTCTCCGGGGCAGAAGACCAGAGTCTTTGAGGTGGGACGTGGGCAGGTCCATTCCCATCCCTGCGGCCCCCATTCCTCCTTGTACAGTAGGGGTGGCCTGAGGAAGAAGGGGAGGGGCGTGCTGCACGTGACCCGCCCCACGACTGCTCCAGGATGCAGGCGCCTCCGTGCTGGGGCTCGGACCGCAGAAGTCGCAGCAAGCGCTCCAATAAACTCACCGGGGGCTGTGTAACCCCTTTTCATGCTCACCCGTGAGGGGGCACCAGGGTGACTGTTCACAGGACAGTGAGGGGGTGACTCATAGGGCCAGCCAGTGAGCAGAGCCAAGAACTCACCCTGGACCCCAGACCTGCTGCTGCCTGGGGGCCCCAGGAGGACGTAACAGTGACAACAGTGACAGGGGCTTGCTCTGAGCTTTGGACACGCTATGGACTGAACCCTCTCGAAAATCCTGCAGGAGTCACAGCCATCACCCCTTCCTGCAGATAGGGAAACTGAGGCAAAGTGCACCGCTGGTGGGGGTGGGGTGGGATGTGGGCCCTGGCCGTCCAGCTCCAGGCCGCTGGCCCCGAGCCGTCACCCACACCGGGTCTCCAGGCCGTGTCCTGTGGCAGGGGCAGCTCTGCCTAGGAGAAGGGCCAATGCAGGCTCTGCCTTCAGGACCTCAATATCTCCACGAGCCAGGCCAGAAAGCTTAAAACTAACATTTGGCCAAGTGCTGACACCAGATGAGTCGATTACAGGGGAGAAATAAACAGAGGGAGAAGCAGAAGCTATAATATAACATCGCCCTCCTGTGAGCAAAAAAAGACTCATCAGATTATCAGACCCAGCTGGACTGAGTTTGTCCTGGGGCTGGACCCAACGCCTCGTGGCTGCCCAGTGGGCTCCGTGGCCACGGGTCATCTCCTCGTCTCCGATCCGGCAGGAGTGGGGCACGATTACGGAGAGAGATGCGGCCTCGCCGTGAGCACCTCAAACACACCAGGCCCTGCCTGAGCAGACCCTGGAAACACATGGACCTGTGCATGGATGTGGGTGTGCATACTCGTGTGCACGTGTACACCCACACACACGGACATGTCACACACACAGGCACACACACGCATCCACACACACACTCACATCACTAGCACACACATGCTTGGACACACACACACAAACGCACACACAGGTGTACAACCCTGCAATGGGCTTGTAAAGCATTTTCACATACGTTGCCTAGGGTGACCTTTACTGTGACCCCACGAGGTGTCGTGGGAAATGGACCCACCGAGCATATGGGGGTGCTGAGGAGAGTGAGGGGGGGCTCAGGCTGAGTCACTTGTGGATGGCAGAGCCCTGGGGGTCTCACCAGCCCCCATAGCCTCCTTGGACGGACACGCCTCCCTCAGCTGGGCTCCCGCTGGAATACTTGCATTTAAAAGAGGATTGTGGGGCTTCCCTGGTGGCGCAGTGGTTGAGAGTCCACCTGCCGATGCAGGGGACACGGGTTCGTGCCCCGGTCCGGGAAGATCCCACATGCCGCGGAGCGGCTGGGCCCGTGAGCCATGGCCGCTGAGCCTGCGCGTCCGGAGCCTGTGCTCCGCAACGGGAGAGGCCACAACAGCGAGAGGCCCACGTACAGCAAAAAATAATAATAATAAAAAAATAAAAGAGGATTGTGAGGCTTCCCTGGTGGCGCAGTGGTTGAGAGTCCGCCTGCCGATGCAGGGGACGCGGGTTCATGCCCCGGTCAGGGAGGATCCCACATGCCGCGGAGCGGCTGGGCCCGTGAGCCATGGCCGCTGAGCCTGCGCGTCCAGAGCCTGTGCTCCGCAACGGGAGAGGCCACAACAGTGAGAGGCCCGCGTACAGCAAAAAAAAAAAAAAAAGAGGATTGTGGCAACCCTACGCTTTTTCCTTTTGCAGAAACACCACCCAAAACAGTAGCCATAATAAGACCCTCCGCTCATCAGGGGCTTCCTGTGCCTTGACATTCCACACGCGGTCTCTGTAGATCGCCTCAGTCTCCATAACCACCCTCAAAGCACGAAAACCATTTCTCCCCGTTTTCCAGAGAGGAGAGCTGAGGCACAGTGGCTGGCCCCCGCCCAGCCGACCCCTCAGAGGCAGAGGAACCATCCACGCTGCCCTGGGTTCAACAATCTAACTGCCAAGGACTGTCCCCCCACGTCCCTGCCTCGCGAAACAGGGGACCCAAAGCGCGCCGGACCCGCCCAGGCCAGGGCAGGCGGCACCCCTCGGATCACCTCTTAACCCCGAGAGGGTTAAGGCAGGCCCCGGCCTCCCTCCTGTCCCCTCAGAGGCCCCCCCATCCCACAGCGGCCACTTCTGCTGGCACAGCACTGTCGGGGCAGGCGGTGCGGGAGGCGCCCTGCCAACCAAGCTAATGAGGGGCTTTCCAGCCAAGGGAAGCAGCTCCGGGAGAACAGGGAAGCTGCGGGGGGGGGGGGGTGTCCTGCGGGGAAGAAGGCACGGAGGAGACAAAAGCCAGAGGTGGAGGAGGGCACCTGCGGAGGAGGCCTTTTGGAACAAAAGGAAGGGGAAGAAGAAAGGAAAGGTCAAGTGTAGCATCACCTCCTCCAGGAAGCTGCCCCAGATCTCCCCACGGGGGCCAACCCTCCAGACAGGCTCGGCAGGAGAATGAACAGTACAGCGAACGGCGTCCACATGCGTGCCTCGCACCAGCCTGTGGGCCCTGGAGCCAGGCGCTCTGTCACCCCAGCCTTCCCACAAGCAGGCCCGGCGCAGGCAAAGCCTCCAGGGGTCGTCGGGTCACGCCAGTGAGTGAAGGGCCTGGTGAAAGGGGAGTGGAGACGGCAGACCCCGGGTGCCCCTGGATGGCATTCGGATAAAAAGCAGGGGTGTAAGGGGCAGGAAGGCACCGAAACAGTCTGCTGGGGCCAAATGGAACCCCTCCCTGGTCCCAGGGCCGTGTCTGGGCTGAGCCCCAGGCTGACAGCAGCTCCAGGCACTGGGCCTCCCCCGTGGAGAAGCTCACTCAGCGCCCAGGTGCAGGGACCAGACAGACCCAGAGTGTGCGGTCCCAGCCCCCTGTTCCCCGGGCCTCTCAGAGTGCCAGCCCCACCCCCTCACCTTGCAGGCCGGGATGAGGGTCCAAGGAGGTGATGTGGGCACAGGGCTAAGAGCAGACCAGGCAAGTGCCAGCAAATTCATTCCAATCGGTACCACGGGTGTGGGTGTCTCAGGAGCCAGGGACCCTGCCCTGCTCTGCGTTGCAAATCCCAGGCTCCACTGTGGGTACGGCAATGGGGCCTCGGGGTGCGCGTGACTCATCCTCGACCCTCGGGGGCTCCGAGCGAGTCTGTGCTGTCACCGTGATTCAGTGAGGGGCGGGGGGCAGTGGGTGTCTGTTCCCCACAACCCTCTGCTCCACCCAACAATGTCCGTGACCCAGGGAAGAGGCAGGGGTGGGAGATGGGGCCAGACAGCCAGAGGGCAGGGGCGGGGCAGGCGGGCATCAGCTGTGCTCGGCTAAGGGCGTGGCTGTGTGAGAGTCCAGAGATATCTGAAGGGTGGGGTAACGGGGCAGGCTCTGGCCAGCACCCCAGGAACAGCCATGGAGCGACATCACGGGACAAGGGAACTTTGTGCTTCCGCACAAGGAAGAAACTCCTGCCCGTGGCCACTGCCGGGTGGTCGCGGCGACCCGAGCTCCAAGCCCTGCAGCCACTAAAATCTGGACCAGAGGAGACACAGGCTTCGGGGAATCAGCTTGGCTTCTGAACTCCTCCCACTGACTGCTCTTTTATGGGGAGGAGGGGGAAGGGGAGGAGAAGATGGAAAAGGCTGTCTTTTCAGCCAACTTGATTGAGTCAGAGGAAATTTAACCATTTGATGTCTGTCAAGTCCCACAAAATTTGGACAACTCTTCCCACCAAATTATTGCCAAGAGCGATCACGTGACGGGCGTCAACCAATGATGTGCCGGGGAGATGACCTCAATTTCCAAATATTGGGGTCATGTTTCATTTCACTTACTCTCCTTTGCCCGTTACAATGTTAAACGGCCCCAAATGCAATCTGACTTTTCATTCCTTCACACGCTTGGCCAAGAAGAAGGTAGGAAAAAGAGCCATGTTCAGCGGGAACTCAAAAAACATCTGGTGGATCTCAAAATGGAGAGAAGAGCTGCCTGCGGATGGCCTCTCCTGCCCCCCCGCCCGCCCCCGCGTGTCAGCGGACAGCCGTTCCCGCTGGCCACGCACTGAGGATGACTTCCAAAAGGGTCCCACCCTCGTGGCGGTGAGGGGAGGTCTGTGAAACCCACCCAGAGACGTGGCTTCTTCACAGGCTCTCAGCGTCTTTTCGACAAGAGCAAAACGTCCAGCTCCACAGCCACGGTCCAGGCATCCACCTCATGCCACACTCAGTTAGGAAGGGAAACCGGAGACGGGCGGGGGGCAGAGATGGGGAGTGGGATAAACAGCCGACCCCAAACCCAGGCGAACGCATGCTCTGTGTGCTCCCCAGCCAGTGCCCAGCCCCGGCTTTTGGGGGTGGCGACTCCCCTGAAGGATTCCCGCCTGACTTCCTAGGGGGAAAGCCCGGCAGAGGAGCTGGGACAGGGCTATGGCCCTGGGCCTACAGGGGTCCCATGACCACATCCCCACCCTGCTCCGTGCCACTTTTCTGGAGGCCGCTACTGTCCCCCACCTCCAGTGATCCCGGGAGAAACACAAAGCCAGTTAGCCTGGGATCCAGGGCACGTAGGTGGCAGCCCAGGGCTAAGACCCCAGGTCCCCAGAGCCAGGCCAGGCTCCCCTCCGCTCCCCCAGCCCCTGACTGGCTGGACACCCTGATTCCTGCTCACCCCCTCTGGCCCACCAAGCACTCACTGTACCAGGAAAAAGGGAGAGAATGTCTTAACTGGCCAGTGGAACACGGAAGTGATGCTTCCCACATGTCTTCAAATGACAAAGCGGAGGAGAGAAGAGCGGAGACAGTAAAGCGGTGTCTTCTCACAGGGGGCCCCTGGCTGGTCCTGCTGTCCACCGAGCCACGGTCCCATCCCTCTGCCCGCACCTTCCTTGACCCTGCAACAGCGGCTCTGAGCCTCGTCTCCGCATCTGTTAACGGGGCCCCAGAGGACTTGCGGGGCCTCGGGCTCCGACGACTGAGGCTTGTGAAGTCCCATCCCACAGATAACCACAAAAGGTGATGCTTAGAAAAACCACTGTCCCGTCAGGAAGCTGTGTGGGAGAGAGCTGGAGCTGCAAGCATCCAGGCTGGCACACTGTCAGTGCTGGCCTGGTGGACGCCATCCACTGGAGACAGCTCCTTCTAAGGGCAGACCTCTGGCAGAAGAAATCCCACATCTGTGTGTCATCTGAACCCCTCACAGCCAAGACTCCGAGAGCATCTCCCGCCTTTGCTCCAAGAATCCCGTCTCTGGGCAGCTAACCCAAGAAAAACTGCCTTCCAGGAGGTCGAGAGGTGGGATTAGAGCAGGGCTGCTCCACCACCCGCCCGGGGCTCCCCGGTACCACTCACTGAGTACTTAGATGGTGGGGAACCACAGGAAGCTCTGTTTCCTGAGAAAGGGAGAGTCAGCCGGGTCTGGAGGCAGAGGAAGAGGGTGCTTGGAGAAGTCCTGGGCTGGGGGCTCAGCTGCTGGGATTCTCCCCAGCGGCCCCCCATCCCAGGAGGCCCGGCCGGAACTGGCCCGCTGCGACTCTAGGGGGCGACCCTTCCCGGGTTTCAGGAAAGGAAGTTCTGCAGCGGGGCTGTGTGGGCCAGAGCTGCGCGCTTGTGATGTGGGACAGAGAACGCAAAGTTTCGGGACAAAAGTGTGCCTGCCTGGTGGACAAGCCCTCTGGCTGATCCAACACAGAGCCCTTCCTCGGCTCCCCGACAGCCCCACCCGCCGGCCCGTCTGGCGTGGGGAGTATTGTGCCGGCGCGTTTCCCTCTCCGGGGCCCCCAGCGAATGGCATTCGGAGTCCCGGCCCGTGCATTCCACAGCCCAGGGGGGGAAGGTCGGGCACGCGCGGAAGAGGCCGGGCGCCCTGGGATGACAGCCGCGCTGGCCCCGGCCCCCCGGCCCCCGGCCCCCCGCGCCCAAGCGCCCCGCGCCCTTACCTGCGCGGCTCGGAGGCGGCGCCCACAGCAGCAGCAGCAGGAGCAGCAACGGCGGGGACAGCAGCGGGGCGCCCGGGAGGAGCGGGCTGCGCGCTTTCCAGCGGGTGTGGACGTCCATGCCGGCGGGGCGCGGGCGCGAGTTGGGCGCGCGGGGACGCACGGGGCGCGGGGCACAACTCAGGGGGCCGGCACAGCTTTAGACAGTCATGGGAGCAGCCGCCGGCCCGTTCTCTTTGTGGTGGCGGCTCTCTGGAGGGTCGGCTGGCGCGCTCGCCCACGGGCGGGAGGGCTCGACCTTGGCCCGCGGGGCGGCCGGGACCCCGGTTCGGCTCGCTCGCCCTGGCCTCCCCCGCCTCCTCCGATCCCTTCTGGCCTCCTCCTCGCCGCCGCCGCCGCCGCCGCCGCCGCCCCGCGACTCGCTCCCCGTGGGCGCTGCGCTCGCGTGAGGTCCTGCGCCGGCCGCGGGGACGAACGAGGAGTGCGGACCTCGCCTCGGGCGCCGAGCACTTTTCCCCCTTCCCCTCCCTCCCTCTCTCTGGGAAGGCACCCGCGGAGGCCGTGGCTCCCCAGCGCCCGCAGCAAATCAGAGCCGGCGCTGGGCTCGGCCGGGCCGGCCCCCGCCTCCCACTGGGCGCCGCGGGCGAGGGGGTGGGGCCAGCGGGCGAGCGGCGGCGAGGAAGGGGCTGGCCCGGGGCGGGCGGGGACTCGGCGAGGGCCAGGCGCCCCCTGCTCTGCCGGCGAGCGCGGGCGGACGGGGCCCGGCGGCCCACGCTGCACCCCGCTTTCCCCGCTCCAGGGGCCCGCACCTGGCCGAGCCCCAGAACCAGTGTGCAGGGGCCCCGAGTTCGATCATTTGGGGTTTAAAAAGGACGTTGCAGCTCACCCCGCCAACTTTTTCGTTTACTTGGAGTTCAGAGCTCCTCTTCTGGGTGGAGACTGAACTTCCAATCCAGCCAGATCGGGGCGCCCAAGACTGTGGCAGACATGTCCACCCCGAGAGAGACGACCCGCCCTCCACCTTCCCCCACTGCAGATTGGGCATCCGTGCCCAGGCTGGGGTCTAGGCTCCCAAGAGCTCTCCGAGGGAGCTCGGATGCCACACATCCTGGATATTAATCAGGCGAACTTGGCCAGCACCCCCTCCCCACTCCCTCCCTCCTACTGCGTGGAGACCCCTCTGCCACAAAAAGGAAAGCGAAGAAGACACTCTTTTGGGAGGCGACAGCAGGCAGAGGGGTGAGGGGTTGGGGCGCTGCTGCCCTGGTACTGCCACTGGGCACTGCCTCTCTCCCTCCGCTTCTTTAAGCCTTGGTGAGGTCTCCCTGGAGTCGGTAGCAGCCCCTCCCACCTGGCTCCCCACATAACCTGCTGGAGCCCCGCTCACACCCCTTCCTCGAAGAGCAACAGAGCTGGTTTTTAAAGAGGAGGGAAGGTGAGTCAAGGGGCTTTTCAAACCCTAAGCCATCCGCATCCCCTTTGAACAAATAGTTCAGCCAGTGATGCCCAAGCAGTGCTCCCTGCCTCCAGTTACATCTCCAGACTGGGCGTGAAATTCCCCAAATGCCCTTTAACTCCCATCATTCTGGAAACAGGAAGGGAGGGGAGGCGGGCAGAGGTTAGGTTTGCTGGGACGGCCACGTCCTGCCTCTTGAGCCAGGTGGTGGTTCACTGGTGCTACCCTGATGGTCCACATCTGCCCCACGTGCCCTTCGCGGCACTAAATGTTGCCCGGGAAAAGGATGAGACTCACAAAGCAAAGCTAAATGGTCCTTCTGGTTTTTTATAGCCCTTTGTTGTTGTTTTACAACCTGTATAAATCACATATATGATCGGGGAAATGTGTGTGTGCGTGTCTGTGTGTGTAAGTTGTGTGTGTTGGTTCCGCTGGAGCTGGTCCTTTGTGTGCCTTAATGAGAGGGAAATTCCATCAGACACTCCCTGAGCCCCCAGCTCCACCTGGCCCCTGGAACGCCCCCCACCAGGGGAAGGCCAGCTTCTCCCAAAGACTTGGGATGCTACCATAGGTCAGTGGTCTAGTTATCAGAAGATAGTGCAGACTCAGGGCTCCAGTTTCCCCCAAGGACACAGGGTGCTCCTTCTGTGACAGTTACAGATGCCTCTGTGCTGGCCAGCCAGCCCTCCCAACACCTGGAACTCAGGGCGGGCATCTGGTCCCTCAAGAGCTGATAGTCAAGGGACACCCAGGGTCCCCCAGCAAGCTGACCTCACAGTAATGAGAAAGCTTGAGACAAAGGTGGGCTCATCCACACCTGGACTTGGATGAGGAGGTAAGTTTCTATCCCACCGGAAAACTCGAAAAAAATCCCCAAACTGAGCAGCCTGACCTGTCTGCCCAGGACTGTAGGAGAGTAACCGTGATGCCTGGTCACGATTGTTATTCCAGTGGGAACAGCAGGAGTACCAGCCAGCCACATGTGTTTCCCACTTTAAAGCCACTCTTGCATCAGGTCACACACAGCAGTAGGGAATACTGTCATTTCTCCCCTCTACAGACAAGGAAATTGCGGATCAGAGAGGGTAAAGGACTTACCCAAAGTACCAGCCCATCCATCCGTGGCCAAGCCTGAATTTGAAACCAGATTTATCTTCGGGCGGGAAAGATGCAGATCGCCTTGCCCAGATCCTTGCAACAATGCCCGATGATGGTTGACCCCGAGCAGCATCCCTTGGCCCTCCCATAACTGATTAAATTGGAGAGTCCTTTGAAAACTGTTTATTTCACTCTGGGCTCTAGGATGTCTGCAGTGAGCAAGGCACCCATCCCCCTGGCCAGCCCCCAACCCAGTCTCTTCCCCTCAACTCCTATACAGTGAGCAGCACCTGCTTGCCTGTGTGCCTCCCTCCTCTCCTGTAATTACTGCCACTTTCCCACCTGGTCCCTCCCTGTGCGTGGACTTCTACTCATGGTGCTCCACCATGGGAGGGGCTTACCATCATCCAGGGCTCTGCACACCCCTGGTCCCCCATGGCTGGGTATCTCCCACAGTGCCTGACAAGCCAGGTGTGCCTCCAGCTTTGCACCTGGGACCTGCTGCCCACCTTCTCCTTCCTCTGCCTTAAGTTCTTCTCAATGATTTTTTTCTTTTCTTTTCTTTCTTTTTTTTTTTGGCTGTGTCGGGTCTTAGTTGTGGCACGCGGGATCTTTTCATTGCGGCATGGGGGCTCTTTGTTGGGGCGCACGGGCTTCTCTGTAGTTGTGGCTCATGGGCTCCAGTGCACATGGGCTCTGTAGTTGTCCCGCAGCATTTGGGATCTTAGTTCCCAGACCAGGGATCGAACCCAAGTCCCCTGCAACGTAAAGAGATTCTTAACCACTGGACCGCCAGAGAAGTCCCCCCTCATTGATATTTTTCAAGTGGCAGAGTCATGGTTCTCAGCGTCCATGACAAGCCCCAAGTGTTACCCTCTTGTGGGTTGTTTCATTTCCCACCCTCCCACCTTAAGGGGCCACCCAGCCTCCCAGGGTCATCGCCTGGCTGGGAAAAGCCTGGGGAAGCGCTCCGGGACAACTGGGATCCTTCTCTCCTTCCCCCTCTCACAGGCGGGAGCTCACAGTCCCACAGAGGAGGTGGAGGAACCCGGTTACCTGCTTGCCCTACAAGAGTTCATGGTCCACTGGGCCCAGGAGGGAATGGGGAGCTGCTGCCTGGTGGAGTGAGGGGCCGGAGCTGCCCCCAGTTACTCACAGCAGTGGAAGTGGCCTCGAGGTTCGCTCAAGCTGCCCAAGGAGGATGCTCCAAACCTGCACCCCGCACCCGTGGCCGCAGCTGCATCCTGCAGTGGGTGTCTGAGGCCAGGCTAACTCCAGAGTTCCAGACTCAGCTGCAACCCCAGCGGCAGGAACCGCCAGCCGGGGGTGGGTCCTTGGGCCAGTGAGTCCTCACCTCTGCGCCCCAGTGCTGTTTCCTGGTAAGTGGGGTGAGGAAGCCGGCCTCCGGGGAATCCCTGTGGAGCTTGGAGGAGAAGCCAGGCAGGAAGGCCTACAAAGCCCTGCTGGGCATTGGGAGGCTCCGGTGCCCCCTCCTTCCCCCTGCATCCTGCAGCTGGGTGGTCTTCCTCCGACCCCTCTGAGCCTTCTGCTGGATCCTTCAGGGCTTCACCCCATTCACCTGCACCACTGGCTCAACAGAGTGAAATCGCTCCCTCGGGGGCAGGAGCACACAGAAGCTGGGAGCCGTGAGACTTGCTCCAGGTCCAAAAGTAGGGGGAGGGGTGGCCAAGCCTGAACCCAGAGCTCCTGCCGGGGCCCCCAACCCCTTGTGAGCCTGCTCTCCAGGACGAGGGGGGCTGTTGGTCAGAGGGCCGCCAGGCTGGCTCCAGGGTCCCCCTCCTTTGCCTGCACTGCCCCCGACTGACCTTCCAGCCCTGGGCCCTGCCCACTGCCCCTGCAGTGCTGGGGCTTCAGCACACCAGGGACGGCTGCCCCGCCCACCCAGTCAGCAGGGCTCTCCCTCCATGCTGGGGTGGGGTGGCTGTTAATCCCAGAGGACTCTCCACAGCTACTAGGGGAAATCCACCGCTTTAAGGCCTCCACTTTGACACAGTGGAGGAGCCGGGGAGAGAGCCTAGCCAGGCCGGTCAACGGCCAAGGGCAGCTCCCAAGATGCCAGGCTTCTCAGGGTATCAGTTTCCTAGGGCCACTCTAACAAAGTGCCCCAGACTGGGTGGCTTGAACAACAGAAATGTACTCTCATCCCGGAGGCTGGAGGTTGAGCTCAGGGTGTGGACAGGGTTGGTTCTCCTGAGGCAGCTCCTGGGCTTGAAGACGACCCTCTTCTCCCGCATCGTCCCTCTGTGCGGGTCTTGTCCTAATCTCTTCCTATAAGGACAACCAGCCACACTGGACGAGTTCACCTTAAAATGAAGATGGCTTCATTTTACCTTTGTCTCTTCTTTAAAGGCCCTTTCACCAAAGACAGTCACATCCTGAGGTGCTGGGGTTCAGGGTTCAATAGGTGAATCTGGAAGCGGGGCACATAATTCAGCCCACAACACCTTGGCAATCCTAGTCTGTGGGCCTTTCGGAGACACCTAGTGATGGGGGCTGTCTGTTCTCCAGAACAACAGGGACATTCTGATGCCCATGGGGGTGGGGGCAGGACCCTGCCCAGCGGGAGGGACCTGGATGGCGGCTCACCCTGGCTGTTGGTCCAGGCCTGCCGACAATCTCGCCCCTTCTGTACGTGGAGCTAAGTGTCTTGTCTGTGAGGCTGTCCACGCCGGGCAAGGGAGTGCAGGGGCGGGTGGCGTGAGGGGGCAGAATGCGGCTGAGACACAGCCACCTCCTGCAGAGGCTCCATGCCGGGGTCTCCTCTCTGCATCCCTAACCACGGCACCTTGCCCTTCCCGAGGAGAGGCCCAGGGCTGCAGGGAAATGCACCGCAGTCCCCGTGACAAGTGTGGGCAGGTGCAGCCCAGCACCGTGGGTGGAGCCAGGCCTCAGAAGGCCACGTTGTCATGCCACGTGGTCCCTCCCTCCAGGGACCTGATCTCGGCATCCCGGGCCGCCCCCAACCGGTGCTCCATTTGCTGGGTGAACCAGAGAGTGAGTGGGGCTGTGCTGGAAAGAGTTGGCACAGGGAATCAGGGGCCTGTGCTCTGGTCCTGGTTGTCACACTGCACTCCAGGGCCCCGTGATTGCACCTAAAATCCTATGGGTTTTCTCTAACGGTTTACCCGTGAAGCCCCCCTCCACTGTGTCGAAATTTCCACAGCTCCGAGAAGTGAAGGCCTCTTCACCCAGCCAACCCAGAGTCCAGCAAAGGAGCTATTTCCCTCCCAGGGCTCACGTCCAGGACCAGCAGCCCTGTACAAGCAAACCAGTCAACGCTCAGCCGCTGGCATCGCGCAGACCCAACACTCAGGCCCACCTGAGGCTGGAGTTCTTCGTGGCTGCACAGCGCCGACCCAAGGCCAGGCAGCATGGTTCTCAACGGCCAGGGAGCCGCCCCCCATCGAGGGCAGGGATAGGACAGCATAACTGCCAGAGCCGCCCACAACAGACGCGCCCAGGACCGGCTGAGATGTGATGGGTGAGTCAGGCCTGTCGGCCCCTCACTGCATGGCCCTCTCCCTGCTCCGTGCGGCACAGCTGCTCCCATGTCATGCCCTCGATGTTTTTTTCGGGGGCCAAGTAAACTTCACAAAATAATGGAATTTCCAGACAAAATGGACCGTGATGGGCACCAGTCGGGCTTTGGACACATAGAGCGAGTTTACAATTGTTCAGACAACAGGATGTGGATCCACCTCTCCCGGCCTCAGACTCGCTGGGCAGGTTACCCTCCTGGAGATGTTTTCTAGACAAAGGTTGGGTTTGCAGCCCAGAAAAATGTCAGTTGGAAAAATCCCTGTGGACTCTTGGTAAGAGCAGTCTGTGTGAGTGAGAGGTGCCCAGAGGTAAAGGGCTCCGTTCCCCAGACACAAAGGGAATTTCTAGACTCTGCCCAGGACAACGTCTGCAGAACATCAGGCTCTCATCCCATCGTCCCCGCCGGCCCACACGGGACCCCACCTTGGGAGGTGAAGGCACAGGTGTCCACGGAGCCCGGAGCAAATGGCCCTCTGTGTGCATGGAGCTGACTCAGACCCCAGTTTCCTGGTCTGGAAAATGGGCCAGGAGAGACCCCTTTGCAGGCTGTGTGATTGCTTTTGGGGGGGTGATGCAGGGACCGTTCCAGGCACAGAGCACATGCTCATGATCAGGGAACAGAACCTCAGAGGGGTTAAGGCGCTGACCGGTGAGTGGAGGCAAGGGGGGCCCAGCCCCACGTCTGAGCTCTGGCCACTCCCTGGCCGCAGTGCCCTGTGTGCCTCTTGGGTCTGTGGGCTCAGGAAGAGGAGAGCCGGCAGAGGTGCTTTGCAAACCGTGAGAGGTTGCCGCTCTCAGCTGCCACGGGGGCTGATGTGCCCTTGGGGATCTGCACTCCTGTGGCCCTGCAGGGAGCGGCGGCTACCGAGGCCCTAGCTGAGCCCCCCGAGCCCCTCCCTGCAGGGGAAGCCCACTCCCACGCCTGGTTGGTGGGTGGGTTCCCAGCCCTCTTGCCTTGCGTGGATTCAAAGCAGCTCGGAAGGGCCTTTGCTGTAGCTGCGTGGACCCCTGCCTGGGCCTGCCGCCCTCGCCCTCCCTGTAAGGCCCTGTGAATGCAGGCCCCGGGCTCAGAGCCAGGAGCCTGGTCAGACACCATCTCCGAGGCAGTTCTCCCCGCGGGCAGCTGGAGCTCGGAGCCTGGGGCTCGGGGGCTCAGGGCAGGGCAGGTGCCCTGGTGGGGGAAGCAGAGACGGCTGTGGGCTAGCGTCTGAGGGCTCCGACCTCTGGGGGGCTGGGGGCTCCCCGAGGAGGTGACACTGAAGCTCAGACCCCAAAGTCCCAGAGGAGTCGCTCAGGGCCTGGTGCCACCTCTCAGGGATGTCCTCCCTGGATGGTCCCCACCAGCAGAGGGAACACACGCACCCAGGCCCAGCGGAAGACTCTTGGGGCTGCACTTCGGGCCATGATGGAGCAGAGAGTGGAGGAGGCCGGGAGCCTGGGGGCCTCTGCTGGTCCAGGCAGGGAGTGTGGCCTCTTGCCAAGGAGAACGGGGCCGCGTAGAGGGTTTTAAGAAGAAAAGGCTACATCAGAGTTGTGTTCTGGAAAGTTCTCTGACTGCAGGGTGGAGAGTTGCTCAGAGAGGCAAGAGCAGGTGTGGGGAATGAAGAGACCAGAATGGGGACAGAGGTGGAAATGGGGACGCAGGGGCTGGGGTCAGCCTGGACTTGCCAGGAGCCCAGGGCCCAGCCAGGAAGCCGACCCGCCCGTTATGCGCCCTCGTCACGGACGCTGTCCACTGCAGGATGTGAGTCTGGGGCCCGGCACCTCGTAGGGGCCCCCAGCATCCAGGGGTGGAAGTGTTGTCTCCCCGCCCATCCACAGATGGGGGAGCAAGGTTCCCCACCGCAGGGGGGCCCTCGACCCACCCAGAGTGGGTCTATATTCTGTTCTCCACACAAGCACCCCCTTCTCATGTCCTCCTACACAGCCACCTCCCGGTCCCCATTCACCTGGCCCTTGGCATTTCATGAGCTGTGTCCTGTGAGGAGTCAAAGGCCAGTGTCCCCGTTTCACAGGTGAGACCACCAAGGCCCTGAGAGGGGGGCGCAGACCCCTGCATCTCCCTACAGCATCTCTGCCTGACGGGTGCTCCCTGCAGGGCACCCACCACCACTAAGGGATCAGATGCAAACACATCTTCCCTCCGAGAAGCAGGGCTGCCTGCTCTTTGAAAAGTCCTGGCCACGGGACACGTCCACACGGCCCCATCCTCTCACCAACGCCACACGCAGAAATTGAGGGCGACACCACACCAGGAGGATGTGGTGCGTGTGGACTGGAACCTGGGTGGTCCTAAGCCCCTCTCCGCCTGGCCCCGAGGACAGCTGCACGTTGAGGACCACAAATCTGCCGCTTAACAAATAAACAAGGAGATAAATCAACTCTACTTCAATTTATAAAAAGGAAGTCACAGAAGAATTCATGAAGTGAAAACAAAAATCTGTCCCTAATTAGAGGGAATGTGTCTTAGCCTTGTGAATAAATACATTAATTAATCTCTTAAAAAATAAAACTAAATATAAATAAATGAGAAGAACTTAACAGCAGTGGAAGGAGAAGGTGGGCCCTAAATTAGCACAGGCTTCGTGGTGGGATGCCTATTTTTATGCTTATTAGTATTCCTGAAAAGTAAACCAGATGCTAATTTAGGGCAAAAACCTTCAGATCTGTTTTCTTCACCTCTCAGGGCAGTGGCGTGGGTCTGGGTGGGACAGCATCCACGCAGGGCAGATATAGCATGCCCATTCCTTGAAACAGCCGTGCTTCACTTTTAAGAAGCTCCTGTCCTGTGGTCATCATCTTCACCCTGGTCCTCGTATTAGTGTCCCAGGGCTGCTGTAACAAATGACCACAAACCAGGTGATTAAAACAACATAGGTGGGCTTCCCTGGTGGTGCAGTGGTTGAGAGTCCGCCTGCCGATGCAGGGGACATGGGTTCGTGCCCCGGTCCGGGAAGATCCCACATGCCGCGGAGCGGCTGGGCCCGTGAGCCATGGCTGCTGAGCCTGCACGTCCGGAGCCTGTGCTCCGCAACGGGAGAGGCCGCGGCAGTGAGAGGCCCACGTACTGCAAAAAAAAAAAAAAAAAACCAGAAGTGTATTCTCTGAAATCCAGGTGCCAGAGCTGCCCTCCCTCTGGAGGCTCCAGGGAAGGGTCTCCTGCTGGCCTCTTCCAGCATCTCGGGGCTTCCAGCGTTCCTTGGCTTGTGGCTGCATCACTCCAGTTTTGGCCGTCGTCTTCATGTGACTCCTCCTGTGTGTCTGTTCTTTAATCTCCTTCAGCCTCCCTCTCTTATAAGGATCCTTGTGATGGCGTTTAGGTCCCACCTGGGTAATCCAGAATGCTCTCCTGCGCTCAAGATTCTTAACTTCATTACATCCGCAAAGACTTTTTTTGCAAATAAGGTCACATTCACAGGGGCCACCATTTCACCCTCCGCCGTCCTGAACACAATAAAATAGGCCTCCGTGCCTGGAGTTTCAGGTACTCCCCAGCTCGGAGACTGAGAAGACACTGCAGCCAGCATGGGTCGGAAGGCTGGGCCAGTGGTGCAAGAGAGGAGAACCCGCTACATTCCCTGCATCCTGAGGGCAAGGTCCCCAACGGCAGGGGACAAGGCCAGGGACAAGGCAGCTGGTGAGAGGACATGCATCTCAGTGGAGCCATGCCTGCGGCGGCACGGTGCCCAGGGGTGCCAAATGCCGCCTGGGATTGTTGTTTTTTCCAGTAGGGGCTAGTTTTATTTGTTTTCATTTTTAGTATGAAACCAATATTTTGAATGGAAATAGCTCCCAGATTAGATTTTCTTCCATAAGAGGAAATAGAAGAGAATATAGGATTTAAAATGAGTGTCCCAGGGCTTCCCTGGTGGCACAGTGGTTGAGAGTCCGCCTGCCGATGCAGGGGACGCGGGTTCGTGCCCCTGTCCGGGAGGATCCCACATGCCGCGGAGCGGCTGGGCCCGTGAGCCATGGCCACTGGGCCTGCGCGTCCAGAGCCTGTGCTCCGCAACGGGAGAGGCCACAACAGTGAGAGGCCCGCGTAATGCAAAAAAAAAAAAAAAAAAAAAAATGAGTGTCCCAAAGTGGAGTTCAACCCAAACACCGAATTCATTCATTCCTCCAAATCTTTGAGCCCAGTCCCTGAGCTGAGCCGCTGTGGAGCTGCAAGTGACTCGGGGTTCCTGCAGAGGGGGAGGAGGAGGAAGGTGGCAACGTTGGTGGGAAAGGACGTGGCAGCTGCGTGACCTTTAACCCTCACTCCTGCCGTGACACAACGAGCATCCCCAATTCGCAGGTAAGAATTCAGACTCAGAGCTTTTAGAAATGGGTGCCAGGGCTGTCAAGTCTCCAGGTGGAGAAGCCAGGATCCCACCCATCCACCCCAGGACGTATGCCCTTTCCCTGCTGCCCTCCAGCAGAAACAGTGCGAGGCAGACCCACACTGACTCTCAGGGCCTGATGCAGGGACCAGGGCACCGAGAAGGAGGATGTGCAGAGCTGACACTGGGGACCCCGGACAGGTCTGGCTGTGGGATACTGACAATGGTTCCCAAAGACACGCCCACACTCTGATCCCCAGAACCTGCAACTGTGCCCTTATTTGGGAAAAGAATCTGTGCAGATGTGCTTAAGTTAAGGACCTTGAGATAAGGAGATCATCTTGGTTTACCGCTAAAGCCCATCGAAATTGTCCTTAGAAGAAGAAGACAGAGGGAGATTAAAAACAGACGCACAGAAGAGAAGAGATAGGAAGAGGAGGCTGGGTCTAGAGTGGCGCAGCCACGAGCCAAGAAACCTCTGGACCCACCAGAGCTGGAAGAGACAAGGGAGGTCCCTCCCCTGGGACCTCCAGAAGGAGCGCGGCCCGGCAGACCCCTTGGTCCTGGGCTTCTGAGCTCCAGAACAGGGAGAGAGTGAAGCTCTGTGTGTTAGCCACCTGGCTTGTGGTCATTTGCTATAAGAGCCACCGAACACTAATACGCTGTTCTTCTGAGACCTCCAGAGGGTGGGGCACCTGGAGGGGGACCCGGAGGGAGGTGGGACATATCAGGAGGCAGGTCCGTCTTGAGCCGAGGCCCCTTAGCTGACATGGCCCAGTGGCACCTGTCCCCTCGCTGGGCCAATGGGGTGGGTCTGGGAGAAGACGTCGGGCCTGGGGCAGCCCTAGGTGGGCTGAGGGGGCTGCCGCTCCAGGCTGGGTTCCGAGAGGCGGGGGTGGACCTAACTCCAGCGACAAGCGTCCTTATAAGAGATACAAGGATGGGAGACACGAGGAGAAGAGGAGAGGCCACGTGACCACAGAGGCCGAGACTAGGGCGATGCGGCCACCAGCCCAGGGACGCCTGGAGCCACCAGCAACGGGAAGAGGCAGGAAGCCCCCTCCCCTAGAGGCTCCTGTCCCTGCGACACCTTGGTTTCAGACCTCTGGCTTCCAGAACCGGGAGATGATAAACTTCTGTATTTCGAAGCTCCCCTCCACGTCCCCCATCTCTGGTGCTTTGTTACAGCAGCTGCAAGAAGCGAATAAACTGGGCAAAGCCAGGCTCCCCATGTCCTCATCAGAGACCCAGCGCTCAAAGATGTGGGAGACCGGCTGGTTCCCACCCGACCCGGGGGACGTGGGGGCCCCCTGCCCGGGTGTGCGGCCCATCGGTGGCACCTCAGGCTCACCGAGCTGCCCGAGCTCAGAAAACGCTGGCTCTGCAGCTGAGCTTGCCAGGACCATCCATTCCGCACTCACATCCCACCTCTCAGCCTAGGAAAATGCAGACGTGGTGCCAAGGAAAATGAGACAGAATGTGTTGGGCGCTAATGAGACCCTGGGCTTGGACATCTCCAGGCCGCTCCCCCCGTGGGGCACTTCCATTCTCTAGAGCACCCCGCCAAGGCCCCTGCCCGCTTTGGAATTTCCCCTTTGAAGCCCGTGGGCCTGTGCCAGTTTGGAACACGGGATCCAGCTTCTTGTGGGAGAATAAAAGCAGCACGCCGACGGCAAATACTGGCGTCGACTGAGTTCTTTTTATTTTTGTCAACAAGGAGATTTGTCTTAATGGGAACCAGGAGCACCGAAGCTGCAGATTTTCCACTCCTGCAGGTCTCAACAGCACTGGCCTGGCTTCCCACCCCAGGCAGGACAGCTGCGAATTCTGTGGCAGAGGGGGAGGGGGGGGACGGCATCCTGCAGAGAAGGGACCTCAGCTCCACTCTGTCCCTCACTCCCCGCCGCGGGCTCCCAATGCCACCCCCAGGCTGCTGCCCCCTCACTGCACTGACCACAGGGACAGATGCTGACTCTTGTCCCCGACTCGTGACAGGGAGGCACCAAGAACAGACGTGCTCTGAGCGAGCGGGCCGCACATCTTGGTCAAGATACTCAGCCTCTCTGTGCTTCAGTTTCCTCATCTGTAAACGGGAACCTCACGGGCTTTCATGAGGATTCAGTGGGATGAAATACGCCCTCCTAACCAGGCAGCAGAAGTGCTTGGTCCACGTCTACTAATGTCAATCAGACTTTGGTCTGGATTGGGGAGAGTCAAACTGGCAAGCCCTTGGTGGTACATTTGTTTCTAAACTGGCCAGCATGCAAACTTCAGACACTGCAAGGTCTAGACACTAGAATAATTCCCGGGGTGGTAGGACCCTCTGCCCCTCCGTCCCGGGGACCAGGCCACACAGACTGCCCCTCTCCTTTACCTCTGCAGACCCTGGAAGATCTAATCTTGACCCTGACTGTTTCCCCTGAGGCCTGTCCACTTGTCAGATGTTAGCAGAGGTCCAGAGGTGGGCTGGAGCTGGCTTGTACCAGCTCACAACAGCCAGTCATGTGTACTTCTTAAAATCAGCCATGGTGGGAGTATTTACACCACAGAAATTGGCAAACGCTACAAAGCTAGACCTTTTCCTTAAAGAGTCGGTCATTAAACATTTACCAGGACCCCACTGGTTTCACCCTAAGTGGCTCTCTGACCCCGATCTACTTCCTTGAGTCCCAGGTGGAGGCCAGCATCTTCCCCTGAACTCTTTAGGTGATGTCTCAGGGCTTTAGGGGAGAATGGGAAGGCGGATCTTCCCCTTTTCCGTTTTAAAAGCTCAGATTTCCTGTGGGGCAGCCATCTGCTTTCCTAAGAAGCTGTCTTTTCTAAACAGCTGTCCTCAGATATTTGAAGGACTGTCATGTGGAAAAGGAGTCATTCCATATGGGCCCTGAGGACAGCAGAAACACCACAGAGTAGATACTTGGGAGAACAGTTTTCCTTTCGCTCCAGATGTATCTTAGAGCCCCAGGGAGCCTTCCCAGGGTTTATCTTGTCTGAGCGCCCCTCAAAACTCAGCTCATTTCCAGAGCGAGGAGATACTTTCATTGTAAATGAATCCTTCCCATGCCCACTTAGTAGGTGTACCTAACTCCTCCCGTTGGTATAACCTGGATGTTTTCCCAGGAAAAGGTGACACACACACAGCTCTTTGCACAGGCCTGGCCTGTAGCAAGAATTCAATGCATGGTGACCAAGAGGCCCCTTATTTGCATCAAATCACGGAACGTCAAAGCTGAGTGGGCTCTCAGAGGTGGGCTAAGTGCCAACACTGTCACTCAGCAAATACCCGAGGAGGACAATGTCTCCATCATAGACCCTGAAGCCGTCACCCTGGAACAATGGGGTTCCCGGTCCCCTGCCCTGGTGGGGCCTGGGGCTGCATTTCCCAGCAGCTGGATGGTTGGCTTTATTTCAGACCATCAGCTGGACACCCCAGATACAAAGTATGCTGTCTTGTTTTGTTTCCTTTTTAAACAAATTTAATGGATCACAATAGATTTTTATGGTTTTTTAATATTTATTCCTTCTTTTTTTTTTTTTTTTGGCCATGCCATGCAGCATGCAGGATCTTAGTTCCCCGATCAGAGATCGAACCTGTGCCCCCTGCAGTGGAAGTGCGGAGTCTTAACCATGGAACCACCAGGGAAGTCCCCACAATAGATTTAAACTTGGGTTGACTAATGGTCTTTGGGGGGCTGGGAAGGGAGTGACTGCATTTTCCTCACACCAATCTTAAGTTAGTGTCATGGGAAAAGGATGGGTATTATCCAATGAATGATAAGTGTTTCCTTCAATTTGCTTGTTGTTTACAGTTTAGGCCATGCTTTCCAACACATCCTTTCTTTTGTCCCCCACGAGAAGCTCACGAGAAGAATAAGGAGACTGTGGAAGCCAAGTCTTGCCCCAAATCATAGCACCGTGTGTGGCAAAGCCCAGGTGAGAGCTCTGGGCCCCTGGCCACCAGCTCAGCCTGTGTTCCCATGTGGAATGGCTACTTCCAAGGTACAAAAATGACAGCATTGTCCAAAGAATAGGTCCCAAGAACTGAGTGCCAAGGCACCGCCTGGTGCCTGCCAGGCACTCTGGGGGTACTTGAGACGCAAAATCATATTTTATCCTTGCAACAAATCCTGGAACATGGATGCCGTGCCTTTGCTTCGTATATGAAACCTGAGGCTTAGAGAAGGGAAGGGAGCATCCAGGCTGGAATTTGGGCCGAGTCTCTCCAGCTCCACAGCTGTGCTTTGAGGCTCCGTCTTCACACCCCAGTGCCCTCATTGCTTAGGACCCCGCTAGTTCCCTCCTCTGCTGAGACGGCTTGTTGGCCTGAGCTGGGGCCAGGGGAAACCGTGCTGCTTGATCAGAAGGAAGATGTAGGCTTATGTGCGAATGCCCACGGCAGTGTGTGAGAGGCTGCTGGGTCTGTCTGAGTAAGTGTTGGCTTTAAAGGCAGGAGGGTCTGTGGGGTTGACCCACTGCCTGATCTAAATAGCTGACCTGCTCTTCATCCTCTTTTTGGGACGGGCCTCAGGGCTCCAGAAAGACTGAACCGCCCACCGCAGCGCCCAGGCCGAGTGAGTCCATTGGCAGGAAAGTGTCAGTCACCCTCAGTGATGAGCAGGTGTGCTGGGGTGGGAGAGGATGTGCGGGTGGGGAGGTGGTATTGAAGGCACCAAGACAGCGCCCGTCCTCTGCAGAGTACAGGGATGTCCACAGACACGTCTCACGCCCCAGCCCCACTGGCAGGCCAGCTGGTGACTAACGAGCTTGGAGTCATGCAGATGGTAAGGTAGCTGGACCCTGAGCTGGGAGAGCCTGGTTCAGGGCACTGTAGGATACAGGATACAGAGTCAAGTTGAGCAGAAGGCCAGAAGGTAAGCCTGGCATTGGCCTTTCTGAGACCATGTAGTGGTTGCAATAGGGCTTCTGGAATATCATGGAGGCTTCTGGAAAGTTCACAGTCCCTTTGTGCATAGATGCTGCACGAGGTAGACCAGATGGCCTGATGATGCTTCGGTTTCATTCTTTCTCATGGGGTTTGGAGATTGCTTTTCTTTTCCTTTTTCTTTTGTTCTTTTTTTTTTTTTTTTCCCCAGTTCTGAAGGCTCTCTCTGAGAGAATTTGAAGGCCCAAACATAAAATAGCTGACTCTTTTATTCCTACATCACAGTGAAAATCTTCGAATGAAATCCTGGCCAGTCTCACACTGCTGAGCAATTTACTGGCCCCTCTGAACTTAAGCTTCTGCCTCCTGGATTCTGGTGATGAAAAGGAATAACGCACACTCTGAGCTCCTCTGCTGCTACCAAGCACAGAGTATGCTCTCTGCAAGTCTCGGCTGTAAAATTCATACCTGACCTTTGTCTGGTGCTGCATGGCTGTGGGCCTAACTAGCTCCGCGGTTCCAGAGCTGTGCTGTACATCTTCCTAGCCACTAGCCACACAGGACCATTTAAATATCAATTTAAAATCCATTAACATTGAATAAAATGTAAGAGTCAGTTCCTCAGTTGCACTAGACACATCGCAAGTGTCCGATGGCCACAGGTAACTAGCGGCCACAAATTGCAGATATAGAACGTTCCCATCAGGGCACTGAGTCCTTTTGGACTTTGGACAACGCTGGTCCAGAACCTCAACAGGCCCACAATCAGCCAGGACATGGGTTAAAAAGTCTGATCTAGGGCTTCCCTGGTGGCACAGTGGTTGAGAGTCCGCCTGCCGATGCAAGGGACGTGGGTTCGTGCCCCAGTCCAGGAGGATCCCACATGCCATGGAGCGGCTGGGCCCGTGAGCCATGGCCGCTGAGCCTGCACATCTGGAGCCTGTGCTCCGCAATGGGAGAGGCCACAGCAGTGAGAGGCCCGCGTACCGCAAAAAAAAACCCTCTGATCTACTCCACGCCTGGAGAAGCTGCTCAGAGGAGCCCAGGATTTGCACGTATAAGAAGTTGTCGGGTGATTCTGATAAGCACCCTTCTAAACTAATAACATCCCTTCGTACCCATGAGGCCACTGAGGCCCCACATCTTGATGAAACCCCATAGCTAGCGAAAGGGCTACCCATCCTTGGGGCTTTTGCTGCAGGGGCTCTCTCGTGTGTGTCCCTCACCAGCTGAGCGTCCGCTTGGCCCCAAAGGCTCCGTCCATCCTCCATCTGCACCTCCGAGGCCTCCATGTCTGCGGGTGAAAGGGACTCACACCCTCGGCTCCCTTGGCCTCTCCAGATTGCGGTCCGCCGCGCTCCGGGCACACAGTGATAAAACTACTCATCTCATCATTAAAACCAGTGGCTCAAAAACCCTATAATTGTCATAGAGCTCATGTGCGAGTCCAATCCACCGAAAGAGTATCCTCCACCCTCCAGCATGTTTTAATGGAAACAGCTTTCCAAAGGAGAGAGAAGGCCAGGGAGCCAAGAGCTAGTTTCTTGAAAATGATTCATATGGGGTTGGCCTGAGCCCGGCCCTCGGTCTCTCCACAACTGATACTGATTTCGGTCTGTTCGGAGTTTGTAAAATCTGCTCTGGATTCATTCACGTTCTGGGAAATTCATCAGCGTGGCCCAGACGAGGGCTGTGAATGTCCATCACTGTCCCTTCAGCCGGGGCAGCCCTGCTCTTCCTCCCCTGTCACCTTCTCCCAGCCATCCCCAAGGAACTATCCCCCGTTACCTGGAGCCCCCGGAGGCCTCTCGTCCAAAGCCAGCCTCTCTCATGTGACTGCTGGCTGATTCCATGTGATGTCAGATGGCTCCGGGCCCTCATCCCGTCATCAGAGAGCTGAGGCTCGGGGGCCTGGGGCAGGTTTGGCGTGAAGCCCTGACTACAAAGTGGGACAGGCCGAGCACAGGCCCTGCCTGCAGGGGCTCCGTCAGCACCTCCCTACGGTGCACCCCAGGAGCTCCATGTTAGAAGCTTGTACAAAGTGGTGTGTAAGCACGGAGGGTGTGTAATTCTGGGTGGGGAGGAAGAGGGAGGGAGGGCAGCTTCCAGAAGTTCCAGTCGCAGGCGAAGCGCAGAGGGCCTTCCGGGGACTCCTGTGAGGCAAGGATGGAGAGGGTGCGGGGCTGTTAACCACAAAGGGCCTTGTCTGCCCTCAGTGATGTGGTCTCTGTCCCCCAGCTTCAGTGAAACAAACCAAAAGCACAAGCCAGCTTTCTTTTGCACCCCATTCCTCAGGGCAGAGCACGGGGCTGGCACATGGGTGCGGAGAGCCACCTTGGAAGGCTCAGGGCTGCCCGACCGAAGCAGAAGGCCCAGCGGGTGCAGCCCATCACATCCCACCCTGAGCGCTCCTGACTCAGCTAGCAGGGTCAGCCTCCTGCTCTGCTGGGTTTTCTCAGTTCTGCCTCTTCCAGTTCCATGTGACCCCTCCCCACTGATGCAGGCCTGGCCCGATGACGCACACACCAGCTGGAATCAGGTTTCTTTACAGCAGAGTTCACAGCCTCAGCCCTGTCAACATTTGAGGCCAGATAATTCTCTGTTGTAGCCATCCTATGCGCTGCAGGAGGTTTAGCAGCATCCCTGGCCTCAACTCATGAATGCCGGTAGCATCCCCCCATCTGCAGTAAAAAGAGCATCTCCAGGCCTTTTCATATGTCCCCTGCGGGCAAAACGGCCCTGGTTGAGAACCACTGATATCCATGGATTTAGGGGTCGTCGGCTGGCCTATCAGACAAGCCACAACCCCCCTCAAGCTGTGTGCAGAGGTTATCTCATGCACCCAGGTGTTCTTGGGGGGAGAGTAGCCATTACTCTCGGCACACGCTCGTAGGTCCCACAGCCCCTGGTTGTTCAGAGCACCAGGAACTTTTCCTGCAAAGGGTTAGACAATGAATATTTTTGGCTTTGCAGGCTAGAGGGTGTATGTTGCGGCTACTCAGCTCGTGCTTGTAGGGTGAAAGCAACCACAGATACTAATAATTAATGACGGATGCAGCTGTGTCCCAGTGAAGCTTTATTTATGGACCCTGAAGTTCGAATTTTATATAATTTTTACATGTCAGAAAACAGTCTTTTTCCTTCTTTTTTATACCAACCATTTAAATATGGAAAAACTGGGCTTCCCTGGTGGCGCAGTGGTTGAGAGTCCGCCTGCCGATGCAGGGGACACGGCTTCGTGCCCCCGTCCAGGAAGATCCCACATGCCGTGGAGTGGCTGGGCCCGTGAGCCATGGCCGCTGAGCCTGCGCATCCGGAGCCTGTGCTCCGCAACGGCAGAGGCCGCAACAATGAGAGGCCCGCGTACCGCAAAAAAAAAAAAAAAAAAAAAAAAAAAAAGCACTTAAATATGGAAAAACTGTCATTAGCCCATGGGCAGTACAAGCACAGGTGTCTGGTTCTGAAGCCAGAGGGGCATCCCTGATCTTATGACCACGGCCTGCATTGGGCTTATATGCCCGATCCCAGGAGGGGGCTCAGCCCAGTCCGCCTCTCTCCCGGGACACACTTGAAGCTGGAGAAACCATTCTCTTCCTGGAAAGAAAGGGAGTGTCTGGTGGTGGGTGGAAAGGGATTGACATTAGCAGGAAATTAACCCGTGAGAAAAGTCACCTGCAGTCTCAGGAAAGCCTGTGGGCACTTGGCTTATCAGAACCCAGAGCTACTCTGCAGGTCTGGCTTGAGGAATGATAGTTCCATCCCGGGGGCAAGAGCGTCCACCAGGGCCTGTCTCAACGACTGGGCTGTGCTGCTCTGAAGCACAGCATTGGTCTGAAACACCCTCACCCAAAAGGCATCTGCCCACCAAGGACAGACTGCCCTATTTATAGCTCTCCTGGGCCTTCTCAAGATGGCAATTTCATGCCCATCCATAAATCTCCCCTTCCAAACTGGTACTTGAAGGTCAGCAGAGGGAGGGCCGAGAACCACAACTGCCAGCCTCCCCATCTAGGAATGGGGAGGATCCCTGGTGGGCAGTGGCCAGGCTTCATCCGAGGGCAGGACACGTCGGCTGTGGGCGAGCGTGGAGCCCGGGAGGTCGTGTGGGCGACCAGCCTCAGAGAGGCTGCCCGTGAGTGAGCTCTGCCGGCCAAAACCCGGGGGGGTCGCAGGGACCCAGGATGCCCTGACCGAGCCCCACTGTGTGTGCCGTGCTGGGCGAGGTGCAGGCTGTGTCCCCAGCAGGACACAGAGATGTCCAGAGCGACCCCACCCTGCAGGGTCCACCGGGGCCCTGCTTATGGCTCACGGTGTCCGAGTGCCCACCCTGGATGCCCCACGGACAGGACACTCACCAGGCCTCTTGCCGAGGCTCTGCAGAAAGGATAAGAGCTGGATGCATCGTAAAGACACCTGCAGCTCACCAGGGTGCTTGCCTCACTGGAGAAGCCTGGGGGCCTGGGACCCCATGTGAGGGGCGCCAAGCGCAGAAGGGCACCAGGCATCAGCTCAGCCTGAACGGAAGTCAGGCCTGGTGCTGTGCCAGCTGGCAGCTGGCTGGGAACCTCGGGCACGTAGGTGAGCTGCTCTGGGCCCCTCTTTCTTTCAACTCTAAAAGGGGCGATTGGACTAGATGTGTCTGTGGTTCAGTTACGACATTGCCGCAGGTTCAGGTCCTGCCTCCTGGCGAGCCTGCGCGTGAGGATCACCCCAGTGCCCAGAGCCACCTGCTGAGCTGGCACCGGGCTCCTCTGTCGTCCTCCAGGCAGGCTCAGCCCTGGGTCTGGTCTTCACGAAGCAGCGCTTTTCCTAACCCCGCAAGTGTCAAGGGTGATTCTTGACAAGATCTGGGGACAGCCCACAGCTGATAGTGTATCTTTACAGATGGCGTGTTCCCTCCACCCACATCTGCCAGAGGCGCAGCCAGGAGGCTGCCGGTCCCACCGGAGTGGACCCGCATCCGGGCGACATGGAGGAGAACGTCCTCAGACCCCACACGGATGCTGCCGTGTCCCGTCCAAGCCGATTGCCTCAGCGAGGAACAGAAAAGTCACCACAAGCACTGTCACCTCCGCATCCCTGGGTGTCCCCCCACCCCGGATCCGCCCTGCAGGACGAAGCCCTCGCTCCCCAGCCTGGCACTCCCGTCCTCTCCCATCCTGACCCAGCTCGGTCTCCAAGGCAGTTACCGAGCTCCTGGGATTTCCAGGCATTGCCATTCAGCCCCCGGAGCTTCCCAGGGGACAGAGTACAAGCCCCACCCACAAGGAGCCCCGTCTGGCTGAGGAGGGACACGGAGACCGATCATTAGAGTCCACCTTGGGGAAGGCGGAAGGGGCCAGCGGGGTGCCCCAGAGACCTGGGTGAACCCCGGCTCTGCCGCAGACTGCAGTCTGATGGCCAAGTCCCATGTCTACATCCTCGGAACGCGGTAGAGACAGCAGCGACTCCACAGGGTCGGACCTGAGAATAGCAGACTAGCCGGGGAGCATGCTCGCACCCTGGGCCAGGGAAAGGCCAATACTCAGTGGGGACGCTGGCAGTGGCAGGATGGCAGAGCGGATCCCGGCGGCCTCCCCGCCCCCAGGGTCTCCTCCGCAGCACAGCTTTTGTGTGTTGTCCTTCCCCAGGCCCTTCTCTGGGAAGGTGGTCCGTCCTTCCTGGGCCCAGAACCCTCCCCCCAACAGCATGACGGACCCCCTCTTCCCTCTGCAAAGGAACCAGGGCCCCTCAGGTACCTCGAGCTGCCCGATGGGCCCAAGCTGCCATGCCGGGCAAGGCGGGCGAGGGGCTTGGTCCCTGCATGGGAATCACGTTGCCTCCATGTCCACCCTGGTCCCTGGGTTGGGGGGCGGGGGGGGGCCAGGAAGGCTGGGCACATCTGTGAGTCCCAGGAGGGGAAATGAAGGAGCCTTAGGACAAACAAATGCTGATGAACTGGAAGAAATGGAAAACATCAAATCTACTCTCTGGCAGGAGAACCAAGAGAAGTGCTGAATGGAGCCAAGGAGGGTTCCGGCCCAGCCGTCAGGCTTCGGAGCAGCTGGTCTGAGCATCAGGATGGGGATCCAGCGCTTGGCATTCCAGGTGGAGAAAACCCACGTGTGCGGACCTGCAGGAAGCTCATAAAAGCCACTGTTCTGAGTCAGAGAGAGGACCAGGAAACAGCCTGAGGGATGCGGGGCACTGGAGAGAGGGCTTTGCAGCCAGCCTTACAGCACGACCTTTCCCAGCACGCCCCGTCTGGGGATGCCAGTGACCGCAGGGACAGGGAATGGGGTCTGTTCTCTTCTTTGTCTCCCGATATCCAGCTCCATGAACTAGAGACGAGCTCTCTGGGGCAAAGGAGACTGGACGTGCAGGCCATTGACAGGGACCTGGAATTCAGAAGGCAGTGAAGCTGGCAGAAGGAAGGGTAGGAGGGGATGATGAGTCTACCCAGAGGTCGGTGAGAAGGAGCACAGGCCTTAGTAAGTAGAAGGCTTCGTCTGCAGCCCCAGAATGCGAGCTAAGAGGTCCGGGAGTCAGGGGAGATGAGGTCTCAGGAGAGAAAGAAGCGCCAAGGTGATGCAGCCGAGGGCTGGTTAAGTCAGCAGCTCAGGGGCACCTCCAAGGCCTGGGCTCCTTCCATCTTTCCGTGCGGCCATCCTCGGCCTCAGGCAACCCCGGGTATCTTTACACACCAGTCTCTCTGAGAACTGTTTTAAGAGCTAAGAACTTCTCCCAGGACTACCCCTCCACCCTCACTCTGGCAGAATTCCCCTCATGGCCCTTCCCACCTCTGTTTCAAGAAAGGACAGCAGAATCACTGTGATTAGCTGAGCGTAAAGACGAGTCCCCTCGCTGGGGCCGGGGATAGGGCCACGGTATGGGACAAGGCTCAGGCACCCCCCGAAGCCCCTTTTGTCCTCCCCTGTCTGCTGGCCCAGTCACCACCGAGGGGCCAGCTCTCTGTGGACCTTGAGCCAGACCAGCATGGCCTTGTCACTCTTCACGCCCAAGCTGGGTACCTGCTATCTCCCACCTCAGGCCTCCCGTCCAAGGGGACCTCACTCCTGAGTGTCCTGTGTCTCTTCCTATGGTTTCTGTAGAGCTTTACCTTTCATTCTTCAATCCCTATGTGCTTCAGTATGCAGGCTTTGAAACGTACATGAATGGAACCTCACTCTGTGTATTTCTCTCCCTCCTGTGCTTTTTTGCCAACATTTTTTCTCTGAGATTCACCTCTTTTGTTGAATGCAGCCTTGGTTCATCCATCTGTGCTCTTGTACACTCCCCTGTGTAAATGTGATACCATTTCTGCACCCATCCCACTGTCGATGGAGATTGGGGGGATTTTTCATCATTTGCCATGGTAAACACCATTCCGTGAATACACACGAGTCTACAGCCTGAAACAACCCCGCCAGCCCACCCTTTGGCACACACCTGGCATGGATGGCTGGGCCATATGGTAGCATCTATTCAGCTTGACCTGATAATGCTGAATTTTGTTCCAAAGCAATTGTAAGAGCAGTTTATATTCCAAAGGACAATGATAAGGATGCTTGCTGGTTCACATCCTTGCCAAGCATGCTATTTTTATAATTTTTGATTATGGCCAATATGGTATATGTGAAAGCTTATAACATTTTGGATTTAATTTGCATTTCCCCATTACTGATAATGTTGAATATCTTTTTCTATGTTTATTGACTATTCAAGTGTCCTGTTTTGAAAGGACTTATTTCAAGTCTTTTGACCATGTTTCTACATTTTAGGGGTCTTCTATTGATTTATAAAAAGCCTTTTTGGATCTCTAACACTAATACTGTTTTTGTTACAAATATAGTTCTTCACTTTGTGTTCTGTTTAATGAACAAAAGTTCTAAATTTAAATACAGGCAGTGAAATCCAGCTTTACCCTTTTGGTGTTCGCTGCTTTGGTATGGTTTGTGAAATCCTTTCCTATCCTGAAGTCATAAATATATCACCCTGTATCATTTTCTAAGAGTTGTACAATTTTGCCTTTTAATTAGGATCTTTAATTAACTTTTCAACATCCTGTGAGATGGCTGGAGTCCAGTTTATTTTATTTATTTATTTTTGTATGGACAGCCAACCACCCTTTAACAATTCATTTAAAAGTCCATTTTTTCCTCTCTTGATCTGCAAGGCTGTCTTCTCCACAAATCCAGGTTCCAGATGAGTCTGTTTATGAGATCTCTGTTCTGTGCCATTGGTCTTTTTGTTTGTTCCTGCAGTGTTTTAAGACCTAATTACTTTAGTTTTGTAATAATCCTTGAGATCTAGAAGGCTAAATTCTCCCACAATGTTTTTTTTCAGGAACATCTCTATTACCTATGTTTCCTTAATCTTCTGTATAAATATTCAAATTGAAATTTTTTAAGTTGCACTCACATACTCATGTACACACACACACACACACACATGCATACGTTAAGAGTTTTATTAGAATTACATTATCAATAGATGAATTTGGGAAGAATTGACGTGATACTCTATCATTCCCAAACATAACAGCTCTCCATTTATTTAGATTTTCTTCCAAGTCTCTTACTACAATTTGTAATTTTCTCCACAATAAAAGTATTGCACACAATTTATTAGATTCATTTCCAAGTATTTTCTATTTTAAGTGTTATTATTAATGGTAAATTTTACCAGTATTTTATTAAAGTATAGTTAAATAGGGTAAAATGCAAAAATCTTTAGTGTACATCTCAATAAATTGTACATGTTTGCACCCCTATGACCACTACCCAGATCAAATATGTGACTTTTCCATCACTCTGGAAGGTTCTGTCCTGACTTTCCAGTCAACATCCACCCCCAGAGGTAATTACTATTATCAGTTTGATCACTGAAGATTAGCCTTGCCTTTTTGTGAATTTCAAATAAATGAGATTATGCAGTATTTATCCTTTTGTGTCTGACTTCTTTCGCTCGGGATAATTTTGAAACCCATCCATGTTGCTGTGTGTATTAGTAGCTTGGTTTTTCTCTTTTTATTCCTGAAAAATATTCCACTTGTCAACATACCCCAATGTGTTTATCCATTCCCCTTTGGTGGATATTTGAGTGGTTTCCAGTTTGGGGCTACTAGGGGAAAAGCTCCTATAAAATGTTTGTGCCATGTTATTATTATCTTGTTTGAAGTAGTTCTCTACGAGAGATGGCTGGGTTTTCTTCAGTTTAGATCAGAATGGTGTGTGTGTGCTTGCATCTCATTATGGCTTCTATTTGCACTTCTCTGGTGACTGATGATGTTGAATATCTTTTCATGTTATTAGCGATGCAGTAACTTTTATTAGGAAGTTTTGTTAATTATTTTGTCAATCTTTAAACTTGGGATACTTATCTGTTTATTAATGTGCTATACTCTTCTCTATATATCCTGGTCCAAACTCTTTGCAGATGTATATAACACAGACATTTCTCCCTATCTGTCCACCGCCTTTTTAATTTCTTAGCAGTATTTTTTGAACATGGGAGGTTTAAATTTTTGATTAAATCCGATATATCAATTATTAGTTTTATGCTAAATGATTTTCGTATCTTGTTTAAGGGATCTTTACTTACACTCAGGTCATAAAGATGTTCCCTGACGTTCAGAGACTTTACAGTTCTAGCTTTCACATTAGCTTTGTGATTCACCTCAAAATAATTTTGTTCATGTGGTGCGCTAAGAGTCAAGGTTGTTTTTTATTGTATCCGTAGCCATTTACCTCAACACCATTTACTGAGAAAAAGCTCATTGTCCCAACTCAATTCATTTGGTGTCTCTGTGAGTCTATTTCTAGAGTCTCTATGTTCTATTCTTTTTTTAATATACATTAATTAATTAATTAATTAATTAATTAATTAATTAATTAATTATTTTTGGCTGTGTTGGGTCTTTGTTGCTGCGCGCGGGCTTTCTCTAGTTGCGGCAAGTGGGGGTTACTCTCTGTTGCGGTGCGCAGGCTTCTAATTGCGGTGGCTTCTCTTGTGGAGCATGGGCTCTAGGCACACGAGCTCAGTAGTTGTGGCTCACGGGCTCTAGAGTGCAGACTCAGTAGTTGGGGTGCACGGACTTCGTTTCTCTGCGGCATGTGGGATCTTCCCAGACCAGGGCTCAAACCCGTGTTCCCTGCATTGACAGGCAGATTCTTAACCACTGCACCACCAGGGAAGCTCAAGAGTCTCTATGTTATATTCTTGTATCAAAATCACACTGTCCTGAGGACTGTCAACTTTATAAAGAGTCTTGAAATTTGGGAGTGTAAATTCTTCAAACTTTTCTTCTTCTCAACAATTATTTTGGTCATTTATTCTAGGCCCTTTTCATTTCCACTTAAATGTTTAAAAAAGATGAAATCTTTTTGTTAGCCCATGCTCATCTTGTATCAACTTTTCAGTTAAATGTATACTTTAGAAACTACAATGTGTATCCTTGATTTATTATAGTCATTGAAACATATCACAGTCTAAATGCTAAAAAATCAAAACAAAATCTTAAAAATAGCCTGTGGGTGGTGGTGGGGAAAAGATAGGAGGCATTTTATCTTCAAAGGAGCAACAACAAGCATTATGGCTGACTTTTCCACAAAACTATGGAAACCAAAAGACAATGGAATGACGTCTTTTAAGCACTTAAAGAAAAAAGTGCCAATAAAGAATGCTATAGCCAGTGAAAATATCTTTCACAATTTGAGATGAGATAAAGATGTTTTCATACAATAAGAAAGAAAGCTAGTATTCCAGATGGAGTATAGTTCCAGATGGAATCACAGAACTACAGGAAGGAATGAAGACAGCCCCAAAAGGTAACATGTGGATAATTAGCAGCAAATATTTATTTAAGACAAGACTAACAGTAATGTCTTCTTGGTATTATAATGCTGGGAAAAGCAAAATATATGGCAACAATAGTAAAAAAAGGCATGGAGGTGCAAGTGGAGTTAAACTGATGTAAAGTCCTCGAATTTGCAGGGAGGAAGGGAGTTATCCTAGTGAAGTTTTTTGCCTTAAAGTCAATTTATCAGATATTAATATAACTCTTTCTTTTTTGTTACTGGGTACTTGGTCTCCTAACTTTCACTCTTTCAACCTCTCTGTATCCTCATGTTATAGATATGTTTCTTTTAAACAGCTTATAATTGGATTTTTTTAAAAATACACTTTGGCAATTTTTATCTTTAATGGAGGTTTTAGACTATTTACATTTATTTTAATTAGTGATATATGATTTTATTTTCATCATTTATGTTGTATTTTTTAATCTTGCCTTTTTTTCTTTTTCTTCTCTCTTCTATTTGATTGAATATTTAATTCTAATTTTCCCTTTATAGTTATACACACTCTTTATATTATAAATGGCTACCTTAGACCTTTTAACATATATGTTGAACTTATCAAAATTCAAGATCAATCCATATATTTACCCTACTCCCAAACAATAAAGGTTTAAAACTCTTTGACTCAGACTGTTCCTTCCTGACTTTTCTATTCTATTATGGTAATTTTTTTAACTCAGTAAAGTATTTTTATTGCTTTTCACAGTCAGCGTCTAATTACCTTTTCTGCATATGTACTTTGGTCACCATTTCTCCTTGCATCTAATCTCCCACCTGAGATTACTTTCATTTTGCCTGACATGCATCCTCTAGAATTCCTTTGAGGGAAGATTTGTTAATAGAGACACTTTTATTTTTCCTGCATTCTTGAAAGATATTTCCTTTGGGTATACATATTCAAGGTAAATAATCACATTTTTGCCACGGAATAATGATTCCATTTTCTTCTGGTGACCACTGTTGATACTGATGAAGTAGATGTCAGTCCAATGCCATTCCTTTGTGGAAATTTAGTCTTTTCTCTTTGATACTTTTTTTTAATTGATTAATTTATTTATTTTTGGCTGCATTGGGTCTTCATTGCTGCTCACGGGCTTTCTCTAGTTGAGATGAGCAGGGGCTACTCTTCATTGCGGTACATGGGCTTCTAGGCACACGGGCTTCAGTGGTTGTGGCACACGGGCTCAGTAGTTGTGGCTCACAGGCTCTAGAGCGCAGGCTCAGTAGTTGTGGCACACAGGCTTAGTTGCTCCACAGCATGTGGACCTTCCTGGACCAGGGCTCGAACCTGTGTCCCCTGCACTGGCAGATGGATTCTCAACCAAGGTGCCACCAGGGAAGTCCCTCTTTGGTCCTTTTAATATATTCTCTTATACTTTAGGGCTCTGCACTTTCACTCATATCTCTTTGAATATTGAGAGGTTTTTATATGTCCTGTTTGGATTTGATGTGCTTGAACATGAAGATTTGTATCTTTTTATCAGTTCTTGGAATTCTTGGCCATTATTTCACCAAATATGGCATCTACTCTGTATGATTAGAATTGAGTTAAACCTTCTCACTCTATTCCCATAATTCTTTTTTTTTTTTTTTTTTTTTTTTTTTTGCGTTACGCGGGCCTCTCACTGTTGTGGCCTCTCCCCTTGCGGAGTGCAGGCTCCAGACGCACAGGCTCAGCAGCCATGGCTCACGGGCCTAGCTGCTCCACGGCATGTGGGATCCTTCCAGACCGGGGCACGAACCCGCGTCCCCTGCATCGGCAGGCAGACTCTCAACCACTGCGCCACCAGGGAAGCCCCTATTCCCATAATTCTTATCTCTCATTTACAGCTTCTGCTCCTTTTCTCTCAGTGCTACTTTCAGGGTAATTTCTATAACTCTATCTCCAAGTTTATTGATTCTCTCTTTAACTGTGTCTAATCTGTGGTTAAACCCATCCATTGAGTTTTTAATTTCAGTTGAAATTATTTTCATTTTCAGTGATTATATTCGGCTTTTTTTCAAATTTGCTTGGTCATTTCTTTAAATACTCTCCTGCTCCTTACCCATATTTCAGTCTCCTTTTTATTTCTTTAAACATGTTAAACATACTTATATTCTTTTCAATACTTCCAATATGTGAGGTCCAGTGTGTCTGATTTTTACAGTTGCTGCATTTTGCTTTTCGTTTTTCATTTGGGTCTTATTCATGGGGCCCTGTTTCCTTGTGTGTAATGTGATTTTGATTGTGAACTCAAGCCCCTTGTAGTGGTTTTATCTGGGGGATTTTTTGAGGCCTGATTTAAAGGTGAGTTTCCCCATGCAGGGTTTATATTCCCTTCCTTCAAGTACATCACAGTGCTGCCAACCCACAACCACTCATCCCATGACCACTCTAAACTAAATTTTCAGGTTGAGACTCTGGATCATCCAGGTAGTGTGAACTTGGGCTGAAAACCATGTGTGGACTGGCTTAAGGTTATAAATTCTCAGGGAGAATTTTTTCTCCACTCAATGACAAATTCGTTATAGACAGTTTTCCTGGCTTCGCTGGGGGGACCTTGGGGATATGTTTAATAATGCAGATGTGAGCCCCTTGGAGTTTTAGCAATAGACTCCGTTAGAATCTCCTCAACAGACAGACTGTGGCCTTTCAGTGTCCACTGTCTCCTGGAAGACCATGAACCCAGAAGCTGATGTTCACCTAAGGTCATCATGGTGAAGGCCCATTTTGGTGCATAGGTGCCCACTTGTACTGAGTTATTTTGCCACAGAGAATCCCTTCATTCTTGCCAGGAGGGCATTTTGACAAAGTGATTCTAAAATTAACCTCGAATAAATGAGTGAGAATAGTAGCCAAGGCCTTTTGGGAAAAATAATAGTGAGTCATTATACACACTGTCCCACATTTTGAAAGTTAATTGTATGTGTCAACTTGATAATTGTATGTGTCTAAGGGATGCCCAGATAGCTATTAAAATATTATTTATGGGAGTGTCTTATGTTTCTGGAAGACATTAGACTGAGTAAAGAAGATAGCCCTCCCCAACGCATGGAGACATCATCCAATCCATCAAGGGCCTGAATAGAGCAAAAAGGTGGAGGAAGGGAGAATTTGCCCTCTGCTTGACTTGGGACATCCATCTTCTCCTGTTCTCAGACATTAGCATTCCTGGGTCTTGGGCCTTGAGACTCAGACTGGGTTTTACACCATTCCCCCCTCCCCTGCCCCAGTTCTCAGGCCTTTGAACTCAGGCTGAATTACACCATCAGCTTTCCTGGTTCTCCAGCTTGAAGGCAGATCCTGGAACTTCTCAGCCTCTATATACTGTGAACCAATTACTATAATAAAGTTGTGTGTGTGATAAAGTCATGTGTGTGTATATATATGTATATACACATACATATATCCTCAGTAATTTTAAATGTATGACACCAGCTCATGTCACAGCTGGTAAGAATCAGTAAGAATGCACAAAATGTCTAGAAACAGACTGTGTAAGAGTAAGTTTTCAAATAAGTGGAGCTAGAAAAGATTCTTCACCAAATAGCCAAGAGTTGGATAATCTGTTAGTCATTTAGGAAAATGGCCAACTAGAGTTCCATCTTATGCCAAAACAGAGTCCAGATGAATCAGAGTGGAATGTAAAAAGTGAAGACATAAAACAACATTAAAAGTAGAGGACAATATTTATACAAGCTCCAGGTAGGAAAGACATTTGTAAGCATAAAAAGCAAAGGAAAAAAACATTAAAAATATATTTAAACCTCCATTAGTAAAACAACAAAAATAAACATGATGAATCACAGTAAAAGGCCAAGGCAAACTGGAGAAACCTCTGGAAACAACATGAGATAAATGTTCATGTTCCTTGCCTTTAAAGAACTATTACAAATTCATAAAGCGAAGGTTTAAAATGACATGAACAGAAAATTAACCACCAAAAGTGCTCAAGAAACGTTTGAAATAAACATTCAAGTTCACTAGTAATCAAAGGAGGGTACATTGAAAGAGCACAGCTTCCAGACTCCTCAAGATTTTTTCATTGATAATCCTCAGCATTGGCGAGCTTTGGGTGGATGAATGTTTCCTATCCTGATGGCAAACT
Organism: Mesoplodon mirus; assembly: GCF_964341445.2. NCBI lineage: Eukaryota > Metazoa > Chordata > Mammalia > Artiodactyla > Ziphiidae > Mesoplodon > Mesoplodon mirus. The sequence goes on along the minus strand of NC_138976.1, from coordinate 3,061,143 downwards.
GCATTGCCATTTCTGAGGACAGTGTATCAAGGGCTCCAAAAGCATTCCAACACTTTTGACTTAGCAAGCCCCTAGGTAAATACATGGCAATACGACAGTTACTAGCAAAATGATACAAAACATACAATCAATACCCAAAATAGAAACTGGATAAATATATGATGGTATGTCCAAAGAATATGACACATGATGAATCAAGTATTAAAAATAAGGCTTTGGATAAAGGCAACACAATGGACAAAGATAGTCTTTCAACAAACGGTGCTGGAACAACTGAACAGCCACATGCAAAAAAAAAAAAAAAGAAAAGAATTTAAACACAGACCTTCATGGAAACTATCTCAAAATGGATTACAGACTTAAATGTAAAATGCAAAATTATAAAACCCCTAGAAGATAACACAGGAGAAAATCTAGATGACCTGGGGTATAGTGATGACCTTTTATATAAAACACCAAATCATAATCCATGCAAGAAAGAATTGATAAGCTGGACTTTATTAAAATTAAAAACCTGCTCTGCAAAAAAGAATGTGACGAGAACGAGAAGACAGGTCACAGACAGAGAGAAAATATTTGCAAAGACACATCTGATAAAGGACTCTTATCCAAAATATGCAAAGGACTCTTAAAACTCAGCAATCAGAAAATGAACAACCTGATTGAAAATGGGGAAAAGACATGAACAGAAACCTCACCAAAGAAGACAAACGGATGACAGATAAGCGTAAAAGATGCTCCACCTCATATGTCATGAGGGAAATGCAAATTAAAACAATTATGAGATGAGATACCACTACATACCTGTGAGAATGGCCAAAATCAAAAACACTGACACCAAATGCTGGGGAGGCTGTGGAGCCGCAGGAACTCTCACTCATGGCTGATGGGTGCGAGGCAAAATGGTACAGCCACTTTGGAAGACAATTTGGAGTTTTCTTTCAGAACTAAACACACTCTGACCATATCATCCAGCAATCACGCTCCCTGATATTTATCCAGATGGACTGGGAACATATCCACACAGAAACTGGCACACAGATGTTTATAGCACATTTATTCCTAATTGCTAAAACTTAGAAGCAACCAAGATGTCCTTCAGAAGGTGAATGGATAAATCAACAGTGGTCCATTCAGACAATGGAATAATCTTCAGCACTAAAAAGAAATGAACTATCAAGTCATAAAAAGACATGCAGGGGCCTTAAATGCACATTACTAAGTGGAAGAAGTCAATCTGAAAAGGCTCCAGACTATGTGATTCCAACTATATGACAAAACTATGGAGACAGTAAAACACTCAGTGGTTTCCAGGGGGTGGAGGGGGATGAATAGATGGAGGATTTTCAGGACAGTGAAATTGCTCCATAAGAAACAGTAATGATGGATAGGTGTCATTGTATATTTGCCCAAATCCATGAACGTCCACCACCAAGAGTGACCTCAGTGTAAACTATGGGTTTTCGGTGATAATGACATGTCAACATAGATCCATCAGTTGTAACCAATTACCACTCTGGTGGGAGATGGTGAGAGTGGAGGAGGGTTGTAAGTAGAGTGTGGGGAGAGGAGGGATAGGGCAGATCTCGGCACTTCCTACCCAGCTTTTCAGAGCACCTAAAACTGCTTTGAAAAATAAAGCTTATTAACTAAAAAAACCTTAAAAATAAAGGGGAAGAATCAGGGTCTATTTAGCTGCAGGGAAACTGCCCATGACGCCCCTTAGCACATACCACACAGTAGGTCCCAGTTTTGCGAGAGTTCCCCAGGGGAAGCTGTTCCCCATCCCCTCCTCTGGGGGGTCCCTCTCCTGTGACCCTTTGTGGGCTGCACAACGGCTGCCTTGTTGCTCCCCCGATGGCTCAGAGACCCACAGAGACCGCCGCTTCTCTGTGGCCTTTATCTCTCATCGCTCTGCTCTGGAGCAGGGGTGATACCCACTCCAGATAAAAGCGCAGCGGAAAATGGCGGGTTTTCATTGGCATGGGGAAATCAAACAGCAATTAACTAGACAGGGGTTATTCATCTCTTCACCAGCATTGCTGGTACGTGGAGTCACCGTCATGCGTCCTCCCGGGGGACCGCCTTGCTGGGGGATGGCAATGTGTCCTCGGCTAGAACAAGTGATGGACCACCCACCTCCACCCTGGCCAGTATTTTCTTTCTCTAAGAAGAAAAGCGACAGCAATGGGAAGAAGAGTTAATCCACGGTCTTTGTCAGCAAACGGCAACATCATGGACTGTGAGCTGTCCTGTGGGTTCAGAGAACTACTGGGCTTGTCAAACAAAATCAGTCTAAACGAATTTACAAAGAGCCATCTGAGACGCCGGGAGTCACCCAGGCTCTTAGCCACCGCTTCCTCCCCGATGCGGACGGTGCTTCATGCAGGAAGAATGTGGTGCGTGTTTTCCCAGCTTCCTTCTCGGGCTACCACCAAAGGTGGGAGTAGGGCAGCCTCTAGGAAGCACAGACTCCTCAGCTTTCAGAAATTCCACAAGTTGATCTGGGACATGAATCACACTTCAGGTTTGGAAAAAGTTGCAGAACCAAAGCCGACGGAGGTTCGGGGCCACCCTACCATGGTGGCAGGCCATGGGGGTGGGCGGGGGCTGTTCTGGAGCCTGGCTGGGCTGAGTCCCTATCTGTTCCATCTGGGGGTGGCAGTGGGAGCTGTCAAGCTATAGACAGCACTTAGTCACAGGTCAGCTTTTCGCAAAACTGGATTCATCCCATTAACTGTCTCAAACCACAAACATGGCCATTGAGTCCTGGTTCTACAATTCTCTGAGGAGCCTCAAATGATTTCTTGGGGCGTCCTGGAATTCCATGAATAAAACCATTCCTTAAGCAAGCACACAAAAACCCTGTGGTGAATTGTCACTGAAAACTTCTGGAATGTTGGTGAGAGACCAGGACAGGGGATGGGAGAGTCTCCTTACCAAATAGTCAACGGTGTCCCAGTAATCTAGCTAAGGAGTAAAGTAGCCCTTGCGAGATGAAAGGTCGCATTTTCCTTTTATAAACAGAAAAACTGAGGCCCAAACAGGGGATAGGAACCCTCCCACCCAGGTCTCAGAGTATCATACAACACAAACCACTCACATGCATCTAGTCCAGAAATGTTCACTCTTCCATTTACTCCCTAAAGACCTTCCAAAGACATGTATGCATTTTTCAACTTTATAACCAAAGTGCGCAATGATCCACATGGAGCAAATGTGTCACTGCCACGCCCCACCCTGTGACCTCCCCTCAGCAAGTGTCCCCATCTGGCTCTCTTGAACAGCTGGAGCACTCCCTTCAGGAATATCTTTGGAGAAGGACATGTTGCCTATAGGAGGATGCTTCCTGTTGCCACCTCACCAGGTTAACAACAGACGGGCATGGAGTTTAGGGTCAGGACCTTTATCTTTCAAGTTCACTAGGATATTGGTCCAGTTGGCGTTTTGTACTGCAGAGAAATCTTGAACCCAACTTGGCTTCTGCTCCTTTGTACAGAAACATTTTTCCCCATCCTGCGAGGATGGGCCTCGAGTCATTCCCAGGAGGAACAAGGAACAAATCAGCCCAGATTCCTCCCCACCCCAATCTCCCAGGGCCCTGCTTTGGGTCAAAGGCCAGCCTTGGGTCAGATAGCCTTGACTTTGTTCTGCCGCTAGTTGGGTCCATGACCCTGAGAAGTCATGTTACCTTTCTAAGGACACTTCACTCCTTTTTAGTAAGGAGGGAATAGTTCCTTCCTGTATCTGTTAGCACAGGCTAGGTTATTCTGAGTAACAAACATCCCCCAATTTCTTCATAGTTTAAAACAACAAGAGAGTGTTTCTCCCTCAGGCTACATGTACCTCCTGACACTTGCACACAGTGACCAGACACTGGCCCATCACCTGTTCCATGGCAGGAGAAATGACCAGCCTTCTCTCTGCCCAGGCATGGAGGGGGCTGGACACTGGTGATTAGTGAGAATGACCGCCACACCTGTCCAGACAGGGTGTGCAAGCAGGCCCTCAGCACCCAGGTTACCAGATGGCAGCCAAGATTCCCTGGCAGAGTCTGCCCCATGGTTAATGTTGGTGGGAAGATGGAAAAGCCCAGATGACGGGTGATGGTGCCTGAGGGCATCCAGGGGGCAGGCGCATTTCCAGAGGGACACCTTGGGAGGGCAGAACACAGACAGCGAGGCTGGACCAGCCCAGCAGCGGGTCTTCTGGTGACGGCCTGACTGCCGGAGTGAACTCCATCCACACGTCTCCCTTCAGCCCACGTGGTCAGGGACCCTGCTCTGCTTGGGGATCACAAGCAGGCACAACTTTACAAAGGAAGAATGTTCCAACCTGGCAAAACTGGGATCGTCTAATTTTCTAAGTCCCTGGTTCCTCTTGATCTTTAAAAATCAGCTTTTTTAAATCTGAAGCTCAAGATGTGACAGAACTCAGGTTGGAGAGTTTGGTTTCCAGTGAAAACTCCAGAATGGAATGTGCATCTCAGCCAACATGGCTGGGGCTGCCGACCCTTCAGGCTCCTGTTCCCTCTCTCTGTCTCTCTCTGCTTGTCTCTCTGTCTCTGTCTCTCACTCTGTGTCTCTGACTCTGTAACTCTCTGTCTCTCTTTCTGTATCTCTCTGTCTCTGTGTCTCTCAGTCTGTCTCTGTATCTATCTCTGTCTCTGTGTGTCTATCTCTGTATCTCTCTGTGTTTATCTCTGTCTCTGTGTGTCTCTCTGTATCTCTGGGTCTCTCTCTGTATCTCTGGGTCTCCCTCTCTGTCTCTGTGTCTCCTTCCCTCCCCCGTCTCTCATTCTGCATCTCTCCCTCTGCCTCCCCACCCCTCTCTCAAGCCAGACAACAACAGATGACGTAACTTGGATCCCAGGCAGCCAGCTTGTTGTATCTGAAGAATCCACGTGTTTTAGGTGTTTCAGAATTACACCCTCTTTCTCATGGGAACACATCTGGGGGCTCCCCCTCCCCCTGGATCAGAGCACCCAGACCCCGACACGACCAGCCAGGTGCCCCAGGATCTGCACCCCCGGAGACCTCCTTGCTCCTGGAAAACAAGTCTCTTCCCGTCCAGCAGCCCTGCTAACAAGCAGGTCGTGGCCGCTGGCAACAGCAAGTTAATGACAATCGCAGACTCGGCCAGAGCGGCCAGCCTGGCGCAGACGGACAGAACCACCTCCCCTTTCCAGGTCACCATATTCGAGCACTGCACTCCAGGCGGGCCTGGGGGGGACACGCAGGCCACTCACCCCCCGCATGGGCCATGACTCCGAGCGGTGGTGCCTGGACCCGTGAGCACGCAGTGGCCATTCCTGTCCACCAGGAGCGCCTTTGGCACAGGAGAAAAGAAAAGCCTACGTGTCCTTATGCAGTGTGAATGCAACTTTCTGGCACTGAATGAGACTTTTTCTAACCAGCGATGCGTCAGAGTCCCACTGGGGCTGCCAGGAACCAGCAGCATTTGGGCGTGTGTGGCGTGTTCCCTCGTTAAGAAAGGATGGGCACGTGGAGGCTGAGATCAAATGGGATTAAAGGCTAGAAAAGCATCTATACTGTTTGATCTCAGTTTTGTTTGAATAGGTTTTCAATGCAGAAAAGTCTGAAGATGGAGGGGAGAAAAGAGGGAAAATCATTCCAGATTTTTACCTTTACAGAGGCACAAATAAATCGCAGGCGAGATAAGGAAAGGGGGAGAAAGGAGAAGACTCGGTGCTCTGAAGACAGCCTGGGTCCTCACAGGGCGTGGGCAGGAAGGAGCGTGTTCTGGGGCTGCCCCCACCCCTACCACCGAGAGAGACCAGCGTGCGTGGCTGAGGGGCAGGGATGTCCTGGAAGATGCAGCACAGCAGGACCCAGGCTGTGCTGTGTGCAAGTTAGAGGCTGTCTCCCACCTCCTTAAAGACTGCAGATGGAGCTTGGCACCAGGAGAGACCATGGATGAGAATCTCGGCTTCCTTTACAGTTGGGGAAACCGAGGCCCTCATGGGCAGTGACTGGTACCTGGCCCCGGCTCTGTCCTGTTTCCTCTTCCTTCCTCTACAACATTCCCTTTAAACCTCAGCCATCTGGGGAAAGGAAAAAGGCCGTGGAACAAGTGTGCAGTTTCTTTCAGCTGCTGAGGTTGAGGCAAGGAGTGGGCAGCACGATGGTCTTTCATAACCATCTTATTAGTCAGCTCAGCTGCTGTAACAAAAACCACTGTCTGGGTGGCTTCAACAACACACATTTGTTTCTCCTGAGTCAGGAGGCTGGACGTCTGGCATCAAGGTGCCTGCAGCTTTGTCTCCTGGTGAGGACTCTCCTCCTGGCGTGTGGATGGCCACCTTCTCCCTGCGTCAGTTCTCACTCAAATGGCAGAGAGGGCGAACTCTGGTCTCTTCCTATAAGGAAGCCAATCTCAGTCTGGGGGCCCCACTCCCATGACCTCAGCTAAATCTCATCACCTTCCAAAGACCCCACCCCCAAATACTATCACCTTGGGCGTTAGGGCTTCAACCTATGAAATTGGAGGGACACAAACATCCAGTCCATAAACCTGGTGCACCTGGATAGAAATGGCCACTGCACAACTCTAGGGGGCGCAGGTCGCATCCTGGTCTGTGGACAGATCCCCGGGGTTGTGCGGCGCACAACTTACACAACCATCCACAGTGAACCTGAGCCTGGCACCCACCAGTCACTGTGAGCGAAGCCTGCCTTTGGGGTTCTCCCCCTGCTAGTGGGGCCTCCTTTAACAAACAGGTGATGCATGAGAATGTTAAAGCAGTGAAGAGGCTACAACCCAGGTGCAGGAGCCCAGGAGCCCTGGGGAAGACAACCCTGTCCCAGGAACATGGGCCTGGGACAATTTCACCCTCCCCCTTGGGTCCATTATCTGATTTTGTCCTCTCCTCAAGGCCATCCAGTAGGCATTGCTGTCCTCGAGTTACAGGTGGGTAGCACTGGGGCTGTGAGGCCAGACCATGGTTAGACCCTTGAATCCCAAACTTCAGGCATATCTGGCTCCAAAGCCAAAAAGCAGCCCTGGGCCCTGCAGCCTTTGTCAGCTGAGAGGTGCCCAGGAAGCAAGAGCACTTCACAGTCAAGCGATGGGCCACCGGGTGACCACACATGCACCCATGTCACTCCGTGAGACCCCTGAGCGCCATACCATCTGCCTCCTGCAATGCAAACCTGGTAAGTCACAAGGGCTGGCTCTCACCTAGTGTCTTCCATGGGCGGGGACGGAGCTGGACATTTTATGCCCATCAGCTCATTAAGCCTCGTATTGGCAAGCGTCAAGCAGAGAACCAGACAAGCAAGAGATGGGGATGGATTGACCTCCACATGTTGGCTCAAGGGCCTGGGGTGCTGGCTGGGCAAGAGGGAAACCCACAGGGCAGGCTGCTGGGGGGCGGGCTGGATGCTCTGGGACAGGGTCTTGGCCCCTCAGGGAAGCCTCCACTCTGCTCTGGTTGAGTCCTGCCCACCCCTCCTGGATTATTGAGGAGGGTCGCCCTCATCCAAGTCAACACATCCACCAAACACCTAGGCTACTGTGTGATTGACTCACTGGGCTCCAGCACCTCCTCAAGTGGACTCAGGAATCGTGGTCCCGATGTTACCTGCAGTTGACGGATGGTGGCACAGAGACCCAGAGAGGACGCGCAGCTCAGCCAAGGTCAAGTGGCCAGCCCGTGGCCACAGGGGGATGGGAGGCTGGGCGCCACCTCCCCTGCAGCTCTCGGGAGGCCTCACTGAGGTCCAGGTCCCCAGGAGTCCCCACACTGTGCCCTCCAGGGGGACAGACCACTCACCAGGTCCTCCGCATGGAGGCAGCCGAGACAGATACATGCCAGTCGTCAGGAAGCTCTGTGCTGGGCATCCGGCGGGCTCTGGACAGATCATTCATTCATGGGCAGGAGGTGAGGTGCCCCAGGATGCGTGACAATGGGGACCCGACTGGCGGCGCTGAGGAAAGGCTTCTCAGAAAGTGACATTTAAGCCGAGTTCAGGATGACAAGAAAGAGTTAAACAGGCTACTGGTGGAGGAGAGCTGGGTGCCTGCTCTCAGCCCGGAGCCTGCAGTGTTCTGGCAGGAGCATGGCCTCCCATGCATGAGTGTATGTTACTAGACTGGGGGACAGTGAGGCTTCATATGTGAGTCCTGGGCAGCATTCAGTGGCCGAGGGCAGAGCATCGATGAATCGATCCATCGGACCCGTCCTTCCTGGGTGTGTTGGCTGGGGGCAGGGTGGAGCCCTCGCAGGAAGACAGGGGGGTGATGGCTCCTGGGGTCCTGCACGGAGCACCCGCTGAGATGGGCCTCGCCCATGTTCCCCCCGACCGCCCACCCGACGTCCACGGCAGGCGCTCCTCGTGGCTCCCTGGGGCCATGCTGGGCTACCGGAGGATGTAAACCAGGTCTGGAGCTTCTCCGGCTTCCTCCATTCCCTGACGTCCTTGCAGCCCTTGCAGGGGACCCCCATGATCTAGCAGATGAGGTCTCTGTGGCCTCCACCTGGCTGGACTAGACGGGTGACCCCTTCAAGCCTCCCGTGGAGGAGGAAATGTCACTCTGTGTCCAGTCCTGCATGGGGAGTGTCCTTTTTAAGTGCTGCCCAGGGATGGGGCAGGATACAGCCTCACAGCACAGCCCCACACACGTGCAGGCACCTACCCAGGCTCCAGCAGCAAAGGATGCCCCGGGTCAAGGGTTCTCATACCTAACACCTGCCCCAACCACGGAATTATCCCAACATCAGCATTTGGCCTGGAGGATGGCCCCAGAGAGCAGTACGCATGGCAGACCCTGCTGCGTGGGCCCATGTGGGTCCCCCACCCTTACCAGCCCTCCAGGGAGAGACCTGGGGACGCCCTGAGGGACTGGAGAGGGGCACAGCTGGCATGACCCCGAGCACAGCACACGTGAGCCTGGTGCTCAGGAGATGCTTCTTGTATATTTGCTGAAGGCAAGACTGAGTCCTCACAGGGGCTCCTGCCAGGCCTCTCCACTGATCCAGTCATTCTACACGTGTTGATGGAGCACATTTTACATGTTAAATTATGCTGAGCCCTAGGGGAACCAGCCTAAAAAGAGAGAGATGGACGGACAGAGGAAGGAAGGAAGGAAGGAAGGAAGGAAAGAGGCAGGGAGGGAGGGAGGGAGAGAGGGAGGGAGGGATGGAGGGAGAGAGGGAGGGAGGAGGGAGGGAGGGAGAGAGGGAGGGAGGGAGGGAGGGAGAGAGGGAGGGAGGGAGAGAGGGAGGGAGGAGGGAGGGAGGAGGGAGGGAGGAGGGAGGGAGGAGGGAGAGTCCCTGCGAAGATGCCTGCGCCCCCGAGAGTTGAGGATGGCAGACAAGAGGGCGTGGGAGATGCCAGCAGGTTATCACAATTGGGTCTTCCCGAGTTATTCATCCAACAGTGACCAGCGGCCCGCTGTGCTCCAGGCGTGCCTGGAGGGTGGGGCCTGAGCTTGGCAGTGGACGGGCAGAAAGCAAGCAGTTACCACAAGGCTGATGCGGATTAGCACAGAGGAAAAGCAGGATTGCAGGGTGAGGGTCTCGGAGGGTGATGCCCAGTAAGAAGGGGCCCGCCAGGTGAAGACGGGAGGGGGCACAGGTCCAGGGGGCTGTACAGAGTGTGAAGACAAGGCGGCTTGACTTGAACGTGGACGTTCACCCACAGCCAGGCCTTTTCCAGCCCTGAGAGCAGACAGAAAGTGACCCATTTCTTTCCTGAGAAGGCCAGCCCCCGGCAGAGGTGGCCCCGGGTGGACTTCAGACTGTCGAGAGAGGCTTCCAGAACCAGGCAGCCAGCTGGCCCGGTGCCTCACCCAGCACTGTCCACCGGGGGTGTCAGTGTCCACCATCAGAGAACCCTGAGGCCTGGGCCTGGGAACCCAAGGGGCCTGGTGGCCGGACGGGAGGGGGACGGCGAGGCCAGAGGGCAGAGGATGTTTGCACAGTGAGTCAGAGCAGACGTGGGACTCTTATGACACACTGGTCCACGGAGGCTGGAGTCGAGGCCTCACGACGGCCGACGCCTATGCTCCCTCCCGCCAGAGGGGCCCTGGATGGGGGCAGGGAGGCGGCCACAGACAAAGGCGGGGACACACAGCCCGTGGCCAAGGGCCAGTTTAAATTAGTGAACATCTGAAATGAAGGAAGTTTTGTTTTGTTCTAAGAACCCAAGTGTGTTGGAACAGTCGGCCACAGATTAGCGGCCGGGGAACACCGCCAGCCCGGCGTCTTACGGGGCCTGATTGAGGAACAGATATAAATACCTCGCTTTCAGATCCTGGATCATTCAGCGGGTGAAGGGACACAATTACAGGGACCCGAACGCAGCCCCCTTTGGGTCAGCTCCCTTCCACTCAGGGTCCCCAGTGGCTCTGCAGTGGCTGCAAGCCCAGGGCTCGTTATCCCGTGGGCACACATGCCATGGAGCGGGCTCTGCTGAGGGCTCAGGATGAAGAATCTAGAGCATCAGGAACCTCACCGGTAGCCCGCCCACCGCTTGCCTCCACATTGGAAAAAAAACCCGCTCAGAAATTCTCCTGTGGCTAACTCATTCCAGAAGCCACCAGACTGAATATCGCTACTGTAAATACATTTCTTCTTTATCCTGGGGCATCTTCTGGCCAAAAGACTAAGGAAAAAGCCAGGAGAGACTCAGTAAGTGTCTGGGCCCCCGGCAGGGGTGGAGGAAGCGGGCAGAGGGAGGTTGGAAAGACAGCATGTTCTCACCGAGGACATAATCTGCGCAGTTTATGAAAGCGCTCGCTCGGCTAGAGGCTCTGGGCTGTGCATCCGTGAGAACCAAGGCGGGAAGAGGCACAGCTTAACCACCCAGGAGGGGTACAGTGGGCGGCGTTTCACCATGGTACCCGGGATTGAATTTATAGAGGTAACCAAGGGAGGGCACGGGTGATCTATGGCATCAAAGAAGAGTTTACCACTTACAGTTTTCAAGGGGAGGAGCCATGCCGGGCCATGCAGGGCCACACGGGGAAGCACCAGGGTCGGCCGGAGCCTAGGAAGGAGGGGAAGCTTGGCCCAGAAGCTCCATTGTGGTTTCTGAGGTCAGTGCCTGGTGAGGCAGGCTCAGCACTGGTGGGTTTGAGTCACTCCAGTGGGCCCTGGGCCATCGGGTACCTCTGGCTCTCGACCACCTGGCTGGAGATTTAGGGTTGGGGATCCTGGCTTGTGTAGGAGTTAGAGAGGCAGGTGGTCGGGGTGGGCTCTGGACTGTTGGTCTGCATGTGAAAGGCCTGTTTGCAGGGAGTGGCTTGCTGTCTCCAGGAATTTGCTCCCCCCTGGGGAGGGACAGTCTCACCGAAAAGCCCCCAAAATGTCAAAGCCTCATAAGATCCAGAAATTTTTCAACGTGACTGATACAAGCAGATGGATGCTTCTCTGTCCTGGGGTTTGCACTCTTTTCCAGAGCACTGAACGCAGCTGGCCACTCCCGGTCCTTGGAATGGGCTCCCCTGGAGCTCCAGGACTCCGTCTGCTCCTGGAGTCTCCTTGGACACCCTCAGGGCCCAGTCTTGGGTGGTCCTCTGCCTTCACCACCACCCCGTGACCTCCAGAGGGCATGCACAGGTGCTGGGTCCCCATCTCTACCTGCTTCAAGCCCCTCTCCTGAGCTCCGCACCTGCAGACCCACCTAAACCACCTTTCACTGGCCTTAGCCAGGCCCCCAATCTTCTCTCCCATGTTGTGCTCTCCTGTGGGCTCTCCCTCCGTGAACGGGCCCTCTGTCTTTGTCACCCAAGCCAGAGTCCAGGCTTCTCACTGTGCTGTTCACTGTGTCTGCTAGCCCCTCTCCTACCCCTGACACCCCAGAAACTAAGTGAGTGCCTGGTATCCCCAAAGTGGCCAAAAACCAGCTGGTAGACCAGACAGAGAGACTGAAGGCAACGCCAAGGCCCTCGGGGCCTGTCCTGGGTTGGGGTCTCTTCCCCAGGAAGGCCCACCCTGGCAGCTCAGCTCTCTCCCTCCCCCTTGGAACCACAGCAGTCAGAGAGAGCAGATTGTCTGAGTGCCCATTTTACAGACTGGAAAACTGAGGTCCAGAAAGAGGAGGCCATTTGGGAAGAGCTGGTTAATGGGTGGAGGGACCAGGCCTGGGACTCAGCCCTAAGAGTCTTGCTGTGGTGTTTTCTCGACTCACGGCTGGGCCCAGCGAGGCCCCAGGCATAGCAGCAAGGCCAGTGTGGCCAGAGCAGCCTGTGGACCGGGTATAGGGTCAGAGGTCGGGGCAGGATCACAGCCAGTACCCTCGCTGGGGCTTCCTTCTCAGGGAAGGGTGGTGACCAAGAAGAGGGAAGTTTATCGGGCACCCACTATGCGTACTCGTTTGCTGCCACTGAAGCACAGAGTACAGCCTCGGGGCATGGATGAGGAACTGGGCTCAGGGGTCCCACAGCACCACTGGAGTCCTGGGGACCGTGCCCCTGAATGTCTGCGCAGTGCAGGACCGCTCAGGGACGGGTGGCCGTCAGGCCGGGCGTTGGGTGGCAGTAGAAGCCCAGGAAGGACACAGCATCCGCCTGGGGGCCTGCACCTGAGCCCTCCCACCCTGGGCGCGGGCACTGTCCTGGGTCTCTGTGTGGGGTGACACCATCAAGAGGCGTTCTCTGCTTTGCGATACCAAGGGCGTCCAAGGTCGGGAGGAAACGTGCCCACCCTACAGGGCCAGCTGTGGAATTTGCAGGGCTCAGCGCAAGCGCAAAGATGGGGGCCCGTGTTCCGCAAGTGGGAATGATTTCAAGGCAGCAACAGCAGAGGAGGGTCAAGGGCGGGGCCCTCTCAGCTCAGCCCGGGGAGCAGCCCGGTGCCGTCTCGGGAGAGGGGGCTTTCACCAGGAGGGGTGAGCAGGACAGGTGGTCCCGGCCAAGGGGCCAGAAGGAGGTGGGCTCTGCCCCAAGCCCAGCGTGCACAGGTGAGGGGTGTGCAGAAAGAGTGACAGAGGCCGGAGCCTGGTGGGACCCCTGGGTGGCTTTCAAGCAGGGAATGGAAAACACTAGAGTCTTGTTTGGGGGAGAATAGGCCAGCGAGGTGGGGGGCAGGGTCCTTGTGGCTCCCCATCCCCTGGGCTACGCCATCCAAGTGAACCCCACCTCCCGCCCACCTCACTGGCTCCAGGGACCCCATTCTCGATCGCATTAGCTTGGTGGGGAGGACCTGCAGCTCAGCGTACCTGTAAAAGAGGGGGGCACCAAAACTGGGCACCCTGACCTGATGGTAAGCGTTTGGGACCAACCCCCAGAAAAACGTCATGTGCATCAATGTACCCACACCACGCGGCTCTCAGGTCCTCTTGAAGCCCACCCTGCACCCTGTGACCCCACGTGCTGCTCCTGGCCATCTCATCAGCTTCAGGCCCCCAGGGAGGAGCCAGGGCCCTACAGGTGGCATGTGGCCTGGCGTCCTGACCTCCTGGACCCTCAGTTCCCAGAGAAGCTGCACATCCCAGGGGGCCCACAGAGGAAGCAGGGCCACGGCCCCTCAGAATTCACCACATGTGGCCTCTTGGGCTCTCAGTGAAGTGAGGCTCCCACATCTAGCTCTAGCCCAGGTCAGCCCCTCCACAGCAGGCCCCTCACAGCCCCTTCTCCCTAGCGGTGACCAGGGGGTGCAGTCCCCCGGTGCTTGGATGGTCGTGCTCACCCGGGCCCAGGCCAGGTGGCACGCCTCTGCCCCCCAGGCTCCGTTCAGCTCACTGTCTATCCGCTCCAGCCCCATCACCCTCTTCCTAGAGGTCAGGAAGACAGGTCAGAGGTGGATGGCGCCTCTAGGGTCAAGCGTGGCCATGGTCCAGAAACAGCTTTTGGAGTCCTCAGGGCAGCCTCGGGCAGGGTTCCAGCTGGATGTGGATTCTGTCTGCCTTTGCTGCCCGGGACAAGGCCAGCAGTGCACCCCCGGCAAAGGAGGAGAGGCCTCAAGTGGCAACAGAGGTCCACAGGCAGGAGACTCAGGGTGGTCTCGGGCTTGAAGTGGGGAGGATACCACTGAGACCCACCAGCCAGGCAGGCCCCACCCCACCACTCCAGAGCTCTGGTCCCAGCTGCATGCCCTCTCCCAGTGCCCTGTCCTCTCCTGGTCATGGGATGCTGAGGACGCCACCTCAGAGGGTAATTGTGGGGTTAAAACATAAGGCCTGTGGATCTCCCAACCAGTGGGAGCCTTTAGTTGGTGATTAGAAGAGATCTAGTGCTTTCTACTGCTTCTGCGCTCCCTTTTACTGTCTGCTTGAAAACAGTTATCACACCTGTTGTCATTGTTTGCCCAACTATCTCCCCACCAGACATTCGGCTTCGGAGAATAGGGTCGTACAGTTTCATTTGTATCTCCCCAGTGCCTGATAAGGTCTGAGCGTGTCCTAGCCACCCTGAGGGTATTTAGTGAACAAACAAATGAGTCTAAATGGAAGGGAACCAGTTCTGTGCCAAGCACTCAATTTCTGTCTCACTCCTGCTCTCCCTAAAGGCTGTCACATAATGGTTTCCTGGCTCCCGCTGGTCCTACTACATAAGACATCATGAGGGTCTCAGCAGTCCTCCCCCCATCCCCCAAAACTGTTCCCCGGCCCCCACCAAGGGTGACCACTGCCCTACCTTCAATTGCAGTGGGATAAAATGTGCTTGTTTTGAACTACAGATAAACGGAATCACACAACAAGTGTTTGTTTTTATTTCTGCCTAAAGTTCTTTCCCTCTGCATTCTACTTCACGGTTTCAACCGAATTGGTCCACATGGCAATAGTGGTTCATCCACATTGCTACACAGTATTCTCTTACAGAACATGGCCATCCACTGACCTATCCTATTTTGATGGACGTGGGTTTTTCTAGCTTGGAGGTATTACAAAACAGCTAGGATGGACATCCTTGCACACGGGTTTGCTTACGCCTGTGTACGCAGTTCCGTTGGGCATGTACCAAGGAGCAGAACTGCTAAGTGGCCAAGGTTGCATGTTTTCACGCGTGCGTGTTCCAGTTGCTCCACATTCTTATCAACACATGGTTTGTTGGTTGTTTTTAATTTGAGCCTTTTTGGCAGGTATGTGATTGTGGTTTTTTAAAAAATAATTTATTGAGTGAAATGCACACACCATAAAATTAACCATTTTACAGTGAACAGTTCCATGGCATGTGGTACATCTACAGTGTCATGCTACCACCGCCTCCGTCTAGTTCCCAAACATCTCCATCACTCCAAAGTAAAACTCCTCAACTCTTAAGTCATTTCTTCCCATCCTCCCTCCCCACTGGCACCCACCAATCTGCATTCTGTCCCTATAGATTATCTAGTCTAGAGAGTTCATAGAAACAGAATCACACAATGTGTGACCTGTGGTGTCTGGCTCCTTTCAATTAACATAATGTTTTTCAGATTCACTCATGTGGTCGCATGTATCAGTACTTCATTCCTTTTTTATGGCTGAATAATAGTCCATTGTATGGATGGACCACAATGGTTTTCATTGTGATTTTAACCTGCATCTTCCTGATTACTCGTGAGGTGAAGCACTTTTTCAGAGATTTATCAGCTCTCTGAAGAACCTCTTTTCTGAAGTTCCTGTCAAAGTTTCTTGCCCACTTTTCAATTGGGATTTGGGTCTTTTTCTTACAGATTTGCCAAAGGTTTTCTATATTCTGAATTCAAGTCCTGTATCAATTTTACGTGTTGTAGATATCTTCTTGCACTTTGAGGTTTGCATTTAATTCATACACCTGCTCCTCACCCATTCTTTGTGCTTCAAGTCCGTGATTGTAGTGTTCAGGCTCAGAGCTGGCTATGGGCTGTCAGATCAGTCATGACCACACCCCTGCCCTGGATTCAATGCAGAGTCTTAGAGAAGAGACTCACCCCCGGCTTCCCTGCCCCCCTGGTCGGCTGGAGGGGCGTCCCAGAGAGGCTTCTCTAGAGCTCATCTCCTTGATTTCCTGCAGCTACCTGACCACAGACACCCCCAAACCCCAAGCCCACTGCCAGGGGGAGAGCCCAGAAGACCCCATCAATTCAATGCCATTGAACAAATCTTTTATCCACACCTGCTCTGTGTCAAGGATGGAAGTCAACCCCAAGTCTGCACAAATGGCTCAGGTCTGGTGGAGAGGTGCACTGGGATGAGGAAGGGGAGGGGATGCTGCTGAAGCATGGGGAGGGGCACACAGCCAGGCTCAGGGTGTTCTGGACCATCCCCCTCTCACCCCACCCCCCAGCATTAGCTGGGAGCATCCAAGTTGACGCACCTGTGAAAGAGAGAGCCAGCACACAGGGAAGGATGCGGGGTCCCCAGGGCCTTGCCTTTGGCCAGCAGCTCACACAGGGGTGTGGAAGGGCAGAGGGAGATGCTTCATCCACACCACCCATCCTGGGAACCTCCGGGAGGACAGGAACTACGTGGGTGGATGTGGTCGGCTGATAATGGCCCCAAATATCCCACGTCCTAGTGGCTAGAACCTGTGAAAGTCACCTTATACTGCAAAAGGAATGCTGCAGATCTGATTAGGGACGTTGAGATGGAAGATTACTCGGATTGTCCAGGTGGGCCCAGTGTCATCACAAGAGTCATTGTAAGAGGGAGGCAGGAGGCCAGAGGAGAAGACGCAGGGCAGAAACAGAGATCGGAGGGATGTGTTTAACGATGTAGGAGGGGCCATGAGCCAAAGAAGGTGGAAAAGGCAAGGGAACAATTCTCCCCGGAGCCTCCAGAAGGAAGCAACCCTCTGGACCATCTTGATCTTAGCTCAGTGAGACGGATTTTCTACCTCCGGCCTCCAGCACCATGAGCAGGTCAATGTGTGTTATTTTAAACTCCTCGGGTTGTCATCTGTTTCAGCAGCCTCAGGGGGAATATGAGACAGGACTGGAGTTGAGGGGCTGCGGGGAAGATGCTCAGGAGAGCATCCGGGTTTAGACAGCCAGATGTAGGAGGGGCATCTTAATGGGCTCCCTGGACCCCATGCGAGAGAGCCCAGCTAGACACTGGGGCAAAGAGCAGAAACGACGCCCTCGCCCAGACTCTCGGGGATTCTTTGACCATGATCCCAAGTAGCATGATGTCTAAAATCATGCCCCTGCCAGCCACATCACAGGGCTTGGAATCTGGGTGAACAGAGGCTCAGGAACCCCAGTACTTAATGAACGGCCACCCGCTCGTGCAGAAAAGAATAATCCCACGAGCAGCACCCGAAACAACACCTCCCGCTCCCTGGGCACCGGGTCCAGTTATGAGCATCGTGTGGGCTCCTAGCAACCCCCCTCACAGGCCTTGCTGCTCCGTCTCACAGGTGAGCCCCAACGCCATTTAGAGGATGTATTTCCTTTTTTTTTAATTTTATTGAAGTATAAGTTGATTTACAACATTGTGTTAGTTTCTGCTGTACCACAAAGTGACTCAGTTATACGTATATATATATACTTTTTCATATTCTTTTCCATGATGGTTTATTACAGGATATTGAATATAGTTCCCTGTGCTCTACAGTAGGACCTTGTTGTTTATCCATCCTATAGATACTAGCTTTTTCATCTGTTAATCCCAAACTCCGAATCCTTCCTTCCTGAGGATGTATTTCTCATTCCAAAACCATTGCCTTTAACTCTGATGCTTTACTGTAGTTCTATGCCCCTAGAGCTTCTATGCTTTTAAGTAAAACAAAACCACAAACACTCATTTGGGCCACACTAATTCTGCTTTTGCAAACCTTGGGCCTCTTCTTAACAAACCATTTCCTCATGGGCAATTCATGTCATCAGCACCACCGCCAAACAGCCTTTGGAAAGTCTGAGAAAACATGGACACCCTCTCACAGCCTCTCTTGACTCTTTGCACAGAAGCAAACAGTCCTTTGCTGTTCTGCTGCCTGGTCCCTTAAGGATCTCCAGGAGACAATTTCCAATAACCGACACATACCTTTCCAAAGTCCGCAACGTGCACTCCAAGCCAGAAGAGCGCGTTTACACTAGCCCATTTATTCAGACGTCTCCCAAAACCAGACAGGCCCATCTAATTAATTCAAGGGAGTGGTGCTCATCCATCCACCAGCATCCACCGGCCTCCACCCCTCCAGCCAGGCTCTCTGAGTGCTGGCCTCCATCCTAAGTGTTGTGGAGGCCGAGGCCACAGAGCTCGTCCACTGCACTGAAAGCAGCCAGGAGGAAACCAGTCCATGAGGCAGGCATGGCCCAGGGCTCCTCTCAGGGGTGGCCCCCACCTGCTAAGTGTGTTCACTGCCCCAAAGGGATAGGCGCCACAGCCTGAACACCAATACCTTCCGGGGCTCCTGGGCCCCGCCCACCAGGTCAGAAGGAAGAGTCAGGGAGGATCCAGGGTCATCCCGGGAGACACCCGGCATCCTAGCTCCCTCCGCAGCACCCTCTTGTCCCTGGAGCATCCCCACCCCTCCTGCGGCCTCACGGCACTCACGCTCAGCTTGGGGACTACCAGGTTTGGGAATTTTATCCATCAGTAAAATTTTTAAAAAAATCAGAACCTAGCAGTAGCCAACTTTCTTTTTTTTTTTTTTTTCGGTACGCGGGCCTCTCACTGCTGTGGCCTCTCCCGTTGCGGAGCACAGGCTCCGGACGCGCAGGCTCAGCGGCCATGACTCACGGGCCCAGCTGCTCTGTGGCATGTGGGATCTTCCCGGACCGGGGCACGAACCCATGTCCCCTGCATCGGCAGGCGGACTCTCAACCACTGTGCCCCCAGGGAAGCCCAAGTAGCCAACTTTTAAACACGATTTAATGTCACCTCTATCTCATGACAATAGAATAAAGGACACTGCTGAACATGGAGTAAACAGAGCTTTATGAAGAAAAGCTGTCCTTGTTTAGTTTGCTCACCGTGGACCTGTGGAAATGTCACCCACATTGTGACACACGGGCTGGGAGGCTCTAAGCGCCTGACAGCCCCTGACACTCTAAGTTGCCGGAAATCCAGGTCAGGCTGATTTCACCGACAGGTGTCCTTGTCCATCTTCTCGACCTGCAGAAGCTCGTGGAGGACCAGGGTATGGTATCCTGTCATTCTGAGCATCCCTTCTCACTGCTAAAGGCGATTTGTTGCATAAACACGCATACGCGCAGGCTCTGGGCCGGATGCTGAGTGCCGCCAGCACCGGCCATCATCCTGACTGAAGGACTGCTTCATTCCTCCTGCCTCTTTCATTAAGTGTCTACTTCTAGTTTTCTTTTTGTCTTTTGGAAAATGTGGTTTGTCACTTTCAGTGAGGTCTTTATTTACAGACTCTCGTTTCCCTTTCGGCGAGCGTCTTCCCCGTTTCTCACTCACCTTGCATTCTAAAAACATGGGTATCTCGGTCACCTTGATGTGCACTGAGACAGTGACACTGTGACAGTCACCCGAGTGATGCTTCGGTTCCTCAATCATCTTTGCCTTTCCTCCTGTATTTTCTTTGAATGAATAATGTCCTCCAGATTGTTGTTTGTTCATTTTGTTTTGTCTTTTGCCAAAATGCTTTATGAATTTCCTATATCCTAACATTTCAAAAGTAAACTTTTTTCTTGAAAAGCGTGCAATCCTTTGTTAAGCCTTCAAGCAGTCAACAACCTCTGTGTCTGTGTAGGAACCCAGCATGGAATCAACAGATGTACTAAAGCACATTAGTGTGGTGACAATTGACTCTGTTACTTTAGGGTAGCTGTTTAAAATGTCAACCTCAACTGATCAGAGTCAGCTTTGGTTTCTAAATGTGACCTTTATTAACGGTTCCACCAAAGAAAATAGCCATAGGTTGAATATTTGGACTCAGTAACTACAAACAAGACTTTTGGAGTGTGTGTGTGTGTGTGTGTGTGTGTGTGTGTGTTTACATTTATTTATTTAACTATCAATCAAGCAGACTAAACCCACTCCTTGGGCTTAGGGTTGGCTGGGGTGACCCCGTGCTCTAGGGAGCTAATAATGTCACAAAATTTAATGAAATGCCTGACTTTGGAAACAATCTGTCCAGGGCCACCAAGATCCTGGTGTTTGTCCCATCCTCACTCAATTCCTTGACATGAAGTGGAGGTGGATTAGTGCCCACCCCATATCAATCCCAAGACAAGGGTCCTGCAACCCAGCCCCCCAGATATCTGGAGGTATACAGAGAAGAAGGGTATCTCTGAGGGCCAGGAAAGGTAGCTCGGGCACCACGTAGCTCCAAGACCACAGCCGTGGCCTGTGGGAGCTGTCAGGGCTGACCCCTCAATCCTCTGGCCAGATCCTTCATGAGCCTCAGGACACCGAGGCCCAGGAGAGGGCTCTGGTTGAGGTTACATGGTGATGTTGAGGTCACACTGCCTGGGCCACAGCTCTGACCCCTGTCCAGATCTGTTTCCTCTGCACCATAGATGTTTGACTCAAGGGGCTGCTTAGGGTGTGTGGGATGCAGTGTCATCAGTTTAGGGCCTGACCCAACTGGGGCGGGGGCGCTCAGAGCTGCCCTGCCTGGACAGAAGGTGGAAACCACTTCTGAAGCCACATTCCAGGCAAGAAGCCTTCCACAGGGACGTGTTGGCAGTAAGGAGGACAGGTGTGGAAGGAGGGACGTCAGGGCAAAACCTGCTAATGGAGAGAAAAAGGAAGTGCGAGGGGCACCTGAACTTACCAACTCCCCCCGCTGGGACCTAACCCAGGCCAGTCCAGATCTGCCATATGGGTTGAGACTCACAGAGATGCCACAGTTCAGACAGCTTCAACCAAAACTATCAGCAGCCTCACTTATTTCATGATGACTACAAAACCCTTGATCTTATAAGTTGTGCCAGTGTTTCCTGTGATGTTTTTTAGTAGAATCCAACAGGAGGTTCCTGAAAACCTGTTCTTTTAAATCTTCTGATAGAGGGGATGGGGAGAGGGAGGAAAGAAGGAAGGAAGGAACGGAGGAAGGGAGGGGGGAGGGAGGGAGGGAGGGAGGGAAGGAGGGAGGGAAGGAGGGAGGGAAGGAGGGAGGGAGGGAGGAAGGGAGGGGGGAAGGAGGGAGGGAGGGACGGAGGGAGGGAGGGAGGGAAGGAAGGGAGGGAGGAAGGGAGGAAGGGAGGGAGGGAAGGAGGGAGGGAAGGAGGGAGGGAGGGAGGGAAGGAGGGAGGGAAGGAGGGAGGGAGGGAGGAAGGGAGGGAGGGAAGGAGGGAAGGAGGGAGGGAGGGACGGAGGGAGGGACGGAGGGAGGGAGGGAGGGAAAGAGGGAGGGAAGGAGGGAGGGAGGGAAGGAGGGAGGGAGGGAGGAAGGGAGGGAGGGAGGGAAGGATGGAGGGAGGGAGGGAGGGAGGGAGGGAAGGACGGAGGGAGGGAGGGAGGGGAGGAGGGAAGGGAGGGAGGGAAGGAGGGAGGGAGGGAGGGAGGGGAGGAGGGAGGGAGGGAGGAAGGGAGGGAAGGACGGAGGGAGGGAAGGGAGGGAGGGAGGGAGGGAGGGAGGGACGGAGGGAGGGAAGGAGGGAGGGTGGGAGGGAGGGGAGGAGGGAGGGAGGAAGGGAGGGAAGGACGGAGGGAGGGAAGGAGGGAGGGAGGAAGGGAGGGAGGGAGGGGAGGAGGGAGGGAGGGAGGAAGGGAGGGATGGAGGGGAGGAGGGAGGGAGGGAGGAAGGGAGGGAAGGACGGAGGGAGGGAAGGGAGGGAGGGAGGGAGGGAGGGAGGAAGGGAGGGAATGATGGAGGGAGGGAGGGAGGGAAGGAGGGAAGGAGGGAGGGAAGGACGGAGGGAGGGAGGGAAGGACGGAGGGAGGGAGGGAGGGAAGGAGGGAAGGAGGGAGGGAAGGACGGAGGGAGGGAGGGAGGGAAGGAGGGAAGGAGGGAGGGAAGGACAGAGGGAGGGAGGGAGGGAAAGAGGGAAGGAGGGAGGGAAGGAGGGAGGGAGGGAAAGAGGGAGGGAAGGAGGGAGGGAGGGAGGGAAGGAGGAAGGGGAGAGAAATAAAGACTATTACTCCATCTCCGTCTCACTGGCCAATAACCAGGAGCCCACATGCATCTAGCTGGAAGTGGCAGATCATCTTTTCCAAAGGTGGAGACAACACCTTCTTTCCCACACACTCTTCTACAATGTGACCTTAGTACTGTCTGTCAAGAGATGTGGTCTACATCCCTTCCCCATGGACTTGTCACTGCTTTGACCAACAGAGTATGGAGAGTGGGGCAAGTGACACTGAAGCCTGGGTCACAGGGCCCTGTACCTTCTGCTCTTCTGCTGGGGCACTCACTCCTGGAGCCCTGAGCCCCCAGGTGAGACATCTGACCACCCTGAGGTGGCTGTGCTCTGAGGAAGCCCAGGGCATGGGACCTGTTCCATGGAGGTTAGGAGGTCTATGTGGGTGGGGAGGGGGACCCCTCAGACCAGGATCTACAGCCCTTGCCTATGACTTTTTTTTTTTTTTCCAGTACGCAAGCCTCTCACTGTTGTGGCCTCTCCCGTTGCAGAGCACAGGCTCCGGACGCGCAGGCTCAGCGGCCATGGCTCACGGGCCCAGCCTCTCCACAGCATGTGGGATCTTCCAGGACCGGGGCACGAACCCGTGTCTCCTGCATAGGCAGGCAGACTCTCAACCATTGAACCACCAGGGAAGCCCTGCCCATGACGTTTAAACTCTGTGTGCAAACCTGGGTATTACCTTAAACTTTTTTTTTTGATGATATGTATTTTAAATTGTTTTAAATACACTCATAAGTCCTAAGTGCGTGGATCAATGAAATTACTCAAACTGAACACAGTTCTGTTTGCGGCACCTGTGTCAACAAAGAGATATTGTCAGACCCCAGAGACGCTCCCATTGGTTCCTTCCCTGTCACTACACCTGGGATAACCACTGCTGTGATGATATAACTTAGATGATATAAACTTAGATGATATAAAATACAAAAGTAGTGAAAGTAAAGAAAATGATAGTGTGTTTACTTCTTTGTATTAGATTTTTTCATTTCTCACGTTGTTTGTGAATTTAAAGTTGCATAAATTTGTATATTGTTCATTGGCATTGCTGTACTGGATTTCATTTTATGAATATCAATTAATTTAATCAGTCTACTCTTACCAAAGAGTGATTCTAGAGAACTGGAATTTAAGGAAGAGTTTTAGTTTGGTTCTTGGGCCAATCCATTTTGCATGTGAAAAAGAAACAACTTGGGGTTCAGAGGTCTGAGAGTTATGAGCTGAACTGCATCTCAAATCATTATTAGTGTATAGCAATGCAACAGTTTGGGTGTCTTAATTTTGTATCCTGCAACTCTACTGAATTCAGTTGTTAGTTACAATGTAGTTCCAAGGCATCTTTAGGACTGTATATATAGTATCATGATGTCTGCAAACAGCTACAGTTTTACTTCTTCCTTTCCAAGTTGGATGCCTTTCATTTTCTTTTCTTGTCTGATTGCTGTGGCTATGACATCAATGCTAATTTGAATAAAATTGGTGAAAGTGGACATCCTAGTCTTATTCCTGATCATAGAGAAATGCTTTCATCTTTTCATCATTAAGTATAATGTTAGTGTGGTCTTACCATATGTGGCTTTTATTATATTCAGATATATTCTCTCAATACCCACTTTGTTGAAAGCTTTTACCAAGAATCCGTGTTAAATTTTTTCAAAAGCTTTTTCTTCAGTGCTTGAAACTTTTTCCTCACTGAGTTTCCCCACCTAAGACTTCCCCACTGAGTGGATTCCACATTTGTTTATTTATCCACTTTCCTGGTGATGTGCCTGCAGCTTGTTTTCTTTAAAAAAAGAACAAACATCTGGGACTTCTCTTGAGGTCCAGTGGTTGAGACTTCACCCTCCACTGCAGGGGGCTTGGGTTCTATCCCTGGTCAGGGAACTAAGACCCTACATGCCTCACTGCTTGGCCAAAAAATAATAATAAAAAAAGATAAAAATCTTCATTGAGGTATAATTCACATACCATACAAATCACTCATTTAAAATGTTCAGTTCAATGGTTTTTAGTGTAGTAATAGATGTGTACAACCATCACCACAGTCAATATCATACTGTTTTCATCACCTCAAAAAGAAGCCCTGTACCCTTTAGCTATCATCCCCAGTACGACAGCCCCCCTGCCCTAAGCAACCACTAACCTACTTTCTGTCTCTATGGATTTCCCCTTTCTGGACGTTCTCATAAATGGAATCATATAATATATGACTTTTGTGGTCATCTGCTTTCCCTCAGCATGTTTTCCAGGATCATCCAGGTCATAGCGTGTGTCAGTTTCTTCATTCCTTTTTATGGCCACATAATATTCTATCGTATGGAAATAGCACATTTTATTCACACATTCATCAGTTGATGGATATTTGGGTTGTTCCTACAATCTGTCTGCTACAAATAATTCAGAACACTCATGTGTCTTCATTTCAGGAAGTGGAATTGCTGGGTCACATGGTAGCTCTGCATTTAATTGTTTGAGGAGCTGCCAGACTATTTCCCACAGCAGCTGCCCCATTTCACCTCCTCTCAGAAGTACAGGAGAATGGATATACGCATCTTTAACTCCACAAGATACCACCAAATTGTTCCCAAGCTCACTGTGGCAACCCAAGTTTAGCCCCGCTGACAGGGCAGAGTATGAAAGCGTCACATTCTCACCAGGAAGTGGCATCACCAGACGTGAACATCTGATGACCACATGGGTATGCAGTGGTCACTCACCAAGCTGGAGCTTAGACTTCCCTGATTACCAGGACAGAACCATGGGAAAGCACCAGTATTCTGTTGTGCTGACCTACTGAAAATGTTATTTCATGGGGCTCAACCTCATAGTAAGATCGAGCTTCCTTTTATGGAATGAATGAATCAGTTATTTCTTTATTTACTTCATCCACACTGATTTCCTCTGCTGTGAGTTTCGTATTCATATATTTTGCCGATTTCCCTGCTTTTTTAAGGAAAGAGGTCTTTTTCCTTTTGATATATGGATATAGGGCTATTATTTATGCATTCTGGATATTAATCCATTATTGCATGTATGATGAAAATATCTTTTACTGCTCGGAGGCTTGCCTTTTCACTCTGCCCATGGTATTGTTTCACAATAAGAGGTTTTTAATCTTAAAAGAGATGAACTTATAAACCGTTTTTGGGTCTGTGCATCCTTTTGTTGTCTTCTTTAAGAAATCTTTCCACACCTTGAGATCATTCAAGATAGCTTCCTTCTTTCTCTTTTAGTAATGCTGACATGCTCATTACACCAGGTCCTTAAACCATCTGGAATATATAATTTGTGAGTGATGTGATGTCACAACCTGATTTTCTCTCTTTTCCGCCCCGATAACAATGATCTCCACGTCGTTTGTTGTCTGGGCTCCCCTGAGGATCACTTGCCCCTCCGCCACTTGGTGAGTTTCCCTGTGGGAGCAGACCTGTCCCTGGGCTCCTGGCTCTGACCCACTAGGCCCCTTTTCTCTCCCCTCTACACCAGTCTCCCTTTTTTTGCCATCACTTTATAAGATTTAATAGTTGAAAATGCAGATAACATCACCTCCTTCTTCAAACTTGTTTTGCTTATATTCCTGCCCTGGCCCTTGCTCAGCAATGGGCATGGTAGAATCCATTTTTCAAGTGTCGTTAAAACAAACACAGGCCTCCTTGAGATTGCACTGGCATTCCAACGGATGAAAACATGACGTGAGGACGGATGACATCTGTAGGATACTGAGGATCCCACCCATGAGCCTGGGGCCACTGCCTCGTCCTTGTTTCCCAGCTGTTTTCCCAGGATTTCATCAGGGGCTGCACCAAAAGTTATGTAAGCAATTCTCCACTGGTGAGCGCTCAGCTAGGGTTGAGGGTTTTCTACTGTAAACACTGCTGCAGTGAGCGTTTCCTTGCGTGGGTCTTGGAATCCATGTGAGAGGGTGGGGTTAGGCTGCATCCCTAGACGTGGGCTTGCCGGGACATAGAGCATGAACGCTCACAGCGCGGGAAGGTGTGCCATGTTTCCTTCTGGAAAGATTATACCAGTTTACATGGCGAGGGGCCAGACCTCACGGGTGAGCAGTGGGCTCAAGGCAATGGGATTCGGTTCGTCCTGACCCCGCTCACAGGCTGGCAAAGATGGAGGTGTCCGGCCATGAGAACATAATCGCAGCAAGACGCGACCCCCCATACCCACTCCACCACTGTGGTCCCTCTGCTGGTCTCACTGACCAGGCTCGGGGGACAGTGGCTGGAGGTGTGTCTCTTCCTTCAGCTTCGCCCCCAGACCTGGGGTGAGGTCCCACCCCAGCCAGGGTCTGTGGAGCTCATCTGAGCTCTTCCATGGGTGTAACCTCTGCAAGGCAAGGAGTGGAGGCCAGCCCTTCACACTGCATCCCCAGGGCTATGGCAGCGCCCAGGCACAGAGCCCGTCCTCAGGATATACTTGGAAACTAATTAGATCAAGGACTGTCCCAGCTGTGACCGGAGTCTCAGGCTGCACACTTGGTAGAAACGTCCCTGTTCCTGTTAGCATGACGCACCTTGATCGGGTCCTATGTGCACCTTCTCCAGGCTCCCAGAGGCACCTGAAGACACCTGGTGCCCCATGAACCAGGGAGCCACGTCTCCTGGGAGCTGGCTTTGGACCGCAGGGATAACCTGCCCTCCCAAGAAGCTCCCCCTGCAGCCTGACCTCCAGCCAGATGCAGAAGTCCTTGGGCACAATCTCTGCCATGTTTCATCAGTCAGTGTGCACACAGGGCCAGCCCCGATTCAGGGGAGGGAAAACGAACTCCACCTCTCAACAGGGAAGTGGCAACAACGTATCAAAGAAAGTGATGGGGGCCTGGTCATAATGACCAGGTCATATGACCCTGGTCATAATATCAGCATCACCCATAATGGAGGTCATCTGCCAGGGTTGATTCTGAGCCAGGCATTGGGCACCTACCATTCTAGGTACATATTTTTGTTCCCATTTCATGGATTGGTGAACTGAGGTTCTTGGGGGCCTTATTTCTAACAAGTAGCAGCACCAGGGTTCAAACCCTCTTCCATCTTGTTCTCAAGATATTACTCTTTCTACTATATCAGGAGGCTTTGTGACAAGAGCTACCAGGGGCCTCCTTTCATTGTTTTCTAGGATATTTTCCCAAGGACACTCAAATTGCTTCAGCTCTCCCATATAGTTTAATGTTTTAAATTATTCTAATTTTGAAGATATATAAGAATATATTCATTATTATAAAGCAAACAGCCATGGATCCACCACCAAGGTCAAGATAGACAGCTGCCAACAGCCAGATGCCTCCACCCTGACCTTCCCTAGCATGGCCCCCCTCAGCCCTCCAGAGCTAACCACCACCCTGACTCTTATGGTAATTGCTTCCTTCTTTTTCTTTTTAGTTTTACTATCTAATTATGCAGCCCTAACAATAGAGTTTAGTTTTGTCTGTGTTTTAACGTTATATAAATGGAATCATACAGTGAGTATTCTTTCATGTCTGGGCTTTTTCTCCCCCTCAAAATTATGTTTTTAGGTTTATCCGTGTTGCTTTGTGGAGCTCAGATTATGCGTGTGTGGATGTGTGTGGGATTTGTGGGTCCCAGTTTTCGTTGTCACTGGCTTCTCGTGCTGTATGCAATTTCTTTGCATGAATACACCACACTTTACCATTTCTCTCTCGACGGGCATTTGCACACACGAGCCCAGGCTCCACCAGGATGCTTTTCCAGGGGTGGGACCGCTAGCTCAAGGGCAGGCACACTTCCGGCTCTACCAGATCATACCCACCCATTTCCCCACGTCCACTCCGACCGGCAGAGCTTTACATGCTTGCCAACACGTGATATTGACAGATATTTTCATTTTCCTCCATCTGGCTAGACATTATGATAGCTCGCTGTGATTTTATGTTCCACAGCATTTTAAAGCCCATTTCCATGGCACGATTAATGAGTAAACAGCGCTGAAGAATGACGCTCTCTCGTATTGAGAAGCACAGTGGGGCTCCAGGCCTCCTTCCCCAGCTTGTTCTGGTTTTATTCCTCTTATTTTTATCTCAGTGATCGCAGCGCCTGTCTTTCTTTGGTGATGAGGTTGCAAAGCCAGGGGACGGTTGTGCGTCCCCCCCCACAGGTGTCCAGTCACAGCCCCGAGGTTTGGCCCCCTGCCCAGGGCCTTCCACAGTCCCGAGAGCTAAGCAGGGTGAGCTCGCGACGCCATCCACCATCACGGACAGGGACAAGAGCCACGTTCTGTGTCCTGTGCGCCTGGCTAGCAAGCCCCGCACCCTGAGGTCTCTAGTCGATGTCCAGGGCCTTTGGCGAGTGGTACCCTACATTCATTCATCCCTTCAATCCACCTTTATCACGTGCCAACTCCCAGATAAGAATGGCGGACACCACTGTGCACCAGGCTGTTTTGTGTCGGTCTCAGTCTAGCCATAGCGATGCTATCGGCTGGGAAGGGGATACTGGCCAGGGAACAGTCACGTGGTCCCCTGCTTCTTGTGGCAGCTCCCGCAGACATTTCTCCACCGGAGCCAATGTTGGGCTGCAGCCACCCTTGT
Organism: Mesoplodon mirus; assembly: GCF_964341445.2. NCBI lineage: Eukaryota > Metazoa > Chordata > Mammalia > Artiodactyla > Ziphiidae > Mesoplodon > Mesoplodon mirus. Next base: position 3,032,668 of record NC_138976.1, on the reverse strand, counting down.
GGTTCTCCTGACTGCAAGATGCATCTCAGCAACACCCTTCAGGGAACGACAGAAAAACAAGGCTTGTCACCCATGGGTCCTGGAGGGTCTACGCCTCACATGGGTCTGACCCCACATAGCGAGGTCACAGGTAGAGAGAGAGAGCATGGACTGGGAGTTCTGCCTTTTTTGAGGGATCCAGGGTGGAGTGCCTAGGGCTTTGCAGGGTCACTCTTTATTGGCAAATTTTAAACCTGAGAGAGAGAATTAAGATTCAGGAAGGGAAAGGCGGGGTCATTTGAAGGTCAGTTACCTAGGTCCCCCAGGATTTCCTAAAAGAACATCATGAGAGGGGCGGCCGAGCTCTTTATCTAGTTGTGCAGTGGGAAGGTGTTTATTGAGAATGGATGTCTTTGAAGTGGGTGCCCAGGCAAGCAAAACCTTCATGTCAGGCACCTGCCCTACAAAGCCACTATCCTCAGCATTCATGCCGCGTTAGCTCACTTAACCCTTAGGCAACACCGTGAAGGAGGTACAGTCATCTTCCCTTTGAACAGACAAAAACACCAGCACAGAGAGGTTAAGTGAATTACCCTAGGTCACACAGCAAACAAATGGTGGAACTGAACTGGGGATCAAACCCAGGGACTCTGTCTCCAGGGCCCACACATAGAAGCAGCCTGGGCTCAGGGCACCTGGAAATGATGCTGGTCCCCCTCCTCCTAAAGGGTTCATGTTGCCCAATTTCAAGACACACTACAGAGCCACAGACCATGTGATAGAAAAAGAGTAGACACAGGGATCCATAGAGTAAGATAGAGAGCCCAGAAAGAGAGCCATGAGCATCCCCAACTGCTTTGTGCAAACGCACTTTAAATTTTAGAATAGCCCTGAGTTTACAGAAAAGTTGCAAAGATAGTACAGAGTTCCAGTACACCCAGCACCCAGCTCCCCCATTGTTAGCATCTTACGTTACTACATTACTACAGTATATTTGTCAAAAGTAAGAAACAACATTGGAACATTTGTAACTACACTGGTTTGGAAACTATAACAAAACTCCATTTCATTCTGAGATCATCAATTTTTCCCTAATGTCCGTTTTTGTTCCAGGATCCCATCCAGGACACCATACTGCATTTAGTCATGTCTCCTTAACTTCCTCTGAGCTGTGACAGTTTCTCAGACTTTCCTTGTTTTTGATGAACTTGGCAGTTTTCAGGAGGACTGGGCAGGTATTTGGGGGAATGCTCCTCAACTGAGGTTTGTCTTGGGTTTTTCTCATGACGGTGCTGGGTTTGAGGAGTGGAGACCACAGAGGCGAGTTGCCATCCTCACCCCATCCTCTCAGAGGTACAGGATGTCCACAGGACTGATCACTGTTGAAGTTGACCTTGAGCCCTGGCTGAGGTCGTGTTTGACAGCCTTCTTCTCCGTGAAGTTTCTCTTTTCCCTTCCACACTGTCCTCTTTGCAAGGAAGTCACTCAGTGCAGCCCACTCTCAGGGCTGGTGGGGTAGAGAGGAGGGTCTACGTGAATTACTTGGAATTCTGTGTGGGAAATTTGTCTCTCCTCCCTGTTTATTATTTACTCAATCATTTATTTATATCAGTATGGAATCGTGGATATTTATTTTATAATTTGGGTTACACTCCAATTCTACTTTTTTTTTTTTTTTTTTTTTTTTGCTGTACGCGGGCCTCTCACTGTTGTGGCCTCTCCCGTTGTGGAGCACAGGCTCCGGACGCGCAGGCTCAGCGGCCATGGCTCACGGGCCGAGCCGCTCTGCGGCATGTGGGATCCTCCCGGACCGGGGCACGAACCCGCGTCCCCTGCATCGGCAGGCGGACTCCCAACCACTGCGCCACCAGGGAAGCCCCCCAATTCTACATTTTTGTTTTGCTGCTCCAATTATTGCAGCTTTGGCCATTGGCAGCTCTTTCAGGTTGGCTCCTGTGCCCCGTTTGTTTTTTGAACACACCCTTACCTTCTGTGCCTACCGGATGCTCCAGGACCATCGTGTGTACCTGCCACCCCAGCCCTAGAATCAGCTGTTTCTATAAGGAGCCCTGCTTCCGTTCACTGGAGGATGGTGTTAGAAGCCAAGATCTGGGGACTGGGTGTGCTCATGGCTGCTGGGACATCATTACTTCTCACTCTTCTCAGCTGACAGAGCTGGGAAATACATGTGTGTACAGTAATCTGCATATACAAACATATCTGTAACTATTTCTGTATCTGCCCATCTCTACCCACATTAAGCTAATATGAGTCCATTCTTAGGAATCCAACTTTAATCCAGTACCGTATGGTCCTTTCTAACTTTCCCCTTTGCTTGTGTGTAACCTCCCCCTTCAACACTGAGAAAACTAGATTCCACTGCTCACCTTATATCCACTTATTTGTTCCCTCCCAGTGTGCCTGCACGGCACCTTCAGAACTGTTAACCCAGACCCCCACAAGAAAGAACATTACCAACCAGCACAGCATTTACGCACAATGCTTTTCATCTTTACGCTTACAGTTTCTAATCAAAATACCCTTTTCCATAGTCACTTAGGTCAGCTTCTTTTCCCCCATTCCCTTCAGAGATGTTATATTACACGTATGTAATACAGTTAGTCTTTTGTCACAATCTGCCTTCCATCCTGGGATCCCCTCACATTTTGGTTGATTTTTTAAATTTTATATATCAGAGTTCACTCCATGTGCTGACAAGCTGTATGAGTTTTGACAAATGCATAGTGTCATGTATCCACCAGGCAGTGCCATGCAGAATGATTCCACCACTTAAAAATTCCTCTGTGCCTCTCCACCACTTCTCCCACACCCAACCCCTGGCAACCACTGATCTTTTTCCTATCTTTATAGTCTGCCTTTTCCAAAACGTCATATCAATGGAATCCTACCATATGTAGCCTTTCTGGTCTGGCTTCTTTCACTTAGCAGAATGCATTTAAGCCTCATCTATGATGCTGCATGAATTAGCAGTGCTTTCCTTTTTCTTGCTCGATTCTGTGCCATTGTCCAGAAGCACCACCATTTGTTTGTCCACCTGTTGAAGGACATCATGGTTGCTTCCAGTTTAGGGTGATGATGAATCATGCTGCTTAAAAGTTCACATGTAAGCTTTTCTGTGAGTGTGAGTTTTCAACTCACATAGGTAACAATACATAGGAGTGTGATTCTGGATCCCATGGTAGGTCTACATTTAGCTTTAGAAGAAACTGCCAAACTGGCTTTCAAAGTGGCTGCACCATTTTGCATTCCCACCAGCCCCGAATGAGCTTTCCTTTTGCTCTACATACTTTCATGTGCTTATTTGCCATGTACCATTTTTGGTGTTTGTTCAGATTTTTACTCGTTTTTAATTGGGCTGTTTTCTTATCATTAGGTTTGAAGTGTTCTTAATATGTTCTAAATACATGTCCTTTACTGATACAAGATTTGCAAATATTTATCCCCATCTCTGGTTTGTCTTTTCTCTCCACATAGTTAAGAGTTTGATTTTTTTCACTAATGTTTTGTGCTTTTCCATCTATAGATCCTACACATATTTTGTTAAGTTTATGCTTAAGTAATTCATTGTTCTTTGGTGCTGTTCAACTGATTTTTGACAATGGTGTAAAGACAATGTAATGGAGAAAGAATAATCTTTTGAACAATCGAGGCTGTAACCATTGGTCATCCATATGCAAAAATAATAATAACTTCAACACATACCTCTCACCAAACGAAGTGAAGAGGATCTGAAGTTCCACATAGACCAGCTCTCCCCTTGGCCTCCACTGCCAGGGACCCAGTGGGCACAGGGCATTGGGTAAACCCACAGGAGAAGCGGCCAGGGTTTGAGTCCCAGCTCCTCCATTTACCAGCCATGAGACTGGGGTGAGTGACTTCAGCACCTCTGTGTCCCAGTTTCTCCAATGGGAAAATGAGGATAATAATACAGCTGCCTGGTATGTTGTCCCAAGGAGTCCATGAGCTAACACACAAAATGCGTTAGAACAAAGTCTGCTACACACAGAAGCTGAGTATCCTTTGCTATGTTGTCAAGGTCACAACAACCTCATCTACCTTTGCTGCTCTTGCACCCCACAGCCCCGCCCCTCCCTGCAGAAGGTCCTACCCTAGGATCGCCAAGTGTCCTTCCATGGTTCCAGGTGGGCTCCATCCCTGGATCTCAGTGATCTTCCTCCACCGTAAGGGCCCCTGTAGTACTTGACCCAAAGCTGCAGCCCAGTGCCTGGGCCCTACTGAGGCCGCGTCGGGATCCGGGAAGAGGAGGGACACATCCTGTGAAAAGGGACTCCCCTTGCAGGCAGCATTACCCCACTTCTTGACCAGGGAGTCAAAGTTCAAAGGCCCCATGGCTGCCCAGGGTCGCAAAGCTCTGAGTGGTGAGTGAGGATTTGCACCCAGGGGGTCCGAAGCTATCGCTGGGTCCTTACCCACTGGGCCGGGCTGCCTCCCAACCCGGGCTTTATTAACTCTCCAACACCCAGGGGCCAGCTCTTCGCGAGAGGGCTTGGCTGGGAAGTCGGGCGGAGGGGAGCCTAGGAACCCCATGGCCGGGAGCGTTGCAAAACTTTCTAATCTTTCATCTTTTCCAGCATGTTCTCATCAGCCACAGGCCTTGAAATCATCACCCTGACCCAGGAGAGTAGCACAGACAGAAACGTGAGGAGACCCGATTGCATATGGCAGGTGGAGACTCGACCTGTGACTGCTGGGAGACTCGAAGGATAAGGCGACTCTGCCCTCTGACAGCCTCCTCGTCCCGCATGTGGGCCGCTGTCCGTCCTCCAAGTACATGTGCAGGCCAAGTGGCTGCTCCAGGAAGCTGATTGGCTGGGCCGGGGACTCTGAATCACGGTGCGTGAGGCTCACAGCCCAGCTCCAGCTCACTTCCTGCCGATTAGAACATTTCCCCCCTGGGGGATTTCTGAGCCCCCAGTGTTCTGGCGTCAATCTGTTTCCTTGCAGACTTCACATCTCAGGCAGACACATAATGTATAGGAACAGCCCGGCCATCTGGGCCAGAGGCTCTGCAGGCGCAGGGCTGACGTGGTCCAAGTGGCCCCACCCCCGACCGTGCTGGCGCTTTCTCTCTGATGCATGGTCCAGCCACCATCAGTGAGAGACGGCTCCCCAGTTCCCGCCCCAAGGCATCCAGGAAAGTTTGGCAGGAATCCGCCTCTGCTGTGGGCACAGAGCCAAGCGGTGAAGCACGGGGGCTGTAGCCTCAGGCAAAGCTGGACACAAAGCTGCTCTGCCTGGACTCTCATGCAGCCCCGGAGGAAGCGGCCGACCCCGCAGGTCTCTGTTTCCCCATCTGTAAAGTGGGGCGCTCAAAACTGCCCAGCATGCTGGGAGGACGCAGTGACCACTGTTGCTGGCCGCGTTGGCTGGTTCCCTGCCCACGCCCTGGACCCTGCCCCTGGCCCCCACAGTGTGATGTCTTCAGGTGGACGGACAGGCCCCCCAGAGAGCGTGGACTCACCTGACTCAGCCTGGAACACAGCAGGTGCTCAAGAAACACTCCCATTGACCCCGTTCTGCTCACACAGACCTCAGGTTTTGCCTTGTGAGACCGGAAGCTCTTTGAGGAAGGAGCATGTCCTGGAAACACCCAACAAGACGGCAACTGGGCTGAGGAGACTTCCACTCTCTATTTCTTTAGAATCAGAGCCTCCGGACTAGGCTGCGTCTGGGGACCCCGGAGAAGGCCCCACCTGCTCTGGGCCTCACTTTGCCATCTGAAAACAAAGGGGTCTGTTTCATCTGCCGTCCAAGCTGGCCCTCAGTGCCTTCCTTCCAAAACGTGGTAAGTAATGTATCAAAGGCTTCAAAGTGTCCTCCCCACCCTGACAAGTTCTGTGGTCAAGAGAGAAAATTCCCATGATCTTCAGCCTCTTTGATAGGTTCCAAGGCATTTCCACACCAGGGTCCCACACTCCCCGGCTGTCCCTTCATCTGTGCAGCTTTAACAACTATTGGCCTAGAAAGCAGCATCCACGCGATGATGACCACCAAGGGACATGGCAGATTCATCATAGGGAAACAATGGCCCAGAGAGGGCAAGCAACCTGCCCCAGGCCACACAGCACAGTCATGGTGAGTGGGATGGACACCGGGCCCGAGTCCTCCTCTCCACCCGACACACCTCAGGGGCCCTCCCAAAGCCCCAGTTTTCTTGTACCCAGAGCATCCGAGAGCCCTGTAGCCACTGGACATTCCCCCCACGAGGGCTCACCACCTGGGGACCACTTACCCTCTGGGCTTTCCTGGATAATTGGAGCCCCACCCTGATCCCCATCCCCAGCCCTGGCCAGCTCGTGTGGCCTCGTGGGAGCTGCTGGCCCAGCATGAGAATGAGCTCAGCCTTCGTGTCTGCTCTCCAGATGCCCCAGTCCCAGACCTCCTCTGATCCCTGCCCCAAGCACACATTCCACAGTTTGTCCTCAAAAGACAAAGGTCACACATCTTGTGTGCTTGCTCTCAGCTCAGCTCCTCCCTGGGACTGTGGTGGACCCCTGGCCAGGACGGCCACTGGATGTCACCTTGTGTGCCGCTGAGGTATCTCCCCGGGGCTGACAGGACAGCAGGGCAAGGTCAGCTTCCTACCGGGCAGGAATGAGCTGGGATGGATTGGTGATGTCTGCCCTGCTGCGAACGGACAAGGGGCTCACCTGTAACTTACCAGATGACCACCTGAGCCCGCCTCCAGAGTTTGCTGCTGGTTCCTGATTTGTGCTCAGTCCAGGGCTCAGCCTGGGTGGCACTCCTCACTTGCAGACTCGCAGACGGCTCCCCAGGGTGGACCCCTGGGGTCTACATGGACAGGACACTGTAACAGCTGAAGTGTCATCACCCAGTCCTCCCAGAGGCACAGTAGGAGTCAGCCCCTGTCTCAGATGAGAACCGAATCCCAGGGGCCAGGTAACAGTCAAGGCAGGCTCAAACCCCAATGGCTCTCAGACCAAGGAGGAGGGAACCCGGCTAAGCCCCCAGCCTCCACCAGCCTCCACTCCAACTGCCTCCTCTGGGCTGGGCCTGGGCCACCCCCTCTAGTCCTCCCACTGCAGCTCTCATCCTTGAACCCTAAACTGCCATCTCCCACCCTTGCCCATCTCTCTATATGTGCTCACCTGAGCCCCCTACTCCCCTGCATTGCTGCATCAGCTCACCTGGGTCGCCTGGAGTGCCCGCCCCACCTCCCCTCACCTGGCTTTCTCCCCCAGGCCTGCAGGACCCAGCTCACTCTACGGCTCCCTCAAGACCCAGCACTGCACAGGGAGATCACCTCGGTGCTTTGTGACCGCCGGGAGGGGTGGAATAGGGAGTGTGGGAGGGAGGGAGACGCAAGAGGGAAGAGATATGGGAACATATGTATATGTATAACTGATTCCCTTTGTTATAAAGCAGAAACTAACACCATTGTAAAGCAATTATACTCCAATAAGGATATTAAAAAAAAAAAAAAAAAAGACCCAGCACTGTCCGAGCCCCCCGAGTGGGTGGGTGTCCCTCTGTGGCCAGGGCACTCCGTATATTCATGGGAAAATTAAACGCCCCCTCCCCGACCTTCCTCCATCTCCTCTGCCTGGAATGGCTTTCAGCAAGAAAATGTAAGGAGATAGAGATGTTCTCAGCCTGGGATCTCATCAGAGGTGTCGGAAACAGCAAAACATCACCGTCATCACCAGGTGCATCTGCCCCGTGCACGTTTTTCTGTGAAGATGGAGGGACCTAGAACCTTCCAGGGTTACCTGGGAAGTTCCCTGAAGGCTCTGGCAGTGCACCTGGGGGAGCTGGGATTCTAGGGACTACCGGGGAGTTGAAGGGTCCCAGAGTACGAGTGGAGAAGCTCACACAGATGTGAGCCCTCTGTGTGTCTGTCGAGTCCTGGGGGCTGGAAGTGGCCACCTGCGTCATCACAGCCGGCTCCCAGGGGGACTCACTGAAGGTCTGAGAACAAGGCACAGGGCGGGGGTAGGCGGGTGGCTGCCTCTGTCCACTGCCCCGGCCCCCGGGGAAGCCGGGAGTCCAGGAGGATGGGGCGGAAAGTGCAGAAGGAGACCACAGCCCCCGCCTCCGCTCTCCCGACCCAACACAGAGGCCGGGCCCATACGGGCTGGGTCCGCCGGGCCGGCACTGTGGCTGGCACGCAGTGGGCATTCTAGAAGCATCTGCTGTGTGCAGGTCCAGTGACAAGAGCCATGGCTGTGGCAACGTTCACAGGCCACTAGGGGTGTCCTCACGGCAGTGCCCTCTGTTCCTTCTGCTCCAGGTGGATGGCAGCTGCCTGGGCTTCTGAGCGGCAGCAGAGCCACCTAGGACCCAAGAGGAGCGGTGTGGGAAGGCGCGTCCCTAACCCATCGCTGTCCAGTCTCCAGACGCCTCTGAGGCCCGAGGAAGCTGTGGGACTCAGGAAGCCCCCAAAGGCCTGCTCAGGGACTGCAGTCAGTGTGGCCACTGTCCCCGCCAGCTGGACCTGTCCGGCTTGGTGGTGGCACTCCGTCACTCCCAGCCCCTAACCAGTCACTTCCAGTTGCTTGGAAAGAAAACACAGCAGGCTGGCTCGGCCGAGGGAGGAAGTGTTCGGTGAGGAGCCTCGGCAAAACCAGAACCTAAACTGTGGAGCCACTTACGCTCAGAGTTTATCCTTCGGAATGTTTACCAAGGGCCCGAGGCCAGCCCCGGTGAAAGACCACGCACGGTCCTGCCCTTGAGCACAGCGTGGTCCAGGAAGGGTGGCTGCAGGGATGCAGGCACCAGTGGGGGCAAACCCTCCGTTTTCTCATCTGCTAAAGGGACAAACAGCACCAGGGCCCAGCATGCAGCAGGTGGCCCCTCTGTGGCCACGTGGATTGTCTTAGGTCACCGGCAGCAGGTTCCCCAGGAGAATTCCCTGGTCGCACTCTCATTAACCTCCCCCCTCAGCTCTTGAAAGAACCCTCTCCATTTCCGGGGGTCCTGGCCGTGCCTGCCCAGCCCACCGCTCCCAGGGATGCCCACCCGGGCCCTGTCCGCCAGCCCCCATGTCAGCGGAGCGGAGCCCTGCTTGGCCAGGCAGGGGACCCAGAGCCCTGCTGGGCACGGACCCCAGCCCCTCCCCTCGCCCCCGTCTATTCGACTTGGCCAGCCTCGCTTCCCTTCTGTTTGTCATTTCAATCATCTCAGGGCAATTTCCTTTCTCATCTGCACACTGATCCCCCTCCAGATGGCTTCTTCCCCCCATCCCCCTCTCCCAGGGTCTCGGGCCAAACCCCAGGGCTGAAGGCGGGGAAGGAACAGCAGAGGGTGGCGGGCGGACAGGAAGGCGCTGGCGGCGGCAGCTGCTTGGAAAGGGCCGTCCTCTGCAGAATGGCTGGCTGAGTGAGCTCGGGCTGGCCCCACCAAACCAGGGGCAGTGGCCACAGCTATGCCATGAGCACATTTTTAGACTGTGAGTCAGCTGTTAATAGAGAGATTTTTTTAATCATCCCAGAGAGAAGGCTGATTGATAGCTCTTCTCCGCAGGGGCTGTGCCGTCAGGGAGGGGGTTTGAAAGAGGCTTGGGTGGAGGGAGGGGGCAGGGGACCCTAGACCAACCACTGGCTGGCAGCGGAACGGGTCAGAGAAGGGTGTACCGACCTCCTGTCCCGTCTCCGCGAGGAGGCTGGCTCCCGAGATGAATGGTCCTGTCAACTAGGGCTCAAGCTGGGGCCTCCATCCGCTCTGACACCAGCTGGTATCGCTGTGACTCTAATGCCTCATTACAGGGGAACATAAATCAGTCACAGAAATGGCTTTTCTCTGTCCCCAGCCTGTGCCAAGGCTTTGGGTATTGAGGGATGAATAAGACAAAACTCTTATGCAGAACAGGCAACATGTGTGAAAAAGAGCCTTCCAGATCTAAGCAAGGGTGAATGGACGTGTCCCCTCTGCGCCTATAGAGCAGGGGCCGGAGGGGAGAGGGACCATCAGACCGGACTGCCTGTGCTTCAGGACAGCTGGGGCTGCACAGCATCACTCCCTACATGGTGATCAGCTCTTGGCAGCGGCAGGCAGGGCCCGGGAGGCTGATGCAACAGAGCCAGGCCGCCGGGAGCTCCAGCCCTCCCCGCCCCATCCCTGCAGAAGTCTCCCTCCCTGGCTCGAGCAGGATGCCTTCTCACCTCGGGGGCTGCTGCAGGGCGGCTCCCGGCACCTCTGGGGTTTCTGCTTGGGTTGGGGGACGGGGAGCCAGGACACGAGACCTTGGTGACCCAACCTTTCCATTTTCTGGGACGACGGAGCCTCAAGCCCACTTTGCACCCAGTCTGACAGCAGGCTTTGCCCCCAGCCGTGTAGCTTCTCCAGGCCTCGGCTCCCTCAGCTCCCAAACGAGGGTGGGCATCATGTCTCCCTCACAGAGGGTGTAAAAGGGGTGGAGGTGTCTCTACTCCAGGACAGCGAAGGACAGGCACCTACCTGACCTGGCCCCGCTTCCTGCTCAGTCCCAAGACAGACATTGCTAATCAACCTCCGCTCTCCTTCCTACAGATTCGAGTCTGCCTCAGAATCCCTCTCAACACCGCAGTAGGCCACCACTTGTAATTGATCAGGACTGTCCATGAAAAACACCTCTCTACGTAGAGATGAAAGGGAAGCCCTGGGCTTCCCTGGTGGCGCAGTGGTTGAGAGTCCGCCTGCCGATGCAGGGGACACGGGTTCGTGCTCCGGTCCGGAAAGATCCCACATGCCGCGGAGCGGCTGGGCCCGTGAGCCATGGCCGCTGAGCCTGCGTGTCCGGAGCCTGTGCTCCGCAACGGGAGAGGCCACAACAGTGAGAGGCCTGCGTACCACAAAAAAAAGAAAGGGAAGCCCAAAGAGGAGCAGGGACCTGCCTGAGCTCTCAGAGCTGGCAGTAGAGGGGACACCAAGCTACAGTTGTCCAGAGCATCGGGGAGAAGAGGACAGGGAAGGCAGGGCTCTGGGGGAGGAAGAAGCAGCAAGGCTGGCAGCACCTGAGTGAGCAGGACCCAGCTGGGTAGCGTGACCACCACGGAGGTCGACGATGCTCCCTGGTGGGGATCCTAGCCCATCACCAGGGGGTCGCCCCGTCCCTGCCCTTTCCCCCTCACCACTCATGCTGTCTGGGCACAGGCCCAAAGATGCATCCAGTCCTGGGAGGAGGTCTGGATGAGCACACAGAGGGCTGGGCCTGGGGGTCCAAGGGCTGGTGAGATCCAGACCAGTGGCTAGCACTGCCACTCACGGAGCTGTGAGCGCTGGTCAGGGGGTGTCCCCTTGTCCCCCTTCAATTACATGGGAACTGCAGCAAGTGAGCCATGGGTCCCAGGTCTGGGGGAGGGACACAGACAGCTCCCCAGGGGCCTGGGGGTGAGGGTCTCCCACAGGCAGCAGCTACAGCCTGTGTTTCCTTCAGGTCTGCTCACGTGTCCACCCTGGTTCCCCAATGCTGAGCAGAGGCCATAGCTGAGCCCTCCCGGTGGGCCCCATGCCTGTGCCAGGCTGACCTCGTGCAGCTCAGCAATGCTTGCTGAATGGGTGATGCCGAGGACGCATTCCTGAGGGCTGACCAGACGCGGGAAGGGGACGCGGCTCAGAAGCTGAGAAGCAGTGAGGTCACCATCTTAAGCCACCAGGCCCCCATTTTGCCCCAGAGCAGGGTCCCGTAACAAACCACAGATGAGGGTCAGTGGCTTACAGTGAAAGTTACTGCCATTAGACAGAAAACCTCCTTTTCTGATGGTGGGAAAAGAGCATGAACTTGGCCCGAGCACTTTGAATGAATATTCCAAATGTCCCACAGGCAGCAAGAGGCAAAGGAGTAGATGGAGCTGGAGGCCCGACAATCTCTTGTCTCAAGGCCAGCTCAGGGAGGCCCCCTCAAGGTCCCTGCAGAGCGTCAGAGCAAGTGCCCCAGCTCTGACGGCAGAGCAGCCACGGCCAGGGGAGGCCTTCAGAGGCCCACACGCTGCCAAGGGCAGTGCCCACCTACCTCCGCCCCCCAGGATGCAGTGCTAAACTAACAAACAAAAACATCGTGTACACTAAAATAAGGGAAAAGAAGCCTAAGAAAACATTTATTTTCTCCCAAATGACTACCTTAATGCTTTTCACGAAATATTTTAAGAATGTTTCAGTGTCTCTGTCTTGCTAAGTGTGCGTACTATGAGTTGCACTTGATTTCAGCCCAACGTGGGGCTGGGAAGTCTGGCTTTCTCCCATAAACCACCCGCACAACTCTGGAGGCAAATGGTACGGCTGGGGCCCTCAGCTCCTCCGGGGACCAGTGTCCCGTCCCCTGCACGCCATGCCGACCCCGGCCCCAGGCTGGCACCGTGGCTCCTGCTGGGCAGGCAGAAACCCAGACAGAAGCGCTCAGGAAGCTCCAGGGCTCCCTCCTACGAGGCTGGCCTGTGACGGGGATTCCACAGATTCTGGCTGCCCGGGAAAGTCAGCAAGAACCCGAGAAGTTCTGACGCTCTGCTTTGCCCAGTCGCTCACCCTCTGAGAGGCCAAAGTCGTTGTCCAGACAAGGAGGAACTTAGGGAAGAAGTGATGCTGTTGATCTCCGTGGTCAGAAGTGCTTTGGGTGTCAGCAACGGAATGAATTTCGGCCAGAAGGAAAACATAACCAGACACATACAGGGGACGGTGAGGGTTTCAGAAGGTGGGGTCTGGAGTCAGACACACCTGGGTTCAATGTGTGACTCTGGGAAGTTCCCTGAACTCTCTGCACCGATTTTCCCCATCAGTGAAGTGGAGACAATGCCTGTGTGATGGGGTTGTAGTGAGGGCGAAAGACGGTAACATACACGCGGGTGATACACAGACCCAGGCACGCATGCTGCCTAGCTGGGAAGCGCAGCTGTGGGCGCTCCAGTTCTGTGCCGGAAAGTGTATAACAACCAGCTCAAGGTGTTGGGGGGAGGACAGCCCCACTTTGAACCACTTGCCGATTTCCACGGCGTGAATATTCCCACCTTGTCGGATTCTGAGCTCCCATCGTGATGTCTTTGACGCAGAGCTGGGGGAGATGCACACCATCAGCTCTGGCGGGCCAGCCTGCCCCGGCTCGGGCATTCCACATCCCAGAAGCTGTGGCCTGACGGAGCCATGGACAGGCCTTTGAAGATGCAGCTGAGGGGTCAGCTTGGAGACGACACCTTGTGAGCGTGAGGACGGGGCCCCCTCCTGGACATGGCATCCCCCCTAAATCAATGACCTGTTGCCAAGAGGGTCAACACACAGACGGGTCTAAGAGCCAAGGGGAGGGAAGGCGGGGTGGTCCCTCCCACCAGCAATTAAGTAGGGGAGCTTGTCCTTCTATCCACACAATTCCGGGTTCCAGAGAGAATCGCTTTTACCAGAGACGGTGAGAGCTCCCCCAGTTGTCCCCCACCACCGGCCCCTGGTAACTTCAGTCTCCTCGTGCCGGGGGAGCAGCAGCTTGAGAGGGAAGTAACTCCACAAGCAGGGTGACTGGCCGTCCGTTTCCCCTTTGAGACCAGTGGCAATGGGGCAAGGGGGGAGGCATGCTGTGTTCGCCCCCAACCTGTTCTGTTAAGTGTCCCCGGGGAAAGGGCTCAACCAGAGCCCCAGAGGAGCTGTTTTCCCAGGTGGAGTGTGTACCCCTGGGGTGACTGGAGTGGCCACTGGACCTGGTGCTCACGGCCCACGCTGCAGCTGCGTCTCTCTGGCAACTGCTCTGGACTAGAGGAGCCCGCTGTGCGAGGTCATCCCTCCCTGGGCCACCCACATCCAGTGACTTGCCAGGCAGGATACAGAGTCTCGGCCCCTTCCCTGGAGGCCGCCACCCGCTCCAGCGCTCCCCGTGGGGTGCACTACGGCCCTGGCGCCACTGCTCCACAGCCCATCTCTCCCTCTGCCCAGCCCCATGCTCCTAGCTCTTTAGGCCTTGGTCCCCAAAGCACCGCCCCAAACCATCTGCACATAATTCTGTATTTCCAAGGCTTCCATAGAATCCATCTTCCAGTCGGAAGTCCAGACCCCGGCCCCAGAGTTGCCATGACCAGGTGTAGAGGGAGGGGTCCCGAAGCTGCACCCTGCATGGGTGGGGCAGCAGGGGCGGGGCACGGGCGCTTGATAGGCAGCTGTCCCTGACCGGCCCCCAGACCTCCCTCCAGCAAACAGGGGCAGGACAGCACCAGGAGCCTTGTCCCGCGGCGAGTGTGCTTTTAATTAGCTGTACAAGAAAGTCACAGGGATTGACTGTCCATTGACTGCCTTTCACGGGGGTGCTGGAAGAATCTGCTGCACGTAAACCAGTCGTGGAAAAAAGCGCCGCGCTCCGTGTGCACGTGGAATTCTTGACTGGGATTTGCAACATGGGCGGGAGCCAGGCTTAGATTCCTCTAGGAAAACATCTGAGATTCTACTGAAAACCAGTGAGAAAAGAATTCCATGTACACACGAGGCAGCCTCATGCTGGAAAGAACTCAGGCCTGCCTGGATCTGTACAGACTGGAGATGAACTTTCTCAAGTGTGGCCTTTAGATGGTGAGAAGCAGATCCTCTGGGCAGATGCTGAAGAGTCTGGCAATTTTCAAACAGTGTTTTCTGGAGCCTCAAGGGGTCCACTGGGCCTCAGAGGCTGCCTGCGGGGTTGGGGGTACTGCTCCCCCAGACAATGCCGGGAACATCCCACCTCAGTCCATTTCACCTCCTGGACTTCCACAGGGACTTCCTGTGACAGACGCCGAGGAAACTTAAAAACATGCTGGCCCATAATGACAGCCCCACTCTCACAAGGTCCTGTCGGAAACGGAGAAACAAGACAGTGGTGCCTCTGCAGCCACATGCCAGTCGGGTACTGAACTGCCCAGTTCCACGTAGGCAGCAGCTGGGACCACGTGGTGGGGGCAGGGTAACCATGGCAACCTCCCCCCAGTCATCGCTAAGTAATTCCTCCACAATGTACAATTGCTCTGTTTATAGGAAGAATGCTGACCATATATTCTGGTTTTCCATGCACAATACTTCACTAGGAAAGAATGCAGAACCCACCAGAAGGAGCTCACGTTGCACTTTTCCCAGTCAACCAAACCTCTTCCTGGTCCTTGGGGAATATGATGGATGGGGTTCCATTGCTCTCCCTGCAACCCGAGAAGATGGAGACTGCCCGGCCTCGGATTCACTGCCCAGAGGAGGGTCCCCGTGTGTCAGACCGTGGATGCTTCCCACCTGAAAACCTCCTGAAGACATAAGGGGCAGTGGACTGTGCCAGCCATGGGTCTGGAGTCTGTAATCGGGCCAAACCACCACAGCACTGGTTCGTCAGAATGAAAATTCAGCCCGTTGAAGCACAGGGGAGTTTGGCTTCTCGCTGGCTGAGGCCACAAACGCTGCTCTGTGACTTCAGCTGAGCCTTCGTTCTCTGGGGAAGGCACACACGCTCGCTTCCTTGCAACATGAAGTTCAAATTTAGGAGGGAAAGATGAGTTTCAGATGCTAAAAATAATCTATGGGTTCTTTTCGAGGAAGACAATCAGCCCTGCTGCTGGGCCTGCCTTGGGAGAAATGTTTTCACTCCCCATCCCGTCTTTGATGGATGTGGTGGCCGAGTCGTTGGTATTCCAAACGAGGCCTGTAATTTCCTGCGACCTGGAGATCCAGATGTTCCCCGGTTTAGACTTTACCGCTCGGAACAATGAATTTTACTAAAATGCACCCTGGAGCTTTTTTGAAACTTTTTTTTAATGGGATGCGCATGACGGAAAAGTGCAGAAATCAACAAAGTGTGGCTCAGTGAATGATCACGGAGTATGTGCCCAGGTGTCGACAGCCAGGTGGTGGCCGCTGTGGATCCCACCTTCTCCCTGAGAGCCCGTGAGCCCCTCCCACCTCCGTCCCTTCACCTGTGCCCAGAGGGGCCCCCACTGCCTCTAATGACGCCTTGAGGGAGATTCATCTGTGTCGCCAGGTACGCTCTTGTTCCCATTGCTATGTAACCACATCGAGGCCTTTCTTAAAAAGAAAAGACAATTAGTTTGTTATTTGAAGGGGAAACCTACCCCGGCGGGAGCTCTGGGTGGGAGGAACTTCGGTTCTCCCGGCCCACCCTCCATCACGGGCACCCATGTGTGACTCACCGCTGGAGTTTTCAGGCTGCCTCCAGTGAGCTGGCAAAGGAATCTCAGTTATTAAAGGCTGTGCTAATTATAAGCGCCTCCCGCAGATGGTCCAGTGCGGGGTAATCCTTTCCTTTCCCTGTCCCCAGTTTCTATATTTTTTAATAAGAGGAGGCAGAGAGCTGGTCTAGGATGCAAAAGATAAGCTGTTCTCCCCACTTCAAACACCCTCCCTTCATCTGGAGCCTAGACGCTGCACCCAAGCCCCGTCCTCTGCAAAGACGGTACCCAAGAGATACACGGGCTTGGCATCCACCCTGCCCAGGGCCTGGTCACAAAATCAGTGGACAATATCGGCTGTTCTCCTATAAAGAAACAAAGCCAGCAAGAACACGTAAAGGAAGAAGAGAACCTATTTATAAAACACTAAAACATTCCAAAATGACTAAGTCTATTTAACAAAGAGGCACAGGATCTATAAGAGGAAAACATTGAACCTAAGTTCGATAAAATAAGACAAAAATGGAAGAGGAAACTCTTCGTGGATAGGAGGCATATTAAATATGACTGTCATTTCTTCCTAAAATTATCTATTCATGGAAATGAATCAGTAAAATACCAGTAGTATTCTCCATGGTGGTGTTGCAGGGAATTTAAGAAATAATTTTTCAGTTCAAATAAAATAATGAATTCATGAGGACAGACTAGAAATTTCTGCTTCAGTGCTGAAGTCACCAAAGCAGTCCTCTCCGACATTAAAGCCACCACATTTAAAACAGCTTGGTGCTGGAGATGTCAGCCCATCGGTGGAACTGAGCAAATCCAGAAATAACCCCAGAAAGACATGTGGGCTCTTAGAAGATGATAAATTGGAGGGAGAAGATGGAATGTCCTGTAAATTATGGTCCCACAAATGACTGGTCATTTGGAGGAAAAAAGCTTGAGGAAGAACTGAAGGCCTACCCTCTCCTTGCACCAAAACAAATTCCAGAAGGACGGAGTTTTAAACATGAAAAATAAGACCATAAAAAGTAGGGGCAAAATCACACGTGGATTTATAATACAGTGTTGGAGTGGGGAAAAAAACATTCTAGACAGTACCCAAAAGAAGTTATATCAGAGAAGACTGACTGATTTGAATACATAAACTTTGAAGGTTCGGCAAAGCATACACATGTACACATATGTGTGCGTATGTATGTCCGTAGAACATACAGATGCTATAGACGCTATTCTTACTTATGCATGTGTGTGTACACATACACATATATATGTAAGTATCTCACATACATATCCAAATTCAAAGATAATCTAGCCAAAAAACAAAAACCTGCTACAGGATAGACCAAGGCTCAGTTCCTTAATAAACCAAGAGCTTATACAAATCCAAAAGCCTCCAATTATATGAAAAGATGTGAAACCCAACTCAAGTTGTTTCTGAGCTATTATATTGGCAGAAACGTGAACGTTTTCAATACCTGGTATTGGCGAGGGTTCGGGAGAAGAGGCAGGCCCGAGGCCACGGAGCAAGGCCAGTTCGTGTCCTTGTTGGCAGGACACTGCTCACCCCAGTCGACACTTAACATGCACCTTCAGCCTCTCAGTTAGGAATTCCGCTGCACGACTTTACTTACTTTTAAGGAAGTAGGCCAAGACACACACAAGAGAGTGTTTACAGCCCCATTCTTGTAAAGTCAAGGACACTGCAAACAACGGAGGTGTTGCCCCAGCACAGAGACACTAGCCGTGGGAGCTGCTCTAGACACTTCCCTGTGACGTAGACGCCCTCATCATCCTCGTGATGCAGACAAGGAAACCGAGGCACAGAGAGGTTGGGTCACTGCCTGAGGTCACACAGCAGGCGAGGTCTGGCGCGGAACCTGGCACGTGGCGGAAGCCGCTCCCCGGCAGCCAGTGCAGTTCTTATCATGGTGGGCATGAGGGGCTCTGGCTCACGGTTTATTTCTGGAAGTGGTTTGTATCATCCTTGCAAAACGCGTGAGGCTGATTCTGCTCACCTAAGCATTCTAACAGCAAATTGCAGGGTGGACCTGACTGGGTGAGCAGTCCTGTAAAACAGGAAGATTTGGTGACTCCGCTGTGTCCTGAGCAGACCATCACCATCCTGGAGGCCACAGGAAGGTGCCAGGGTCCTGGAAAGGAGTCCAGAGCACCCGCGGGCTCCACAGACGCTGGACGAGGGCTTTTCCCTCCCAAGCAAAGCGGCAGCCCCTCCTGCCGGCTGGAGCTCAGCCAGGGTGGCCAGGCAGCGCTTCTCCCCTGCACGGAACATTGCTCCCCGACGAGGCCCCGGGGCTGCGAGCCACACTCGGCCACTTCCAGGAAGTCATCTGAAGCCAGTCATAAAGGCTGGGAGGATCCCCCTCCTCTGGGTTCCGGCTCTGGAGCCGCTCCAGACGCGCTCCCCACACCCTTGGCAGAGGTTCAGGGGGATTTTTCCCTCTAGTTGAACCGGAGAATCTATAGGGGGCTTGTCCTGCAGATGAGGTGTGGCTCCCTGGGGCACTGCACGCCAGTGTGGAGGTCACTCTGAGGGCAGGGACTGGGGAAGGGGGGGGCTCAGTCCCCGGGGAACTAAGAATAAGATATTAACAAATGTCTCCCATGGCACATTCTTGGGTCCTTGCACCACCCCCAGACCATCCCAGGGTCCTCACCAGCTGTAGGGGGAGGCCCCTAGGGGCTGCTTTAGGGGCCCTAGAGGGAGTGGCCTGGCCCAGTAGCGGGGAGCACAGGGCTCGTTCTCCAGACACCTGGTCACCCTTCGCGCCACGCATGACTCGCCCGTCCCGGGAGAGGGGCCAGCGGGGAAGGGGGCCTGGACTGCCCAGCTGGGAATGACGAGCAGTGGAATCTCCACTCCGTTGATGAGGAAATAATTCTCCATCATTGTCTCCGGTTCAGCCGCGATCACCTTGTGCGTTACAACTAACGTTCCTTCAGGGAAACCAAAGTCAAGGACAGTGAGAGGTGGAGGGGCCTGGACATAGCCATTCACTCCAGGAGCCGTCTGGGCAAGCTCCCTTCCCGCTCGGTCCTCAGTTTCCCGGAATGAGGGGTGGCCTGGATGAGAGTTCTCAGAGATCCTTTCACCTGGACCTTCTGGGCCCCCAGGGCCTCTCTGGACATCTCCATGGGGAGGTGGGGTCTGCGGGGGAGAGAGCACAGCTGGTCACGGTGTGGTCATGGTGGGGGACAGAGAGGAGGCAGGCTAAAAGGAGAGCAGATGGGCCGGGGTCAGGGAGGGGACACCGTGGCAGGCTTGGGCAGCATCTGAGGACAGAGCTTCAGCAGGCCCAAGGCTCGCGGCGCTGGGGAGGGGGCCGGGGCCTGGGCAGCAGGCAGACGTGCCCCTAGGTGAAGCCCCGGAAAGCCCAATACGGCCGGAGGGGGACACAGCAGCCCCGGGCCCAGCCTCAAGGCCCAGTCCCTTCTCCTACAGCCACAGCTAGGCAGCAGCTGTCTGTATCTGAGACCTCCTCCACTGCCCCCACCTCCTTTGCTTCTTGCTCCAGTTGGAATTTCATTCCAAATGGTAAATATTTTATTTCCATCTGTGAGGCTCCCACGCAGATGACTTTAACGTGGAAAATACGTTTTGCTACTCAATCCAGCACAGGAGTCTGTAGTCCAGAAGATGAGTTCTTTGTGAAGCCAGAGGGCAAGCTTTTGGCAAAACACTCCGCCTTCCTCTGGACCATGATAAACCAAGGGAATTACTCCCCTGGCCCTCCATCAAGGGCCTGCCTGGGGGCTGGGAGATGACATCTCCAGGGTAAGGAAGCAGGGAGTCCACTTCTGAGTGTTTGTTTCAACCCCACCTGGCTCAGTGTTGGCACACAGCTCTCTAAGACCCCCCCCCCACTGGGTGGAGCACAGGGGTTCCCACTGTAGACTTGGGAAGACACTTCCTAGCTGAGTGACCTTGGGAAAGTTACTTCCCCTCCTTTTTTTATTTTTTTATTTTTTGTGGTACGCGGGCCTCTCACTGCTGTGGCCTATCCCGCTGCGGAGCACAGGCTCTGGACGCGCAGGCTCAGCGGCCATGGCTCACGGGCCCAGCCTCTCTGCAGCATGTGGGATCTTCCCGGACCGGGGCACGAACCCGCGTCCCCTGCATCGGCAGGCGGACTCTCAACCACTGCACCACCAGGGAAGCCTTACTTCCCCTCTTTGATCCTTGCTTTCCCCTCTGTAAACTGGAGGTAAGAATGGAAACTTCTTCAGAGTTTGCTGCGAGCGTGGAATCAAGTGATGCTTATAGGGTGCTTAGCCCACTACTCAAGCTATTGCAATAAAAGTGGCCAGAAATATGGAATCTTAGAAATTTAGTCCACCCCTTCCACTTACAAAAACATGCTTGGATTGCTAATTAAAGTACCAGCTGCTGGGTACGCCAGGGGTTGCTGGCACATCAGGGGCGCGTGCTGAGGCCCAGAGCAAACCCCATGCTCGTACCAGCACAGGGTTAAAAGAATGTATTAAAAGAAGATCAACCTGTTGGGTGTCTCCCTCCCCATGAGAGCACATCAAGTCACCGCTCGACTGCAGCTGCCCTGAGCGTGGAGCCTCACGGGTGTGCCCCCAGCACTGCGTTCCCAGGGGCCCTTTACAAGCGGAGGATGGACGGGGCCTCTGCAGTTCACCCCTGGACCCGCTGGCCTCTCAACAGAGTTCACACCCGGGAACAGCTGCTCGTAAATGCGGTTTTCATTAATTTTCTGGAAGATGGAGTTTTAATTTCCACATGATGGGTCTTGGGAGACCTGGGGAAGGAGGACCCAGTGCAGAGCTGGCCTCCGTGGTCCCTGGCACCCTTGTTTATATTTATTCCCACATTATTTATTTAATCGTCTCTAGTCCGTGCCCAATGTTCTGGCTCCGAGGGGAAGGGGCCAAGCCCATGAGAAAGTGCCCCATGTACTTTCCTGGGAGGAGGATCGCCCCAGGAAACTTGAACTTGCAGCAGCTCAAAGGGGGTCGGTGTTGAGACCCCACAAAGGACAGCGAGGCCCCTCCAATGGGTGGACATCACATCACTCCTCTAGAATGTTCTTTGAGCAGTCCCAGAACGTCCATTCCAGGGAGGGGACCACTGTGGTCCAGGAAGCCCGGGAAGGAAGACAAAACGTGCAGCAGAAACGCCGCGTCAGGGTGGACACACGGTCTGCCCAGTTCTAAGTCTTCAGACTGTTTTATTTTCTTCAGGATCCCATGAAATCTCTCATACACAATAGGACACAGGGGTCATTTTCGGAGTGAGGCCAGGGTGTGGGTGGGATGAACTCATGCGCTGGGCTGCTGGGATCCCAGACACGGAGGAACTGCCCAGCCCGGGCCCCCGTGAGTGGAGGGTGCGGCCGGGCATCACCCCAGGCAGGGCTGCCGGTCCCTGCGGCCTCCCTGCCGACAGGTTGAGGGCTGCCAGTTCCTTCCTCTGCTTCGAGATGTTGCTTGCATCCAGCCAAAGCTCAGGAGGGCTGGGGATGGCCGAGCAGGGCCCTGTCTCTCACTCCCAAGCAGTTTAAAGTGCTACAGGAGGACAGCTCCTGCTGCCCTCGCGCGGGGCCTCTGTGCCGGGCGCGGCCACCCTGACCGTGTGACGGGGGACAGTTCGTGCATCCTGCCCGCCTCAGGTTCCTCGTCTGGAAAGTGAGATTCGTAAGGGCACCCATCTCACGGGAGCACGACGTCCTCAAGGAGGTAAAATTTGCCGAATGTTTAAAAGCCGTCAAGGGGGCTTCCCTGGTGGCGCAGTAGTTGGGAGTCCGCCTGCCGATGCAGGGGACACGGGTTCGTGCCCCAGTCCAGGAAGATCCCATATGCTGCGGAGCGGCTGGGCCCGTGAGCCATGGCCGCTGAGCCTGCGCGTCCGGAGCCTGTGCTCCGCAACGGGAGAGGCCACAACAGTGAGAGGCCCACGTACCGCAAAAAAAAAAAAAAAAAAAAGCTGTCAAGGCACACGGTGAGTTCTCCAGAAGTGCTGGTTAAATTAAGAAGATGCATAAGAAAGGAGGCCAGATCCAGGAGGAGGAGGGTACTCCAGCACGGTGGGAGGCCAGGGGGCCTTATCTCCCAGACAAGGAACTGAGGAATCGGAGAGCTGGGGGCCCAGCTGGTGGGCAGGAGAGGCCTTGAACCAGACATTCCAGGAAGCAGCAGTGACCTCCAGGGTGGAGGGAGAGGGCAGGGGACCCCTCCCGGCATGGAAGTGCCCACTCTGCCTGCCCCGGGCAGCCCTGTGGGGGCACATCACTGCACGGACATCTGTGGAGCTTCACCAACAGCCCAGTAAGGTCCTGGCCTGCAGGTCCTGTCTTTGGACCTCAGATGGGGTCCCTGCTCCAATAATCAGGGTGCTAAAGCAGCGCTCCCAATCCCAGGGCGCCCCATCCATGCCCCCAGACCTGCCCAGCTCTCCAGGGGCCCTGTTCCAGGCTGAGAGGCTGAGTCCCAGCTTCCCCGAGGCAGCTCACCCCAGGCCAGTGCCACCAGCACCTTCCAGCCGGCTCTGCGCCCCCCCACCTGCTCCCCTCGGGCCCCAAACACAGCTTGCTTTTGTTGTTTGTTTGGGGACTTTTGAGGACATATTTTTTTTTTTTTTTTTTGCGGTATGCGGGCCTCTCACTGTTGTGGCCTCTCCCGTTGCGGAGCACAGGCTCCGGATGCGCAGGCCCAGCGGCCATGGCTCACGGGCCCAGCCGCTCCGCGGCATATGGGATCCTCCCAGACCGGGGCACGAACCCGTATCCCCTGCATCGGCAGGCGGACTCTCAACGACTGCGCCACCAGGGAGGCCCTGAGGACATATTTTTAAGTGTCAAAAATTTACACTTTTTTTTTTTTTTGCAGTACGCGGGCCTCTCACTGTCGTGGCCTCTCCCGTTGCGGAGCACAGGCTCTGGACGTGCAGGCTCAGCGGCCATGGCTCACGGGCCCAGCCGCTCCGCGGCACGTGGGATCCTCCCGGACCGGGTCACGAACCTGCGTCCCCTGCATCGGCAGGCGGACTCTCAACCACTGCGCCACCAGGGAAGCCCCAAAACTTTACACTTTTAAGTGTAAGATACTTCAAACACATCGGAAAGTGCAGAGCAGCACTGTCCAGTAGTCCTTTCTGTGATGGGGGGTTGTCCTACCTCTTCCCATGCAATTCAGCAGCCACTGGACAGACACATGGGGCCTGGGGCACTGGAAACGTGACCTGCCTGCCTGGGAACCTTCAGGTGGCATCTAATTCGATCTCAATTCACGGCCATGACTGGGCTGCCACGCTGGAGAGCACTGGCTGAGAGGAGACGGCTCAGACACCACGAATGTCAACGTTCATGAAATTTCTGTGCAATTTTCATTTCTCCAGAAACAGAGCCAGAGACAGGGATTGGAGGGCAGGCTGTTCATCTGGAGGATGGAGAGACCGCTGGGGGCGGGGAGTGGGCCACAGGCAAGGGGAGGCACCGGTTACGAGCATCCTCTCCAGGTGGACACATGAGGACTGGCCCGGGCACACAGCGCTGTCACAGCGGCAGTACCATGCTGGATGGATGAACCACGCATGGGCACCCACACAACGGAGTGTCATTCAGCCGTGCAAAGAGGTGAAGCGCTGACACATGCTGTACTCGAGCCCCGAAGACATGGTGCTGAGGGGAGAAGCCAGACATACAGGGGATGAGGGGGAGTGATGGGTAAAGGATGTTATTCAGCTGAGGGAAACGTATTCCAAGTAGATAGAGGTAACCGTCGGACAACACATGAATGTACCAAAGTCCACTGGACTGTTAACCTCTCTGCAAAAAAAAACACACAAGAATGTGTGAAGTCAGTTCTCACAGCAGGGGACTGGGGGGTGCAGTCCTGCAGGGGCATGCTGGGAAAATGGTCCAGAAGGAACAGCCCCAAGGGTAGGGAGCTGGGGTATTTATACTCCACCCCCCACCCCCGCCCGTCATGATGGCCAAGCATCCCTGGGCACAGAGGTGCAGCCCTGGGGGCTGAGCTGTCTGGAGGGCACTGAGGGAGAGGGTTGGGGGGACATGGGGGGGCACAGAGGCTGCTTCTCCCGTTCTTTATAATAATAATAATGATAAAACAGCCCGTCTGTGCACCGCCTGCATCCTATCCCACCCGCCCCCAGAGCTCATCTCTCTCTCCTTTTTTTTTTTTTTTTGGCCACGCTGCGCAGCTTGCAGGATCTTAGTTCCTCGACCAGGGACTGAACCCAGGCCCTCGGCAGTGAAAGCATGGAGTCTTAACCACTGGACCACCAGGGAATCCCTGAGGCCACCTTTCTCTTGAATGCCAGGTTGATCATTCACCCGTGTGACGGGGAGAACGATGCCCCCAAAGATGCTCTAATTCCCCGAACCTGTGACTCGGTTATGGGAGAGGACTATGCAGGTGATTAAGTGAAGAATCTGGAGATGGAAGTTACCTTGCATGATGGGGCTGGGTCCTGTGGGGTCACAAGGGTCCTTACGGGAGAGAGGCAGGAGGTCAGAGCGGAGAGAAGATGTGAGGACGGAGGCTGAGGTCAAGGAGGGAAGACGCTGCCGGGAGCCCAGGAAGGGCTGGGAGCCAAGGAACGCGGGCGCCTCCAGAGCTGGGACAGGCTGGGCGGCCGATGCCCCCCTGGAGCCTCCAGAAGGACCCAGCCCTGCGGACACCCGGACTTCAGTCCATTGAGACGGCTTTTGGACTCTGACCCCCAAGACTGTAAGATCATACGTGTGTACTGCGTTAAGCTACCAAATCTGTGGTCATCTTACAGCAGCAGCAGGTGTGGCATTTACGGAACCAGCACTGACTATCCATCTGTCTCCCACTTGCCTTTCTCCCTCACTTACGTTTCATCCCTGCTGATTCATGGAGCCGTTATCCATCCCTGTACTTCTGAGTAACATTCTGCCACACAGATCCACCACAATTCATTTGTCCCGATCCCTGTCGATGGGTTTGGAGCTGTTTCCATGCGTTGGCATTCTTAACGGACTTTTATAAACGTCCTTTGCCCTCTTTCCTGTTTCGTAGGGTTTCTCTGGACTCGCATGTCCGGTGTTTATTTATTCAGCAAATGCTTCCCGAGCATCTGTACACGATGCTACTTACTAGGAACACAGCCGGGCAGGGCTGGGCTCCAAACACAGCTGGTCCACCAGCCACAAGCCACAGAACACAAGTCAGGCTGCAGGGGGCTCCCTGGCGCCCCTTCACCAGGCACCCCGTGAGAAGGAAGTACCCTCTTCTCCATCCCCCCCAGCAACCCCACAACCCCCAAGAAACCCTTCCTGCCCACCTCTCTCAGCGGAAGCTAAGCCTCCTTCTGTGTGGGGCAGGCAGAGTGGGAAGTGACCGGTGGTTTGGAACCCGCTGGTCTCGGCATCTGTGCCTCTGCCCTGGTTACAAGACAAGTGGCGGGCCGTGCTGAGCAGACACGTCAACGCCATCAGACCACGAGCATTTCAGGAGGGGCACTCAGTGCCCTAAGGACGTATCAGGTGTGAGGTATGATGTCATCACAGAGGCTGCTCCAGGCCTCCCCGTATGTGCCAGGCAAGGCGAGCCCCTCTCTGCAAGCCTTCTCTGCAGAGTCGTCACAGTGAGGCTAGCAATTTCCCCATCTCACGGATGAAGACACTGAACTTAGACAGGATTGGTCCCCCGCCCAGGTGAGCCCAAGGTGGGCAGACCGTCGACTGCAGGGCTTCCGAGGTCTTCTGCAAGAGGAAATTCCACCTCTTCCGGGAATGTCCTGTTTGGTTTGTCCTGTAGATGGGAGGCCCCTAAAGGGAAAGCCAGTCTTTCTGTAGTCAGGACCCAGGCCAGGAGCTCTGAGTCTCGGTTGTGCTTAGAATACAGGGACCTGATTTGAATCCTGAAATCATTCCTTTGTTTATCAAAAAAAAAAAAAAAAATCTACTGAGCTTTGCCGTGTGCTGGGCGCTGGTCTTGGCGTGGGGCTGGATCAGTGGCTGAGACAGAGGGGGCCACGCCAGTCGGAACCTGCAGAGGGTCTGATTTCCAACTCGCCTGAGTCAGGGCCCCAGCAGGAGGCAGGTGCTCTCTCAGGACAAGATCATTCAAGGAGGGTTTATTCCCAAAGGGACGATTGCAGTGGTGCAGGAGAATGGGTGTCCTAGGGACAGCACGGTGACTGGGGCTGTCATCCCAGCCCCCAGGGAGGAGGGGAGGTAGTTTCCAGACCCCACGTGGAGAAATCAGCCTGGGAGGAGATGCACGGCCAGCAGAGACGACCTCGGGGTGGGGGGGGTCGCACAGCCTGCCTACTCCCCTCCCTCCTTTCTTCTCACCCCCACCCAGTGGCTGAGTCCACCTGGAAGCCAGAGGAGCAAGGTGCCTTTGATATATATGGTCTACCCAGGACCACCCTCAGGACAGAGAGCAGAGGGGAGAAAGGCGGACCGTGGGTACGGAGGGGCAAGCAAAATACCAACGAATGTAAAATGGTGCAGCCACCTCGGAAAACATAAAGCTAAACGTGGAGTTTCCAGATGACCCAGTGATTCCACTCCTGGGTACAGACCCAAAGGAACTGGAAACGGGAACCCAAGTCCAGGTACACATAGGCTCACAGCAGCATTTCCCACAATAGCTAAAGGTGCAGACGCATGCACCCACCAACAGACAAAGAATAAACAATACATCATGGTCCATCCGTACAGTGGAATATTATTTAGCCATAAAAAGGAATGAAGCACTGATTCGTGCTACCACATGGATGAACCTTGAAAACGTGATGCTAAGGAAAGAAACCAGACACAAAAGGACAAATATTGTACATGAAATATTGAGAAGAGGCAAATTCATAGAGACAGAAAGTAGATTGGAGGTTACCAGGGGCTGGGGAAGATGGGAGGTTGTTGCTTAGCAGTGACGGAGCTTCTGTTGGGGTGATGAAAGTGTTTCAAAAATAAATAGTGGTGATGGCTGTACAGCATTGTCAATGTAATTAATGTCTCTAAATCGTACATTAAAATGGGTGAACTTTTTGGTATGTGAATTATATCCCAATAAAGCTGTTCTTTAAAAAAAAAAAAAACATCAGGGCTTCCCCGGTGGCTCAGTTGTTGAGAGTCCGCCTGCCGATGCGGGGGACGCGGGTTCGTGCCCCGGTCCGGGAAGATCCCACATGCCGCGGAGCGGCTGGGCCCGTGAGCCATGGCCGCTGAGCCTGCGCGTCCGGAGCCTGTGCTCCGCAACGGGAGAGGCCACAGCAGTGAGAGGCCCGCGTACCGCAAAAACAAACAAACAAACAAACATCAGACACATTCCACCCCTCTGCCCCTCAACACTCACCCAGCCCTGTCCTCCCTCTGGTTGAAAAGCTCATGTCCCCAGCACAGAGGATGGACCATGTCCCAGGAGCTGCCACACCATCGTGGGCAGCGTCAGTATGACTGCAGGACACGCTCCCCCCTGAAATGTGCAACCAGCTGTACCAGCGCTTTTCCTGCCGGGCAGACTGAAAGGGGCAGGGGGGACAGGAACAATGTGGGGCTTTCTTCCACCTAGGGTTCCATTGCCCCTTGACCTCTGCATGACCTCTGCTGGTGGGGTGACCCAAGACTTCACTTGCCAAGGATCCGGGTCCTTGGTGGCCCTGCCTTTGTTTTCTTCCCTTGTGAGGAATTTCTTATGTAAACAGCACAGCCTAGGTTTGATATATTTCTCCAATCTGTCAGCATCTTTTAACCGGTAAGTTTTGTCCTTCTACGTTTAGTGTGGTGACAGGTGTAGTTGAAATCACTCTGCCTTCCGTGTGCATTCTATCCATCCTGACCTGTCCAGGCTCCCGGCCCAACCCTGTCCTGCCTTTCTATGGACGGAGGTTCTCTTCAGTTCTGTTTTTCCCCTCTGCTGCTTTTTCCACCCTATTTGTTTTTAGCAGTTATCCTTATAGGTTTGACGTGCCTATCTAAGCTGAAAATTGATTTCTCTACCTTTCCCTGAAACAAGAAGAGGAATCTAAAGTACTTTCACTCCTATCATCCCCTCCCATCTTCCTTGTTATTCTTGGCTGGCATTGGAGTTCTATCTTTTTCATCCCTCAAATGAGATTTGTTTTCTACAGTCACAGTGGACAAGGCTGGTGTTGGGCTGGGTCTCTTCTTTATACCATTTCTTCCAGCAGCAGCACCAGTCTGACTGAATGCGTGTGTGCGTGTGCAGGCGTGTAGGAGTGCCCTTGGGACAGTGGTGGCCACTTTCCCTGCAGGGGATGCAGGCTGTGCCCGAGCACTGCCCACCCCCCCCCGCCCCTCCCTCCCTGACCTCCAAGCACAGCCTCCGTGTTTGATAAACATGTGAGAAACTCTAAACAAAACCTTTGCGAACCATTCCTCCTGGCGTCTCCTTCTCCCTTTGGATCATTCTCTTTCCTCCTGAATCGTACTTTTTCTGAGTCCTTTTCCTGAGGGTCTGTGGGGATGCTCTAACTCAGATCTTGTTTGTCTGACGTTGTCTCTATCCACCGTTTTTTAAACGGCATTTCACGGGTACCTGATGGATGGAAGGGGAGTGTTGTTTGGGGAGCACTTTGGGGACGCCTTCCCGTTGCTGTGCTTTGAGAGTTTGTTGTCAGCATGGCTGTCCTTGATGGGGAACCGGTCTTTTCCATCTGTCTGATTACATAGGACCTTCTCTTCGTTCACGGCCCCAGTGTGCTATCGTGTGTCTGCGGTGGCTTACCTCTCGTCACCCAGCTTCCTGAATCTGAGGACGCCTGCCTGTCATCAACTGTCGCCCCTTCTCAGCTGTGAGTGCTTTGATCACAGCCCCTCTTCCGTCTTCTACTTCCCCTCCTCCTGCCGCCAGGACGGTGGTCCCCTCCCGCCCTGAAGCAGGCCTGCGTGGCTTCCAAGACTGGGTCACAAAGGTCACTGCAGCCTCCCCAGCTCTCTGGGGAAGCGGCCACCACGCTACCTGCCCTTGTGAGGACACTGGAGCAGCCCCACAGGGAGGCCCCCCCAATTCTGCCAGGTGAGTAGATCCTCAGGATGCAAATGCGCGGTTGCCTAGGAACAGGGTGGGGGAAGGTGACAAAATATTTCCCCCTGCACACACAGACCTCCCTTGGCCCCGAGTGTCTGCCTCAGCGTTCTCTCCTCCAGGAAGTTTCTGGAACGTCTGCAGCCACTTGATTCCCCCCCTTCTCTGGGCGTCTTGCCCTCTTCCAGGCCTGTCACTTTCAGTGCATGTCCTGTTGTGTCATAAGCCCAACATTTCTTTCATTTGAGTTTCTTGATTCAAAGTCCACAGATTATCAGATTATTTCCTTTATCTCCCTTGTGGTGCCCAGTTTGGGGCCTTAGATGATCCAAAAGCTCCCTGTTCCCCGCAGGAGGCCGGGGGAGATTTCTTGGAGAGTCCACGGCCCGAAAACAGACTCCCCCCGTGGAAATCACGCTGCTGTCCTCACCACGAGGGGCAGCTGTATAAAGGGCTTCCTACCGCCGCGGGATCCCCAAGGGCAGGGATATTTTGGTCTCATCATTACCAGCACTGTGTCCTCCACGCAGGCCTGACACCGTAGGGGCTCAGCGTCTATTTTCAGAAGGATACGAACGTGGTTTTCTTTGCCTTCTGGCTGCCGACGGAAGAGTGAAGAGCAAACCCCACCTCCGTTTCATCAGCTGGGAAGGGCTTTTGGTGAAAAGCCCTCTTCCATTCCACCCCATTCCAATGACAATCTTCCCTGGCCCGGACTCCCGTTTTCTTTTAACATTGTTTTTTATTGTAGTAGAAAATGCATAACATAAAATGTACCATTGTAACCACTTTAAAGTGGAAACTTCAAGGGCATTTACGAAATTCACGATGTTGTGCAACCATCACCCCCTCTGGTTCCAGACACTGGGCCCTGAGTTTTCTTCCTGCTTCCACATTGTATACTTTGCTCTATGCATCTCCCGGGAGCTGCCTAAAATCCTCAAGGAATGAGGCGAGATTTCCATTAAGAAAATACCTGAATTGAAAGGATGAAGTTTGGGCTCTTTTAAACTTGAAACTCTCCTGAGAATGCGTGGTAGATGAAGGTGAGCTGGGGGTTTCTGCCATAGCATCGGTCTAGTCGTCCAGCTCTTTCTGAGTTTTGGCAGCCAGAGACCTCTTTCCACGACACCACCGACTCCCAGCTCCTGGGCTCCGGGACCCCTCACTGGCGGCCCACACCCGGGAGCGGCCCAGGCTGTGGATTCTCCGTTTCCCTGGGTTACACACAAAAGTTTTGTCCCCCTTGGCTCTGTAGAAGGCTCTGTGGAACACAAACTGACCAACGCCAGAAGCGACGGCTGCAGCCGGCGTCCCGGGGAGGTCGGAGGGCCGCTCCCGCCCCGCGCCCCCTGCCCGCCTGGCGTGGCTGCACCCTCGGGGGAGGAGGCCGGCGGAGGCCCAACAGCAAACTCCCAAAGGGCAGCAGCCCTTCTCCCTGCCCTCGACCCCCAGGCCGTTGCCTTTCTTCGCTCTTGTTCCCTGTCGGGACATCTTTGCCAAACACTGAGTGGAAACATCTGAGCAGCTCTGGCTGCATCTCAAGGCTGGGATTCGAACACGGCTCAGAGCTGCCAGCTGGTCAGTGCATCTCGGGCTGTGGATCTCTGCAGCTTGGCAGTGAGAACTCTTGGACGAGAGGCCCCCAACTCTGCCTTCTCCTGCAGCATGTCTGAACCCAGGCTGGCTCCCTGGAGGAAGAAGGAGAGGGGGAGGAGAGGGCACAGCTGAGGCCCTGGAGATGGAGAAAGCTCCTGACCCCCTCACCATTACCTGTGACTCGGTCATCCCAGCTGCACGCTGTCCAGTCAGAAGTGTCCACGAGGCTGCAGAAAGCGCAAGGCAGGGCAGCAGAGCCCAGGCCACCACCCTCAGACCTGGTCCAGCCTCCCTCTGCTGAAGGTCCGGCGGGCCGGAAGCAGCTGGACAGCTTGGGAGAATGAGGAAAGGTGGCGAGGGCGCTCCGTGACCACCCGGCACAGGGCGGCGCCAGCAGCCCTGAAGGCTGTGCGGGGTCTCCAGCAGAGCCAAGGCGGGGCGGCCACATACACCTCAGCAGCACCCAGGCCCCGCCCGGCAGCAAGGAAGAGGGAGGAGCCGGGTGCTGGATGTTCCTGGCACAGCGGGGGGAACCTGGCGAGTGTCCGCTGAAGCAATCTGCCAGCCTCAGAAAGGCCCGTGATGGGATGCCAGGTCGGACAGGAAGTGATCTTTTCAAAAACGTTCACTTTCACCTCATCCAGCCTTTGCAGCTGAAACACAGGGGACGGGGGAAGCAAGGAAAATGATGCCCGAGGACATCCAGACGCCGACAGTCCACAAGGCGACCGGCTTGTTCTCCAAAATGTCCATGAGTCAGTGTCCTGGGAAAACGTGAAGGGGGCGGGGTGTGTTCTCCCGTGAAATAGATCGGAGGCGGAGCCAAACGGGAGATGGGAATTACATTCTAAATCCCAAAACCCAGAAAGCCATAAGGTGCCTCTCTGCACAACTGAAGAAATGAAAGATAGAGTGAGGAGATTGCAGAGTTCTCCAGGGCCAGGACAGTACCATGCTGACGATGGAACGTGGCCTTCTTTTTAGCGGAGGCAAGCCGAAGGGTTTGGAGGTGAAGCGTGGGATGTCTGCAACTTTCTTTCAAATGAGAAGAGAAAAAGAGGGAGGGGAGGAGGGGCCGAAGCCTCCCGCGGCTCTGCATCCATCGGCAGCCTGGGTAGCTGAGCATATTATGTAAAGGGACTGGCTACAAACATCTGGCCAGGAACGGGGAGACTGGGAAGGAGAGCCCGCTGGGAGCTGTTACCCCATCCGCAGGGAGAAGGGTGCTTGAGAGGCCCTGCATGCACACACCCACCTCCCGCCCATGAGGAGGGAGCCGGGGGAGGACTGTCAGGGCGTCACTGAGGCCAGGTGGTGGCCGCATGGGCCAGCGTGGGCCTGTTGGGTTTTTTTTTCCTTTTTGTTTGAAATGTGGAACATTTGAAAACTCTCCTAATAATAAAAAATGGGGGGTGGGGAGGAGAAGAAGGAGAGGCAGAGAGCAGAGGGCGGATGCCCACCCTGGCCTGAAAGGGGTGGAGGAAAGCCAGTCTGCAGGCAGGGAACGGAGCCTGCAGCTCCTCCCCGCCCCACCTCGGGGGGCCCCGTGGGCCTCGGGCCGGGCAAGGGGGGTGCAGGCGGTCAGCTCGGGGGAGACGCAGCCCCGCTCCCTGGGAGGCAGAGTGGGCATCTGCCTGGATACCCAAAAATAAATGGGCAAAATGTGAATAACGGGGGTCTCTGGGGGAATAAACAACATTTGGGCCAAAACCAAACTCCGTTAGACATGCTCACACTTATTTAACGGGTTAGCACTGTTTTTCTTGGGAATTGCATGGGCGTGGAGAGTTTTGGAGCTTGACCAGAGAAGCAGTTCCCGCCAGGCCCTCCGACCGACTGCACGCAGCAGAGCTCAGGAAACTCGGCAAAACCCTCAGACCTGCTGAGACGCGTCCCCAGCGATCAGGGCCAGCCCTGCGGCCACCACACAAACGCTAGGAGGACAGGCCAACCCAGGGCCCAGAGCCACCGCCCGGCCCTCCCGCTGGGTCCAGGCCCTGGACACCCCTAGCCCACGCAGGCCCATGCTGCCCAGCCCACAGCGGGGGCCACGGTTCAGGTTTGTGTCTTGGTTGCTTAGCACCAGGAGCGGTGACCTCACTGGCACAGAGAGAGGACAGAGCCCCCTCCCCAACAAGGTCCCGGGGAGAGGCAGGGCCAAGGCACAAGCCCGTGAAGGCACCAGGAGGGACCCCCTGAATGTAGGGAGGGGACGGAGGACACCCACGTCACCCACCCCCGCGCCCCCAATGGGATCCACAGACAAAACAGGCTGAGCGCATCGCCCAGGGTCAGACAGACGTGGGTTGGAACCAAGCGCCCTCTTCCTGGCTGTGTGCCCTGGACAGGTCACCCAGCATCTCTGAGCCTGTTTGCTGCTCTATGTAAAGGGCTTGCTGAGAGCAGCACCTGGGAAGCCGCTTAAAGCAGCTCCTTTCCACCACGAGTTGATTGACTTGGCGTGTAAATGTCCTGGGGCTGCTGTAACAAGTGACCACAAACGGGGGGCTGGAAACAACAGACATTCATCTCTCCCACTTGTGATGGCTCGATGGCTGCAAAAACCTCTGTTTACTGATGTGGCAGGCAACATTTTTCATTCACAGAATTATGTGTGAGAGTAGCTGTTATCATCTATGCATTTCATTTCTGGATCATAAAGGAACTGGTAAAAATATTTGTTAGAAAAGGGCCGTTGGGTCTGATGGAGTGAGAACCATATGTCAAAGGAACAGCCCAGGGCTGGAGCTCCGGCGGGGGCTGGAGGGGGTGTGGGAAGCAGGACTTGAGCAGGAATCTGAGAAATGGGTCCAAGAGAGGATCCATGTGCAGGGTCCGGCCCGGAGCCGCAAGAGCCCGGCCTGAGGGTTTCTGGAAACAACCGGCCTGCCGTGGGTTTGCACCCACAGGGCCCAGGACAGGAAGGGGCACCACCAGCTCAGGCACCCGCCCCTCCAAGGGCGTTCTCGCACTTGCTGAGGCTGAGAAGTTGTGCTTCCCACCCGGCAGGAAGTGCAGGATTCAGGCTGAAGCCCGGGTCTTGGGATCCAAGGTGGGGGGCTGGGGGGGGAAGAGATGCTGACTGTGAACCCGGGCTGACTTTCCCTTAAATGGAGAAGACAAGAAACACAGGGGGACATTTTAGCCTTCCAGGGGGGAAGGAAGGCAGAGTTCTTTCTCTTTTCATAGTCCAAGCACCAAAAAGACACTTTGAACAAAGCCGGGCGAGTCAGAGGGCAGGGGGCCGGCTCACAGGCCAGGGCGGGGGCAGCTCAGCACCCACGGCCCATGGGAGTCTGGGTCAGAAGCCCAGCAGCGGAAGCAAGGGGGTGATGGACCCAGCTCCGTGTCCCCCGAGTGCCCTGGGGACACACAGAAAGGCAGTTAGTGGCTCAGAGCCTTTCAGCTCGTCCAAGGGAAAATCATTTTTTTGGAATGGGTGGGCGAGGAGCTCTATATACAAAGATGTTCTCAGCCGTATCATTTAGGATAATGAAGAATTCAAAGTATCAAAGAGAGGTGGGGCGTGGTTAGTCTGGGAAATGTCTCTCCGGGTCAACAGCCCACAGACATTTAAATGGCCTGCAGGCTGGCTTAGGGGATAAGATTAACTGAAGAACAAGATTAGAGAGTTCCAGCATGACCACCACACTGTGACACACAGAGAAAAGGCCTCCTAGAAGGGGTAGCACAAATGCAAATGGAAGTCTCTTGTAGGGAATAAAAACATAGGTCAAGGGCTTCCCTGGTGGCGCAGTGGTTGAGAGTCCGTCTGCCGATGCAGGGGACACGGGTTCGTGCCCCGATCCAGGAAGATCCCACATGCCGCGGAGCGGCTGGGCCTGTGAGCCACGGCTGCTGAGCCTGTGCATCCGGAGCCCGTGCTCCGCAACGGGAGAGGCCACAACAGTGAGAGGCCCGCGTACCGCAAAAAAAAGTCGATAGAAAGAGCAGGCAGAGGCCAGGTGGGTATGGGATGTGGTGGGGATGCTGTGTACCTGGCTACAGGTTCTCCAAACCTGAGGAGCCGGCAGGAGAGTCAGCCCAAGCATGGCATCCAGAGGACCGCACCCCACCTCCACTACAGTCACGCCGTGTTAACGCGCTCTCCCAGAAAGCCCCTCGAGGGTGCATGCAGGCGCCACGGAGAGGCCGCTTACCCTGAGCAGGTCAACCAGGGGTGTATAGCAGGTGAGAGGGGGGCAGGATTCCCCAGGGGGAGGCTCTGGGCAGGCCCAGCGGGCCCGGGAGGTGGGCTCCGTCTACCCTCCTGCCCCAGCTTCACATGCCCCGCAAGCCGGGCCATGTCAACATCCCCCAGCCACCCCTCCCAGACCTGGTGCTCATCCAGAGACGCTGTGACCTGCGGGGGCTCAGCCCTCCCGCCATGTCCTCCCCCGGCTCTTCAAATGTGGTCCCCGGGACGTCTGTCATCTCACCCAACCCTCCCAACAAGCCGCTAGGAAAGTGTCACCAGCACCCCCACCCCCACCATTTTGTAAGGAGAGGAGATTGCAACTCAGAGGCTGCTTGTCCCCAAGGCCACACAGCACTGTCCAGGACTCCCAAGAGCATGGCTTTGGGTCAGCCAGACGTGAGTTTCAGTCTCCACTCTGCATAAGGCCTGGGCCTCAGTTTCCTCATCTGTAAAGTGGGAACATGGACACCTGGAGGGTTAAAGGTGACGACTTGCTTTCCTTGGCTGGCACGGGGTGGGGCGGTCGCTGTCAGCTCATAACCCCAGGGTCAGGGCCAGAAATGGAGATCTCAGGCCACTCGACACCTCGGGACTCTCGCCCCATCCGTGTAGAACTCGGTGTGGCCCAGCCTGAGCCCATTGGCAGCCCATACTCTTGGCCCAGCAGCCCCAGTGGCCCTGCCCTGCAGTCACGGGCAGCAGGACGGGATAAACCCTCAAGGAGTGGGGACAGCCTTCCCACAGGGCTGGGCCTGGGCCTCAGCTCAAAGAGCCCGGCCAGGCTGGCCTGCCGCCGGCCCTTTAGCAACCTGAGGGCAGTGAGGGGCTGTGGGAGTGGGAGCGCAGCAGCCTAGCCCCTCATCCCAGCAGGAGGGAGACCCCACCCCTGCCCGTCGGCTCAGGCCAGGGTTCCTGGACCAGGCCTCAGTCCCCACCAGGGCCTGGACGGCCACAGCCCCCCTCATCAGCTGGGGTTCCCAGTCGAGCTGTCACGGTGGCCGGCCGCCAGCACCCGCCAGGCCGAGAGCTCCGATGACATCACTCTGGCCCAGGCGGCAGCAAAGTAAAAACAGATGGCGCCTCGTCCAGGCTTGGACCCGCCTCAGGAGGCACCTCGTGAGCAGTCCTCCACTGGGTGGGCCCAAGGTGACCAGAGGGGCCAGGACAGCTGCCCTGTCACAGTCCTCGCCCCTCTGAGTGGTCACTGCTGCCCCCTGGGCTGGGCCTCGAGGGAGGGTGGGCACCGCCCGTGCCTTGTTCACGGGCGTCTCCCAACCTCCGACATGGCGCCAAGCACATGGTTGGCATTCAGGAAATGCCAGCGGGATGAATGAAGGGCCACCAGCTGTCCCGGAGCCGTGGCTGGGGGTCCGAGGTTCCCCTCCCCCCGCCCTGGCAGGGTCACCGCCATTCCTTCTCGGTGGTGCTTTGCAGCCTCCCCCAGCTCCCAGCCGTCACCAAAGACCATAGGTTAGATGATTGCATTCACATGGAATGTCCAGAAGAAGAGAATCCATAAAGACAGAAAGCAGATGAGTGGGTGGAGGCTTGGGGTAGGGGGTCACAGCTAAAAAGCGTGGGATTCTCTTCCAGGTGATGAAAGTGTCCCAAAATTGAGAGTAGTGATGGCTGCACACATCTGTGACCACACTCACACCATGGACCCCTTAAGTGGGAGAATCATCCGGCGTGTGAATTACATCTCATAAAGCTGTTTAAACAATGAGGAAGCCAGTTCCTGATAAGCCAGAGGCCTGGGGCTGCGGACCTGGGAGCTCAGCTCTGAGGACCACCCACATGTAAGGATCCAGCAGGCAGAGGGTCGAGGGTGTCTGTTTGAGCTCCGCCCCAGGTTTTAAATGGGGCCTTCCCTGTTATCGGTGGAGGTGATGGAGACTGAGGCTGACTCTTAGTATCATTATTATAGTTGTTACTGCAGAGCTTAATGGGGTCTCATTTGGTCCCTAGGAGAACCTCCGACCAATGGTATAATGGGCCCGGTGTGATGGGGGAGCTGAGTGCAGGGGGGCCACAGACGTCGGGGGTCTGGTCTGGCCCGAGACCCAGCA
Organism: Mesoplodon mirus; assembly: GCF_964341445.2. NCBI lineage: Eukaryota > Metazoa > Chordata > Mammalia > Artiodactyla > Ziphiidae > Mesoplodon > Mesoplodon mirus. Next base: position 2,995,706 of record NC_138976.1, on the reverse strand, counting down.
CCAGCATGTGATCTCTGCACAGGACACAGCTGCAGTTTGCTCATTCTTCTCTGAGGCTGTCAGAGTATAACTTTCAGAAAACTGAAAGCAAGGCTGTCACACAAATAGAAAATGACTATGGATCAACAATTAATTAGCTCATTAATACAGGAACCAAAAAGAGGCTGCAACAGTGTGAGGATCAGGGCAGGTGAGTTAAAGGTGACACAGGTTAGGGTCCCACCGGCAAGAGAACTGCAACCCTTGGGGGGTCACCTTATGCCAGATGCACATCTGCAAGTTAACATAACTTCACAAAGTCCAAACTCTTAATTAATAGTAAACAGCAAAGTTCACAGGCACATTCTCTAGATAAGGAAATTCCTTGTGTGGCCTTAAATAATGCCCCAGGATGACTTAGAAAGGATAGCTTTTTCTTTCTTATTATTTTCAAGCTTTAAATAATTTCCCTTGACATTAAAGAAGATACAAATAAATGGAAAGATATTCCATGCTCATGAACTGGAAGAATTCATGTTGTTAAAATGTCCATACTACCCAAAGCAATCTGCAGATTCAGTACAATTCCAGTGGCATTTTGCATAGAAATAGAACCAACAGAGACTTCCCTGGTGGTCCAGTGGTTAAGACTCTGTGCTTCTACTACAGGCAGGGCAAGTCTGATTCCTGGTCAGGGATCTAAGGTCCCACATGCTGTGCGGCACAGCCTAAAAAACAGTAAATAAAAATAAAATGAAATGGTGCATTTTAAAAAATAAATAAATAAAATAAAACAACAGTCATTAAAAACAAAAAAAAAAAAACAAAAAACACCAGAAAAGTTCCCTGGTGACCTAGTAGTTAGGATTCCAGGCTTTCACTAATGTGGCCTGGGTTCAATCCCTGGTCAGGGAACATCCCACAAGCCATGTGGTGCAGCCAAAAAAAAGAAGAAGAACCAACAATCCTAGTTTGTATGAAACCAAATAACCAAAGCAATCTTGAGAAAGGAGAACAAAGCTGGAGGCATCACAATTCCTGCTTTCAAATTATGTTACAAAACTATAGTAATCAAAACAGTATGGTACAGGCATATAAACAGACACACAAACCAAGGGAACAGAATAGAGAGCCCCAAAATGAACCCACATATATATGGTCTATTCACTTACAACAAAGGAGTCAAAACTATACAATAGAGAAAAGATAGTCCTTTCAATACAGACAGACCTCACTTTACTGCACTTTGCAGATACTGTGTTTTTTACAAATTAAAGCTTTGTGTTGAACAAGTCTATCGGTACAATTTTTCCAACAGCGTTTGCTCATTTTGTGTCTCTGTGTCACATTTGGGGAATTTTCGCAATATTTCAAACTTTTTCATTAATGTTATATCCATTATGGTGATCTGTGACCTTCAAGGTTACTATCTTAATTGCTTGGGGAGCCATGAACGGCACCCATATAAGACGGCGAACTGAATTGATCCATGTGTGTGTTCTGGCTGGCCCACCGACCGGCTGATCCCCATCTCTCTCTCCCCCTCCTAGGGCCTTCCTTTGCCCTGAGACACAACAGTATTGAAATTAGGCTAATTAATAACCCTGCCATGACCTCCAAGTGTTCAAGTGAAAGGAAGAGTTGCACGGCTCTCACTTTAAATCAAAAGCTAGAAATGACGAAGCTTGGTGAGGAGAGCATGTCAAGAGCTGAGATAGGCCTAAAGCTGGGCCTCTTGTACCAAACAGTTTGCCAAGGTGTGAAGGCAAAGGAAAGTCCTTGAAGGAAATTAAAAGTGCTGCTCCACGGCTGGGCCCGTGGGCCATGGCCGCTGGGCCTGCGCGTCCTGAGCCTGTGCTCCGCAACGGGGGAGGCCGCAGCAGTGGGGGGCCCGTGTACCGCAAAAAAAAAAAAAAAAGTGCTGCTCCAGTGAAGACACGAATGATAGGAGAGCAAAACAGCCTTATTGCTGGTATGGAGAAAGTTCGAGTGGTCTGGATAGAAGATCAGAGCAGCCCAACGTTCCCTTAAGCCAAAGCCTCATCCAGAGCAAGGTCCTAACTCTCTTCAATTCTGTGAAGGTTGAGAGAGGCGAGGAAGCTGCAGAAGAAAATTCTGAAGCTGACAGACGTTGGCTGAAGAGGTTTAAGGAAAGAAGCCGTCTCGTAACGTCGAAGTGCCAGGTGAAGCAGCAAGCGCTGATGGAGAAGCTGCAGCAAGTTGTCCAGAAGATCTAGCTGAGATCATTCATGAAGGTGCTACACTACGCAACAGATTTTCTATGTAGACAAAACGGCCTCTATAGGCAAAAGACACCGTCCAGGACTTTCATAGCCAGAGAGGAGAAGTCAATGCCTGGCTTCAAAGGACAAGCTGACTCTCTTGTTAGGGGCTAATGCAGCTGGTGACTAAGTTGAAGTCAGTGCTCATTTACCATTCCCAGAATCCAAGGGCCCATAAGAATTATGCTAAATCTACTCTGCCTGTGCTCTATAAATGGAACAACAAGGCCTGGATGACAGCACATCTGTTTACTACATGGTTTACTGAATATTTCAAGCCCACTGTTGAGACCTACTGCTTAGAAAAAAAGATTCCTTTCAAATTATTACTGCTCATTGACGATGCACCTGGTCACCCAAGAGCTCTGATGGAGATGGACAATGAGATCAGTGATGTTTCTAGGCCTGCTAACACAACATCTATTCTGCAGCCCATGGATCAAGGAGGAATTTCAACTCTCAAGCCTTATTATTTAAGAAATACATTTTGTAAGGCTACAGCTGCCATAGACAGTGATTCCTTTGATGCAGCTGGGCCAAGTAAATTGAAAGCTTTCTAGAAAGTGTTCACCATTCTAGATACCATTAAGAACATTCGTGATTCATGGGAAGAGATCAAAATATCAACCTTAGCAGAACTTTGGAAGAAGTTGATTCAGGACAACAAGCTTGGCAATGATTTTGGATTTGACACTAAAAGCAAAGGCAACAAAAAGTAACAATAAACAAGTAGAACTACATCAAACTAAAATCTTCTGCACAAAAAAGGAAAACATCAACAAAATGAAAAGGCAACCTACAGAATAGGAGCAAATATTTGCAAATCATATATCTGATAAAGGACTAATAGCTAAATTATATTAAGAATGCATGCTACTAAATAACAAAAACTGATAATAATTTGATTTAAAAATTGGCAGAGTAACTGAATAGACAATTTTCCAAAGAAGACATATACAAATGACCAATGGGTACATGAAAAGATACTCAACATCACTAGTCATCAGAGAAATGCAAATCAAAACCATAATGAGATACCATCTCACACCTGTTAGAATGATTATTACCAAAGAGATAAGAGATAACAAACGTTGGCAAGGACTTTGAGAAAAGGGAACCCTTTGTTGGTAGCAATGTAAATTGGTGCAGCCACTATGGAACTTAGCACGGCGATTCCTCAAAAAATTAAAAATAGGGCTTCCCTGGTGGTGCAGTGGTTGAGAGTTTGCCTGCCGATTCAGGGTACGCGGGTTCGTGCCCCGGTCCGGGAAGATCTCACATGCCGTGGAGCAGCTGGGCCCGTGAGCCATGGCTGGGGAGCCTGCACGCCCAGAGCCTGTGCTCCGCAACGGGAGAGGCCACAACAGTGAGAGGCCCGAGTACTGAAAAAAAAAAAAAAAAATTAAAAATAAAACTACAGTATGAGCCAGCAACTCCACTTCTGGGTATTTATCCAAAGGAAATAAAATCTCTATCTTCAAAAGATATCTGCACCCCCAGGTTTATTGCAGCATTATTTACAATAGCCAAGACATGGAAACAACCTAAGTGTCCATGGATGGATGGATGGATGGATGGATGGATGAGAAGATGTGGGGATGTGGGAGGCTTCCGGCACTTACACTTCTGGTAAAAGGACAGATTAGGTTAATCAGGCCCATCTCTCACTGAGGAACAAAAGTGCTTAAAAAAAATTTTTAAAGCAATAAGGTAACAAGATAGTAAGGAATAAGGAGGCCAAGGTCTAAGGGGGGGCAGGCCCGCAGACGTGAGTGCAGCTGAGCATGCTCTTAATTGAGAACTTGTAGAAAAACCAAAGGGACCTTGGGTTTCACTAGCCTCATGCAAGACACAGAGACCCCAGCCCAGGCCCGCATGCCCAGGGCGGCCCCCAGGAGGCACAACTCGTAAAGCCTAGAGCATGAAGAGCCCCACTCTCAGGACACAAGTGAACCAGAAACAGACCCACTAAAGGCCCACCCCAGGGACCACAGGGGAGCCACCTCAGGACAGAGCGTGGGGCTGGAGTCACTAGAAATTGGGACCATGGTACAGACCCGCATCACCCGGTGACTCAGAGGAGCCTTGTCAATGAATTTACCTCAAAGTGACCCTGGCTCTGTAGTGGCCCAGGACCCAGAAGGACCAAATGTGGACTTTCCCCACTTATCCTCGACCTCAAAGGAATTCCACACATTATCTACTAAGGACAGCAAGCAGGTCTCAGTACAAGCGCAGAAGGGCACCTAACGCAAAGAGTGAGGAACAGGAGAGGAAACAGACCCACAGAGCTCAGATACTGGAAAAATCAGATTGATTGTAAAACAACTATGTTTCTGTCAAGCCTAAAGAAATCAGAGCCAGATGGAAAAATCTACAGGAAACTATTCAAAAGGAACCGACAGGGTAAAAACAAGTAGAAACCTGGGAATAAAAAATACATTAATTAAAATTATTTATTGGATTTTGATTTTCATAGTATATCCAGTTCAACTGAAGGAACAGTATTGAACCAAAGGACAGATCAGAGATGTTATAGAGGTTGCATCACAGAGAGGCAAGACGATGGGAAACGTGTGAGGTTTGGTGACATGGAGAAAAGGATGACTTGGTCTAACCACGCTCCAGAAGGTGAGAAAAAACAGAAGCTCAGAGCAATACTTGAAGCAATACTTGAAGAATTTTATAGAACTGGTGGAACTCACACACACAAAATATCCCCCAGAAAAGCCCGATGAACCCCAAGTAGGATTAACAAAAGGGAATCTACATCTAGACTCATCTTAGCAAAACTACAGAGAGAAAGAGAAATACAGTTGACCCTTGAACCACACAGGTTTGAACTGAGCAGATCCACTTCAACATAGATTTTTTTCCAATAAGTATATTGGAAAATTTTTTGGAGATTTGAGACAATATGAAAAAACTCGCAGACAAACCACATAGCTAGAAATATCAAAAAAATTAAGAAAAAGACGCACGTCATGAACGCATAACATCTATGTAGATACTATTCTATCCTTACATAGGCATAAGGTGAATGATATTTAGTATAAAATTAATAATGTGTTCGTTTTCTTACTGTTTTATAACTTTGCTTCCAAAGAATTACATCACCTTACTGTGTGCCTCTCTCTCTCTCTCTCTCTCTCTCCTAATTGAAGATACTATGGAAACAGTACCAGCCTACCATCAGAGGTGTTTTTTTTAATGTAGCAATGTTTCCAATACTGTATTATGAATATGACAGTAATACTGTATGTCATAAACATTGTATAACTATTCATTTATTAGTGTTGTTAGGCTACTGTGAGGCAATTGTATTGATGACACCAGGTGACCATAAAGCAATCATACCGCTGCGTCTTTGTTATGAATGCATGAATCGTTATACCTGTTATAAATGATTTTTTTCATGTTATCTTTTCATTTTTGATGTCCAGTGCTAGTAATACATATAACATGTACTGTGTTTTGTATCATATAAGACAATATTGATATAGGTACTGGCAGACGATTCATCCTGTAAACAGATGATGTAAACTTATAGTATGGATAAATACTTATAGTATGGATAAATACTCTAAATGTATTTTCTTTTCCTTACAAGTTTCTTAATAACATTTTCTTTTCTCTAGCTTACTTTTCTAAAAATACCATGTACAATACATATAACATACAAAATATGTATAATCAACTGTTTATGTTATCAGTAAGACTTCCGGTCAACAGTAAGCTATTAATAGTCAAGCTCCAGGGGGAGTCAAAAGTTATATGCAAATTTTTGACAGTATGGTGGGAGCCGGGGTTCGGAGTCCCTAAGCCCCGTGGTGTTCAAAGGTCAAATGTATTTGAAAAACAGCCAAAGAAGGAGACAGATTACTTTCTAAAGAGTAACATTAACGGCTGACTTGTCCAACACAGGAATGAAAACCAGAAGCCCGTGAAAGGCCATCTTCAATGAGCTGAAAGAAAATACCCAGCGAAAATGCTTTCCAAGAATGAGGGCAAAATAGAGACATTTTCAGGATGATAAAAAGACAGAGAGAGTTCACCAGCAACGGACAGTCTCTGCAGGAAATCCTGAAGGGAGAATTCCAGGCATATCCTCATGTGATTCCAGATGGAAGGAATGTTTGTAAGAAGAGAAGGAGGGCATAGAAAGTGGGGTGAAAAAAAGTGGGTGAGTCTAAATGAGCCCTGAATGCATGCAAATCATGAAGTCTCTTGCGTTATGACCATCCCGCCAGGTAGCGTTAACACACCTGTCAATCAGGGGCCGGTAACCCGGAAGCCCAGGAGGTCTGTGCTTCCTGCGTCCTCTGATTAACTCTGCCCCCTCATAAGAAAGTAGGTTGAATAGTGGCCCTCCCAAATCCGTGTCCACCCAGAGCCTCAGGATGTGACTCATTGGGAAATAGGGTCTGTGCAGATGTAAGTAGTTAAGGATGGAGAAAAGATCTTCCTGGGTTAGGGTGGGCCTAAACCCAAGGACCGGTGTCCTTATGAGAAGAGGAGAGACACAGACCCAGAGGAGAAGGCCGTGGGGTGATGAAGGCGGAGATGGGAGGGACGTGGCTCCGAGCCTGGAGTCTCCAGGGGCTTTGCAGGGAGGGAGAGAGGGACCGAGAGGATGGGGGGCGTCTGGTCTGCAGGGAGGGCCTCCTGAGCAGGAGCTCGGGTGTGGAAAGGGGCGTCCAGAATCCAGCAGCCAGGCTGGGTGTCCGCTGCTCGCTGTGGGGTGTAGGGTTCCTGCAGCCCTGGAGGACTGGAGCCTCTGAACACCCTCAACTGGCCCAAATGTCACATGGCCCATCAGTTCTCATCAGGTGGAAATATCTGCCAGGGGGTGGGAGCATAAGATTCCAGAGGCTGCCTCCTGCTAGGTGGGAGAAACGGCCTAATTTGCGTGTCTGGAGGGGGCACTGGGTCACTGCCAAGCACTTGCCACCTGGGCTGGACCGCAGCTCTCAGAACAGACAGCAGTGATTTATTCCCAGGAAACTCTGGGCTCCAAGCCTGGTGACCTCGGGGCCTTGGGCCTGTTACTTGATTTCTGGGTGCCTCGGTCTCCCCATCCCAGGCCATCATATCAGGAGAGACAGCCAACGTTGTCCAGCTACCCAGACCCGACCAGGGGGACCAGCTATGCCGTGTGCCCAGGACCCCTCCCAGCTCCAGCATAAAGGGCTTGGGTCCCCGGAAAGTCCTCAGTGCCAGGGGGTGCAGGCTGGACCCAGGGGGGCCGCACCCACCCAGCAGCCTGCGGCCTGCAACAGCCTTTCCCAGGGAGGTCAGCACGCAGGACCCGCCCACACCCCTACCCCAGCTCAGTTTGCAATAACACAGGGACGTCCGCGCGGCCCTGCGAACAGCTGGGCCCCATTCCGCTCAGCTCTGAGCTCCCATGACTCACCCCGCCAGGCCTCCCACAGACCAGGCCGGCCGGCGAGGGCTGCAGACGCCACGTCCCCACCTCCCGCCTTCCACCAGGCAGCACTGCGCCTCCTGAGGGGCACCCCGCCCCGAGACGGTCTCCCCAGCTCAGGCCCTGCCCTCTGCAGCAGCCGCAGGAGTCTGGGTGAGCTCCGGTGTCTGAAAGCAGGCAAGAGCCAGGCTGGGTCCAGGCCCCGTGGCCGCACCCGCTGACCACCCTCCTGGTCCATCCTCGCGGGGGTCCAGCCCACCGGTCCCACGCCTAGGAGAACAGTGCTCCCCGGGCACCCCCATCTGAGACAGTGGAAGGTGGCCCTCAGGCCTGGGCCGGCCTGTCCCTGCATCCCCCTCCCATCTTGAGGCCCCTCCACGGAACCCTCTGTGCTGAAGCCAGCAAGCTCATCTGTCACCAGAAGCTCAGAGCAAGCCACACAGCTGGCCCGGAGCAGCCAGCCCTCTGTTCCCCACAACTTAAGGCTGATCCCCTGCCTTCCCCCCAGGGTCTGGGTGCAGAGGAAAAGAGATGTCTGGAGGCCACTGGGTCCTGGCTGCAGGGACATTCTGAGGAGCCGGTCTGACCTGAAGGGGCCTGTGCCCCCGGGGCCACGGTCCAGAGCTGGTGCCTGAGGGGCAGTGCTCCCCAGACGGTGCCAAGGGTGGCGTGGCTGACGCCATCTCTCTCGCTCAGCCCAGCTAGGGTGACGCTGGGTTCATCCCCACCGTGGGACATCCCAGACTCCTTCGAGAGGATATTCCTCAAATAAAAATATGGGGACTTCCCTGGTGGCGCAGTGGTTGAGAGTTCGCCTGCCGATGCAGGGGACACGGGTTCGTGCCCCGGTCCAGGAGGATCCCACATGCCGCGGAGTGGCTGGGCCCGTGAGCCATGGCCGCTGAGCCTGTGCGTCCGGAGCCTGTGCTCCGCAACGGGAGAGGCCACAGCAGTGAGAGGCCCGCGTACCGCAAAAAAAAAAAAAAAAAAAAAAATATGATGGTCAACAGAGAAAGAGCTAGTGAGGGCCTCAAGAAAGTCAGATTGATTTCCATAAACTTGAATGATTTGCCAGAAATTTCATGAAAAAACATTTTTTTGAGACCACATTAAAATAAACACCAATTTTAGAGTTCCACATGACTGAGATACTGAGCTGAGTGCCTGGCACAGTACCAGGGATTATAAATACAGACACAGCCGCGGAGGGGTGCTAGCCATAACCAAAGTTACCCAGGCTGGCAATGCGCTTTCACCTGCAAGTTGGTTGTATCGTAATGGAAGCTTTGTAAAATAGTTCGATTCCAAAACTATGTCCAAAAATAAAATGCTTTCTAAAAGTAGGAAAATATATCTGAGTACATTAAAGTGAAAGAAAATGTGTGTCCGTATTTAGAATCCTTGGTCCATTACCCATCTCGGCCGTGTGGACCTTTAACGGTCATTGCTGGTGTTTATTCCAATTTGGTCTTATTTTTTATGTTTTTCATGAAATTGCTGGCAGATCATTCAAATTTATGTGAATTAATTTGAATTCCTTGAGGCCTTTGCTGGCCCTTTCTCTGTAAACCATAGTATTTCTATTTGAGAAAATATATTCTTGATAAATGCTGAGATACCTGATAAGTTCAAAGCAATTTCTGCTGAATGGAGGATATTGGCAATCTTAGGTTTATTTGTTTGGAGTCTTTGTTTGTTGTTTTTGTTTTACTTAAACGTGTACATATTTCAACCCCAATATTCTTTCAGGTGCATCTCTATTCAGGGAGCCTTTCTTCAGCAACAATATTTATCAGGCAAAATTCAAATGGGTGGTCTCTACATATGATTCCCTTGAACAGCTCTCTCAATTTTGTTCCATTTAGCTTCAGGATGTAAATGTATCCAATTAAACCTAAAAGCACCCTCAAAACATTCTCCCCACAAGTACGATTTTCCGAAGCACAATTATACGACTTGAAATTAGATCTTAGGGCACTGTCTGAGACCTCCAGTTAAATTTGTCTGTTTCCTCCTTTGCTTTTATAGGGATAAGCATCTGCGGCCTCAACTCTGCAAACTTTGTTTTCAATCATTACAATCCTTAAAAGATTCAAAAGCTCACGTGCTTTGACTCTTTGTCAAAACGTTTGATTAAAGCTCTCCAAGCGAATTTCAATCAAATGCAAAAGACTCCTTTTCCAAAATGTTCAATACCATCCCAGGTAATTCTTCGATGGCCCAAACATTTCTGAACTCAGACGGCAGGCAGAAAACAGAGAAAGTACAAGCTGCTACGCTGAAGGGTTTTTTCTTTAATTACACATCAACTTTGAAACAAATTTTGTAGTTCTGTTTAATTTTTATTCTTACTTTTTGGCTGCACCACGCGGCATGTGGTACCTTAGTTCCCTGACCAGGGATCGAACCCGTGCCCCCTGCAGTGGAAACGCGGAGCCTTAACCACTGGACCGCCAGGGAAGTCCGTTTTGATGACTCCACCTTCTATATCTATTGGCCACACATCAAGCTAGCTTACATGCAATTAGGAATTTCATACAAACCACAAGCAGTTCCCAATAATAATGGATTTCTTAATTTAGTCAAAATATTATATTTTTTATCACAGTGCTGTGATCCTCCCAAATTCATCTTCTTGTAAACACCTTCAAGATGAACAAAATTTCAATGTTGAAGGGTTTGTTTTGTTACTGAATTTACACCAGGATTGACAGGACATCAGCTATTTCACATTTGTTCGAATGAACTTCCAGATGCTTTACCTATATTCCATCCACTGGATTAAAAAAAAAAAAAACGCAAAACATTTTCGGAATTAATTTAACTGATTTCTTGCTTGAAACAACTGATGTCGCTAATCTGAACAGGAATCTCTCAATGGCTCGTAAAGTTCTTCTGAGGATGCGCGAACAACAAGACTTGGAATAAAAAAAACAAGCAAAATCAATTTCAAAGAACAGACGTTCCCTCTGAAGAAAATGACAGGCTTCAGAGTCATGTGTCCCTGACCTGCAGCTGCACGTGTGCCAATGCCCCAGTCTTCGGGGGACCGCCCACTGGTGACCAGCTGGCACCACACCCACAGCTGTGCCCTCTGGTTCCCGCCCACTCAGCGTTGCCGCCACTGCCCACATTGGAGATCAATGTCCACACCTATTTCATACCAGTTAAGTGTTCCACTTTCTCGAGAAAAAGGAATCAAAATTCAATCGTTTTGTTAAGTGCGATTTTCATGTTTCTGCTGGTTGCCACTGAATGGGTTTATTGCAAAATTTTAAAAGCATTACCAAGAGCAATAAAATGAAAAATAGCTGCGGATTTGCACCATTCGATAAATGACAAAACCACAGGAGGGGGCTAAGCTTATTCTGCCTCTGCTCCATGGCAGGGCCACCCGGCCTTCCTTCTGCACACGCCGTTCATGGTTTCCTAACGGGTAATTTCCACCCCTCCCCACCCACTGGCTGCCTAGTGACTCACGCCCGTCAAGACCACAGCATCCCCCATGCTCCAGCCCCCCTCACTTGGGGGTGGCCCTGAAAAGACAGAGCTTCAAGCAGGAAACTTGTCATCAACTCTGTGGCAGCAGAAGCAACAGAAGATTAGCGTACACCGTGCCTCTGGGGCAGGGGCGAGCGGCTTGGAAGGTCAGGGACCCGGAGGTCTTGGGGAGAGGTAGGTGGGCTCCCCTGCAGGTGATGGTCTCTGGGGGGCACTGGTGTAAGCACAGCCAAGAGGGCAGGATGCTCGCCTGGAGAGGGTCAGCCAGCCTCTCTCCTCATCACCCAGTGTCTGAACAATGAGTGCGGGAACAGAGCTGCGTGCCGGTGAGGCTGGGGACTCTGCACCGGCCCACCGACCTCAGGCCCCTCTCACCGGGGTTGCTCTAGCTTCTGCCACTGCTGAGTGTGCACCTGTCAGCAGCAAGACCACTGCTGAGCCCTACACAGGGCGCCATTCCTCCACGCAACCAGCCAGCATCCCTATGTCAATATGAGTATATCAGAACCATCAGACTTTTCTGCCCTGGAGGCAATTTGCCTTCCTGCATTGGTCAATGTTCCAGGCGTGGGTTCTCTTTCCCTGTCCACACAGCCTCTGCCAACAGCATTCACCAAGACTTCACAGGGCATCTCACTCAACAACACAGGGTCCAGCAGGATGCGCCTCAGGCCAGCAGATGCCCATCATGGTGAAGGTAGAGGGACAATGGGACCATGACCCCGGGACCCACTGGTCCTGTCTCATACCTTGTCACCCAGAGCCTCCAGCCTGCTAGAATATAAAAGGGCTCCTTGATGGCTTAGCTACTGCCTCGGCTTGACAATGACCTCTGTGGAGCTAGGACACTGTCCTTCAAGATACAGTGTCTAATAGCCAAAAGCTAGAAACAGCCCAAATGTCCGGCAACAGAAGAATGGATAAACAAATGCAGTCTATCCACGCAGTGGAATATTATTCAATCACAAAAAGGGATGTAGTACTGGTTCATGCTGCAACGTGGATGGACCGTGAAAACATTACTCAGTGAAAGAAACCAGGCGCGGAAGACCCACACCTCGTTCGATCCCATGCATATAAAACATCCAGAAGAAGCAAATCTGTAGAGACAGAAAGCAGATCAGGAGATGGGAGGAAGAGGAATGGGAGTGATTATTTCATGGGTGTGGGGTGTTCTTATGGGGCGATAAAAATGTTTGAGAGCTAGATAGAGGTGATGGTCACCCAGCACTGTAAACACACTAAATGCCGCTGGATTGTTCACTTTAAAGTGGGTAATTACACGTTAGTGAATTTCATCTTGATAGAAGTATATTAAGTGAAAGAGAAAAGAGAAACATTCAGTATATATTTTGAACCATTGTCCTTCAAGGTACAATATGCATTTTGAACCTATGGCCACCGTACAGTGACTGCTCTGACCCCAGTAATTAGAAGACACGTGTCCCCAAACCAAGGTGTGGAGGGCGGAGTAAGCCTTCTCGCTTCGGCTTCCCGTGTCCACCGGGGAACCTGTGCTTCCCAACCCCACAGCTTCACACTCTGTAGGATGAAAGGTTCCAGTCCCCAGGGATGAAACCCTTCCTTCAGGGAAGTTTACAAGGGCCCCTGTGAACCTAACGTGACAATTGCCGCCTGGTTCTGGGTTCCTCTTGGCAGCTGAGCCTGAAGCAAAGAAAGGAGCCTCTCCAACCTACCTCTCTGCCCCGCTCTGTGTAATGGGGGCAGGGAGGCATCATCCTGGGCCTCCTCTTGGGGCTGCACCCTGGGGATGACCATCAGTAGACAACCACAGCAGCCACCCTGGGGCTTGAAGGCTGCGGTTATTTCACAGCAAGCAACCCAGGCCAGGAGAAGCGCAGGTACGGGGTGTGGGTGCAGGGCGGTGCATCTCGCCGATGCGGTGGAAGGCACTGGAGTGACAGTGCTGTAACTCGTCCCACCAGCTCTCCTGAAGGGAGGTGTTTTCTGGGGTGGGCGTGGGGGCATGCTAAGAGCCACCACACTGAAGCGTCAAAGACAGGACAGGATGGGCTTACAGAGAGCCTCAAGCGATCTGAGCAGTGCAAGGGGTGGACTGTCACCACCGGGTGGATGCCCCGCCCACAGGCCCTCAACCTGCCCCAAGGCCGCTGGCACACAGCTCCCTCCCACAGTGACCCCTGCTCGCCATGTTTCTCTGATGTGGGGTTGCTCTGTCCACAAATGCAGAGGATCGAAACCCCAGAATGACCCTCGAAGAATAAGGGATGAGAAGAGCCAATAAGCACCCCAGCACCATCACCACCCTCATCTGGACGACCAGAGGGCCGCTCAGTCAGGCACGCTCCCGTCAGTGCCCAACTCCTAGCATCACCGCCAATGTAAATTACTTGCATCCAAATCTTTGCCTGGGGGTCTGACTTGGTGGGAAGCCAGTCTACGACAAACTAAGGCCTGAGGCCCTCCTGGGCAGGAAGATGTCAGTTGTGTCTGAAAAGGAGAAGGAAAAGTACAAAGTCATTCCCCAGAATCGACCACATGACAAAGGGACGAGACGCTGCCGAATTCGCCACCTGCGCCAGGAAGAGGCTCCAACTCGGACTTACCCAGGCAGACCCAGAGCCCAGCACGAAGCACGGGCCCCACGCCTCCACTCCAGGTCCACCCCACGTCCACCCTGCCCAGCCTGGCCGAGTGTCCAGTGCCCTCTCTCGCCCCGAGGACAGTGGGACCCTGGTACCTGGTGGTACGTCCCCTTCACGTCCTTGACAGCCTGTCCTCACCCCGCAGTCAGCCGGGCTTAGCCAGATGCCACCTGATGACCTCCCCACCGCACACTCTACTCTCATGAAAATCCTCCCATTGCTCCAGGGCTGCAGTGCCTCTGGGACACGGGACCACTGGGACGGGGTACCAAATATTGAAATACTGCCTCACTGGTCAGTAAATGGTGACTTTCCATGCTCCCCTGTCCTTCCCAAACGCCGGATCTCTCCGAGACTACGGGGTTCATTCCAGGACCTTGCTCCAGCCCGGCTGGCCATCCATTCTCACCAACCTGTCCCACCGCCTCCCCACTGCCGCCTGTGCCTTTGCTCCAGCCTCACCTCCTTAGAGCCCTGGACGGGCCCCACTCCCTCCAGCCACGGAGCACAGGCTGTCCCTCCCCCTCACTAGTTCCTACTCATCCGTCAAAATCTGACTCAAAAGCCGCTTCCTCCAGGAAGCCCCCCACCCCTCCCCGGCCCCCGAGAGGAGCTCTGGTCCCGTTGCTTCTTCCTTGGTTCCGGCACCTGCCCTCTCAGCACCTCCCGCCCAGGTAATGACACTCAGTTCTCGGCTACTTAGCTAAATCTCTCCTCTCCTCTACAGGGCTAGCTTCTCTGGAGGAAGAACAGGCTGGGGGTTTTTTGGTTTTTCTTTCTTTCTCATCACTGTATTCTCGGCACTGGGCAAGGCACCAGCCCAGAGCAGGAACTCAGCAAGTCTCTGAATGAAGGCGTGAATGAAATGCCATCCGATCTGGGCCCCAGCCTCCCGCCAGCGCCCCCAACTGGTGACAGCAAGCAGTACACGCGGGGAGCTCGGCCCCTCTGTGACTCTGGACTCCCAGGAATGCTTCGGCAGCACAAAGAATCCTGCTCCAAACCCCAGCTGCACTTCTTATCTTCAAGGATTGCACAAGACCCTGGAACTCACTTTAATCTTAACTGTCCATTTAGAGAACACAGCAAACCAGCCACGCTCGAGGGTGGAGGGGGCGGGGAGCGAATTCACTGATCCTTAATCTCTAGCAGATGCTGGGCGGGGCTGAGCAGGCTCTTCTGAAACTTAGGGACTGTTTCTTAATGCTGGTGTTGAAGTCCTTCAGAAGCAGATCTGGGCTCGCTGGCTGCACAGGCCCCAGCTGGAGGGCTAGACACAGCCCTTCTGGTGAGCTGACGTGGCCTGACAGGGGCACCATGACCAGTCTTTGAGAAAATCCATGTCCCACCTTCTCCAAAACCTCCCCTGACACCCATTACCCCAACTCCAAGGGCGCATGCAGAATTTTACACAAGTCAGCAGTGGTCCGTGCTCCAACTCCACCACGACAAGTATTTACCCCACACTTGCTGTAGCTGGAGGGGCTGGGAGGCAAGTGGGTGCGGCGGGGAGAGCAGGGAAATTGCTGCCACCAAGGAGGTCAGGGCAGCGGAGCAGTTAAGTAGGCATCCCTGGAGCTGGACCGGCCTTCAAATCATGGCTCTCGGCCCCTCTGTGGCCCATGGCAAGTCACTTACCCCAGAGCCTCGTCCATAAATAGGGGAAAAACCACTCTTCTTCAAACATTTACACCGTGCCTGGCACATATTAGGCACCTGATGTTTGCGAATGACTTTGTTATATACCTATTGTATCCCAGGATCTGGGCTCAGTAATGATACCCACAGGATCACTGTCCTGGGGGCCATATTTCTGGCCACAAAAGGATCCTGTTTGGGGCTCAGATTATAATGAAGCCCATTCTTCATCTACGGAGAGAACACAGACCCAGGATAACAAGCATGCAAATGAGGAAGCAAGATGGGAAGAATCGTGGAGCTACACGTGGCAAACAGAGCCCTCCCGGGAATAGACAACTCTTTCTGGAGAGTTTATTGGAGGAAGCAGCGAGACACAAACGCTCTGCTGGAAGGGCTCCTCCAGTGAAGATGAAGATGAAGAGCTCCAGCCCCCTAGGTGCACTCAGGCCAGGTTGCAGGCAACACAGCACAGACAGAAACACAGTAACATGATCCTTGGGTACCTTTGCCGAGCGGTCACTCAGGGAAGGTCCCAGGCAAAGTGTTCTTCCCCCTTTATCTCGTGGATTCCGCCCAACAGCCCAACATGGCAGGCACCACCATCACCCCAATTGTACAACCGGGAGGTTCTGAAGGGTCATTAGTTTGCCCAGGATCCCACACGGTGAAGTCAGGATTTGAACGCAGGCCACTGACCCCAGAACTGTTCTTTCAGGACCACCTATGCAGAAAAGAGGGAACAAGACCAGAGCAAAAGCCTGCCCTCACAGCATCAGTGGGTGAAGCCCAAAGCTCTCTGGCAAGAAGGAGCTGGACATTTATCCTCCAGTCCCACTGCCTGCCTCTTCTAGATGTCGGACATACCCACGTCGTGGTTGACTTCAGAGTGTCCTCCCCAAAGTTTTCATGCTAATGTGTAGGCTCAGCCATTTGCAACTTTCATTGTCTCCCGAAATCCTGAGGGAGAGGATGCTTCCTTCCAGGTGGTATCAGGCATCAGTATCTGTCTGCAAGGAGTAGACCCTTCCTCACTGCTACAGCCGAGATTCCGGAAAACCAGTCATCAGTAGTAAGGAACTGATTCCAGCATCCACTCTATGCACCCTAACCAATCACATAGGATGCCTGCTTCTGGTTAGCCCTCCTACAGCTTCCCCAGACCAGCAGCCTCCAATCAGGGCATATCCGTTCCCTTTTTTCCACTATAAAACTTAGCCACTCTAGGACTTCTCTGGTGGCGCGGTGGTTAAGAATCCGCCTGCCAGTGTAGGGGACGCAGGTTAGAGCCCTGGTCCAGGAAGATCCCACATGCCGCAGAGCAACTAAGCCCATGCGCCACAACTACTGAGCCTGCGCTCTAGAGCCCACAAGCCACAACTACTGAAGCCCATGCACCTAGAGCCTGTGCTCCACAGCAAGAGAAGCCACCGCAATGAGAAGCCCGTGCACCGCAACTAGAGAAAGCCCATGTGCAGCAACGAAGACCCAACGCAGCCAAAAATAAATAAGTAAAATAAATAAAATTTTTTTAAAAACCACTTACCCACTCCCCTGCCTGCCTCTGAGTCTCTGTCAAAATGAAAGTCGTGATACCTGACTCCCTTGCTATAGCAAGCCCTGAATAAGCAGTCTTTGCTTTTCTCATTTTATTGGCCTTCATTTATTTTCCCCTGGGGCTCTATGTTAAGAAGGATTCTGAGGCTTCTTCAAGGCTCAGTGGCCAACTAACAATGGCCCGTGGGCTGTGGCAGAGGTGCTAAGAATCTGCCACTGTCTTAGAGCAGCCCCTCCTGCTTCAGCTAGAAAGATGCCTCCATCGAAACACCCACCTTCTGCTTCCGTGATCCCAGAGGTAATGCAGATTGAAATGCAGGAGAGGCAGCTGGTGGAGGATATGGGAGCGTCTGCTCACCCACAAAGTCTAGCCAAAAGTTCAACCCAGTACTTGGCCGAGTTTCCCACTGTGCCCTCATCTAGCACTAGAATACAAGAGATGGCACAGAAGATCTGAAGGCAGATGGTAGATGGCCCTCAAATCTGATCATCTGACCATAAAATCCACACAAAATGGCTGAGATTGTCGACGGTTAAAGGAAGCGTTACCAGGCCAAGATGGGGAGGCCTGAGCCAGTGGCAGAAATGACCAGCTGACCCGCCAGTATCTGACTCCCTTTCCAAGGTGTAGTTATGCTGGGGGCCGGTGCCCCGCCAGTTTCCCAGCCTCCCTTGCAGCTGAGTGGAACCATGTGATTAGTTCTCACCAATGGAAGGGAAGAGGAAGTGCCCCAAGCACTTCCGGCTCCAGGTGGTTGAAGGCACACCCGTAGCCGTGCTGTCTCTGTACAGGCTTCCGGGAGCCCGGGTGGAGCCTGGGTTTCCGAGGAACGCTCAGAGGAGAACCAAGCAGGAGCAGCCCGATCTACTGAGTGGGCGCCGTGGTTTTGTGATGCAGCTGCCGAGGCAGCCCCACCACC
This sequence comes from Mesoplodon mirus, assembly GCF_964341445.2. NCBI lineage: Eukaryota > Metazoa > Chordata > Mammalia > Artiodactyla > Ziphiidae > Mesoplodon > Mesoplodon mirus. The sequence continues at coordinate 2,977,774 of NC_138976.1, read as the reverse complement.
ATCAGTGCCCACAGATCGATGAAGGAACGAGGAGTCCGGCGAGCAGAGAAGCCCTCCCCCATCCGACGAAAAGAGGAAAACAAAGTGGGAAGCTCCTGCGTCAGTGTGGGGGATAGACAGCCCTGGCCACCAGATGGAGAGCTGGAAGCTGGGTCGCTTTCCCAGAGGTCAAGTTTGTCCATATGTCAATTTCAGAAAAGGCGTTCACTCGTCATTAGCAGTCTTCGCCCGGGAAGATAGTGAGACAGATTCCAGGAGGTTGGAGGAGGCATCACTGTGTCGACAGAGAGAGGGGAATCCCGTCAGGGTCTCCAACAGCAGATGGGAACAGGGCTTGCTGTGCTCATGGCCACAGAGCGTGTTCCTGGTGGCGAGGCTGTTGCTGGAACGTCCAGGGATGTCTGCATCCAGCCCTGCCCATCGTCCTCCTTCCTCACAGAGGAAGGGACACACCCAGGAAAAGAACAGAGGGTCAGCGGACACGGCTTCCTTTGATCTGGGTTTCTGTTCCACACCATCTGACGCAGAGCCCCAGCAAAGCAGACGGGGGCCCATGACCTGAGTTCAAACCCGGATGTGAAGGGGCTCCCGCTCTCTAGCTAACCCCCTGGTACAGGGACCCAGAGCAGTGACCAGTGCCTCAGGCACAGAGCGGAGAGAGCATAAGGTGGCCAGGCCTCCAGAGGACGCCAGGGCTCAGCTTCTAGACCTCCCGACACGAGGTCATTTGAGATTGGCCCGCCCTGCCTGCTGTGGGCCAGTCTCTCTCTCTGTCCAACAAGGAGAGGGGCCCTCTGTGGTCCCGCCCAGCCCCAGGAATCCTATGATTTCATGAGCCCGTGGTTATTATCCTTGGATAAGCTCTCCAGCCCACAGGACCATGAACCATGAACTGAAAAGTTAATCTCAGAACCAAGGAGGTGTGTGGAGACGGGAGGCCAACCCAGCTTCGGCACAGCTGAAGTCACCCCAGCCTTACATGGAAAACCATTCTTAACTCAGGTCCACATTAAAGCAGGCAACAAATGTGGCTCCCGGGCTATAGTCTGCTGACCCCTGCTGTCATACATAAGGGCCAAATCTCAGTGGCTCAAGAAAATAAAAGTTTGCTTCTTCTTGTGTAACATCCAATGATCATGCAGGCGGGTGGCCTGGTCTTCCAAGCCAGGGAGCTGTGCAGGGACCCAGGCTCACAGAGGCTCTGCCAGAGGCTCTTCCACGTGTGGTTTCCCAAAGTCACCATGGGCATCAGTGTCCACATCAACATCCAGTTAGCTTAGGAAGGGAGCACATGGGGGGTTGTGTGGAGGGTTTATGGACCAGGGATCAAGATGGCGTCCACATTCCCCTGGCTGGACCTTGGTCACATGGCTCCACCCAGGTGCAACAGGGGTGTTGGGAAATGTCATCACTGACCCGGAACCTGGTCCCCAGCAGCAGCCCGATGGACCATCTTTCATGGGGGCAACAACAAGGGTGGTTACGGATGGGTGGTGACGATTCAGTGAGGGTAATGCATGTAAAGGACATGATGACGCCTGGGAAGCCGTTCTGTATGTATTATCCTAGGTACCAGATATAGGAAAGGTTATAACGTGGGGATATTTTATTTTAAAGACAATAAAAATGAAATCAGCATTCCCATGCCCACCACCCAGATTAAGAAAGAAAACTTTACCTACCGTCTTGAGACCACTCTGCATCCCAGTCCCGTGTGCCCCGTCTCCCCAGAACCACCCTCTTTGGCCCCCGGTCCCACATTTCCTTTCATTTCCCCACCTCTTTGTTCACCCGAGATCCCAGAGCTCAGTGACACCTGCCTGTTTCCCAGCTTCACGTCAGTGGCATGGTGCTGCTTGCCTCTTCCTGGTATTCGGTCTCTTCTGCACGTTGCATTTGATATTCATCGGCATTTACATAGCTAAAGATCCTTTATTTTCATTGCTGAATGTTGTTTGCCTATACACACCACAATTTACTTACCCATTTTCCTATGGAGGGACAGTTGGCCTGCCTCTCACTTTGGGCTGTCGAAATACATTTGTACACATCTCTTGGGGCCCATGTGTGCATTTCCCGAGGGGAAGAGCCTTGAGTCACAGCGTATGGCAGGCTGAGCTTCAACGGATGAGGCCAAATGTGTCAGGAGGGGCTATCCCACTGCCCACCTCCCCCGGCAAGGCGCACAGCGCCCGGGCCCCTGGACGACGCTGCACGCTGATCCTCCCTGTGGGTGCATGCCCCCCCCCACCTCATAGCGCCTTAAGATGCCAGCCTCCCACCTGACACTCATTACCATCCAGTGAGGCGCACAAAGCCAGGTCACTGTTCCCATTTGACAGATACGGGCCCTGGGCAAGTCAGAAGTGGGACATTTCCTATTGTTCCTCCACGGACCATGCCCGGCTCTGAGAGGAAGTGTATGTCCCTGGCCTCTGTCCTGGTGAGCCCAAGGTCAGGCCCTCAGGGTCCGGGGCTGACTAGGTCCTCGTCATGCTCTGCATTGGAAGGTGCAACCTGCTTTCCCCTTGAGCCCAGGACCAGGCCAAGCCAGCGCCAGCCCAGTCTCACAAGGGCCCTGCGGGGGGATGCAGGAAGAGCCAAGGGCTGCACGTCACTTGCTGGTATGTAAAACAAACTCGATTTAAATTTCAGGATGCGCATCTCCACCCCACATAATCCCGAGGATGAAGTTCCCTGCAGAAGCAAAGGCACCCGTGCTGAGTGGGCACCTCCCCTTGGTGCAGTGCCTACCCCCCCCACCCCCCCCACGGGCCTGGCTGTTGTGGTCCCCCGTCCTCTGTAACATCTCTTCCCGCTCTCCTTCTCATGCCCCTCGGGCAAATATGGGGGGGGTGGTCAGGGGACTTCCCAGGCGGTCCAGTGGTTAGGACTCCATGCTTTCACTGCAGGGGGCTCAGGGTCGATCCCTGGTCGGGGAACTAAGATCCTGCACACCGCACAGCATGGAGTGGCCCCCCCAAAAAAATGGGGGGTGGGGGTCAGACGTTTGGGGACAGCCCCTCACCCAACACCCAACTGTGTATGTAGCCTCTGGACTTTGAGCAGATGCAGTAATGGGATGAGACTCTTGGGACCCTTGGAAGGATAACTGTATTTTACAGGCGGGAGGGACATGCATCCCGGGGGGCCAAAGAGCAGACTCTGCTGGATGGATTCTAAAGTGGCTTCATGATCCAAGCATCCTGGTGTAACCCCTTCCCCTTGAGTGGGGGCTGACCTGTGACCTGTGTGTAATCACTAGACTCTAGCAACGGTTATGGAATGTCCCCCTTGTGAGTCCTTTAGAGGATTCCGTAACGCCCATCTCTCTGGGAGACTGTCTCCCTTACCAGCTCTGATGAAGGAGCTGCCATGTGAGAGGGCCCCACGTGACTGAGGGTGGTCTGAGGGCAGTTTCCAGGAGACGGCCAGCAAGAAAAAGAGGTGTTCATGTGACACCCCACAAGCACCTGGATCCTCCCAACAGCCACAGGAGCTTGGACTCTTCCCCAGCTGAGCCTCCAGATGCAACCCAGCCTCCTGCCCCAGAAACTGCGAGATGACAAAAGTGTGTTATGTCACACTGCTACGTTGGTGGTGAGCATGAGATGCTCAAAGTGGCAGCCATACTGGACAGAGGATTTACTCTGCTGAGCGTTTTAAATAAAATAATATCTCTAACTTCAATGATCATGCTAAAATGCACAAAGTACTACTCAAATATTGAACAGCACTATGGCTCCCAAGACCCATTAACCAGAAAGAAGGTCAGACCCAAAAACACAAACTCATGCTCGAGGTTTCTAAGCCAACTGTGACTTGGGAACCTACCTCGGCTCCAGTGGGATCCTGTCACCCCTTTCTTTCCCAAGGTCTCCAGCTCACCAGAGGATCCCCAAGCTCAGTTCTCTCTGGCTACCACCCAAGGGTGTCATTGTTGTATTTGCTTAACCAAAGCCACCATTCATGCTGCATTAGCATTGCTAAGCATTTGGACATTCAGACCCTTTCTTAGTTGGCTCAGGCGGCCATAACAAAATGCCATAGACTGGGGGCTTGGACAGCAAAGCATTTCTCACAGTTCTAGAGGCTGAGAGTCCAAGATCAAAGTTCCAACCAATTCAGTCTCTGGTGAGAGCTCTCTTCCTGGCTTTTAGATGGACACCTTCCCACTGTCCTCACATGGCAGGGAGAGAAAGAGAGACAGAGAGACTCATCTCTCCTTATAAGGACACTAATTATATAGGATCAGGGCCCCACCCTTATGACATCATTTAACCTTAATTACTTCCATAAAGGCCCCATGTCCAAATATAGTCCCACTGGGGGTTAGATGAAGGGGGTGGCACATTCAGTCCATAAAAGACCCCCATGGCCATCTGCAAAGAGAGGCTTATGTCTCTCCCTCAACCATGGACAAGGGAATCTACCCTGGACTTTCTCTTATTTTCTTTGACAATAAAAAGACCCACCCCAAAACTTCCCAAAACATTTTCCATCAAACACCAATGTGCATGCAAGAGTAACAGGTGTTTTGAGAAAAGAAGATTCCACAGTGAAATAGGTTTGGGGTGACAGGGTTATACCAAGTGTGACAGGCCTCTCTGAGCCAGGGGTGGTTCTCCTTGGAATGGATGCGTGAATGGCAGTGCCTCCGGCCCAGACACCACGTAGCCACTCGCCCTTCTGAGTCCAGCCAGTGAATCTGTCCCCAAGGTGAGTCAGAAGCTGGTGAGGAGACCCATCTAGTCCAGCAGACAGAGGAGCCCCGAGGGAGCCGGTGCTGTGACAGGACCGCTGGCCTCACCCATTCGCTGACACATCCTGACCCAGTTCCTGCCTCAATCACAGTTTACTGCTTCACAAATCGCCTGAAAGGTCACTTCTCTGCCAACCCATGAGCAAACTAAAACAAGAAGCTTTTCCTCCCTTCAAATGTTTAAAAGGCCATCGAGGTCCTGCCAGCTGCACGAGGCTCCCTGCTCAGACTCACCACCCCAGAATCAAAGCCCCAGGTCCTGACAAGGTGGGGGACCCAGCAGGAGACACACAAAGGTGGCCACGCCGTGCACCCATTCGGCACTCCTCTGGGAAATAATCAGAGCCTGGCACACAGTTGGTGCTCAAAATAGATACAGCTGAGCCGTGCCCAGAACGGCTACAGCGGCAAACCACAGACCGCACCCTTGCCCGCACAGAGCCACCAACCCACCAGGAAGATGGACAGTAAAGACCAGAGGCGTCCAGGGTGCTGGAGGCCGACCTCCTCCACCTCCACGGCCGACCCCCACTCCCGGGCTGCGTCAGCCCTCTCCTGGCACTGCTGTAAAATCGGGGAAGGCAGCAGTCCTTTCAAGCATGACTGAGCCCTGATGTCCCTGTAGGACCCGGGCTTGGCACAGCTTCTCCATCGGGGCCCCGCCGCCCAGCCCCAGGGAGCGGTCAGCGCTCAGCCTCTAGCTGTCACCTCCCTCCAGGTCTCGCCCCTCCCTGCACCCCACATTCAGAGTGAGCGAGAGGTCACTCTAGAGGTCCAGCCACCGCAGCCTAAAGCTGGATGCTCTGTCGGGGGCAGTTGCTCTGGGGCGCCCTCGGGGATAGGCGATGCCTTACAGGCCTGAAGCCCCTGCAGCCACTTTCTCGGCCCAGCCCCGCCTCTCCCTGCCCTGCGCAGTGTGGACCCCTCACACACATCCGGCCCCCGAACTCCGGCACAGCATCTGTTTCCGGAACGCCCAGCCTGAAACTGTGGTTCCCGAGTGGTCTGAGAAGGCAGCCCCCCTTCCAGAGGGGTGAGGAGCGAAACGCTCATGGATTCCATCCCTGCTGGCCCATGAGGCTCAAACCCCCTGCAGGGTTGGCGGCCCAGGTGTCGAAACTTTGAACAGGAGGAACTGGGACTGCGTTGCTGCTGGAAGGGACCAGATGGTATCTGTGAGGACTAAGGACTGGATGGTCATTGCGAAGCCCACCAATGTCCCAGAGAAAGACAAGGGACCCCTGGGGGCCGGGGCAGGCAGCTAGAGCGCAGGTGTGAAAGCCAAGGACCCTGAGGGGGGGGTCCGGCTGAGAACACCCAGCACAAGTCCGAGGGCCAGGATGGTCAGAGTGGCTGGACTCCACAGAGAGCCAAACGTCCAACCAGGCAGGCCTGCCAGGCCAAGGTCAGGGACCTGGTTGGGGGAAGCTGGAACCACGACACATGGGACGAAATATCTGAAGATGCCCGTCCCCAGGTCCTCCAAGCCTTCTGAGCCGCAGCTGGAGCCCACCCAGCCCTGCGAGCTACACCCCACCCCTGCCCACCCAGTGGGGGGCCTCCCCTGTGAGACAGTAAGTGTGGCCGAGGCAGGCCGGGACCCGGGACCCTTTGCTGCAGTGCTTGCACCTGGACACACATCTCCTGGAGCGGCGAAATACAAAGAAACCATAACGGACTTAAAAATAACTGCGTGCGTGCGCAGGTGGGGCAAATTCTGGACAAAAGATACAAAGAGACCAAAACAACCCAACTGCCACTTCTGAGGAGTCCGGAGCAAAAGCAGGGCACTGCGCATGCCCCCTGCACGCAACACCACCAAGGGGGTGGGCACCCTAACCTCAACCCATATAAGGAAGCAGCGGGCCCCTCCCTCAGGGAGGAAGCGAGCAAGGGAACCTATTGTTTATTCTCGGTCGCTCCCCCCACCCCCGCTGCAGCAGGGCCCGCAGTACAGCCTCGCCTGAACTTCTTATCTGGCTTCTTGTCAATTTCTATTGATTAAGGAGGCCAAGGACCCTGGTGAGTAACAGCACCCCACCTCCCCTGCAGGCAGGGCCCATAACTAGGGTTAAGTCATAGCCTGATTAGGGACGAGGGGGCGGCACCCCAGCAGTGGAGAGACAGGGAACAGACATGGGATTCGGTCTGAGGGCGCCGGAGCAGAGACCGGGTCATAGAGTCCTCCGGGAAGAAGGATTTGGGAGAGACTGCGGACACACTGGGCTTGTCCCCTGGCCGGGAAAACAGACACGCCTCAGCGGGAGAAACAGAGAGGCCCCTAGGCTGGAGCAGGCTGTCCTCAGCGGAGAATCGCGCGCCTTTTGAAAGGCACCTCCTGGCACGCCGTGGCCCCGGCAGAGTGGAAGCGGGCACCCTCCGAGGGCAGGGTCACGTGTCCTAGAGCCGTCCCGCTGTAGCGCAGCCAGCCCCTCAGCTTGCTCCTCGGCGGTCCAGGGTCCCACACAGCGAGATGGAGGAGGAGGAAAGCCCTTCACCTGCAAGCGGGGTGCAGAGGGGCCCGCTGGGTTTGGGGGTGCAAGCTGAGAACTGACAGCAGGCTCACCACCTGCTCTGCTCAGCCGCACGGCCCTGGGCAACAGCAGCCCAGCCAGAACCACCCGGATGCCCTCCACGCTCCCCCCGACCCTGCCCCACCCCAGAGCCCCAGGACTTCTGACCTTTTAAGAGAGAAACAAAAGCTGGCTTAGAACTGCATCCCAAGGGACTTGAATTTTCCTCAAGTACTGAATTCAAAAACGTTTTCCCACTTCCCTTGAAAGGAGTATCAAAAACTGCACTTGAAGCATTCTTTTTTTTTTTTTTTTTTTTTTTTGCGGTATGTGGGCCTCTCACTGTTGTGGCCTCTCCCGTTGCGGAGCACAGGCTCCGGATGCGCAGGCTCAGCGGCCATGGCTCACGGGCCCAGCCACTCCACGGCATGTGGGATCTTCCTGGACGGGGGCACGAAGCCGTGTCCCCTGCATCGGCAGGCGGACTCTCAACCACTGCGCCACCAGGGAAGCCCCTGAAGCATTCTTAATAGATGTCACAAGTGCTCTAAAACCTAGGTGCAACTAATTTTGTCCACCTGGTTTCTGTATTCCCAAATAAAACTTCACAAAGACTTAAAATTCTTTCCCCTTCCAAAGTGAGCTCAAGAGCACATTTACAAGGCGGGTGAGTGACTCCCGCCAGAGGGAGGAGGGGGCGGAGGGGATGTGAGCTTGTGTCTAATTCTGATTTCATCAGCGCGCCCCTGCCCCAGAGCCTGGCTCCAGGGCACGGCTGGGCTTTTGCCCAGAGTGGGGCAGTTGGGCCGCTCCAGGCCTGGGCCCAGGCATCCGCTGGCCGCCCTCCCTGGCCCCCTCCCTCCGGGCTCCCCACGGGCTGAGTCAGTCTCGGTGCAGGAGCAATGGTGGCGTCCAGGCCACAGTCCTAGACTTGCTGATGGCAGGGCTGGGGAGCAAGCTCGTCTCGGGGTTGACACAGGAGAAGCCGGCCTGGCAGGCGGCGGCATGCGGTGGGCAGGCATCCCTGTGTGCCCGCTCCCACACCCTCCTCCCTCCCAGGGCTCTGGCCTCACTTGGTCCCTCGAGGCTGCCCCACCAGCTCCGGGGGCACGAGCAGTCGCCTCGGTGGCCACAACTCTTCCCACTGACTGAGCATTTACACCGTTACAGAGGCAGGGAAACTGAGGCTCAGGCAGCGAAAGCCACTCACTCAAGGCTACAGAGCTGAGACGTGGCCAAGCTGGGACCAGCCTGTGCACCACCAAAGCCGCATATCGGGTCCACACCCACCTGGCCACCCCTGCAGCTCTCGGCCCAGCACACAGAGGGGCAAAGCAAGGCCCGCCAGAGAGCCACAGCCAGCCGGCGGTGCAGGTGGGGGTCCCGTGTGTGTTCACAGACTTGTGCTGAGACCCTGCAGGGGCTCTGGAAGCTTCCAGGGATCCCCACTCTGATAATGTGTTAGGGCTGGAGGGACCACTGACCCTGGCTGCATCCCAGCCAACCCACACCCACCCTGGGCTTCAGGGCTCCCGGGCGGGCGGAGTTGGGGTGTGGCTTGTTTTGGGGGTGGGGGAGCTGGTGGGGAGAGGGGAGAGCCCTGGGCGGGGAGAGGCGCTCAGGAGCATCTCCTGGGCCAGGGCCCGCCTCCCCTCACAGCCCCACCCTCCCCGGGAAGCCACCCAGAAAAGGAGGAGGGAAAAGTTCATTTCCTGAACATGGGTGCAGAAGAGGAAGAGTACAGGCCGCGTCCACGTGGCAGTTCCTGAGCGCCCGCCCCGGCCAGCAGCCTCACCCAAGCAGGCTCCCCAGGGGGTGGGGAGGACCCTCCTGGGACCAGCGGCGCCCCCTCCTCTCTGCTGGCCCTTCACGCCCCTCCCCTCCATGCCCTTCTCCAACTCTGCCCTCCTCTGCCCTGCAGAACTGGCTTGTGCCTGTCCCCCGAGCCCAGGACAGCAGGGACAGGGCCCCAGGAGCCGATCAGGGTGGGGGACACGCAGGTCTCTCCCACCAGCAGCAGGGGGCTCACCCAGCTCCCAGTGCCAGGCTTTCCCAGTTCCCAGGACCAGGTTTCCCTCGGGGCCAAAGCCACACCTCTGTGTGCGAGGTCTGCCCTGGCACCAGGGACACAGCCCAGAGCAAAGCCTATGTGTCTGCTCTGGGTCCCCCGAAGAGAACAAATAAACAAGCATACGGGATGCCGACCCCACCTGAGGAAGGAAGATGCAGGGAGGAGATGGAGAGCAGGGTTGGGGGAGGGGGGCCCTCAGAAGCGACAGCCGAGTGAGGACACGGAGGTGGCGCAGAGAACCTGGAGTTCTGGGAAAGTGCTCCAGGCAGAGGGCGCAGCAAACGCAAAGGCCCTGAGGCCGGACGGGCTCCCAGGAGGCCACAGTGGAAGGGAGCGAGAGGGAGCCAGACCAGGCCCCAGTGGCATCCCAGAGCCGGGATGGGGCTGCCTCTGGCCCTGCCCTTGTCTTGATGGCGCAGACAGCTGGTGCCTGGGGAGGAAAGCTAGTGTTTCCTGCGGTTGTACGGGCCATCCTCTCCCTAAACACACACTGAGTGCCTACCGTGTGCCTGGAGTGTGTGTGCGTGAAGTGTCTCCAAGGCGGATGCTGGGCGCTGTCTCCAGGCCAGGCTAAATCCTCCCCCAGGAGTCCCACCGTGAGGACCAGGAGGCCGGCCCCGTCCAAGGCAGCACTGACGGAAGGCGTCGGCACGGATCAGGCAGGGGACGGCCTGGCCCCGGGCTGGGCCCTGCTCCAGCCACTGCTGTCCTGCTGCTTGCAGACCTCAGACGTGAGGCACCGTGGGGGGAAGCCCGTGATGGCGGGACACCCAGGAGGTGGCTCTGGAAGGTTCTGGGCATTTGCCCAGCACATCCTCCCACCCCGAGGGGTCTGCAAATGCTCCCCCAGGGGAAGCTGCAGAAGCAGAGTGTTTGGGGGAGGAGAGAGGGATCCACGGGAGAGGCACTGGCAGGGCTTGGCCTCATCCCAAGGGCAGTGCGGGCGGCTGCTGGGGGGGCCCGCGGGGCCCGCAAGGCCCCCTTCCGGTTCCCCCTCCACACGCAAGCCACCCGCCTCCTTGTAGATCTCCCAAAAGAAAGGCAGGAGCCATAGGGCTGCACTGACCAGGGACTGCGCTGTGCTCGGGGACCCAGGCACTGAATGCGTATGATCTCACAACAAGCCAAACAGGGTGGGACGGCCACCCCTGTCACAGATGCCCGGGGGTGGGGGGTCACATTACCCCCTCCCCAGCCATGCAGCTGCTGGGTGCTCCAGCCGCCAGGCTCAGCCCAGGTCAAGACTGCGAAGCTGAGCCCTAGCGCTTGGCCGAGCTCAGCCCCGGCGCTTAGACAGAGCCCCGCCACCTCCCGAGTTTCCAAGACGAAAGCAAGTCGGCCCAAGTCAGAGGCTCACAGAGCTTCTTCCCCAAAGCCAGCCCAGTCCCAGCACCCCTCGGCCTCCCAAACGGACACCCAATGAGGGTGTCAGGGCAGGCTTCCCAAGCAGATGTGAGGTGCAGCCCGGACAGGAGGAAAAGTTGGGGAGGAAAGCCGAGTGCTTCCCTCACTCCCCCAGAGATGCCCCAAGTGGGGAAGACGGGAGAGAAGCCTGGGCTGGGACCTCGTGGAGGGCAGGCCGCAGCCTCCTCCCCAGCTCCCCCTGCACCTTGGGGCCCTGCTCACCGCAGGGGCCAGAGCCACGATCACATGCAGTTTGCACCCCAAAGGCCAGAGAAGTCCCCAGCTCAGACCACCCAGCCTTTTCCTGGGAAAAGCTGACAGTGGGGCAGGGCCAGGTCCTGGGGCTCTGATTCCAGCTGGGAACCCTGGCAGGGTGGAACTGAGGGTCCCCAGAGGGCACCAAGTGCCCCCCCACAGACGTGACAGACCAACACCCCGCTAGTGAATGGACTCTGTCTGGACCTAGGACATGGGAGGACAGGGCCCGGCACGTGGCGTGCAAATGACCACATGTGAAGGGAAGGGTCCTCAGAAAAGCCCCTGTGGTCGGTGCCGTGACTTCCACTTTGCCTGCTGGACACTGGGTTGACCTGCCCCAGGCCTGCAGCTCCAAAGTGAGGCCCGGCCAAACCCTCCCCATCTGCAAGAGCCTCAAGGCCCGACACTGAGCCTCCAGATGGTTCCTGCAACCCCGAGGCCCAGGGTACTAGCTGAGGAGGAAGGAGCCACCACCCCAGCCCAGGACACCCCTCAGGTCCCCTGGCCTGCCCGTGGCCAGGCCCCTGCTTGGGTAGGCTTCCTCTGCCCCCTAGTGTCCACAACTTCAGGGCCTATCAGGGTCAGTGGGGCAGGAGGGCCTGTGACCAGGACTTGGGGCCGTGCTCTGTGGTTGCCTTCTTGAGATTCTTAATCTTCCTCAAATGAGGACCCCTGCGGTTTCATTTTGCACTGGGGCCCACAAATTCTGCAGCTGGTCCAGCTCCCAGCTTTCACACTGGGTGGGTTAGACTCAGCCGTGCCCCTACCCCGGCCTTGGCTGCTCATCTGTGAAATGGGTTTATGCCCAGGTCCCAGGGTGGTCTTGGGGGTGAAGGAAACAGAGACTGAGCTCTGACACTCTGGGGTGGGTGGTGAGGGAGTCCGGGAGGCTGGTAGGGGGAGAGAGGAGGGGAGAGAGGGAGTAGCGGGGAAACAGGAAGAGAGGGAGGTAAGGGGGAATGCAGGGAAAGGGCAGGAAGGAGAGGGCAGGGAGGGGGCAGGGCCTGCTGCAGGCCGGGCACAGGCGAGGATGGAGCCCACCAGGGCCGCGGTCTCTCTCTCTCTCTCTCTCTCTTTCTGGAGCCGGCGTCCCCCACTCCCCTGTCACCCAGTCCCCACCCTCACAGAGGAGCTGGGAGGACTGGGCACAAGTCCCGTGGAAAAGAAGTGGCTGCACGTTTTCCGAGATGTTTTAAACGTTGTTTTGGCAACGCTGAGGCTCCTGCTCAGCCCGAGACATCCTGACATAAAACAAGCCTGACCCCAGGCTCCTCTGGCGTCCTCTCCCAGCCAGCCCCAGCTCCCAGCTGCCGGACACACGGGGCCAGAAAGGCCAGCCTACCCTCTTCAAATGGCCTCTTTTTAGGGCCAAAATACAACTCATGGTGAGTTTGTTTCTGCAGTTGCTAAATACAATAGCAACGCTGCATCCGTGTGGATGGTTTCCTACTCCGTGCAGACTTTCTGGGCCAGAAGGGGCCCAGGTCTACTGGTAAAAATGCCTCATGGTGCAGGGGGGAAACTGGGGTCCAGAGAGGCACAGGAGCTTGCCCGGACCTCGGAGCAAATGGCTGAGCTGGGGGCAGTGTGTGGCCCCTAACAGCTGGGCCGTGGGGTGTCCCAGGGGAGGGGCCAGCCTGGTCAGTGCAGCACAAGTGTCAGCCCTGTGGGCCCTCTAAGCCTCACCTCCCCTGTCTGTACCTGCTTCTAAACGGTAAGGATATCATTTTACCTAAACTACCTGGTGCAGGACCTGATTCGTGGAGGGCAGCAAAAACAGACACTTGGGCAAGGAGGGAGTGCCTGTGAAGGGCTCGGACAGGTGAATAGGAGTTCACCAGGCTGGCCAGGCAGAGGCAGGGACCCAGACCACGTGGTGCACAGCAGGAAGGAGGTCGGCTGACCCCCCCCACCCCGGGCCCACCCCCCCTCCTCATCCCGGCTCCCCTCAACGTGTGGGAGGTTCTGGAAACATCTCCCGTTAGGGAGGTGAAACTTCTCCCCTGTCCTCTTATGTTCAGTTTTGGAGGCAAGAGAGAGATTATGGGAGAGAAAAGACAGATTTTTATTCCTTTGCATACGTCCTTGGGAGTTCACAGAAAAATGTGACTCGGGGAATTAGAACGTGGGGCTTCTGTGCCGCCTTATGGGTACATTATAGGGGAAGGGGAGGGAGAGAAGGGTACTGGCAGGAAGACACGTGACTTTCTGGAAGGATCCCTGGGCCCCTAGGAGAAGGGCAGGGGCTGTGACAGCTTTGCACGTGTCTGCTCGGGTGCGGTGTGGAGCCCCGGCGTGCTCGTGGAAACAGTCTTTACTGGTGACTCCAAGGAGGGGATTGATGACAACTGGATTCTTTGGAGTTCTTTTGGGCATCTCTGCTTTCAGGCAAATCAGAGATTCGGGGGACCCAAATGCCTTATTCAAAATAGTTTCTAGGCCACCAAGACCTACTGGGAGCCCTGCACTTCTCTCCCCAGACCCTCCATCTGGCGGGTGGGCATCCACTGAAGACACGGGACTCACAAAGCTTCAGGCTTCCTTGGTCACTTTCCTTCTGAAGGCTCCTTGCCAGCGAGGGTGGCCTCTCCTCCACCGGGGGCACGGCTGCTAGGGGCGGAGATGGGGACATCCGCGGGGGGCTCCGGGGTGGCCGAGCCACCGTGTAGGCAGATGGATGCCCGGGAGAGCCACCTGGGTGCGTCCCCGGAGGGCCCCGAGTCTGGAGTGTCTGGTCATCATAGTGTAACTCCGGGCTGCTTGTACCAGGGCTTCGACACTTTCGCCCACTCCCCGCCCCCCAGGTCACAGCCGGGCTCCCGGTCACGTACCTACACGCAGGTAGGGCCCTTCTCTGGAGACGAGGGAGGAAGATCAAGGTCTGTAGAGCGCCCAGAGCTCACCTCCACTTCCTGGCCCTCAGTTCAGCCGTCCTGCAGGGCCCGGGTGACTTCAACTGCAGCTCCAGACCTAGAATTAGCACGTGAGCTGAGGCCATCGGGCCCAGTGACAATGAAGCCAGGGACATGGGTCAGGGCCGGGCCTGCAGAGGTCAGCTAAGTGAGCCGAACAGAAGCAGGACACCGGGGCTCCAGAGCGGCCGTGGCTCAGACCTTCTGGCTCTACCCCAAGAGGCCTGCCTGCCCAGGAAGCCCCAAGATGGCCCCTGGGGGCCGCAAACACGGATGCCCTCCACACAGGTTGGCCCCAGTGGGTGTCGGGTTTTCACCAGCATGGGATGTAGCTGGGAACCCCACTGTTGACTTTAAAAAATGCACAACGTGAGAGTTGCGAGTTAAGTTTTATTTGGGGCAAAATGAGGACTGCAGCCCGGGAGGCAGCGTTTCAGATGGCTCTGAGAACCTGCTCGGAGGAGGCCAGGGGAGGGGCCGGGATATACTGGAGTTTTGCAACAAAGGGCAGGTAGTCGGGAAAGTCAACGGATTATTGTTATTTAAAGAAAACCAGATATCTCAAGTTAAGGAAGTTAGCACTTGGGCTTCCCTGGTGGTGCAGTGGTTGAGAGTCCGCCTACCAATGCAGGGGACATGGGTTCGTGTCCCGGTCTGGGAAGATCCCACATGCCGGGGAGCGGCTGGGCCCGTGAGCCATGTCCTCTAAGCCTGCTCATCTGGAGCCTGTGCTCCGCAATGGGAGAGGCCACAACAGTGAGAGGCCCGCGTACAGCAAAAAAAAAAAAAAAAAAAAAAAGGAAGTTAGCACTTCTCTATGTCTGGGAAGATGCAAGAGGCTGGGCTCACTGAAATCATTCCTTGATTGATGTGCACCTTAGCTTTCTGGGGCCTGTGTTCTCACATCCTGAGTTTCCTCAGCGCTCACCGCAGGGAGTGGCTGCAGTCTGACGGCTGCTAGATGGCAGGTATCCTTTTCAGCCCTGAGTTTCGTCAGGGCTCACCTGCTCACGTTGGAGGGCTGCAATCATTGGTGACTGTGACCTCCTTTGTTTATTGATATGGCAGGAAATATTCCATTTATAAATATTCCATTTACCACCACCATGTATTGGGCCACACAACTCACCTGCTGGGATGCCCCGCCTCTCCCCAAGGGGCATAGCGCATCACGATCCATCCTCAACCTCACCACATGTACCTCCTACAAGGATTCAGATATCCAGTGCAGAACAGGAGTTCTGTCTACAGTGGGATCTCTGGGGGCTAAGGCCACTAGCCTAGAGCTAACTGGCTACCTAGGCCCCAAATTGGCTGGGCCAAGACCAAGGGGAGCTGTAGAGGAAACAGGTCTTCTTCATTTCCTCCTGGCCCCCTGGGCTGCCAGCTCACAGGTCCAGGGCGGCTCCCTCTGCCCCACCCCCACTCCCACCATCGCGATAGGGATGCATCTCAGCTCTGGACAAGGCTTCTGCTTGGACGTCCACTGGCACCTACACTGGCCAAGCCTGGGGACACGGAAGGAGGGAGGCTCGATGGGGCTTTGCGGAGGCCACTATCCGAGGGCAGAAGTGGATGGCTGCACTGAGTTCCTGGGGGACAGGGGTGCAGAGGACGGCCCCGAGCCCAGCCGGGTGTCTCTGGGGCCTCAGCCGTGAGCCCAAGGAGGGGAAGGGGGAGTCAGGTGAGGAGAGCGCAGAGGTGCCCACGGCGGGAGCTCCGGGAGGGTTGGGTGGGGGTAAGGGAGGGGAGGTCCAGCCTGACCTGCAGCTTAAGAGCGAGCAGCCTTCAAGTTGGGACTCTGGGTTTTTCCTCATGGGAGAGATAGTCAGATTGGGGTGAGGACAGATGGCTAAGTCACCTCTGGCAAGAGAGGGGTGACCCGGACACTGCTGCTGCTGCAGAGGGCAGTGGAGGTGGTCTCGCGGGGAGGTGCTTGTGGGGATGGAGAGAGACAGGCAGCACAGAGGCAGCTCTCCCCCGACCCGCTTCCCGCGGAGCCTGGACCTTCCTGGGCAGACACCTCCTCACACCTTCGCCTTCGGAAGTGGACGCCAAACGGGCCTTGAGAGTGAATCTTCTGCCCTCCTTTTAAAACTTTTTGATTCTCTTTTTTTTTTTTTTTTTTTAAATGAAAAAGACCATTGAGTAACAGGCAATGGAAGCTGATTCTATGGAGAAGTTTGGGACAGTCTCCAGGCCAGTGACCTGCACAAACATGGAAACTTCTGGAGCGTGGGGAGGGTCCGTGGCCACAGGCCTGTGGATGGACACCAGATGGCCGGGACGACCAGGGGCCTCCCTGTCTCAGCCACCAACATCTCCCCATTTCATTGGCTGTTCCAACCTCCTGCCTGGCTGGGTGCTTTGTTGGCTGGGGTTTTTATTGCCCAGTTGTTACTCCAGCAAAATCAACACCCTCACCCTACAGACTGTCTTCAGGCAGACAGAAGCAGCATGGGGGCTGTGACTGACTGGTTGTCTCCATGAAAAGAAGTAGCAGGAGTTCAGCTGCACTAAAGTTACAGAAGACACACCGGAAACGCCAGAGCTGTGTGTTCCTAAAGCATGCAGCCTCGGGTGTGCAGAGCTGGCTGGGCCCTCTCGCTGTGCCTGGCGCTGCCCCGTGTCAGAGGTGCCACCCTCGCCCCCCCTTCCCCATAGCCAGGCGCCGATTCTCCTCCAGCCAAGCCGTGCTGTACCCTGCATCATGACGGCGGGCCTGCCTGTTCCCCAGCTTTCCCCGGGCCGTAGCCACTGACCACAGCCTGCAGCCAGGAAGTGGGTGGCCCTCATCTGCCTCTAGCCTCCCCGCTAGGCCCGCATGGCCCAGCACAGCCCTCCCAAGGCAGAGGCCGAGCAGACAGACACGGTGCACAGCCTGGCTTGGGGCAGCTTGCTGTTGGGACAGTCCCGTCACACTGGCTTGGCTCTTGGCCGGGTGCTGTGCTGAAACCTTTATGCCAGAGGAGGGGGTTCCTCTTTTATCCCCATTTGACAGACAAGGAAACCGAGGCCAGGCAGCCCAGGGACATACCTGAGGTCAGGCGGCCGGAGTTGGAACACACATCCCACCAGGCTGCAATACTCCCCCCAAGACACAAAACAGACCCCGCAGGCCCCCCAGGGACCATTTAGGCCTGGGCAGAAGGCAAGCGGGGAGGCCTGGGGCCCAGCTCAACTCAGACACTGACGGAACCATCCTGCGTATCAGACGCTGGGTCCCAGTGAGAAGAGCCAGGCGTGTGAGAAAATGGGCCACAGGGTGGCGCCACGAGGGCCATCTTGGAGAAAGGCCACTGCTGGGACCCGGCTGAACCGAGCAGGCCACCTGAGGGCCAGGTGGCCAGGAGGACAGCGTGCGAGTGACAGTGCAGGACTTCAAGGCGGTGGCTTCCCCTGAGTCCTGACCACATGTGCTGGGAAGCCGGCCACCATGTTGTGAGGATGCTCAAGCAGCTCCCTGCTCCCACTGGGGTCCTGCAGGGGGACAAGCCGGCCCACCACGCGGCTGCGACCCCGGGAGCAGCTCCTCCGGCCCTGGTCAAGCCTGCAGAGGATGCAGCGCCAGCCAGTGTCTAGCTGCAGCCAGGACCACCCCTGAGCTGCTTCTCAGTTCCTGACCCACAGAAACGGTGAAGGAGGATCAATGGCTACTGTTGCCTTAAGCCAACGAGTTCAGGGTGGTTTGTTACACCAACCCTCCACGGCCCTCCCTGATCTCAAGAAGAAGGTGGGAGATCTCCTCCCAGGACCCAAGTCCTACGCGCGCCGCCAGGCGCCTGTCCCTCGGTGTTTTCTCCCGTTTAGTCCCCGGGACACACGGCAGCGCGGGGCTCAGGGGAACCTTTGACAGGTGGCATGAACAGACTGCCATCACCTGTCCTCGCCCTCCGAGGAGCATCGGAGCAGCCCTGTCAGGAGCTAGTTCCGGCTGAGGGAGGAGAGGAGGAGGCCCCGAGCGCTGGGCCCAGGCTTCCCCACATCCCCAGCACCGCGGAGGGTGGGCAGCTGTCACATAAAGGCCCCCTCACCGGCTGACGGCCGCCAAGCAGCAGGAGGCTCAAGGACCCTCTAACTAGCAGGGACAGGACTTCTCGGAGGGAAGGGAGCCGTTCCGTCCACCCGAGGCGTTCCCACCACGCCAGAAACCTCCCCCAGGCCATCTCTCAGCCAGGCGGTGCGTTGTCACAGCTTCTCTGGGGACAGCCTGGGTTTGGCAGCCATGACAGCCTCTTCCGCATCTCCCCAGCACAACTCTGAACGCCTGCACTTCACCCTCAGGTGACCAAGATGCCGTCGGGGTCCTGTCGACGTGGGGATGCGAGGGACATGCTCTCGACCCGGCCACTGTGCTTCTGAAAGCCATCCAGGAGGCCTGGGGATGCTCGTGGTGTCGGCCGGCCAGGTACCCCGCCCCCCGTCCCACTGGGAACAACCCAAATCCCCACCAGGGAGGGCGCGGGAGGGCCCAGAGGTGCCATCTGGAAGAAGGCAGCTCGGCACCCGATGCCCAAGAAAGGGGCCCCACGCCAGCGGTGAGAACAGCTGTGCAGGGCATATCTGCCTGTCAGGTGCCGGAAACTTCTGGAGGGTGAGCACAGGGCACGGGAACATCATCCTTCACCGAGCTCTGGAAGATTCTTTCTCCCACGCCCATGCACCTATCCGTGCACCAAACCCACCTGATTCGGCCACTGACCAGCAGATAGAACTTCAGCCGACAGCCGCCCTTCTCTGGGCCTCAGTGTCCCTTTTGTCATCCAGAAGGCCTCACAGGGACGGGCCCCCAGGAGCCAGTATCAAAGATCCTGCAGCAGGAGCACCTGGTCCCGGCCCCGCAGGCCAGGACCGCAAGGGCGGGGCTTCCAGCTGTGAGGGCCCCAGGGCTCAGGAGGGAGGGGAAGGTTATAGCAGCGCCCCGGATGGATGCAGAGCAGTTCACACCAAGATGAGCAGAAATGCTCAACTGGGGAGAGCTCTGCGGAGAACCAGGGCTGGCTTCCTGGTGGAGGCCACACCCGAGCTGGTCCGAATCCCGCCTGACTCAGGAGGGGGCTTATTTCTCTAGGCCTGGGGTTCTCGACCAGGGGCATTTTTGCGCCCCCGGGGGACATTTAGCAATGGCTGGAGACACTCGTGGTCACCACAGCCAGGGTAGGGGTGAGGCCTGGCATCAAGCGGTAGAGGCCAGGTGCCCTGATGTCCTGCACTGGATAGGATGCCCACCACAGAGACACAGCCAGTCCAGACGCTCGTGATGCTGGGCACAGAAACCCTGCTCTGGGCCCAGAGGGGACAAAGGGACTTCACAGACCAACCAGACCCCGCCCACGGGTGCAGCAATGGCCCGGTTGCCGGGAGCCCCCAGCAGCCTGCAGGCAGGTTTCTGGGAGAGGATGTGGAAGCCTGGTCTGGGGCTCGAGGCAGAGGTGCCAGGACTCTGTACCGGGGGCACCGGGGAGCCTCAGTGTCTGGGGAGGGAGCCTGGCACCGATGTGAAGGGGCTTCTTGACTTTGGACTCACGGCAGCAGGGGTAGGGGGGTGGGTAGGGGATGGGGGCTCACTGCTGAGTCAAGCACTGCTTAAACCTCCTGAAATAAATTCTCAGAAACAGACATTTGTCATTTTGGAGAGTCCTATCTTCCTAACTTCAGTGACCTGAGTGCCCCTGCCTCCACCTGCCTCTGAGCTCCGGGCCCCCCCCCCCCACACCATCCTCTCTTGCCCTCCAGCCTCCTGCTGGCTCAGCTGGAGGGTCGGGGGCAGGGCAGGGGTGTAACCTAGTCCTGCTCCCCATGGCCAGGGCACGGGGCTGCAGCGTCCCCTCTGAGGGTTCCCATGAGGCTCCCTGCAAGGCTCTGGGCCCCTCCCCACCTGTGGCTCCATGGAGGTGACAGAACTCACCCCTGTGCCCAGGCTGGCCCTGCACTAGCCCTTGGGTCCCCTGCACCAACCCCGCTGTGTAGGACATGACTTGTTAAACTCACGTCACTGGCCCAGTGGCCTGGGGCATCCGTTTCCTGCCGGGACCCTGCTCCCTCCCAGTCCCTGAGGCCCACTACTCAGAAGGTGACAAGTCAGCCGCTCCTGACTCAGCAACCTCTCCAGGCCTCAGTTTCCCCAAACTGCAAAACGAGAGCTTGCTCCAGGGGAATCTGAAGGACCCGACAAGATTCCCTCTGGACCTCAGAGAGAGCAGCCAGGCAGGGTGCCCTGGCTGGAGGGCCTCACAACCCAGACAAATGCCACCGCCACCGGCCACCACTCCCTGGGTATGTCACGGCCCGAGCCCTGAGCGGAACATTTGCACTCAGCGGCTCATGGACTCTTACAATGACCCTACCGGCTGGGCATCAGTCCCATTGTACAAATGGGGAAGCTGAGGCTCAGGGAGCGTTCATCATTGCCTGAGGTCTGAGAGCTTCATTTCCAAAATGTACAAACAGCTCCTACAATTCAATAACAACAACAACAAAAACCCAATTGAAAAATGGGCAGAAGACCTAAATAGACATTTCTCCAAAGAAGACATACAGATGGCCGACAGGCACGTGAAAAGTTGCTCAACATCTGATGCATGTGCATCACATGAGCCGATGAGGACGTGGCTGGGTTCCCCCCACACCGTCAAGGCCCAGGTCCCTCGTGCTCTGGTCCTGTCGCCTGGGACAAGCAAGGCCACTCGCCCTGGGAGCTGCCCAGGGCCTCTGTAAGGAGACAGACCCGGCCCCAAGCCCACAGTCGGCAACCAGTATGCAGTGGTGACTGCAGCCGGTGGGAGCCACAATGGGCAAAGGTTTAAGAAGAAATGGGATTTTTGTATAGTCTCAAAGCACAGCAGCAACCCCCCACCCCCGAAAAAAGAAACCCACCAGTGTGAGCGGCCTGGAGTTCCCAGAGCACAAATGAAGAACTGGGACTGGGCAGGCACGGAGGGGGGGCCTCCTGGAGGATGCTCAGGCCTGAGCGCTCGGCAGGGCCTGAAGAAGGAGGCACATGGCCTGGGCATTCTGAAGGCAGCCCCCAGCCCTGGGGGCTCCCGGCATCTCCAGGCACCAGGCACTGGGCTGGGGGTTTGCATCCATCATCCCCCTTAAATCCTTCCAGGTCAGTGCTGCGAATATCCCATGTCACAGAAGGGGAAACAGGTTCAGACCCATGGGCAGCCCGTTCAAGGCCTTGAAGTCTGTGGGTGGTGTAGCCGGGAATCACAGCCAGGCCAGTCTGTCTGCAAAGCCAGGGGCCCTCTCAGGGTCCACACACCTGGCCCCGCTTTCCCATTGGTCAACACCGCCAGGGCTTATGGGGGGCCTTCCAACCACCACGCCTTAAGCCTAGCCCTGCCCCTGGCTCTTCAGAGAGACGAGACTTCCATTCACAAAAATGTAGAAGGCGTGAAGATCAGACTGTGCAGTCCATGTGCCGAATGCGGCAGACTCCAAAGGAGGAGGAAGCTCAGGTGGACAAGGGTGGTTCAGGAGGGCTTCCTGGAGGAGGGGGTAGGATTGTGGATGGTCTCAGAGTGTTCTCTGTGGAAGCCCCAGGGCCATGTTGCCAAGACCACTTGGGGATAAGCCACTTGGGGTCTTTCCTAGGCTGCATCCGCTTCCAGCCAGCAGGCCCCCCACGCAGGCTGGAGGCCTGCTGTCCAAGGTGGACCTGCCCCTCCCAGCCGAGCCACAGAGAGGAGATAGGAGCTGAGGTCCTGAGCGCAGCCGCAGACCAGGTGGCACTGAGCCTCAAGCATCACTGCAGACCCATTGCTCCACGTGCAAGCCCCTCAGTCAGCAAGTGTTCTTGGGTTCCTGGGGTGCCTGCATTTCCCGTGGGGCGATGAGGCCTTCAAGGGGCTCCAAGGAGGGTTTCTGACTAACCATTCATGGCCCGGGTTCCTCAGCGGAGAACCAGCCCCGGGTAAACACACAGGCAGGGAGGTGCCCCGCCACCAGCACCCAGTGGGGAGGTTTCAGGGTAGCCGCTCCTAAAATCAGCGGCATCAGCAAACACTCAAAGCATCCGCCACTTCCGCTGCCCCCCACCAAGAGGACGATCCACCTCCTGTACCTCCCTACCCCACCCCCATCTTCCCCCAAAGAGTTAACAAAGGAATCAGGTCTGTCCACCTACAGCCAGACCTTGACATTCATTGCCTCATCCCACCCCAGGCAGACAGCAAACTGAGGTCTCAGGGGACAGTGCTTGCTGGAGGCTGACCGGCGTCCAGAACCGCCTGAAGGACCCCTGCCTGGCGCTCCCGCCCCACCCCAGGCCTATGGAAAGTCCAGCAAAGAGAATCAGCCCAAGGAGAGTGCAGCCCACTGCCAAGGCCCCAGCCGGCGGTGGGAGGGAGACAGAGAGCTCCCTGCTTAGCAGAGAGCCAGCGGCTACTTTCCATGGAAAAAATGTCTTCAGACCCCCAGAGGCCGGGAGGCCCCAGCCCATGAGTCAAGGCTCTGCTGCAGCCACTGCTGAATCGCTTCCCAGACAGACAGCCTCGACCCTGGCCCCCCACCCCATCCTGAGCCAGGCTCTGTCCCCCTCCCATCCATCAGGGCTGGGTCACAGCGAGGGCCCCCTCCAGGCTAAGCCCCACCGGCAGGCGCTGTTGCCCCTAGCCGGCCCCTGGCCGTCTGCCTCGCCCCAGCACGGGCCCCGATGCGAGTCCCCTGTCCTCCAGGACGTCTACCTCCCACCTGAAAAGTGGGCTTGTTTCGAGTGGGCTCCTGAGAGCCCACAGCGGCGTTGCCCGGGGGTGACCCCGGAGCCTGGCCTCAGGCCCTGTGCCCTTGCTTTCAGGCCTGGCACCAGTCAGCTGCCAGCAAACGCTGGTCGACTGGGATCTGAGTCCCTCAGGCAGACGCTCGCCCATCCTCCCTCTGTCACTGTGCTTCTCTGCTAGGTTTTATTTCAAGAAACATTTCTGAGACCGAACGTGGAGATGACAGCTAAGCCAGGCCACCTGTGCGGACCTCCCTGGAGTGAGTCCTCGGAGATGCCCGGGCTTGTGCCCGACAGGGCTTTATAAGTGGCAAGTGAGGCCCTTTCTGCCCGGGGGGGGCCCCTGCCGCTAGGGCTGGGAGGGGTCTGAGGCTCTGGCGACCGTGGCCCAGAGGCCTGGGCTCTGGCCGGGTGGGGAGAGTCCCCGGAGAAGGGGACTTCGTACCGCTGTGCAGTGAGGACCACATCAGCTCCTGCCGTGTTCCAGGACCCCTGGCTCAGGGACCCGCCCTCTGGAGACCCCGTCCGGAGGTGCTGGGACAAGCAGGGTCCTGGGGACAGGGGTGAACAGAGGTGGGCTGCCATCCTGTCTCCCACTCCAGGGTCCATGGTAGCCAGGGGCTGGGGACACCGTGGGGGTCCCAGACCACCGGCCCCAGGCTACAGGGCCAACTTCGGACAGTGCGGGAGCCGGGGAACACTCAAAGGGGGAGCCCTGAGGGCCGAGTCACCCCCGCAGCCCCGAGGGGACCCTCCCGACGACGAGGCTGGAGTGGAAGCAGAGCAGGCCCGGCAAGGCCGTGACATTTCCGTCCGGGGCCAGCGGGCTCTTGGCAGGGTCGAGAGACACTGAACTTTCCGGGAGCAGCCCAGTGGGCACCCCTTCTCCCTCCCAGGCCGTGGGGCGGAGACCAGACAGCCCAGGACACCCAAAGCAGGGGACCCCGTCTCCCCCACTTCTGCCTATCTCCTTGTGCAAAAGACCCCATGGGTCATCAGCTGGCCTGGCTCGAGGGCCAGGAGCCGGCCTGGGACCTATTTCATGTTGTGTGTGTCCCAGAACCAGCGGCGAGCTTCATAGTTTCCCACTGACGTCACCCGGCATGGTTTGAATCTGAAGTGACTTCGAAACCCTCAGAGACATAATTGCAGTTGTCTTTGCAAAGTGAAATCAGATGGTTTTTCCAAACCTCCCCGGCCCCTGCCTCTTCCCCCACTCCCTCTCGCCCTTTCTCCTTTTTATTATGTTCCTTGGACCACGTCCAGGTGTTTCCTGCAATAGCAACCCTCCAAAAATTACAAAAAAAGAGCAAGAGCGCGGCTTCCTGCCGGCTCGGGTGGAAGTGGCGACGTGGCAGGGCGGGGGCGGCAGCCACAGCTTCAGGCCGGCAGGAGGCAACAGGCTCCAGCCAGGCCACCGGTCCGGACACCCGCAGGACATGGCCGCAGGGCCACAGGGCTCTGGGGGCAGCCCCCATCCCCGGATGCAGGGCCCTGGCCCAGCCGTGGGCCGAACGCAGGCCGTGACCTGGGAGAGAGCAGGGCAGAGCGTCAAGACGAGGCTCTGGGCTCAGGCTGACCGGGGTGTGATCCCAGCTCAGTGGCTCATACACGTGGCCGTGGGAGAGCCACGTCTTCACAGCAGCTGGGCGCCTTAATGACAAGCAGCCTCTGTCCAGGGCTGGCATCGGGGACCACCTCACCTAGACCAGCTCACCTGGAGGCTGGTCCACAGGGCCCATGGGAGGAGGGGCTTTGGAGCCTGGAAGGAGACCCAGCATCCCTCCTGGAAGGAGGCAAAGACGGGGAAGGTGTGTCGGGTGGGGATGCCCTTGGAGCAGCGGCCTGGCTAGACCCGCCGCTGGGGCCCGAGGCACCTCTGGGAGAGCTGGCCCATGAGGACCCCTGGATGCCCCCCGAGTCTTAGTGAGGGCAGCACAGAGGCAGCCCCTGAGCCGGGGGGAGAAAGAGCCAGATGCTGCCTTTGGAAGTCCCGCAGCCCCACCCAGCCCCCAGCGCTCCCCCTTCCGAGACGACTCAGAGTCTGCACACAGACGCAGAGTCCAAGGTCTTACCAGGCAGCGTCCCCTCTGACCTATGTGCCTCCAGGTTCAGAATGGGGTGGGGTGGACGGGGGGAGGCCATGCTGCCACCTCGGTCAGCAGGACCCCCCCCTCAGGGAGGGTCCCCCAACCTGAAAGAGTTTGGCTCTCCCCAGGACTGTAGGATGCCAGTTGGATGCCTGGTGGGCAGAGCTGGGAACCTGGACAGGGGAGCCCTCAGCAAAATGTCCCAGGGTCTGAGGGTGTCCTACAGGGCCTGTTGGACACAAGCCTGCCTGCTGGGGGTCGAGACACAAATGGGACGGATGCCCCCCCACCGGCCTCAGGGCCAGTCAGCAGGGAGACTGACACTGCTGTCCAGGGGCTCTGACCACCCTCGGCTTCCTTGATGCCCTGGAAGGACTCACAGAACCCAGCCAAGCCGCTAAGCTCCTGGCTAACTTTTATTAGGGCAAAAGGACAGATAAAGACCAGCCAAGGGAAGGTCCGCGTGCGGCAGGTCCAGGAGATACCAGGCACCAGCCCCTCCTGGTGGACGTGTGATGTCATGGGTGAGGGTTGCCAGCCAGGGAAGCCCCCCTGAGCTTTGATGCCCAGGTTCTCGTTTGGGGTGGGTCATATAGGCATGGCTGACTGCCCACGTGGGTGACCTTAGCCTCCAGCCCCTGCAGAGGTCAAGCTGATACCGTGAGCCCCTAAGCCCCCCATAAACCCTATCATTTCACAGACTCTCTGGCCTGGCCTGGGGTGCCCCAGGTAGACAGAGATGCTCTTATCAGCAGGACGTCCCAAGGGCTCAGAGGTCCATGCCGGGAGCTGGGCCAGGGACAGAACTTTCTTGAATGTGCAGGGTGTGGGCAGCCCAGGTCTGCTGAGTTAACCTTTTACTGCACAGTGACCGTGACCCACCGTGCACCATATTGGGAGGCAGTCTGCCCAAATGAGCCCAAGCTGGGGAGGCGAGGAGGAAAAGCATCCGGCAAAATTACAGCCGCTGCCAGACACATGGCAGGTGCGGGGGCAAGGATGGCGCTGCCGTCACCTCCATCTTACAGGTGATGGAACAGAGGCTGGATGGGGGCACGGAGCCAGACTGTTCCGGAGCCCAAGTCCAAACCCAGTCTCACACGCAGCCGGCCCCTCAGCAGAGCGAGCTGGGCCCACGTCTCGGCGACCCTGCAATGGGCTGGGACTGACTGCTGGACCAGCTTCCTCTCCATCACCCAAGGGTTCTTCCCTCAGCTCCAGTGACACGAGCACCCTTCACAGCGGTCCCTGATAAACCCTCCCAGGACCCCCGAAAAGAACGACAGGGACCACTTCAGTCTCAGAATGTGCAGCAAGCGTCTGTAAGGGCAGAGGGTGATGCTTAACCTCCCAGAATGAAGCCCCGAAGCTCGGATTCCAGACAACAGAGGAGGGAGGTTTGGGGAAAGGGAGGTCTTCCTGCTGCCCACCCGCATCACCCAGAATCACAGCAGAGTGTCGATTCCAGATAAACCCCCTCTTTCTACAGAAAGGAAAGCTGACACCCCAGAAAGCAGAAGGGATGTGCCTCTGGCCACACAGAGCTGTCACAGCCCTCGGCTGCCCCACACTGGTCACCTCTCCAGAGATGTCCCTGATGCAGGTTTAATCTTTTGATTCTTTGTAGAAACATTTTGGAAGATTCACATGTAAAGGTTTTTATGAACACAGCAGCTTTCCAGGCTGGTCCCTGGGAATAGCCATGGGTACGGGCGGCGTCTGAGCAGCCCTGCAAAGCAGCCTCGCCTGGGACCCCAACAGCAGCAAGAGACATTTCCGTTAGACCTAAGGAAGACGACCCAAGCGGTAGCCAGGAGATCATACCTGGTTACATACAAGTTTGGGGAATCCCCACCTGCACCTCCTTCCTGTAACACCTAAGTGAAGGTTCTGGAAGGCACAGGCACACACAATGGCCTCATAAAACAGCAGTAGGACCAGGTAATACTGTCCAATGGCCTGGCCAATGGCCTGGCCAATACAGCTAAGGTCTATGGCCCACCTATTAGTAGCTAAACCTCTAGACCTTGGTGCTTGGAACTAAAAGATGGCAAAATATCAGCACTGGCCCAGGGGCAGAAAGAAGAGGATTTAAACCAGCGGTTCCTTTAGGAGAACCTGGTGGGAGGTCATTGAAAGTCCTTGATTTCTTCAGACCCTACCTAGGCAACAAGGAATGAAATTAGAAGATTTTCTTTTCCCTACTTTGTACCCAAAGAACTCCTATTTTCCTTTCAGTGTCCAGCTTAAACGCCACCTCCTCTGGGAAGCCTTCCAGCCCCCTCCCCCCTTGGCTGCTCCCTCCTCTGAACTCCCACAGCACCTTGGGCGTGGCTTCCTCCTGGCCCAGATCAGCCCACATTGGCTCCCCTCCCTACATGCAGCCCCGAGAGAATGTTCTAGATTTTCACTCTCCAATAAGCCAGCCACTGGCCACATGTGGCTTTTGAGAGCTTGAAGTGTGGCTTGTACAAGTGGGGATGATGTGCCGTAAGTGTAAAATAGGTACCAAATCTCAGACTTGGTACCCAAAAATGAGTGTCAAATAGCTCATTAATAAGTTTTAGATTGCCCACATGCTGAAATAATAACAGGTTGACACATTCGGTTAAATTAAATATATTGTTAAAATTCACGTGGTTCTTAATGTGGCTACTAGAAAATTTTCAGCCACACACGTTACGTTCTATGGGACAGACTCTGCTCTCCCCTGAGCCAACCCAGGGATTGGCCTATGCAGGTTTCCAGGCAGTGTTTGCTGAATGAATGGACAAATGACTGGGTGCTCGGGGCCACACGCCATTGCCTTTGCCCTGGAGCCTCGGACTCACCCCAGTGAGTGACCCATGACCATCCTGTTAAAACACAGACGATGTGTGAAGTTTAAATCATAGCTCCCTCCTCTGGAGTCTACACCCAACCCGTGCCCCAGGCAGTGTGCGCCTGGCCCTGTGCTGGGGTCTCGGGGCACGCTGGGGAGAAGATGAGGGGTGCACCCCGAGGGGGAGACGGGGAGCTCCAGTGAGTGTGCGGAGGTCTGCAAGCACGCCCTTGGCTGCACCTGCAGGCTCACAGCGGGCTGTGCAGGCAGCGGGAAGGCTGGGTGCTGGCCTTCTGCTCAGGCTGAGAGTCTGCCAGGCCGAGCTGGAGAAGGAAGTGGGAGGCTGCAATGTCCTTCCCTGGGTCTCTGCGGGCTGGCTCCTCACTGAGGCCCGGCCCGACCACGCCGTCTAGGTTGTCTCCCCAGACACCTCCTGGGCTCCCCACCTGCCCCACCACTTGATTCCTCAGAGCGCTTAGCTGGGACCAATGGCCCTGGTACCCAGATGCGGGCGCTCGACTCCCTGCATGGGCTCCTGGCTCATCCCTAGCCTCCCTTCTCCTCTGTTCTCACTCTGAACTGGGAAGGTGCCCGCCTGAGGCTTTCTACAGGCTCCGGGGAAAAGCTGGGGGTGTAGCACTGGGGTCCAAGGTGGTCAAAATTCATAATCGCTTCTCACTCGACAAGGTCTGGCCACAGAGGGAGTTCCCACTGGACCTCCGCTGGGACGAGCTGGGGGCGGATGTCCCAGGCCCCTCCACTCTTCCACCGGTGATCTCCTGCATTCTGCATCCCCCTCCCCTCGGCAGGCAGCCACTGCACCCTCCCCAGCCCACTCTCCACCATGGGGTGTGAGATGATCGCTGCCTTTGCACCTGGTTGTGAAAGTTCGCTCTCTCTTTTTTTTTTTTTTTTTTTTTTCTGCTCTGTGTTTCCAGAACAGGACGTGGGAAAGAAAAGCATTTGGGGAAAAGGAGGGCCCCTCAGCCAAGATGAAATCAGAGATGCTGGTATGGGGCCCCTGGCTACTTCCACCGTCTGGCACAGTCCATTTGGGCAGCTCCGCGGCCCCTGGCATGGGGGACAGAGTGCGGAGGGACAGCACCTGTCCATCACATAGCAGCACGGCTGCTGGATGGGCACTGAGAGAGGGAGGGCTGGAGGCGGTTGCCAGGGAGATGTCAGGGCTTAGCCAATCAGCACCGGTCACCAGGCTTTGTGGTGGGGTGCGCTCAGTGGGGCAATGCTGTCCTCTGGTGGTGGAAGGGGGAGCTGACAGCCCAGCCCTATCTCTGCCATCATGCCAGGTGGAGGCACCTGGTGATGTTTTCCCCTCATTCTAGGTACATTAAAGATACCCAGGTAGGCATGGGTTTCTCTGGGGGGGGGGGGGGCGGGAGGCCGAATACCTCCCTTTGTGATGAGTTTCACAACCATCCTGTACTCCAAGGAGGTTATTTTTACTGGCGTCACCCTCACCTGCTGCCCCACAAGTCAAGGAAAGCTGTTGGCAGGTAATAGAGAGATCACGAAATGGCTCTTTCCTTGAATCTGACTTAATTCGAAGTTATAATCCACAGAGTTCTGTGCACAAAGATAGGCTTTATTGAACTTGCTCAATCAGTAAGTTATTTTGGTTTGGTAGACCCTAAAGTTGCAGAATAGAGGAACTTTCCGCTTGGAATAATTGGAGAGCGCCACCCACTGTTGACCCAGAGAATTGCAACCCAGCTTTACAAGCTGTTGTAACTCTTGGAACAGAAGGGCCACAGCCTCTGTGAGTGGGGCAGCTGGAGGGGTAGGAGAGGGTGTCCAGGAACTGGTGGGATTTCCAGAGCCCTAAGAGGTCCTGGCGGGACCAACAGAATGAAACCACCAAAGTCAGAGGGATGAGTAAATGAAGTCAGCTAGCTCTGGACCTTTAAGCCAGCTGCCCTCTCACACATTCTAGCTCACCCATGGACACAGCTCCACAGAGGCAGTTTTATCAGGCTGGTAAGTGAACAGCCTCCACTCTCCTAAGGCTGTGGCAGAACCAACCCATCAGGCATCTGAATCCTTCTCAACACAGTGCCCCAGGCAGCCCCTGCTTTTGACTGGAAAGGGCAGACAGCTGTCCCTGGAGATGAACAGCTCAGAACAGCCCCTCCATCCACATTCTATTTGCTCCTAACTCATTTGTTTGCTTTGTGGGTTGGGGGGGGGGTTGGTATATTTCTTGTTTTTTTAAATTAAAATCTCACTTATCTGTTGCACCCAAAGTTCACTGGATTTGTACTCACTGGCAAATTCCTGGACCTTTTCATTCAACTTGTCCCACCAGGGCCCTCTGAGACCTCAGGGCCCTCCAGCAGCCCCGATATCTTGGTCCTCTACCCCTTGGGCAGCCTTCTGAGGCCCAGGGGAGCCCCACCTTCTACATCCACATCCTGCCCTGTGACATTCTGCTCCAGAACGGGGAAGCTGATGTGTGTGACTCCAGAACCCAGGGGCAGGGTGGCTGAGGCCCAGGACTGGGTTCTGGGGCTGCCACCACCAGCAGGGCCCTGAGACACTGTCAAGGAGGCTCTGAAGAGCCCACTTCCTGTTCTGTAAGGATGCTCTAATCTCTCCTCCCACACCTACCTCATCCAACCCCAGACAAACCAGAAAACCTTGCCTCCCTATTGGGAAAGCACTCCCACCCCCTAGACCTGGGACCTCTCCATCCCAGGTCCTGCTGACCTAGAACATGAGCGGAAGGTGATCTACCAGAGAGCTGGAGTTTGAGCCCCAAGGGGTAACATATGGTGTGGCCTGGGTGTCAAGCTGAGCCTCCTGCCCCCCTGTCATCCCTGGTGCGTTCCCTGGACCTGGAACCCAGACCATGGGCCTGCCGGGTGGGCACCGGTTGTGAGATGGGACTGGTTTCCACCCAGCAGCCCAACCCTCCCTCACCCAGGCTCTCCCCTATCAGCTGAGTTTGGGGCCTTTCAGGTTGAAACACAAAAGCTGAGCTACTGGATGAAAACTTGTCCATGTGGTTCTGTAACTGGGGTCATGCCCATTCCCAGAGAGCTTTCATTGCTGGGGAAGGGGCTCAGGCACATACAACAGAGACCATAGTTAGTGACCTTAGAGGGGTAGGAGGGAGTGGGGAGGGAGGGAGGTGAGGGAGAGCCAGCCAGCCTAGCAGGTCAGCTCTTCAGCCCCTCCCGTCACTAGACCCCAGCAGACCCCCATCATGTTCTCTCCCTCCATCTCTCTCTCCCCACCCGCTCCTGAATATGGGATATTACACACAGGCTGGATATGGAATCTCTCTGGAAAAGCAACGTCCTTATTCACAACAGCTGGGCTGTCTCGCAAGAGGTCTTCAGTAAACACACTGGTTTCCATAAGTCAGTATTCAGGCCATGGATTGTGACATTTTTTATGTATATATGCTGCTTTAATTTTCTAAATAAACTTTTTTTAATTTTAGAATCGCATTAGATTTATTGGATTGTTGCAAAGATAGTACAGGGAGTTCCCATAGACCCCTCGCCCAGCTTTCCCTCATGCTAGCTAACATCTTACATCCATAGAGCACATTTGTCGTAACTAATGAACCAGTATCAATACGTTACTAAAGGCAACAGCTCAGAGATATTGCGGGTTCGGTTCCAGACCACTGCAATAAGTGAATATCGCAAGAAAGCAAGTCACAGGAATGTTTTGGTTTCCCAGGGCATATAAAAGTTATGTTTACACTGTACTGTAGTCTATTAAGTGTACAATAGCATTAGGTCTAAAAAAATAATGTACAAACCTTAATTTAAAATATTTTATTGCTAAAATATGCTAACCACCATCTGAGCCACTGGTAAGCTGTCATCTTTTTGCTGACGGAGGGTCTGGCCTGGATGCTGATGGCTGCTGACTGATCAGGGGTGGTAGCTGAAGGTTGGGGTGACTTCGACAATGTCTTAAATAAGACCACCATGAAGTCCGCTGCATTAATTGACTCGTCCTTTTGTCAACGATTTCTCTGGAGCATGCGATATTGTTTGCTAGCATTTTACCCACAGTAGAACTTCTTCCAAAATTGGAGTCAATGCTTTGAAACCCTGCTGCTGCTTCATCAACTAAGTGTATGTAATATCCTGAATCCTTTGTTGTCATTTCCACAATTTTCACCGAATCTTCACCAGGAGTAAGTTCCATCTCAAGAAATCACTTTTGATGGCCAAAAAGCCCATGAAAAGATGCTCAACATCACTAATTATCAGAGAAATGCAAATCAAAACTACAGTGAGGTATCACCTCACACTGGTCAGAATGGCCATCATCAAAAAACCTACAAACAATAAATGCTGGAGAGGGTGTGGAGAGAAGGGAACCCTCTTGCACTGTTGGGGAATGTAAATTGATGCAGCCACTATGGAGAACAGTATGGAGGTTCCTTAAAAAACTAAAAATAGAACTACCATATGGTCCAGCAATCCCACTCCTTGGCATATATCTGGAGAAAACCATAATCCGAAAAGATACATGCACCTCAGTGTTCATTGAAGCACTATTTACAATAGCCAGGACATGAAAGCAACCTAAATGTCCATCAACAGAGGCATAGCTAAAGAAGATGTGGTACATATATACAGTGAAATATTACTCAGCCATAAAAAGGAATGAGATAATGCCATTTGCAGCAACATGGACGGACATAGAGATTATCATGCTAAGTGAAGTAAGTCAGACAATTATACCACTCATATATGGAACATAATTTTTTTAAAATGATAGAAATTAACTTCATTACAAAGCAGAAACAGACTTATAGATATCGAAAACAAATTTATGGTTACCAAAGGGGAAACATGGGGGTGGGGGGCGTGTATAAATCAGGAGCGTGGGATGAACATACACACACCACTATATATAAGACAGATAACCAACAAGGACCTACTGTACAGCACAGGGAATTCTACTCAATATTCTGTGATAACCTGTAAGAGAAAAGAATCTAAAAAAGAATGAATATATATGTACAACTGAATCATTTGCTGTACACCTGAAACTAACACAACATTGTAAATCAACTTTACTCAAATAAAATTAAAATTTACAAAAAGCAAAAAATATGAGATTGAAGTTGGTAGATGCTAATATGTAAAGCCTGAGTTTAGGGCAAAGGTCAGCAAACGAAAGCCCACTGTCTCCTTTTGTAAATAAAATCTTATTACAACATACACACTCACAAAAGACAGCACTTCCCTTCCTCATCCGTAAGAAGCAACTCCTCGTCTGTTACAGTTTTATCATGAGGTTGCAGCAATTCAGTCCCATCTTCGGGCTCCACTTCTCGTTCTAGTTCTCCTGCTATTTCCACCACATCTGCAGTTCCTTCCTCCGCTAAGGTCTTGAACCCCTCAAAGTCATCCATGAAGGCTGGAATTGACTTCTTCCAAACTCTTTCAATGTTGATATTATGACCTCTCCCCGTGAAACACGAATGTTCTTAACCGTATCTAGAAGGGTGAATCCTTTCCAGAAGATTTTCAGTTAACTTTGCCCAGATCCATCAGAGGAATAAGTATTTATGGCAGCTGTGGCCTTACAAAACGTATTTCTTAAATAATAAGACTTGAAATTCCTCCTTGATCCATGGGCTGCAGAATAGATGCTGTGTTAGCAGGCCTGGAAACATCATTGATCTCATTGTCCATCTCCATCAGAGCTCTTGGGTGACCAGGTGCATCGTCAATGAGCAGTACTATTTTGAAAGGAAATCTTTTGTTCTGAGCAGTAGGTCTCAACAGTGGGCTTAAAATATTCAGTAAACCATGTAGTAAACAGATGTGCTGTCATCCAGGCCTTGTTGTTCCATTTATAGAGCACAGGCAGAGTAGATTTAGCATAATTCTTATGGGCTCTTGGATTCTGGGAATGGTAAATGAGCACTGACTTCAACTTAGTCACCAGCTGCATTAGCCCCTAACAAGAGAGTCAGCCTGTCCTTTGAAGCCAGGCATTGACTTCTCCTCTCTGGCTATGAAAGTCCTGGACGGTGCCTTTTGCCTATAGAGGCTGTTTTGTCTACATAGAAAATCTGTTGCGTAGTGTAGCACCTTCATGAATGATCTCAGCTAGATCTTCTGGACAACTTGCTGCAGCTTCTCCATCAGCGCTTGCTGCTTCACCTGGCACTTCGACGTTACGAGACGGCTTCTCTCCTTAAACCTCTTCAGCCAACGTCTGTCAGCTTCAGAATTTTCTTCTGCAGCTTCCTCGCCTCTCTCAACCTTCACAGAATTGAAGAGAGTTAGGACCTTGCTCTGGATGAGGCTTTGGCTTAAGGGAACGTTGGGCTGCTCTGATCTTCTATCCAGACCACTCGAACTTCCTCCATACCAGCAATAAGGCTGTTTTGCTCTCCTATCATTCGTGTCTTCACTGGAGCAGCACTTTTAATTTCCTTCAAGGACTTTCCTTTGCCTTCACACCTTGGCAAACTGTTTGGTACAAGAGGCCCAGCTTTAGGCCTATCTCAGCTCTTGACGTGCCCTCCTCACCACGCTTCGTCATTTCTAGCTTTTGATTTAAAATGAGAGCCGTGCAACTCTTCCTTTCACTTGAACGCTTGGAGGTCATGGCAGGGTTATTAACTGGCCTAATTTCAATACTGTTGTGTCTCAGGGCAAAGGAAGGCCCTAGGAGGGGGAGAGATAGACGGGGAACAGCCGGTCGGTGGGCCAGCCAGAACACACACATTGATCAGTTCAGTTCACCGTCTTATATGGGTGCCGTTCACGGCTCCCCAAGCAATTACGACAGTAACCTCGAAGGTCACAGATCACCATAATGGATATAACATTCATGAAAAAGTTTGAAATATGGTGAAAATTCCCCAAATGTGACACAGAGACACAAAATGAGCAAATGTTGTTGGAAAAAAGGCACCAACAGACTTGCTTGACTCAGGGTCGCCACAGACCTTCAGTTTGTAAACAACACAATATCTGCCAAGCGCAATAAAGTGAAGCACCATAAAACGAGGTTTGCCTGTGTTTGTGTCCATAGTTTAATTTTCTTTGTTTTTTCCCCTAATGTCCTCCTCTGTCCCAGGACCCCACCCAACATTTAGTTGTCACGTCTCCTAGGGCTCCTCTGGGCTGGCATGGTTTCTCAGACTTTCCGTATTTTTGATGACCTCGACAATTTTGAGGAGATTGCTCAGGGATTTTGTAGAATGTTTTCAGCTGGGGTTTGTCTGGTGTGTTTCTTGTGGTTGGACTTGGTGGTGGGTTTGGGAGGAAGACCCCAGAGGGGAGGTGCCCACCTCATGCCATCTTACCAGGGGTGCAGGCCATCACCAGGGCTCATCACTGCTGGTGTTGACCTTGATCACTGGCTGAGGTCGTGCTTGCCAGGTTCCGCCCCACCTCCACCTCCATGAAGTTCCTCTTTTTCTCCCTCCCTGTAGAGCCCTCTTTACAAGGAGGTCACTGGGCACAGCCCACGCTCAAGGATGGGGGGTCAGGCTCCACCTCCTAGAGGGCAAGCATCCACATAAATCCTTTGGAATTCTTCTGCAGGGAGATCTGTCTCTTGTCCACCAGTTGTCTGTTTACCCAATCATGTATTTATATGAGTACAGGCCCACAGCTATTCGGGTTATCCTTTGAGTTATCATCCAGTCCAACTTTATTTACTCTGTCCCAGCTCCGGTTGCTACAGCTTCAGCCATTGGGAACTGTGCCAGTCACATCCTGTGTCCCCCTGATGACCCCACTGTCCTGCTTCTGTGGTTCCTGTGGGTTTTTTTTTTTTTTTTTTACTTTTGCTTTCTGGCACAACAAGATGCTCCAGGCTCATCCTGGCCATTTCCTGCCCCAGCCCTAGAATCAGCCATCTCCGCAGAAGCCTTGGTCCTTGCACTGGAGCATGGTGTTAGAAACCAAGATCTGGGCGCTGGGGT
Organism: Mesoplodon mirus; assembly: GCF_964341445.2. Classification (NCBI taxonomy): domain Eukaryota; kingdom Metazoa; phylum Chordata; class Mammalia; order Artiodactyla; family Ziphiidae; genus Mesoplodon; species Mesoplodon mirus. Next base: position 2,942,282 of record NC_138976.1, on the reverse strand, counting down.
GCTCAGGGCTGCTGGGAGCTATTTGTCACTTCCAGCCTCTCTCAGCTGATGGAGCCAGGAAACTGTGTGTATCCTACGCTGGGCTGTGTTTACACATAATTATAGGTATGCTCCATGCAGCCGTCTGTAGGAAGCCAAACCTGAGTGCGTACTGCATCTCCAGCTCTGAGCCACTGCCACGCGGATCCTTCGAGCACCTCCCCTGCTGGTCTATCCCTCCCACTCTAGCAGCCACATGCCAGACCCCCCCACACACACACACCCCACGGCACGGTTCAGTTCCAGTGTAGACATACAGCAGCATCAGATATCAGAGCTGTCAGCCCACAGCCCCGGAAACAGCTTTATCAACTTAAGTGCGGCCCCACACAGTGCGTTTCATCTCTAATTTTACAAACCCCACTCATCTCCAAAGCTGATAGCTCAGCGGCCGTTCCCTCCGCCCTTTCAGTGAGGTTGATTCAGGAAGGTTGTTCTGCCACAGTCTGCACGTCATCCTGGGATTCTCCCAACCTCCTAAGTAATTCTCTTTAAGGCTCCCTGTTTGTTCAGTAAAATCCTGTGGGTTTGGACAGGTTTGCAGTGTCATGTACCCACCAGTAGTCTCGTACAGAATAGTTTCACTGCCCTAAAAATCCTGCATCTCACCTACTAGCTCCCCCACTGGAACCCCTGGCAACCACTGATCTGTTTACCATCTCTACAGTGACGCCTTTTACAGAGTGTTGCATAAATGGAATCACGTAGTATGTAGCCTTTTCTCTTTCTTAGGCTTTTTCACTTAGCAATACGGATTTATAATTCCTCCCTGTCTTTTCGTGGCTTGACAGCTCATTTCTTTTTTATTGTTAAGAGTGTTCCCTCTGTCTGGATGGACCTCAATCTGCTTGTCCATTCACCTACTGAAGGACACCTTGGTTGCTTCCAGTTTTCAGCAATTATGAATAAAGCTGCTGTAAACGTTTGTGTGCCAGTTTGGGGGTAGACATATGTTTTCAAATCAGTTGTGTAAACACAGGGCTGCAGTCACTGGATGATGTCAAGCTTTGTAAGAAACTGCCAAACTGCTTTCCAAAGCAGCCCTCCCCAAGCCCTCTGGAGAGGAGGTGAAGTGCTGGGGGGAGCCTCCCCTGACACCCCTGCGGTGGCAGCCTCTCCCCTTTCTGAGCTCAAATGGCCTTGGGCATCTAAAGAGTTTGGGCCCACCACCCAGCCCCTACCCCACCTCCCTGAGGTCTCGGCAGCAGATGGAAAGGGAGGTCCACAGGCATCTCTGCCGGGCTGCTCCACCCCAGCACCCGGGGCCCCACCTGCCCCACTGGGCAGCCTGGGCTCTGAGCAGGCGGCAGGGAGAGCTCACAATTGCTCCTCTCCTGGCAGGAGCGCCGCCTAGAAGCCGGGAGCCGGGGTTCCACTGCTCAAGCTGAACCCGGGCGGTCACCTCCTCTCCTGGCCTCAGTTTCTTACCTGAGCAATGGGGCTACTCATCTTTGGTGAGATCATTACTCTGCTCTGAGCCTTCACAGCACGTGCTCACTACAGTTCTCACCCAGCCACAGAAGGGAGACTGAGGCCCAGCAGGGAAATGTTTCGTCCACCAGTCTCCAGCCAGGGTTGGACTCCGGGCCTGGCCTCCTGAGTCTCATGCCTCCCCGGATGGCCCCCACTGGGCACTGTCAGCTGCTGGTGTGAGAAGGGCAGGAGGACGGAGGCCCGACTTCGGTGGCCACCCAGAGACCTGTCCCTCCCCAGCCAGAGCAGGTTTCTCAAAGCTACATCGGGACCAGCCCCCGGGGGGGCACGGCGGCCAGAAAAGCCTCTGTGAAGCGCGTTGGTTCTGGGCCCCCAACCCATATGCCCCTCTGGGCTGCGGGCCTGGACTCACCTCTGCCTTGTGAAGACGGGAACCAACTACAGTCCCACAGGCAGAAGCAGCTTTTTCCAGCCCCGCTGGGTGCTGAGCACTGTGCTTCACAGGCTTTGGGTCATAGTGTCCACGGCAGTCCTGCCAGGTTAGGGCAGGGCCCCAGGTGTCCAGGCAGGGAGGGCCTGGGGGTCAGGCTCGGGGACAGCTGGGCCAGGTCGTCCAGCAGGGGGTGGGATAGGGATGTCCAGGCATTCCTGGATTCAGACCCAGGGGCCCTAGTGGGGTAGAAAGCCCCTCAGGGTGAGGCTTGGACCTGATAAGTGTCACCCATGAATGACTGCACCAAGTCCCCTCCCCGGGATCCCCAAATGCCCAGGGCTTGGCCACCCACCCGGGCAGCTCTGACCTGCCCTTGGTTCTTCACCTTCAAGGACACGATGGTGCTGACCTTCCTGGTCCCCCAGGCCGGAACTGGGCCCATAGCCCCGGCCTCCTCCAGACGTGGCCCCAAGCCAAAGCTCCGAGGGCTCCAGCCCCCGCCCCTGCCAGGTCTGCGCCTCTGTGCAACAGTCCCTTCGCACAGAAGTGAAACAGGAAGTGGCGACTTTGGAGCATTTTCTGGATGACCAAGGTCTTGTGCACCTCATCACAACGGCTCTGGGAGGTGGAGACGTCTGTCCTCGTGGTGGGGACGCGGAAACTGAGGCCCAGAGAGGGCGGGACCTCCCAGCCACCTCCCAGCCCAGGCAGAGCGCACAGTAGGCCCTGCTGCCCAGCCCACCCTGGGCATCCATACTAAGCACCCACGCTGCCCTCCCTTCTCCCACCCCAACCTTCTGATTTAATCAGCTTGGGGGAGGTGGCCTGGGCATCAGGATTCCGTGAGGCTCCTGGTGATTCTAGTGTAGGGAATCGGGACCCACTGCAGCAAGGGCTGCAGGGATGGGAGGGACAAGGGACCGGAAGGACCAGGGTGGGCTTCGCCCCAGCACTTCCAGCAGGGGGCAGTGCCGCCTCGCACCTGGGGCAGCTTGCCCCCGAAGCTTCAGTTCTGAGGCACCCAGCGCACCCTTCTACAGGGGTCCCTCGTAACAGGGGTGGCGGACTGGGCTGGTCTTGCCTCTGGGCCCCATCGCCCGACTCAGAACCTCTCCCAGGGGCTCTGTCTGCATCAGGGAGGCTGCCCCGGGGCTGCAGCCCCCTCCCAGCCTCCTGTGGGTGCTCCGGGCATCCATGTAGAAGGCTTCTGCGGCTGGGCGGGGTCGGGGGGTTTGAAATGGCCAGTCCACTCTGACACTGAGTCCTCGAGGTCACCGGCAGTCGGGACGCCTCCCCTAGGGACAAGACGGATGGGAAGTCCACAGGCAGCAGGCTGGCCGTTCCCCTCGTGGACCCAGCCCCACTGGCACGTACTAGGGCATCAGCCTCTCCTCGTCCTGGCTGGGGAGGACTCACCACTGCAGGGGAGCCCCCGTGTTTGGGGGCAGATGGGACTGTGTGGGTAGCAGGGGCTGAGGACTGAAAACGTGATAAGGCCCCTCTCCCTAACCCTCCACATTCCAGTCACTTTCTGCCTGAGGTCTCAACTCCCCTGACCACCTCTGCAGGGCTCTCGTCACTCTGGGTACGGCAGCCCTCGGGCCCTGTGATGACACCTACTCTTCTTCTGTCCTCTGCATCCTCTGCTGGGCATCGGGGCCTCACTGGGGGCTCACCTCATCTTTCCAGGATGTCCCCCCCCATTTCCCACACATGCCCTTTCTCCAATCACACTGCCTGCTTGCTGATGGCAGGGCCGGCCCTTTCCTGTCACTGGGCTCCGGCACCCAGCCCAGAACCTGTTATCCAGGGGAGCTCAGCACAGTTCCATCCCAAAACCCCCCACCCAAATCTCACCTCTCAGGTCACAACCCCCAAGCTCTGCTGACTCATCCTGTCACCACCTGATCCTGCTGGTGATAAACTCATCAAGCCCAGCATCTCTGGCCCAGGGGGACCGCCCTGGGCAGGAGTCACCATGGCAACTGGAGGCAGCAGAGAGGCCAGAAGCCAGGTTGCCAAGCAATGCCCGTAGGCAGCCTGGGTCTCCGCTTGACTGGAGGCTTGCCAGGGGCACAGCCCTCCTCAAGAAGGCAGGTGCCAGGCCCTGCCCACCCGGCCCCGCCCACCTCTCGGCCTCCTCCGCCCACCGGCCCCTTTGCAGCTGCCCCTCCGGGGTGACGTCAGCCCAGATGTGCTCCCTGGAGCCTCTGTCCTGGACCACGTTTGGGGGATGCTGGGCCTGGACAGGTCATCTTGGTCCCTGCCCTGCTGGCCTGGGAACCCGCGGGGAACCCTCCTCTCCGGGCTCTTCCCCGGAGACCTCGGTGGCCCCTCCTCGCCCTGCAGCCGTTGGAGCCATCCCTCCTCAGGGCCCACTTACACCTGTGCCCCCGCACCCTGCCCAAGACACCCCTGCAGGATCCATCCGTGGAGGCCGGGCCCAGAGCTAGGCCAGGGTAGCCAGTGGGCCTGGGCATGTGGAAGGCAGGGCAAGGGGCCCTCAGTGGGGGGCAACCCTCCAACTCTCCAGGCCCCCCAGGGCTGACCCACTTTTCAGACCAAGACGAGGCCCCCACGGCTGGTATTATTTGAGCTTTTATGACAGGAAACCAGAGTGGGCGGTCCCAGCAAGGCCCGGAGGCTGTGGGAGGCTGTCTCCCTGTGCCCGCCCCTCCCAGGAGGTCCAGGGTGAGCTCTGGTGGGCAAGGCCACGCCCTCACTCTGGGGAGGCCCTCCCAAGCAGCAGCAGACCTGGCAGCGGGTCTCGGCAGCAAGGCCTCAGTACCCTGCGTTTCCAGAGTCCTGCTGGTACAGCCTGCAGCCCTGGTAGGGACAGGAGCCGCTGAGTTTCTGTGAGGTGGTGTGTGCGCACACGTGTACGAGCGTTTGTACGGGTGTGAATGCACGTGTCCTCATGTATATACTGTATGTGCACGAGCACATCTAGGGGGGTTACCAGGGGAGCCCCTGCCTCTCGGGCCACAGGCCTCGTGGTGAGATTCACGCCCTCCTGCCGGGGGCCACCTTTGCCCTCGGTACCATGTGTCGGGCGTCACCGGGCGGGCCTCCGGCCCTCAGGGTTCCCAGCTCCAGGACACCCTGGGGCTCCCTGGAGGGTGCCTGCTGGCTGGAGGTGCACGAGAGGGTTCGGGGACCATCACCAAACTGCGGCCGGGCCCAGCCCAGCCCCCAGACAGCATGGGGACGAGAGGGAGAAGGGGTGTCGTTACCTGCTCACTAATGGGGCAGTTTGATGACGTCACTCATTCTGTGGCTGTGTGTGAACCTCCCGCCCGTTCAAGCCAGTGTGGACACCGGGGCTGGGCTCGGCCCACACCCGGCCCCTCGGACGCTGAGGGCAGCCCTCTCGGGAGGCCTCTGGACGGGACCCAGACCCAGAGGCAGGCTCCCGGGAGCTCTGTGATCTGAGAAGACCCAGGAGGAGAAAGGGCCCGGGTGGGGCCCAGGGCGCAGTCTCACCATCCTGGACAGGCCAACACCGCCGTCCGGGGTGCAGCTGGGGCACCTGGTGTGGACCCAGCCCAGGTCAGGGCGAGGCCGGCAGGCCCTCCCCATCCAGGGCGGCCGGAAGCCCCCGGCGTGGCTGACTTCCAGACCAACAGGAAAATCCCACCAGCACAAAGGCAAACTGAATGGGGATGTATTTTTAAACACTCATGTTTTGTTTGTTTCTCCTCTCACGTTTGGCTTTGAGTTTCTCTTTTCCACAATTCTAACACCATTGTTCGTGAATCCCCGGCACCTGCGGCCGCGAAGTTTTCGAGAACAATCACGTGGGGAAGTAAATTTCACAGTCACAGAGTCTCGGGAAGGCCAGCTGGCAACAGGGACAGAACAGAGCAAGGCTTAAAAATTACTCGAAAGGGGAAGAAAACCGTTGAAAGTTTCAGGCCCACCTTCCTGCCCCAGAAAGAAAACATCTACGTGCGGCGGTTTCGTCTGAAGCCCGTGCCCCGTCCCGAGAGCTCCCTCCTCCGCTCCACCCTGCGTGCCAACGTTGACTCAGAAAGCTTTCACCTCAGTCTCTAGAAGCAGAAACAAAACAAGTGCCCCCTCCCCGCCACATCCTCCAAGTATACATGAGGGATAAAATTACATTTGTACAAAAATAGATTTTTTTTTCTACCTTTCCCGATGCTTTAAACATCTCTTTTCTCTGTATTTGTCATCCCCTCTAAGTGTGAGCTACGCATCCCGGCTAAGGCATCCTAAGGACTGGGAACAGCTAAACCTGTTTGCTCCAAAGCATCTTAAAATAGATGCATCTCCTTGCCACGAGATATTCATTCGAACCCGGATTTCAACAAAAGAGGGGTCCTTACGTACTTGCTTACATGAAGCAAATCTGTAGGAAAACGGTGGTGGTGGGGGGAAGTCTTGATTAAAAATAAACAGAAAATGCTGGTAACTGGTACGTGTGTGTGGATGGCGAGCAGGTCTGTGCACACAGGGTCTCTGTACAGCATGTACATTGTACACCACACACCTGCGTGCGTGGGCAGGGACCGAATTCCGTGATGGGGACAACATCAGCTGATTACCCACTGGCTGCACGTTCCGGCCGGGCCCCCCCAGGGGCCCCCACGGAGGAGGAAGCTCGGCACGGTCTCCAGCACTGGCCACCGGCCTGCCAGCCCGAATCCTTCCGGAACACCGAGAGTGTGGCGCCGTTTTCCCCCCCAGGGGACGAGAGGGCCAGGGGCTGACCCGGGAGCCATCTGGGCAGACGTCCCCGGGCAGGCCAGCTTCCAAGGAGACGCCTGACGGGGGACGAGCGGAGTCTGGTTTTGCCAACACCTTCCAAACCCGGGGCGTGGTCGTCTTCACTCCTCGGCCTAGGGAGGCCCATCTGATGTCCAAGCAGGGAGGGGACATGCCGGAAGCGTCCAGCAGGCGGGGACGGGCACAGGATGGCTAATGAGCTGATGTTAGTGCTCTCTTTAGAAAATTAAAGATTGTCCCACCAAAATAATAATAATAATAATAATAATAATTACAAAAAATCACCTTAGTTGAACCAGATTGGTACTACTACTGAAGGTCTGGTTAAATAAAAATCCTACCTCTCTACTGAGTAACGTGCCGTTTCCCCACCATCATCTTTCAGACAAACAGCACTGCATGAAAACGTCGATGACAGCGGACCGAGGAGAGGACGAAAGGGCAGCCCCAAGAGCCCAAGATGCTGCCGTGCCAGCGGGGCCACGGAAGGCTGAGCGGCGAGGGGCCAGGGAGTTTCTGGCTTTGGGAGGGGGTGGCCTGGGGACCTCAGTGCTTTACGGGCAGCCAGCCCACGAGGCCGACCCCCCAGCAAAGCGCCCCATCCTGGGTTTTCCCCACTGGAGCCACCACGTTCCCGAGGGGTCCAGGGGAGCGGGAGGGGGCTGGGCGTGGACAGGGTGCATCTGGCTGCAGAAGGCACCAGGGTGGTGGGCCGGGGGGTGGTCTACGTTCCCAGGGGGAGGGGGTCCCAGAGGGAGGCCCCTGAGGGTGCCGGCGTCCTCCTGCCTGACACAAGCATGCCCCCAAAGGCTGCCAAGACTTGCAGGGAGAGTCTGGGAAGAGGGACAACTGGGCAGGCGTGGGCTCGCCCTGTCTCTGCCTCAGACGGTGGACGGGGCTGGGGGTGTCTGTGTGGCGGGGGATGCCTCGCCTGGACCACCACATTAAGGGTGGGGTGGGGTGCCCAAGAAAGGACGTGTTTGTGGAAGCTTCCACACCCTGGGCCCAGGTGCCTCACGCTTAGCTCGGGCCAGACTCTGGAGGGCCAAGAATGGACCCCCTCCTCCCTAGAGGCCTGGAGGCCGGCACCTCCCCTTCCAGCCCCAGGGGCACCCTTGCAGCACCCGGGGGAACAGACTTGGGGGGAGGGCATCCACAGCCCCCATGCCCACCCCCGCTCTGGGGCCTCTCTGGTGGGGAGCGGCGGGAAGAAGACAGGCATCGCAGAGCGCCCCCCTCGTGGGCTGAGAAGACAGGACTCTCCTCCCCAACCCCTACCCCCGGCCCCCCAGCCCCCCAGCCCCCCAGCCCCCCGGCCCGGCTCAGGCCCCTGCTGACTGACAAATGCTGGGTTTGTGAAGTACGAGGCATGAAAATGGAAAGTCCTCAGACCAAAGGGAGGGCATTACAGTGCAAAAGAGGCCAGTTCAACCTGAGAGACCCCGCCCCCCGCCCCTGCCCCAGGGGCAGAGGGCCTGCCTGCCTGGGTTGGGTGAAAGGTTCAGGGGCGGGTGCAGGGCTGGGTGGGGTGCCCTCCACCAGAGCAGGTGTTGATGGAGCTCCCACAAAGGGCTCCATCAGCCGGCCAAGACGACAGCCGGGCTGGCTGCCCCCGAGGGGCATCCAGCCCCGGCCCCAAGGGTGCTGGCACTCAACGGTTCCTGACCCCAAGAGTCCTCTGGACAGAACAGCCAGCGAAGGGGCCTCTCTACCCAGAGCGCTCCAGAATGGCCCCCTCCCCCGAGCCATGTGCCCTCAAGTCCCTCCTTCAACGTGCACAGCTGCCCGAGGACCCTCTGGGGAAAGTGACCCTCCTCTCCTCCCGTCCCTGTGGGCCTCCTTGGTGGTGACCTCTGCCCTTGAGAGGTCAGCAGAGTCCAGGTCGGCATGGCCCCCCAGTGCTTCCAGGAGGGACAGAGACCAGGCTAGCCCTCCAGGACTGGGGACTGGGGTCAGCCTTGGCCCTGGGCACAGACTGGAAGATTTGGGGGGGGGGTGTTGGTTACCCAGGGCTGGACAAGACCACGTGGGACAAGAAGCTGAAACCAGGACGATGCCAAGAGAGAAATGAGGTGGGGTGGGGTGGGCAGGTGACTCCAGTCCCTGCAGCCTTGAGGTGGCCCCCAAACCCTGCACAGAGGTCAGCTTCTGTTCTGACTGGCTCGGGGACGAAGTTGAAAGTCATCTTTGGAAACAGGGGTTGCTCACCCTTCATTCTGAGGGGAGACAAGGCTGCTTGCCCCAGAGCCCCTCCCGTCCTCCCAGGGGGCAGGTGGGGTCTTTTGCAATGAAATGCCAAACCCCCCGTCCCCTCCTCCCGACTGTGGGTGAGGCCGGGCTGGCAGGCTGCCAGCACACACAGGAGGCAGAGGGATCCCTGCAAACAGAGGACCTCGCGACAACAAAACTGACGGAACAAAGCCACCCTCTGACCGCTGTAGCTCCGGGGGCGGGGGCCTGAGACCCCGTGAGCCGCCCGGGCTCCCCGGGGCTCACACCAGTTCCTGCCACTCCGGCTGCCACCCCAGCATGGCCACTGCCCGGTCCAGTCGAGTAGTACTGAAAATAACTGAGGATGGCAGCACATCTCAGGCTTAGCAGTGACAGGCCACGCCCCCAAGTCCAAACAGCCGGGCAGAGGAGGGGCGGGACGGGCGCGGCTGAGAAGAGCAGCTGGCAGCCGGGCGGGGCGGCGGGACCAGCGGGTGTGAAGGACGGGCCTCGGGCCTACGTCATTTGGTGCGGGGCTTCCAGCATCTCCATGAGGAAGGTATCGATGGGCGTGTCCCCGATGAGTTTGAAGAAGAAGAGGTGTTCCAGGCACTTGAGGCCGATGGAGCGCAGGGCCGGCAGGCGAAGCAGCAGCTTGGCAAACCTGCGGGACAGGAGCCGCGTGAGGGGCGGGCGGGCCCTCCCACCCTGCGTCCTGGCGCCCGGCGGCCCCCTGGGGAAGGGACCAGGCTCACAGCCCCATCCCCCTGAGGCTGCCACGGCAGGAGACCCCCAGGGTGGAGATCCAGGATGAAGGTCCAGTGGCGAGACAGTGGCCGGGCTGGGGCAGGCTGAACAGGGCTTCGTGGGGAAGCTACAACATGTGAGCGTTCTCCAGTGCAAGAGGGAGCCACAGTAGGATTTTAAGCAGAAAGAAGGGCTGGGAGAAGAGACCTGAGTACCAGCAATGCCTCTGGCTGCAGAGGCGCCAAAGGTGAAGCTGCTCCTGAGCTGGGAGCAGGGCTGAGCGCCAACAAGCCCTTCTCAGCAAGGACCAGCCTCCAGGGGGCCCCATGCCAGCGCCCACCTTCCCCAGAAAGAGCTCGGCCAGAGGCACCTGATGCCCAGACAGGGTGGGTGGGAGGGAAGGAGGCTCCTCAGGCCGTGCCCACCCCCTGGGGAGTTTCTGGAGAGGACGCTGGGTGGAGGAGGAACAGGGGAAGACTTTGGGAGCCTCTTGGAAAAGGGACGCCAGGCTTCGTGGCCCCGCTGCCAAGGACAGTTGCCGTGGGGGGCGGGGGGGACGGGGCCACATGCCCCTCCAGGGACATCCACATCTGCCCCCCATGCCGTCCCCATCCCACGTGCTGCCTGGTCTCTCCACATGCCCCTCCAGGGGCCCCAGGGCCTCATTAATTATTAACAGTGTCTGTATTTCAGGGGGAAAAGCCCCGTGCTTGGCTGCAACACTACCCGTGTTTTAAAGGCAGAAATGCAGCTTAGAGGCTGGAACAGGGCCAGAGAACGAGCTGTTTTCTGCTGAGCTGGCGAGATGGGCTAGAGCGGGAAGCCAGGAAAAACAGGCGGGGCTGCCACCCCTCCTCTCCTCCTCCTCCTCCTCCGGGAAGTTTCACTCTAAACCAAACCAGATGAGGCTGAGCAAGACAGTTAACCCTGTGTGGCCCGTGTGTGCCAGTCGGCGGGGTGGCCAGCGGGAGAGAGAGCGGGTGGAATCAGGACAACGGATCTGGAATGCCGTGAAGCCACTGACGCTTCCCCTTCTCCTGGACACCCACGGCGCGCCCGGCACTGTGGACCCAGAAAGGAGACAATTCCAGCCCTTCCGGGGCCCACAGTCGGCCAGGAGAGACGGGCAGGTCTGCAGACCATGGCCGTCTACTCTGCATATGCTTATAAACCACCTACTATGTGCCGGCGTCCTTCCCTGCTAGGGGTGAGCACGCCAGGCCCCTGCCTCTAGCGGTTCCCTTTGGCAGGCGGAGGAAAGCACTGACTTTGTTTACGTGCTTTACGGCGACAAGCACCTACTGTGTGCCCGCACTGGGCCCATCTTTTTGGTGGGGCTACAAGAAAGCGTGAGAGCGTGCCCGCTGAGGCCGGGAGAGCACCTCAATCCCCCGCTGCCCTGGATGAAGGCAGGGTGTCGCCTTCTAATTCACAAGAGTGTCTGGAGGGGTGGTGGCGGGGTCCTGCCCCGGTCAGGGCATCTGCAAAGAGACCCCGAGGTCCGTCCAGGCAGAGGCTGGGTCGAGGCTCACCTTCCTGGCTGCTCGGGGTACTTGTGTTTGCAGTATGCCTCCAGGGACGCGTAGACCTTCTCGCGAAGCGCCTCCACCTCGGCCGGGTTTGAGAGCCCCTTGGAGTCTGTGAGGGAGCAGGGGCCGCAGGTAAGAGCCCTGCCCAGGGAACCTGCCCCAGGGACTCAGAGCCCCCACTCAGACGAGGCTGCCCTGCGCTCGAGCCCTGGCCCTGCTGCTTGCTTGCTGGCCACTTGACCTTGGGCCAGTCCCCTGACCTCCTGCCATTCAGCTGCCCCATCTGTAAAGTGGGATGGGCCTGCCCCCGGGCGGCTCCTGGTTACCATGGCAACCGGGTTGACTCCAGAGGCGTCTGCTGCATTGGGTCTCAGCCCCTTCGAGCCAGATGAAGGCTCCAAACCCTCTTCTACCTGAAACAGCCAGACCCATGCTATGGGGGGCCCTGAAGCCATCCTGAGCCCTGGGACCCTGGCGGCAGGAGACCAGTCTGGAAGGCTCTGCCTGTGGATGGAGATACCCGGGACCAGGGTCGCCAAAACCCCCAGGGCCCAGGGGTGAGGCTGAGAAGCACGGGCCGCCCTGGCTCATCTTGGTGAGCTGTCACAGGCCTCTCTGAGGCACCAAGAGCTCCCGGGCCGGGCAAAGCTTTGCTAAGAACCCCCATGTGCTTCTTCATCTGCTGAGGTTACCCAGCAAGCTGACACTGGACGAGCCTCTCTCTCTGTCTCCCCACTGCCCCCGAACAGCAGCCACCACTGGGCATCTGGATTTGGGCTCACACAGCCCTGAGTCTGGCCCCAGCCAGGCGTGGTCCGTCCTAGTGGCTCAGAGGGCAGAGGCTAGAGCCTCCCTGCTGCTGGCCTGAAGCTGACGCAGCCTCTGGGGGCTCAGCCATGGAACAGGACTGCTGTCGGTTGGCCTGTGAGTCCCAGACCAGGGGGTCCCACACTGGCCCTGTCCTGGCTGTCTGATGTCCTAGTAGGAGCACTGTGGCCCAGTGTGAATGCCATGGTGGCCTGGGGTCCTGGGCACCTTGGGAACATGCCGGGCTCCTCTGCAACTGGGCTCCCCCAGGCCCTGGGGCTTTGCCAGCTCTGGACATCTCCCTTCTGTCCCCAGCAACCCACACTTGGGCCCCAACAGGTGAACAAACGCCAGGAGCCACAAGCCATGCACGACTTCAACGGGGATCCCGCCAGGCAGGGCCGAGACACGTGCTCAGCCTCCCATGCTGGCAGGGTCACGGGCTCCAGCACAGAGCTGGGGAACACACGTCCCTGGCAACGGGCTGTCCCCCATGAGCAGACTCCATCTCCACCCCACCCCAGCCCTCAGCACTGGAGCTGATGGAGGGCAAGGAGTCAGGGCCCGTGACCCCCAGGGCCGTCCCATCCTCCCGCCGCCCAGTCAGCTCCCTGCACCTCCCCCTAGAAGCCCTCAGCAGCCCCAAACCTGCCCCCGGTGTCCCCGTCCACCCCCAGAACATCCGGGCTCCAGAACTTCGGCAGCAGAAGCGCGCAAAGAGGCCGTCTCCTCTGGAGCCCGGGATGCCGGTGCGGGTGGGGCCTCACTTTGGACACAGTGCCCAAAGGCCCGGCCGGAGCCCTCACCAAACCACAGAGGATGAGCTCAGCTGCGCAAGCCTCGTCCGACCTTCACAAGGGCCTCGGGAAGAAGGTGGCATGGCTGTGCCCTCATCGTAAGAGAGACACCGAGGCTCGGAGAAGGGTCAGGTCGCCGACGCTGCAGCGCCAGTGAGCAGCGGGGCTGGGATGAGAGCCCGGGGACTCTAGTCCCCCCTGGGGGGCTGATACCCAGGCCTGGACAGCAGGTAAAGCGGCGGGAAGGCAGTACCGGGGTTGAAGAGGACGATGGCGCGCAGGCAGCCCAGCTCCGTCTTGTCCATCTGCATGTCCCGCATCTTGGACACCAGTTCCGTCAGCACCCTGCGGGGGAAACCGGCACATGCCCACGTCCAAGTCAGACCGGGCCTCTCACAGGGCCCGCCAGAAAAACCCAAAGGGCTCGGGAAGCCCGGTGTGGGCCTGGAGGGCAGCTGAGAAGAGCCAGGAGACTGGGGGAGCTGCCCAGACAGGGCGGGACAATCCCCACACCCAGCCTGTCCCATCCCGCCCCGGGGGCTCCACGCCTCTTCCTCAAGAAGGTCTGCGAATGGGATTTTATCCTGGGGGGCCAGAGACGAAAGAGGAACCTCGTGACAGCCGGGGCAAAGCCCACTGCCACACGCCCCCACGGGGCCTGAGGCCGAGGCCTGAGCGCCGCATTCCTGCCGCTCCCTGGAGTCCGCCCGCGGGAAGGCATTTCCCCAGCTCCTGGCTTCCTGGCTCCTTCCCTGCAGCCGGAGCAGGCTCCGTTCCACTTCCTGTCACCGGCCACTTATTACATTCCCATCACCGTCACCTCTAGCAGCTGGAACCACAGAACTGTCAGCTGGGTGCGTGACTGGGGCTGCACTTCTAAACATCCCCCCCGAGGGACGTGCTCTCCAAAGAAGCCGTCTGCGGGCAATAAATCTGCACTCCACAGCCCCTTTTGGTGGCACTTCTGTACACGAGCTTGTTAAAGGTCCTGAAACATCCCGTGGCAAAGACACAGCCCTACACTGTCTAAACCAGTGCTTGCCCACAGTACGTGGTGCCCCTCTGTTCTACCTGAGCTGTCCCACGGGGCAGCACGGCTCCCACATTTATCCCCGGGGGGCTACAGTAGGGGCTTCTGCTGCTCCCCTCTGACTTCAAGGCTCCTGTACTCGGGGGCTCGCCTGGGACCCCTCCCACCACCATCCCCACCCCCCCAACCCCTGCCACCCGCTCCTTCCCACTCGCCACTCCTGTGCCTCGCCCCCCACCCGAGGGACCCTGGGACGCCCCTCCCCAGCCCTTCCCACTCCGGCTGGCTGAGCTGACACCCAGGTCCCCAGGTCCTCCGGGCTCTTAGGCAAGGCCCAGAGACAGGAATGAGCAGCTCCTGTCCGCCCCGCCTGATGCAGCACAGGTGGGCCATGATTCTGGAGGCACTTGAATGGAGCCCCCTGCCCACCGCCCAGCACTGGCCCCTGGCTGCGTGCCGAGAAGGGGCCGAGGGGCAGAGAGCGGTGTCTCCACGCCAGAAGCGGCGCTGAGATGCAGCCGGGCACCCGGGGACAGGGTGCGCGCGGGCTCACAGGCGCTGAGATGCTTTAGTCTCGGCTCGGAAGAGTCTCCGCCACATCCGACATAACCGTGGAAGAGTATCTACGGCACAATCTACCTTTTGCATTAAACATAGGGCAGCTTCTCTTCCCATGGGCAGGACTTTAAAACGTATTTGGAGAAAAGTAAACCAAAAACGTCGGCTGCGGCTGTCGGGTACGCCCAGAGGGATTTTAATCTTAGTCCTTGCCCTTCTCTGTATCCCCGCAAGTGTAACCTTCGTGAACAGGACAAAGGCCAAGCGGGTCACGGCCGTGGGCTGGGCCCCCACCTGTCAAAGATGGCGCCCACCCCCGCGCTGTGGGCGCTGTTGCGATGGACGTGCAGCCCGGTGGCCAGGAGGATGCCGTCCTTCACGGCTATGGAGCGGTGGGAGAAGGAAGCGATGAGCAGCTCGTTCCAGCCTGCGGCGGGGAGAGCACACGGTCACTGTCGGCCCCAGACCCCGGCTGCCCTGCCCCCGGCCCCGCCGGGCCCCCCAGAGGCGGCGCTCAGCCTCCCAAGCCACGGTTCCCCAAGTGGGCTCCAGGAAACCCCGAGCCCATGACCGTGCCACAGAAAGCAAGTTCCCAAGCACGGACGTTTGGGAAATGCCTCCAGAGTGCGTGCCGTAAAGGCCCTGAGAAGTCCTGCACAGAGCATGTCCTGTAGCGTAGTTTAACCCAGGCTCCCAAACGAGGGTGCCAGGGGAGTCTCTCTCTGCAAGTGCCAGACACGTGTGCCACGGAGCACAAGGGAGCTCCCAGGACCCTCTCCAGGCGGCCCTGGAGCAGCTGCCGCCAGTCTGGCCCCCACGGCAAGCTCCCAGAGACTGACATTTTGTGGATGGCACAGAACAGTGAATTACTGAGCTGAAACAAGGTGTGTTTAGAGCCAAAGGCCAGCTCGCCGCTCTCTCTACACGAGGCCCTGGCGCACACAGAGCAGGTGCAAGGGCTACAAAGAGGGATGGACACGATGCTGTGAGCAAGTGTTTCGATGACCCTATAAACTGAACAGCATGAATCATCCCACAAGACTGTCACTAGTGACCGTCACGGCCACCACTCCCGAGTGCCCTGAAGGTTCTGGGCTGGTGGCTGCCAGTATCACAAGGATCATCCCATCTAATCCTGATTCAACCCTACAAAGCAAGTATTGGCCCCATTTTATACAGAGGAAAAACTGAGGCCCAGGGAGAGGAAGGGGCTGCCTGGTCAGTGTGAATCAGAATCCTCTCCAACCCCTGGTCCCAGACTTTCCCAACCCTGCAGGTCTGACGGCTCTGGGTGTTGGGTTTTGTGTCCCAGAGTGAAAACTCTTCTAGGCACGGGCTCTCCCCGCCCCCAGCTTCAGTGCGAAGGGACACCCCCCTGGCCAAACACCAGGGCCAAGGACCAGAGCGCTGCGAGGGGCAGGACCAGCCCCCCAGCGCCTGCCCTACCCTGCCACTCTGCGAACACTCTGCGTCTCTCCCTCTCATCCACCCCCCACCCGCCCCCCGGGGTCCCAGGATCTCCCTCACAACCCGTTCGGCCGTGGGGTGTGTGCTGAGCACGGAGCGAGCTGTTTTTGCACCTGCTTCGTGCATCTCAAGCCCAGCCTGGGAAAGGGGCTGCGGCCTCAGTGGAGGAAGAAGGCAGAACACACAGACCCCCAAGGGCAGCCCCTGCGAGACCTGCTCGCCCCTCCCTCTCCACAGGGGTCCCCCAGACGGCCCTGCACCCCTCTGAAGGCCACTAGGAGAGACCCCAGACTGAAGCCCTCCTCATGAGGGAGGGGAGGAAAACCCAGGCTGGGGTGGGCAGTGCTGAAGCAGAAGCCCCGGCCCGTGCCCCTTCCCCCGCGGCCTTGCACAGCAGGAGGAAGGCCGCGTCCCCCCCGCGGGGCTCCAAAGCCCCCGCCCCTCTCCTGTCCATGCCTGCCCAGCCCCCGCCAGGCCCCGCCACTCACCTGCCCGCAGCAGGATGACCTGGTCGTCCAGGGGCAGCTCGGAGAAGTGCGGGATCCGCTTGGCCCACTCCACCAGGGTGAAGAGCTGCTTGTCGGCCGCTTGGCAGATGTTGGTGACAGGGTCATTGGGCTGGGGGAAGGGACACCGCGGTGAGCACCGAGCAGGGAACGCGGCCCCAGACCGGGCCCCGCCACACGCCTTACCCGGCGGTGGCGGCTGTATAACGCCCCCAGTGACACCCGCGTCCTATACCCCAGAACCTGCTAATGTGCCACCTTACCCGACAAAGGGAATTCTGCAGACGCGGCCAAGTTAAGGGTTTTGAGATGGGAGATTACCCTGGAAGAAGTGGGTGGGCCCAGTGCCATCACGAGGGTCCCTACTGGAGGGGGGAGGAGGTCAGAGCGGAGAGAAGGCGTGAGGACGGAGGCCGAGGTCGAGGAGGGAAGATGCTGCCGGCCCCGAAGCCGGAGGAAGGGCCGGGAGCTGAGGAACGCGGGCAACTCCAGAGCAGGGACAGGCCGGGCAGCAGCTTCTCCCCGAGAAGGGCCAGCCCTGCCGATGCCCTGACTTGGCCCAGAGACACTGAGCTCAGACTTCTGACCTCAAGATGCGTAAGATACTAAAATCTGTGCTGTCTTAGGCACTTGGTTTGTGGTCACTTGTCCCAGCAGCCACAGGAAGGTCACCGTGCTACAGCCCACTCAGTCCCCACCGCAGCCCCGGGGGGTTGGGGCCAGGTGACCGCGTGTCACAGACCAGACTCGGGGGTGGGTGCCAGCCCCTCCGGTGTTGCTCCTTCCTACCAGACTTGGAGGTGGCACACAGAGAGGGTGCATCAGAGGCCCCTCCAGAAAGTTCTAGCCAGAAGGGGAAGCCCCGGTCATTCTCAGAGATGAGGAAACCTGGGCGGCCTCAGTGGCACCCTGCTGCTTCCGGCTCCAGCCTGTGGGGCTCGGGTAGAGAACCCTCTGGGCCCAGGGAGGGGGGGGACCGAGGCCCGTGCACGGGATGTGGAAACCCCTCATTCCAGAAACCATGACGGCCAGGCAGCCACATGGGGGAGGCCCCCACGGAAGAGCTTCCCCTGACAGAAACCATCCGCCCTCCAGTGACGCAGCCTAAACAACCCGGCCCCGTGAAGGGCCTGCTGAGGGCTCTCGTGGGAGGCCTGGTGACAAACTGGCACCAAGGCCACCAGGGTGGACAGAGCCAGGCGTGCAGAAAGGGGACCTGGGACCCCGGGAGAGGCGGCAGCCGGGGAGCGTGGCCAGTTGGTCTGCGGACCTCAGGGGGAAGGGGCAGGCAGGCACCAGCTGCTGGACGCCCCCGTTGTCACCCGTGGGGGCCAGCCCCCCGCCTCCACCCGCTCTGCAACAAACCTCCCAGGAGCGTCAACCAGGAGTCCACACACTCGCTGGGCCCCGGACAACTCGCTGGGCCCCGGACACCACGTGCCCAAGACACCCTGCAGGCATCGCCCACCCCATCCTGTCTGATGGACAGCGGCAGCCTAGCCCGCACGGGGTCCCGGCTCACACGAGCGAAACACCCTGCAGCTAGCGTGCCAGAGGCCAGGGCCGGGTTCTCGCCGGAGCCACTGCGGCCAGGCTCCACTCCCCGGGGACCATGCTCCTTGCCCTTCCATGCCACAGGGCAGCCCCTTGAGGTGAGAGCACAAGCCTGATGGTGGGGGGCGTGGGGGAGCCATGCAGGGGGAAGCGGGGGGCATGGGGAAGACCCGAGGAGAGCCCCAGGGGTCGGGCCTTCTCCCTGGCCACTGGCCAACGGCCCCCTCCGAGCCCTCAAGGGGCCCAAAGCAGGCCCGGGGCACAGGCTGTCACCCTGAGCCACTCCCTGGCAGGCCGGGGTCTTGTAGGTGAGCACAAAGTCACGCCTAGAGCTGGGGGCGAAGTCTGCCTGCACAGTAGGTGCAGGACTAGGCCTGGGGGGCTCCCCTGGGGGAGGGGGCTCCAGCTCTGCCCTGCTCCGTCCCGCAGGGTGGTCTCTAGCAAGTACCTAACTTCTCCGAGCCTGGATTCCCACTCAGAGACAAAACAGGCCTCATTCAACAGCAGTTTCTGGAGTTCCAGCCCATGCCTGAGAGGGCGGGACCTTCCCTGTCCTAGGAGGTGACAGCGGGATCCCCAGGCAGAGGTCCGAGGCGCCCCAGGCCAGAGAGGTGCCGCTGGTGTCGAGAGAAGGGGCCTAATGAGCCGTCCCCAGAAGGGGACCCGGGCCAGCCCAGCGCAAGCTGTAGCACGAGGGCAGACCCTCTGCCCCGCCGGCCCGCCTGCCTGTCCCCTAGACCCCCCTCCGCCTGCTCTGAATTCGTGGAGAGAGAAAATGGCAGATTTGTTTTCTTCCCAATAACGTCCTTACTTGACAAAATTAAAAGCTGGCAGGCCTGGGTTGATCCCCTGACTTCTCTTTCGGAGGGTTCCGACTCAGTCGTGAAGCCCTCGCAGCCGCCCCACCCTGCACTGGGACCGGAGAGGGGGTGTAGGGTCGGGCCGGACCACAGACCAGACGGACTGCTGAGCATCACAGCCGAGGGGAGTTCTTCTACGAGAGGCGGCACGTCCAGGAGAGGGCCCGCCTTCCCTGGCACACAGCCGAAGCGGGCGTCTCAGAGGGGCCATGGTCCTGGGGCACCACAGAGTGCGGGACGGCAGCAGGGCGGCCTGCGGCCCCCCACAGATGAGACGGGACCCTCACACTCGGAGATGGGGGTGGGGGCCGCGTGAGAGCACCTACGGGCAGGGCAGGGTACTGGGGAACAGCCTGACGGCAAGGATGGAGAATTAACCCACTGCACGCGCTGCGGCGTGGCCCCCACGTACTAGGGGCCGTGAAGAGACACGTCAGGAGCCCTGAACCCACAGAACAGGGGCACCGGGGGGGTCAAGAAGGAAAGGGGCTCTGCGAGGAAGTGACACCTCTCTGAGACTGAAGCCTGAGGAGGAGCAGAGGGAGCGGCACATGCAAAGGCCCTGGGGTTGGGGTAGGGAGCTGGGCAGGTGTGTCTGGTGCCGTCTGGGCCACTGTCAGCCAGGGACAGGACGGAGGGAGCCAGGCCTGGGTGACCTCAGGGCCTGCCTGGATGACCTCAGGGCAGGCCACAGGGCTGCGGTCCCACCCTGACCGCACACGGGAGACACAGATGAAGTCTGGACCTCACGCTGCCCGCAAACCTGGGGCAGACACAGAACCCCTGAAACCCGGCTGGACGATGGGCCAGAGACAACACGAAGCTTGAAGGTGACCATAAAGTCCTGGGCTTTGAGCCAAACAACCAAAACCTCACCCACCCGACTGGGGACATTACAGAGGGGGTCTCCCTCCCAGGAGCGCGCCCGGGGCCACGGTCCCCAGAGCAGGGCGGGTGTGCACTCACCGAGCTGGGGTTCAGCCCCACATTTGCCTCCACGTACGTCTCGGTCTTGGGTTCGACGGCCAGCTCGGCCTCCAGGATCTTCTCCACCGGCATGTCCTCGTTGGCGCTGCTCGTGGACTCCACCTCGTTCTCAGCCCGGTCCTTGCCGCGCTGCCGTTCCTCCTGCACAGCTGAGGCACGGGGAGGCTGCCAGTCAGCCCGCAGCTCCCGCGGCAGCCCCTCCGCCGCCAGGGCCCGAGCGGCGCGCCCACAAGCTGGCCGGGGCCGGGGAGAAGGATGCTGCTCAGAGCCGGCCAGACTACGGCCCCCTTCTCTGCCCCAAGCCTGGCCTCCTGGAGGCTGTGTGCTCTGAGGATAGAACACGCTGCCTCTCGTTAATTCATCCACCTACTGGTCACACCAGGACCCACCCAGGGCCAGGGCAGATGGGACCCAGCTCTCAGGAAACTGACAGTTCAACAGGGATCCCAACGTGCAGTGAGAAGGGCTTTGATGGGCTATGGACTGAGGCAAAGCCAGGAAGGCTTCCCGGAAAAAGTGACAATGAAATTGAAGGAACAGGAAAAATAGGGAGAGCACTTCAGGCAGGAGAGGTAGCGTGTGTCAAGGCCTAGAACCAGAGCAGAAATGCTGCTGATGAAAGGGCCTCTTACGTCAGCTAGAGAGCAGGACAAGGAATGCAACGGTGGGGGGCGTGGCCGAGAACAGGGTCCAATGTGCCCCAGGAAAAGGATGGGGTGAGATGCAGATCTCTGATGGTCCCTTTCTGCTGCGGGGAGGAGAGGGGCTGGGGGAGAGCGCAAGCTGGGTCAAACCCAGGCTTGAGACGGGACAGCCTGGGCCGGCCGGGTGGGTGCGGGGCTCCAGCACGAGGGTAGAGACTGAGCAGATGCTGCAGTCGGGGCAGCCTAGTTTCTGGGAACCCAGGGAGAGAAGCTGATGGGAGGAGGCGGAGACGGAACGGTTCATTCCAACACGTCCCCGCAGAGACCCACGTGGGAGGAAGGCCGAAGGGACCAGGCACCCCACGGCTGGGCATTCACAGACCCTCGACTTCGCAGCCCATGCAGCTCAAGCGGCCCTTTCCCAAGAGGGGCCGAGACCTCCCTGAGGTCACCCAGCAGGCCCAAGGCGACGCTGAACCAGAACCAGGCTGTGGACCCCACCCAGAGCCCCGCAAAGACCCAAGAAGGCTCCCGGGGGCTTCTGCAGCGCCCTCTGCTGACCCTCACAGCCCCCCTTCCTCTGCTGGGGACACCAGGGGCCCTGGACCCGGGGAAAGGAGGCCTGGGCGGGGTGGGAGAGGCTGCCCACACAGCACCAGCACGGGGGAGTCCCTGGGCGTACTGGGCCTGTGCCTCCCCAGGGACGCGCCAGATGCCACTAAGCGAGGGCCGCAGCACCGGGACGGGGCCCACCACCGCTGCCAGCCGCCCTCCCTTGGTCCTGCTCTGCTGAGCCAGAGCAGATGTCCAGACGTCCCCCGACACTCCCAGGGCGCCCACGGCCTCCTCAGGACCAGCTCCGCAGCCCCCACCCCACACAAGGCTTCCTGGGGTCCCTGGAGACCCCAAGGCAGAGCAGGAGCTTGTGCGAGGCGACTTCCCGAGGGCAGCAGTGAAACCTCTGTCACACACTCCCAGCCCCACAGAGGAGAAGGCCCTGCACGCAGCCCCCAGCATGGAGCCTTCCGGAAGCCGGGAGGGTGCGGCCCCCTCGGGGGACTTCCCACGTGCCATCACCCCTCTGGGCCTCAGTCGAGGCTTACCTTCCCCTGCAGGAAGTCTGGACCGGGCAAAACACAGTGCCCTGTTACCGCAGACGCCGCTGTCAGGGGACTGCCCCCCGCGTACCTCCAGACCCACCTGCCCTGCCCAGCGCCGGGGCCCGAGCTCGGGGCTGCCTCACCCCGGGCCCTCTCACCCTTGGCCTCAGGTGGGTCTTGCAAACGCAGGGGACCAGCAGGAGTGAGGAGGGGGTCCGTGGCTCTGGTGCCCGCCCTGCCCGGCCACGGTTCTCAGCGGCCACTTCCTCCTCAGGCCACAGCTCTAGGGGCTCTGCCGGCCCACCCCCACTCCGTCCTCCAAGACTGGGGGTGTGAGGGCTCCCCTCTCCTGCTCCCTGGGGGCCCCCTGGGCCCGTGCGATTCTTGGAACATCACCCACAGCTCTGCAACAGTCCGCATAGACCCCTGTCCAACACGCCGGCCCCGCCAACGATCGTTCAGACCCTCTCCGGGCCGCGGGGCTCCCTGAGGGCCGGCCCTGCATCCTTCCCGCATCCACAAATGACTATTTGCGGATGGCCCCTGCCAGGGGCTGCGCTCTCCAAGACGCAAACGCTGACTCGAGTGAGACATTTTCCATCCGTGTGGCGAGACTCGGGACCGGGGGCCGACCCACGCTTCAGATCCGCCAGCTGGGCCCCAGAGCCAGGCGGGAGGCCTCGCATCAGAGTTTTTGCAAGCCTGGTGCTTCTGGAAAGTCTGACAGCTGGTGGGGCTGGGTGGGGAGCTCAAGCTGGCTGGCCTGGCTCTGGCCTCTTCCGACACAGCGGATGCTGGGCTGGAGCAGGGCACTGCCTCGTGTCACCGTCTGCTACGGGGGACAGGGTCACAGACCAGAAGAGTGGACCCGGTGGGCGGCAGCCACACAGGCTGATCTGGACCAGCATCCGGAGTGATGGGGACCCAGAACCCTGGCAGGCCAGTGTCCCTGAGACCCTGAGGGTGGGGGTCCCCAGGGTCTGTCCTCTGAACGGAATCCTAAATCCTCAGAGCTGGGACACAGCTGAGAGGCACGTTTTAGCAGGTGGGGAAACAGGCCCAGAGCACCAAAGGGGTGCGGCTGAGCTCTCAGGAGACCAGGCGGCTTCAAGCTACAGGCTCTGGGATCAGAGCCTGCCCCAGCTGCTGTGTGGTCCCGGGTGAGTCCCTAGCCTCTCTGTGCCCCAGCTTCCCCAGCCACAGGGTGACAAGGACAGCACCGGCCTCCAGGCTGGATCCGCAGGAGGCACCCTCAGGACGCTCGCGGCTTCGTCCCCGCACACGGCCCCCGGGACGCGGCCCAGTTAAGGGGCTCTCCTCCCCTTCCAGACGGGGCAGGGTGGCAGGTGGGGGTCCCTCAGCACTTGCCTCCTGCGTGGGGGCATCCGGAATTAATTAGCGAGCGCTCTGTGAAGCACTCTGAAGCCATGAAGGGCCGGGCTGCTCTGAGCAGTGTCGTTACAAATATTATTGTTTTATTTAAACGGGGGGGGGGGGCGGGGGGGAGGGGCTGGGGATTCATGCTCTGCCAGCTCGACCACCTCTCAGACGTAGCTGTGTTTGACTTATGTCCACGGGCGCCGGGAAGCCTCGGGTGGGAGGCGTCGGCCAAGACAGGGTCTCGTTATCCTCCCAGCCCCGAGCCACGGGCAGAGGGGCCGGCACGGGGAGGGGACGCTGCCGGGAGGGCAGAGGAGGCCGGGCCCCCACGTCAAGGATCCCCAGGAAAGCCCGCGGGGCCGACCCTCCCCCAGCAGCCAAGCACGCGCCTGGGAGGGGCACTCAACGCCCAACATAAGCGGAGTCCCCGGCGTCAGGAGACAGCTGGTGCCGGACGGCCAGGGGAGCAGCAGCCCACAGCCAGGGCGGGACCCCCTCCCCCGACCTGCACAGCGCCCACGGCCGCCCTCCGGCTCCTGGAAGCCGGGAGGTGGGAGGGGTGTCCGGGCGGGGTGGGGGTGGGGGTGGGGGTGGGGGGACCACAGGACTGCCGCCTCCTTTGCTTTGGCACCGCCAGCGGCTGGGCCCTTCCTCCATCCCCTGTGTGGTCCCCGGGGCAGGCAGGGCTGGACGTCTCCAAGGGCTCTGGCCCGGCTGCCTCTTCTCAAGGCCGGAGGGGCATGTCCCTGCCAGAGGTCACAGGGCGAGTTATGTCCCTCGAGCTCGGAGGACACATCCCTCCTTCCCTCAGGGGGCTCAACCCAGGACAAGAGGCCTGCACACAGAATGATCACGTGCAACATACACGGGCACGCACACGGGTTCACACACTTGCACACACGCTGCGCCCCCCACTCTCTGACCGCGCCACCTGCCAGGCGCGGGGCTGGCACCCACCACGTTCCCCCCAACAGGCCCTTCGGGGAGCCTGCCAACACCCCCACGCACCGCGAGGAAACTGAGGCTCGGAGAGGCAAGGCCACGCGCCCCACATGGACAGGGAGGCGCGGGAACCAGCGGGGGCCTCTCCGCAGCCGCTGCGGGGCCGTGCCTGCCTGTGCACACACATCAGGCGCTGCCGTTTCCACACCCCAGTCCCTCGGGGGCAGGGGATGGGGCGCAGGAAGGAAACGGGGAGAGGCCTTCCTCAGAGAGGAAGAAGGAAGCAGAGGCGGGGGCAGCGGGGTGACCCTCCAGGCTGCTGCTGTCAGGTCTCCCCCCTCAGACGGGAGCCCCGGCAGGCCCCCGAGTCCTGCAGCTGCACGCTCAGCAGACAGGCCCGGGCTCAGCCTGGGGAGGGCTGGCCCGCGGGGCACCTCCCACTTGGGCCCCACCAACCCCGGAATGCTGCGGAACGAGCCCCCGGGGGCTGCGTGTGTGCGCACGCCCCTGCCGTTGCCCGACACGAGACGCCGTGGGCCTGCCGCGTCCCTCGTTACCAGCACGGGGGGCAGGGTGCCCGTCGGCCCTCCCTGCGGTCGGCCAGTCCAGGGGCCAGCCCAAGCCTGTGCCCCACCTGCCCCAGGGGTGTAATCACAAGCCTCTCCCAGGGGTCGTGCGGCACCGAGGCCAGTCGGCATGGCCGCCCGTGTGGGGCTGGCACCTAGGAGGGCTCAGGCCAGCCCTGGGGGCGGACAAGCCACATCCTGCGTGCTCCCGGCCAAGGCTGGGGTGGCACTCCGGGCCCCCGTCCCCCTGGGCCCCACTATGCCCCAATTCATGCTGCCACCAGCCCTGCCACAGCCAGGGAGCCCTCCTGGCGGGGGTCGCCCCAGGACAGCAGAGAGAAAGGAGGCTGTCTCAGAACTGAGCCCCCTGCAGGGCCGGGGCCACCGGTCACTCCTCCCGAGAGCGAGGCAGTGGGCCAGGTCCCGCAGGTGACAGGAAGCACGACGGGCGCTGCCACCCACGCCAGGACAGAGCCTCCTCCCGGGGCCCCAGGGCTTGCGGGCCGCACGGCAGCGGTGAGTTTACGTTGTGCTGGGAGCACCAGAGGGCGGTGTAGGAGGGTCTTGACCGCCTGCTTGTGACTTATAAATCCAGCAGGATGCAAGGGGGTGGGGGGGGTCCTGATGGGATCAGGTATTTATCTAATGGCCCATAAATCAGGTCTCGAGGGCCGCACTGCCTCGGGATCGTGCCCAGCGCTCCAGATTTATGCACCAGATGGAGAGACGGGCAGCGCGGCTCCGGCCCAGGCAGACGGGAGCAGCCCAGCCCCGCCAGTGTGGCCCTGAGACCTCCGCGAGCGCCCCTCCCCGCCGTACCCCGTCTCTCTACCCGGGAGGTATGGGAACAGTGTCACAGCACCACGGCTGAGAGTGTGTGTGACAAGGACAGGGTCCCCAAAGAGGCTCCGCACACAGCAGGCGCTCCTAACAGCCCCCGATGAGCACAGGGCAGGGGTCAGACCCGGTGCCTCCCCAGCCCCGAGCCTGCAGCTCCACTGGGACAGGAGAGGGGTGTCATCCACTCTCCCCCAGGTCTTGGGGGAACAGGCAGCTGGGGTCTGCCCAAGGCTCATAGGTGGACAGGCTGAGGGGGCCTTAGGAGGGGGTCAGCGCTTACGGGAAAGCCCTGGGGACCCGTGGACGGTCACTCTCTGGGGCCCCACAGCGCGCCACATCCACGGAGTTTCTCGGCCTCGGCATGCGCTGCCCCCACCAGCTGGGCACGGGTCTGCCAAACACCCTTCCACTCTTCTGGTGTCAGCTGGACATCTGCCCACCCAAGCCTTGCCTGATGCCCACGGCTGGGCCAGGGGCCTACTCTGGGCTCCCACAGTCCCCTGGGCTTCCCCCAAGGCAGCACTGATCACACCTGGGGGGCCCTGCCTGGCTGTCTGACGGTCACTTTGAATGGATGGATGCCCATGGCTCGCTGCTGTGTGCCCAGCGCCCGACGTGGTACCAGGCACCAGGGGTGGCAAGCTCAGAAAGCAAGTGATCTCAGTCTATATTGTGGTGCCCACAAGGGAGCCCTGAGCCGCACGCTGCATGTCAGGGCCCCACCTCCCCTCAGCACACTGGCACCTGGCCCTCTGGCCAGGCTCCGCATCTGGATGCAGACGGATCTGCTGCCCAGCACACCCTTGCCGCCTGCCCGAGTTTCCATCCTTCAGGAACCACGCTGCACTCACCACCTCCAGGAAGTGCACCCTGACTACAAAGGGTAGCCAGAGGAACCGGGGCTGGGCACAGGCCTCCCCCAGCCAGGCACATGCTTCCTCTGCCCTCTTGCTGGTCTAAAGGAATAAGATCTGCACTGGAAGCCAGAGGCCCAGGCTCCAGCCCGACACGTGATCTTGGACAAGCCCTGGACCCTCTGGGCCTCAGCTTCTCCACCCACACAAAGAAGGGTGGGCCAAGGTCTCTATGGAACACGTACCCTGCTCAGGAAGGCCTGGAGCCCAGGCCGGCCCCTCGCTCACACTGAAGCCCGGGAGGTACCCCGTCCCTCACCAGCGGCTACCACCGAGCCCCCATCACATCCCTGCACTGCACAGGCAGCCTCGCGGCCTCAAGGAGCAAATCCTGCAGGACCACACGGCCCGGCTGAGGTTTTGGTTTCTCAGCAAGAACAAGTGGGGCTGAAGAGATAAACAAATGAAAGGAGATGAAAACTGCAGTCCCCACGAGAGGACAGTCCTCGGTGGTGAGACGCCAGCCCGAGACCCCCGACAGGAGCCGGTGGGAAAGAGGTGGAAAAACACAAGCCACGCGTGGACCATGGGGACAGCCGCAGCGGAGAAGGGACCGCAGACAGCACTTCCTAAACCCAAGAGGCCTCAGGTACGAGACACTCAAGCAGGGACGCAGACCAAAACTGAGAGAAGCCACCCAGAATACAGGAGCCACCAAACCTGCGCTGGGGAAACCAAGGCCCACGGACGGCAAGGGGCTACGAGGAGCCACCCTGGGCTCAGGCCCAGGTCTGGCTGGACAGCTTGACAATTTCAGCGACCTCAGGGGAGCGGCCTTTCGTGCTACACGCCCCCACCTGCCCCTAATAAATGTCACAACCCAAGGCTGAGAGACCCGCAGCCCGAGTCCCTCTACTGGGAGGACCTGGGGTCGCAAGGCACCCCAGCCAGGTCTGTAGGAGGAAGCACAGCCCAGGACAAGCTGGCGTCCAGCAGGCTGGGGACCGTCCCCTACTGAGCAGCGGCACCAAGGCTCCCGGACCCGCATGCACGCTTTCCCGGGCTCGTTCATGCAGCGCCCGCATCCCCCACCCCCAGCCTGGCTCTCGCTGAGCTTCTGCCTCTGCCTCTCCCAGAGCCCAGGCACTCGGCCGGGCCCACTATGACCTTGAAGAGGCTCTGATCAATGTCTGTCCCCAACGGGGCTGGGAGCCGCCAGCAGGCAGGACCGAGAGCGTGTCCTCTGTAATCCCAGAGCCTAGCACACAGCAGGTACTCAGGAAAGAGCCGGTAAGTGAGCTCACAGCCCGCGGAGATGTGCTTCCAACAGAGCAGCAGCCGCCTCTGGAGGGAGCGAGCACCCCGTCATCAGAGGTATGCAAGGAGCTCCGCGAAACTGCCAAGTCCAGAGCCACACCCTGTGCTCCGAGAAGGGAGAGGGCCAGCACCACCTACCTTCGCGCTTCATGCCCATGGCCAGGCACTTCTGGTAGCGGCAGTACTGGCACCGGTTCCGCTGCCGCTTGTCAATCAGGCAGTCCTTGTTGTCCCGGCAGGTGTAGGTCAGGTCCTTGCGCACCGTCCGCTTGAAGAAGCCCTTGCAGCCCTCGCAGCTGTACACCCCATAGTGCTTGCCTGCAGGTGGGGCGGCCGTGAGCACCCTGCGGCCAACTGGCAGAAGGGGCTCGTCCCACTGGGGTAAGGGAGCCAGCCTGGGAGCGCGGCAGGGCTGCGTCCCGGCCCCGCCGAAGACCTGGACCCCGGGGGTCCTCGCCGTCTCCGCGTCTGAGCCGGCGGCCCGAGGAGGTCGGCCGTCCTGCCCCCAGGGCTGGCGGGCTCGGGAGTGGGATGTGAAGGGCCCTTCACCCAGGCACAGCCCAGAGAGGGGCACAGCCCTGCTGCCCTCATCGTCACCACCACAGCTGCCTCGCCTCTGGAAGCCTCAAGGCCACCCTGCCGCTCACCGTCTCCCGGACATGGATACACTAGAAGGTCCCAGGTGAGCAGCTCGGAGCTCCGAGCAGCCCCTTGTTGGCCGGGGGCCCTGCCGTCCCACCGTGCCCTCGGCGGCTTACCTGAGGAGCGGTCCCCGCAGATAGCACAGATGTGCTTGGTGAAGGACGCCATGTTCCCTGAGGGGTGGGCCGGGACTTTGAGGACACCGTTGAGGCCCAGCGGGGGCTTGATGTCCTCGCTGCTGCTGACGGGGTTCATGGGCGAGTTGAGCTGAGGGAGGGGAAGCCGGGGTCAGCCCTAGCAGGCCGCTGCTAGGCACCTGCTGCTGGGCCAGGACCGTGCTGCCACACACCCCCTTTACTGAGAGAGAAGCTGAGGCTCCGAGAGGGGCCTTGCCCACCCCAAGCCACGTGGAGCGGCAGGGCCCAGCCCCGCTGAGCACCGGCGGATGCCTGGCACCACTTACTCAGCCAGGCCGGAGGAGGCCGTCCTGCCCTCAGGGCCCGACCCTCCGGCAGGACCCCAGGCTCGAGGGAGGACCCGCAAGGCCCCTGCTCACACCCTCTGCCCCTCGCCCACCTAAATAAGAACTGCCTGCCATTCCTGGGCGCTCCCCCGACAGGACAGCGAGAGTGCTGGGACCCTCTGGTGAGGCAGGCGCTTTGGGGACTCCCAACCCATAGATGGGCGCTGAAGCCTGGTCCCAGCAAGGAGGGAGGAGAGCCAGGGTCCACGAGCAGGCCACGCTGCCCCGGCCTCGGCGGGCAGGGTAGGGGTCTTGGATCATGTGACCCAAGGAGAGAGGGAGGAGACGGCATCCCTTACACACACACACACCCCCCTCCATCCCTCCCGCCATCCTGACACTGCTCCAGGAAGAAGCGTGGGAAACTCACCAGTCACCCTGGCAACAGCGGCCGCGGCTGCAGTGACACAGCAGTTTTGGTTCCGCTGCGCCCACCCCAGCTCTCCCATCGGCGCCAAGGGCCCCGAGGTGCTTCCCACCGCATCCTGCGCGCCAGCCGGTCCCCACAGGCGCCAGGACGCCAGATGGGCGGCCCCCCAGCACCCCGACTTCTGTAAACCCCTGACAAAGGCGGAAGTCGGGTCCTACGATGTCTCTGGATGGACAGCAGCTGCCACACTGCCCCCTGGTAGCCCCAGGCTGGGCCCCTCCTGCACAAGGGAACCTCACCCTCTTCCTTCCCCGTGGCCCCCAACCCCCTAATCCCATCCCCCTTTCTCATGGGACGGGAAGAGCCGGGTGCTCAAAGCACAAACCATCCCAAAGGCTGTTTCACACCGGCCCCAGCGCCTGCAGGGATTCTTCCAGCCCTGGACAGGTCTGGATTCTTCTGCTCAGGTGGGCTGTGGCTCTGTCAGGTCACTTAACCCCACGGGACTCAGGGGGGCTGCAAGGAGGCCGGGAGGCCAGCCCCGGCCACCTGGGGCTGTCAAGATGCAGGAGGTGGGGCTAGAGGGCGTCCAGAGGACCCCACTGCACCCAAGAACGCGCAGCCCACACCTCCGGCCGCCCCCGCAGGACCTGCAGGCTTCAGGAGCATCTCCCAGATGAGCCTCAACTAAGCAGGGGCGCCGACTGTTTGCTAAGGGCCACTGTGCGTGGGATTTGTCACGTGGAAAGCCCCTAGTGAGCAGGGAGAGCTGCCCGCCCCTTTCCAGAGTGGACATGGAGGCTCAGGGAGGTCAGGGGACCAGCAGAGAGCCCATGGGTGCTAAGTGGCCGAGCAGGTGTGAGCTCAGGCCCCTGGGAGCCACAAGCGCTGAGGGACTCACTCCCTGCACACTGCAGAAGGGACAACGGGGGCCCCAGGGGACGGGCCAGCCCAGAGTCGCTCGGTGATCCCATCCACCAGACCATCCACCGAGCGTCCAGCCAGGCGCCTGAGGCCCCGAGGAACACGCCCTGCCCAGCCTGCAGAGCTCGCCCACGGTGGTAGGGGGAACGGCCACAGCTTATCGCGGGATTCTGCCTCCTCTATTCCCTGTGTGACTGTAGGGAAATTATCTAATCGCTCTGGGCCTGACGCTCCTCGCGTAAAAACTGGAGAAAACCTGAGGGCCTCCATCCCAGGGCTGCCATTGGGATAACGGAGCGATTCACGGGCAGCGCCAACAGCAGAGCTCATGAAGCCAGCCTGGGGCGCAGCAGCCTCTGCATTAGTACTCGGGCTTCCGGGGGCCGCCGCTAGGCCAGCTGGGCCGCGGACAATGGAAGGCGGCGTCCCAGGCAGAGGGCCCCCCCCACCCCCAGAGCAGACGTCTGGAGGTGGGGAAACCAAAGGACTGTTGGGGAAAGGGCAGGAAATCCGTGCGGCCGGGAGTGGAGGGTCAGCAGCGGGGGCCGGGGGCAGGTCTTGAGGGGCCACTGAGCGTGGGGGAGCAGCGGGCGCGGGCTGGAGGCTGGCACAAGGCCTCTCTCGGGCTGCGGGAGCCCGGCCATGACTCCACACGGCTCTGGATCCGCTAGGCAGTACCGAGGAGAGGGCGTTTCCTCTTTCTGTGGTTGCCCAAAGCATGCCGGGTGGGTAGGGGCCACCTGTCCTCTGTCCCAGGCCCCCACGTGCAGGCCCTCGGGACTGGCGCCTGTCCTAAGGAAACAGGCAGGCCCCGCAGCACCAGGGAAGCGGCTGCAGGCAGGATAAGTGTCATGGCCAAGCTGGCTCCCAGGCCACACGCTGAGGGCATCCCTGGCCCTCCCGGGCTCAGGCTTCCTTCCCGTGGGCACAGCAGTCAGCCCAGAGGCTCTGGAGAGCCCTAGGAGACCCTGCACGTGTGTGAAGATGTAGGCTGGTTGTAGCCCCATCCTCACCCCAGGCCTGGGGCCTCCACTTCCCTTCTCTGCCTCAACTGGTGGGTCCTGGCACGGCCGCCATGGCAAGGCTGAGGGGGACCGGGGTCGCTTTTCTCCCTCCCTAGCCCCAAGCTGGTGGGCCTTGGACTGGTTCACAGCCCCGAGGACAGAGCGCGGGGTGTCTTGTTCTGCCAGGCACGCACACCCACCCACCGTGGGCTCAAAGCCCCCCACCTATGGGGGATGGCTCCCCTCCTGCACTCCGTCCCGTGTCCTAGGAGACCCGGGGCACCCACAGCCCCTTCTGGAGGCCAAAGACTCCCTGGCGTGCCCAGGATGGGGGTCCCATCCCATTTCCCCTTTCATATCCTTGGCACGTATTTCAGTTCCCGCGGAGCCTGCAGGACTTACTGAAATAACCGCCCGGCTCCATCAGGGCCCCCCAGGTCTCCTCGCCGCCCCTCTCTTCCACGCCCACCGTGCCCCTCCTTCCCGGCCCATGCTGGTAAGGCCCATCACCCACGGTCAGGACGGGGTGGCAGGCCCTTGGCCCCGCCGGCCTCCGTCTGCCTATCAAGGCAGGTGGCAAACCCTATGAAGCACACGTGGCCTGCTGGACGCCCCATCCCAGAGGCCTCCCAGCCGTGGTGCCCACAGCGAGGACAGGCAGGGACCATGCAGGTCCTGCTCCAGGGAGGCTCGCCAGGCTGGTGAGGCCAGGAGACTGAGGTGCCCGCACGTGCCAGGCCCTGCGGGCAGGCTCCGGGATATGGTGGGGAATGCCCCCTGGGCCCTGGGCTGATGGAGCCCCCGAACCAGGGGAGAAAGGCGGGGCGACTTGGCAACAGTACCTGAGGTCCGGCCCGGCCCTGCCCAGACCCACCCCCGCACCGTTTCCATTTCCCTGCAGGGCGGGGTCGAGGAGGAGGCCCTCCCTGACAACAGCAGAAGTCAGAAAGCCTCACTGGTTCCGGCCCTATGACTTTGCGGTTGTGGTTTTGAGGCAGGGGGTGGGGGCATGTCCCCCTCGAGCTCCACTCACACTTCCATGAATCTGGGGAACGCCAAGTTTCCAAGACAAACTGCTGAAGCCTAGAAGCTGAACTCAGAGCCCAGGGAAGGAGTTATGGGGGCAGAGGTGGAGGCAGGGGTCGGGGGGACTGAGGCGTCCGCAGGAACGGTGGCCAGAGGCCGAGCACGGGGCTCAGACCACGGCGCTCAGACCACGGCTAAGCAAACTGCGGCCTGATCGACCTACGGAGGAACAGGCGGACGGCTGACCAGAAGGGCAGCCGTGAACGTCTGGGACACACGGGGTTTGCTCCCCACCCTCACCCCCTCCTAAGCCCCACTCCTGCCCTCATCCCCTCATCAGCCTCAAGGGACCTGCAGCCCCTAGCTCACAAGCAACCTGCGTTCAACAAGCACCCACCGTGTGCCAGGAACCTGGCTGTGTGCAGAGAACAACAGAGAACAGGACGGACGTGGCCCCAAACCGCCACTTGCCAGCACCGCCCACCCTTGCCCCCAGACAGGCTACCGGTGCCAGGGGGCACCAGGCTCCCCCAAGGTTTGGGGGGCATCACTGCCACCCTCGGGCCCTGCCCCTGCACAGCCCTTGCTCCAGACTCCACACCCAGGCTCCTGCCGTACGCATGCCCGCAGGGGCGTGCAGGGCAGGCACAGGGCCTGGGAGCCAGCAGGTGCCGCCTCTGTCCTGGTTCCCAGGGGACAGGGTGCAGGCCCAGCCCTCGTGTGCCCTCCTGCTGAGAAACATTGTCAGGGTGTGGCGGCCATATGCTCACAAGAGCACGGCCAGGCCCAGGAAGACAGCCACGACCCCCGTGCCAACACCTCCGGCCTTCTGCCTGCTCCTGGAAGGCCAGGTGACATGAGGGGCCACCCGAGGTCCAAGTTCCTCTGCACCTGTCCTCCAGGCACAAAGGGGCTGAGGAGGTGGCCCTGGAAGAGCCAGCAAGATGCTCCACCAAGACCAGCTCTGGACAGGCCCAGCTGATGGAGGGGAGAGGGCTGTCCTGCAGGTGGCGTGGCTCCATGGGCAGCAGGGAGCCCACGGGACACGCTGACACAACCAGCTGTGCAGCTCTGGGCCGTGGAGCCTGCGCCTGAGTCCCTCTCTGGCCGCTGTCCTGCAACCCCGAGGAAACAGCTCCCAGAGCTTCCCCCACAGGGCCCTCCTCTAAGGGGGCCTCCCTCTACGGGGATGACAGCTGGACCCAGACTTGAACGACGCTCAGAGCAAAGGGGGCCCCACCAATGTCCAAAAGGACAGTTTGAGCCCCAGAAAGAGGGAAGACCCCTGGGATTCAGCAGATCTCCCAGGCATCCAGTGAGAAATCCACCAGGAAACCCCCAGAGCCACGAGAGGAGATGCCCAGCAGGGGTCCTGGGCACTCAGGACAGCTCTGCAGGGGTTCAGACGAGAAGCGCCCAGGGGAGGGTGGACCAGGCCTCGGGGGTCCCCACGGCAAGAACTGGCTGAGTCAGGCCCGCCAGGTGCCAG
Organism: Mesoplodon mirus; assembly: GCF_964341445.2. Classification (NCBI taxonomy): domain Eukaryota; kingdom Metazoa; phylum Chordata; class Mammalia; order Artiodactyla; family Ziphiidae; genus Mesoplodon; species Mesoplodon mirus. The sequence goes on along the minus strand of NC_138976.1, from coordinate 2,908,956 downwards.
CAGCTTCCTGATCTGGACCCAATCCCGAAAGCCAGGCTGTTCAGAGGAGCATCTGGGCAAACACGACGACAGAGACCACCAAGCCCGGCAGATGAGCTGAAGCCACGGTGGGACTCAGGCCTGGCACCCCCGAGGAGGCAGCGTCTGCCCGAGCCTGGGGGTCGGGGCAGGGAGCACCGAGACACCCCGTGTGGGGAAGGGTCCGGGCCTGGGCACAAGAAGGGCAGGCCAGGGGACAAAGGGGCTCCAGGGAGGCGGCTTCAGCCTGAGGACCTAGGAGTCCCCACCCTACAGAGCTCCGAGTCCTAGGGGCAGGTTCCCCCCCGCACTGGAGGGGGCCTCGCCGGGACAGAGGGCCGGCGAGGAAGCGTGGTTGCTGACCCCCGAGGGCCACGGGCGCAGGAGTCGGCCAGACCTGAGCTCAAACCCAGGCAAAGGCTGCCTCTCTGACACGGTTTCCAGAGATGAAAGGTAGAAATGACAGCACCTGCCTCCCAGGGTCCACAGGACTGTGCAGGTAAAGCCAGGCCCCGCCCCTCTGGTCCAGGCCCCGCCCCTCTGGTCCAGGCCCCGCCCCTGCACTTACCTGGGGGCTGCCGGTGCCGAAGCCCAGGGTGGGTGTGGTGGGCACGGACATGGAGTGGGGGCCCATGGGGGAGCTGATGACCGAGAAGGGTGGGCCCATGCCGTTGATGGGGGAGCTCAGGGTGCTGATGGGCGAGTGCAGCTGTCCCGGGGAGCCGAGCGAAGAGCCGATGCCGGGCCCCAGGGAGGGGTGCAGCGAGGGGGCGGCCATGGAGCCGCGCCCCGTGGGGGAGTTGAGGGAAGAGGAGTTCACCTGGGTGGAGAAGTCTGCAAGACAAGAAGACACAGGAGGCTAGTCAGGAATCCACACCGCCTGGCCCGCCACCCCTGCGGCCACAGCGACCACACCAGGCCGTGGAAGGGCAAGGGACCCCCACTGCAACCCTACGGCTCCCCAGAAACACGAGGCCAGGCCAGGCATGCCCAGAGCTCCCCTCCAAGGCACCAGCCCCACCTGGCCCAACTTTAAGGTTCAGGCTGGGCCCCAGGCAGATGCAGGAAAAGCAGGCTGACAGCTGCTCTCAGATGCCTATCTGGGCAGGGAGGCCAGATGGCTGCCCCTGGAACCTTCAGCACCCCAGGCCTGTCCACCTGGAATGCCTGGTGGCCAGGAGTTGCCAGCCCCTCTGCCCATCTACTCAGGGGGTCAAGGTGAAAGTCTGGGGGTAATAAAAATAATGCAGGCTGACATTTTCGGAACACCCACTATGTAGCAGAAACAGTGCATGTCCTCAGCGGAGATGAACGCACGGAGTTAGGAGGTACACGGCGGTCCTATTATCCCATTTTACAGATGGGGAATTGAGGCCCTGTGTTCTTACAGCTGCCCACGGCAGGGCGGGCCCAGCACACAGCCTGGGCCTGCTCAGGTACCCCAGCAGCGGTGGCCAAGACAACAGGCCCCCAGGCCCCTCTACCTCATGGGGCCCCAAAGAATACAGCTTCCTGTGTGCCCAGGCCCGGTGGCGTGTAGCCTGGGGCAGGGGAGCTTCCAGGCAGGCCTGGTGGAGGGGGCCCAGGTGTGCACCAAGCCTGCAGACGGGCAACCCACAGAGGCTGCAGCAGTGAGGGGCCGGGACCCCCCACACACCAGCCTTTCATGCCAGGGATTTCAAAGCCCCACCAGGCACTAATTGGGCCTCCCCTCCCTACCCTGAGGGCTCAACAAGAAGCTTCCCCAGGAAGGAGGCTCTCAGGGGGTGAATCCACTGCCCTGGGGCCTGAGCAGAGCGTGGGGAACTCAGAGAGGCCTAAACAAGGGAGCATGAGTCAGAGCTGCAGGCCACAGCTAGTCCAGTCCGGCCTCTGGCAGGAGGTCCTGAGCAAGCCACGCCCCCTCGGTGGGCCTCAGCCTTCCCATCTGCAAAATGGTCTCTCGGGCCCTTCCCACCAGGTCTGCAGTGATCACACATGCTTCTGAGAAGTCGAGCGGGCCACAGGTGTGATCGGGTGGCCCCCGTCCACGTATCCCCAGGTCGGGGGACATGCCCTGCTTGCACCACCCAATAGCCGCAGGAGGACTTCGCTTGCCTGAACCTTGGAGCGGCCGTGCCCTGAGCGTTCCCTGAGCACCAGGCTTGGAGCAGGAAGAAGCCTTGTTTGTTTGTGCATCGCTCCCGAGTCCTCTCACCCACTTTGGTCACCGGTGCAAACTGAGTCTCAGGGACAGGCTGCAGGACACCACTACCAACAGCCAGGGCCGGACAGACCCGACTCCGGCCAGAGCCGAGCTTCCTCCAGGGCCTTGTGAACTTGTCCATGGAGGTGCTGGGCGGTGGCCAGCCCGTGGGGTGGGGTGGTCACCGCAGGAACATGGGAGGCTCTGCCAACCCTGGGGACCCCCTTCTCTGGGAGCACTTACCCATTTCCACCCTGTAGCCCCCAGCCTGCTGGGCACCTCCTCCCTTGCTTGCCCCCTGAGGGAGGAGGGGCACGGGAAGGGGGCCTGGAATTCCCAGCCAGGGAGTGGGGGCCTGCCTGCCACTGCACCAGCAAAAGAGCCTCATCTGATCCGTCTGAAACTGTCACCATTCACAGAACTGGGAATAAACCATTTCACTGAACTTGAAAATAAGAGCTAAAGATTCCAGAACCAAATGGCGGCACCTATTAGCAGAGATGGGTACTGCAAGCCAGCCCTATTAGTCATTAAGCTCCCTGCACCCACAAGGTCTGGCTGCACATCCTTGACCTCACTGAATGCTTGCGACCCTGTCCACCCACCCGTGGCAGACAAGGAAACGGGCACAGGGAAGGTGCAAAAGTTAACCCAGGCACACGCCCCAAAACCTGCAGCTGCCCCTAGGCCGAGCAGGCACTGTTCTTTCTTCCAGGCCCCTGGGACAACTGGAATGCCCATTTCACCTGGCCCTTGACCACCATGAGGAACCCTGAGCCAGCTGGCCCCGTCCAAGCCCACTCTGCAGGATGCAGGCTAGCGCTGGCCCCTCCCCTTCACTCAGTCCCGAGAAGCACGCCTCCGACTTCAGGCGGGGAGGGCAAGGAAACCAAGACGGACATTACAACGTCCGTGTTGCAGACACCTCCACCAGAGAGCACAGGGGGCAACTGCTGGGGCTCTCGATCGGACAGGGGTCCCAACCCCAGCAGTGTGTCCAGAAGCCTGAGGGCCTGGCCACCCTAGGGGAGCAGGCCACTTTTCTCCCCAGCCTCAAGGAACGAGATGGGGGTCTGGGGCCAAGAGGGAGATAGCTTCCTCACCTCCACCCGCTGCCCGGAAATCTTGGGGGGACTGGGGGTCTCTGAATTGGAGGAGAGGACGGGGTGGGGGCCTTCTCGGGGGCTGCTCTCCTTAACGGGCAGAGTGCAGCCGGGAGCGCCAGGGGGCCCAGCGCCTGTCGGGGCCTCTGCTGCGGGCCGGCCACACCTGCGGGGTGGGGGCAGCCGGGCTTCCCGTTCACACAGCTGCAGAAGAGGCTCCCCAGGTCCACGCTGGGCCTATGGGGCCTGAGCTGCTTGCTTATTTGTTTGTTTGCTGCTCCCTGGCAGGAAGGGGTGGGAGAGGCAAGAGAAAGCTTTGGCCGGAAGGAAGGAGGGAGGGAAGTGGCTCCTTAGACTGATAGCTACCAGGCTGCACCCCAAAGCTTCTGCAGCCCCTCAAGTCTGGGAACCGTGAGGAGGGCAACAATGAGATGGAGGGAAACTGGGCAAGACAGGAGGAGCCGGGTACAAGGGCGTGGGGGGCCTCCAGTAAAAAGGGGGAGGCCAGGGGAAGGGGCACCAGCCTCCAGCCTCTGCGTGTGGCCCGTCTCCCAAATGCAAAGGTCGGGGCCTGGTTCCTGAGCCCAGCCCCCATCCTCTGCACCCCAGGGTCACGTGTGCAGCAACTGCTCCAAACCAGGGACTATGAGCCCCTGGGAGGGGCCACCCCTGCCAAGACCCACCTCAGCGACCCCCGCTGCCCCCAGGCCCCCACTCTGGGCCCTTCCTGTTGACACAGAACATCCACAGCAGACACTTTCCCGGAGCCTGGGTGACAATGGGCAGGGGGTATTTTCTGGAGTCTTCTGGAGTCTGGCCAGGAAGGGAACGTTAGGAGGAAAAGGGAAAAATGCCTCAACAGCCCCTGCTCGCAGAGAGGCCCCGCCCTGCCCTCCACGTGCAAGCAGGCTCTGCCTTTTCCGGGCCACTATCTGTCCCCACCCACTGATAAACAGTAGATGTGATAAGGCGCCATTCTTGAAGTCATACTTTGGACTCGCAGGGGACTTGTCACCAGCGGTCACCACTGGCTTATCTGATCCTGGGCTGCAGGACACCAGGCTCAGGCCCAGACCCCACCCTGGGAGCTGCTGACACCCAGCTCTCCCCACCCAAGGGGGCGCACGGGGCCTCGGAGGGAGGGGCAAAACCCAACTGCCGACTCTCTCCACCCCCCCAAGAACCCGGGCCTCGCCAGGCCTGAACCCAGCACGTCACACTGCTTTACACCCTCCATGCCCGTGGGGACCAGCAGCAGATCCGTGAGACTCAGGACTCCAGGGAAGGAGGCCACGGCCCGGGAGCTCCCAGGGACCTCCAAAAAGAGACAGGTCCCCGTCCAGGCCGGGGGACATCCCGGCAGCCCCAACACAGGCAAAGGGACTTCAAAGAGCTGCCAGATGCAGTTCAGGAAGCCTGCGTGGAGGAGGTGATGGACGATCTCTGCCTTGGCACAAAGAGCGTTTCAGGCCATAAAACTGACTCTAAAATGCAAATACCTGGAGGCCAGATAGGGAAGCCACGGAGCAGAGATGGAATGCCCTGGAATGCTCAGCGCCCAGAGCAGGAGAACAGTAACCCCCTGGGCCCCCAGAGTATATAGGCGCGAAAAGTTACATTTAGTAAAGTTAAAATAAAGAATGTTCTTGGGCTTCCCTGGTGGCGCAGTGGTTGGGAGTCCACCTGCCGATGCAGGGGACGTGGGTTCGTGCCCCGGTCCGGGAAGATCCCACATGCCGCGGAGCAGCTGGGCCCGTGAGCCATGGCCGCTGAACCTGAGCGTCCGGAGCCTGTGCTCCGCAACGGGAGAGGCCACAACAGTGAGAGGCCCGCGTACCTCAAAAAATAAATAAATAAATAAATAAATAAATAAATAAATAAATAAAAATAATGTTCTCGTGGTAACTGACAAGGGCACAGGCTGCTCCTAGAGGTAGTGAGTTCCCCGTCGCAGCTGTATGCAAGCAGAAACTACAGCCACCCCTCAGGAGTGGCCAACCAGGTGGGCCCTGAGGTCCCTCTGAGAGAGAGAAGAGACATTCCCCACCCCCCCACCCCGTGCCAACAGTCCTGAACTGCACGGGCTCCCTCCAGAATGCCCACCAGGACCCTCCTGCCGCGCCCCCCGCCCCGGAACCCCCAGCAGGAAGCCGGGGAACCCCCACCAACTCTCTTCTGGTCTCTGCCAGGCGGTCTGCGAAGGCGGGGGAGGTGGCAGGAAGTACCAACCCCACTGAGGCGGCCCGGCTGGTGCGGGGGGAGCCCCTGGACCTCCAGCCCCTCTTCGGGAGCCAGGGAACCCCCGACTCTCGGAAAGGGGAGCTCAGGGCTCCTCCGCGGCCCTTCTGAACCTACGGGGCCAATCAGGGCAGGGTCCGGGCGGGCCGCAGACTGGGGTCGAGGGCCCAGCCAAGCAGGAAGCCCAGCGGAGGGAGGGGAGGGACAGGCAGTCCAACCGAAGGAGCACGGGAAGGAGTCCTGTGGGGCTGGAGTGAGCGGGGACTTCAGAGGGGGCCCGTGCAGCACAGCATGGAGCCCGGAGGGCGCCAGCACCCGACCCTGACGAGAATGAGCACAAGCATCCGCTCCCCCCGCCCCGAACCAAAACCCCACCACAGGGGGCTGGCGGGCCCTCAGGAGCTTCCTGGGACGCCCGCCTCCAGACCCCACCTTCCGGAAGGACTGCTTCCCCTGCCGCCCAGGGGAGGGAGAAGTGGCAGCCCGGTGGGGACTGTGGTGGGACCGTGGCGCGTCGGGGTTTGGGGGAAGCTCGGGGTGGTTGGTGCAGGGGAGGGGTGGGGCAGGAGACGTCCACAGGCTCCACGGGGTGAGGGGCCTTCAGGAACTGGGGCGGCAGGGGGTGGGGGACAGACGTTCCCCCGACATGGGTGTGCCGGCCCTGGTGGGGAAACGCCCACCACTCAGGTTCCCCTTCTGTAAAATGGGTACGCCGACAGCAGAGGCTGCTGTGACAACCCACAGGAGTGGGCCCCACGAGCCCTTGCAGGGTAGGGTTCCAGCGCAGGCCATGTGCCTGCAGAGGGTGGACCTATCACCTCCAACCCCAGGGGGCGTGGCCAGCTCACTGCCTCTGGCCCAGTGTCGGTTTACAGCTCAGGTGGCCTGGCCTGAAATTTCAGCTCCTCTGGGGTCACCCTGCCCTTTCCCCAACGAATGCCCCCAGCCCAGACAGAGGTCAGCTCAGCCCTTACACGTGATCAGGAGAAACTCCCGCCTGCCTCCGGCGCTCCCCCAAGAGCCCAGGGCCTCAGAACAGGGTCGGATAGGGAGCCCACCAGGCAGGCAACCTCAGGGGCCCCTACGGAGAGGCCCCCAACTGGCCAGAAGGGACCCAGGCCCAGCAATCCGTCGGCCTGCAGGGACCAGAACTCAGGTCCCAGCTCCACACCAGAGCCCAGGGTGGCCCAGACCTGCCCAGACCCCAGAGGAGAGAGGAGGAAGGCGGCAGAGTGAACCAAGACATGCATCTCCTTCACCCCGCCCCCCACTGCTCACAGACGCCCACGGGTCACCCGACAGGGGCTCCACCACCATCGTCACCATCACCACCATCGTCACCATCACCATCATCATCACCATCACCATCACCACCTGAGGGACCCCTTGCACAGACAAAAGGCTGAAGCCCTAAGAGGCGGATGGTGACACTGAGTGGCTTTTGCCACAAGTGAAAAAGGGACGATGTTTCGGGTTCTGATGGCTGTCCTCAGCCGGCCAGGGCTGGTGAGGGGCGGGAGGAGGAACGGGCAGTGGTGGCAGCCGCCTTCACCCAGCACACTCGTACAGCCTGGGGGCACCGTAACTAGGCAGTGGGGAGCACAGCCGGGAAGAAAGGGGGGGCCAGGAGGGGCTCCATGTGACCAGCCAGCCAGTGCCTGGGCCTGAAAGGTCCGGGAGAGAGCTGAAGGGTAATGGTGCCAACGCACTGGGGCGCTAGGGCCAGGGTCTTGGCAGGAGGCTGCCCCCCATGCCCACCCTCCAGAAGCTCATGGTCCAAGAGGGCTTATGGCCACAGCCCTCACACCAGGCCCAGCTCGACAGTCAACCAACGTGTTTCCACCACTTTCCCCCGAGTCCTGCGGTGGGCACTACCACCACCCACCGGGCCAGCGGCACTTGGACAGATGTCCGAGGGGGGCGCTACCTGGTGGTACCCTAGGCGCTGAGCTGCACCTGGGGGAAGCACTGCTCCAACCACCACGGTACAGAGGAGGGATGTGAGTCCCAGAGCCGCATCCACTACCTAACTCTCCGCAGCTTACGGAAACACACCTGGGGAGAGGGGCTTGGGGGGTGCAGGGAACACCCTGGCCGGACTCCCAGGAGGTTGGGGCCGGACTCCTCAGGCCCAGCTCCCTGGCTGCGTCACGCCCCTCTTCGCCAGGCCACGCCACGTGCACCCGGTGCTACAGAAGAAGCCGCTCACAGCTTCAGGGTAACGGGGACCAGGGCCTGCTGCTGGGACACCTCCCTCCTGGCTCCATCCTGCACCCTACACAAATGCCCTGAAGGCTGGCTCAGGAAATGTCAACTCCCCACCTTCCCCGCCCCCTTCCCCGTGACTGTAGGGCCTCCTGGACCTTGGGGCACGGCCGGTTTTTCAGGAGAAGCCAGGTGGCCACAGGCAGAGCCAGTCCCTGGCAGTCCTGTCCCCAGAGGCCTTGGGAAGGTCGGGGGTTGGGGGGTGTTCACGGTCAGGACTGGCAATGACTGAGCTGTGCCAACGTGACTCGGAGACCCAACCCAGCGCCGGGCTCCCACTCGGGTGCTGTTTCTCCATCCATCCAGCAGGGTGACCACCCCAGGGTGCAGGCCACAGAGCCACCACCTGGGGCCCCGAAACATGAGGCCGGTCCTTTTAGGAGAACTCCAAGGCATCTGACTTTACGGAGAGGTTCCCCCACTCTCCCCGCCCCAGAGACGGCTGGGGGACAACAAGGATTCACTAGCCTCACTGACTGGGCCACCCACCCATCCCAGGGTCCCAGACGTGAGAAAGGCCAGCCCAGCCGGCACCAAGGAAGGAGTCAGGAGAACACGGCTGGAAGGCAGTGCCCGGCTCAGCCCCATCCAGCAACACTCCCTCCAGCTGGTTCCAGAAAGGAGCCCCCCATAGGAGGGCTGCCGGGTGGAGGCAGCACAGGGCCGCCCGCCCAGAAAGATGCCAACGGACAGAGAGAGAGTCCCCAGAGCTGGTTTCCAACCGCGTGGCCGGAGGCCCTCGGCAGGCCAGCCTGCACCCCTGCGGGGCCGTCCCCTCCCCCAGGCATGGCAGGCAGACGACCCCGATCTACTGCCGGACCACTGGGCCATGCCTCCTGCTCAGTGGCCTAACACGGGCTATCCGGGGGGAGAGGCTGGGGAGGGCCAGCCGCCGAACCCCCAGGCCTGCTGGAATCCCCAGGGGGGAGGCACAGGCACAGAAAAGGGGGAGGGACAAGAGGGACGGGGCCACAGAGCAGCTGGGGAGCCAGCTGCAAGTGAACCTGCATGTGATGCCGCTAGCACCATGGTCTCTGCAAAATGGAGATCCCCAAACGCACGGCCTGCTGGTGGCCCCGTGGCTTGGGAACGCCCCCCAACCCACCCCCCCGCCCTGACCCCGCAATGAAATCAGAGCCTCCAGAACACAGAACTAGAGTCTAACAAGCAGCTCCTGTGTGGCTGCCCCGAGCCAGCGTTGATCACAGGGGCTCCGAAAAGCCTGGGGACGTGGGCATGGCTCCGTCCCACCTGCAGAGGAGGAAGGGGCTCAGGCAGGGAGGGGCACTCCCCAAGCCAGAGCCGGAGTCAGCGGCCGGGGACCAGGACACAGCTCTCCACCCTGATGCACCCAACCCACTTCACTCTCACACAGAGCCCCCGCAGCGAGCCTGGGTGGCCGGCAGAGCTCCAGGCCGGACCCGGGGCCAGCAGGCATGCCCACCGTGGGGTCGATGGGCACGGGGAGCTGGGAGCACGCTCACCTCTCCGGGGCCGGGCAGGGGCTCCCGGCTGCCACAGCCTCCTGTCCAGGCAGCACCCCTGAACCGTCCCCAATACCTCCAGGGCGCCGGCCCAGACGGCGGGGGAGGGAGGGCGGGGGGGGGGAATTCCTGATGAAACCCCGCCTGCTCCACGGCAGCCTGGGTGGTGGGGGGCCCCCGAGCCCGTGGGCTGGCTGAGGCAGTCTCTCTTCAACAGGAAAAGAATGACGCTTGTTTCATTCTGAGCCATGTCACTCGGGCTGGCCCAGGGGCCCGCGGCCCGGCTCTGCCGTGGAACGCCTGGGCTGTCCAGCCCTGCTACAGCTGTTTTTCTCTCTAACCTTCTCGCAGCCCCTGCCGGCGTCGGGAACATGTTTGCCGACACTCAGGCCCAAGCTCCCCGGCACCCCAGCCACCTGTGCGGAGTCGGGGGGCCCCGTGCCAGGTGGCCCACCTGTCCCAATACTGTGGAGCGGTCAGGGAGAGATCAGGGCCCGCCTCCTCTAGGCCCGGCGTGGGCTGGCCTCTCCCGGGGCGTCCCCAATCCTCACACTGCCCTCCAAGCATCGCCACTTCTCGGATGTGGGCACGGATGCTTGGCACCTCCAGCGTGTGGTTGCCCAGGGCCGCGCAACGGGCGGGGCCGGGCCAAGCCGGAGACCCTGGAGGGCAGAGCGCCAGCCCAGCTCCCGAGTGGCTCACGCACGGCAGGCTCCCGGAGACCCCCGCTGCCGCGTGCCGAGAGCCCGGCCCCTCGGCGTCCTGCCCTGAGCAGAGGCTGACCCACACGGCGCTGACTCCGCCAGGTCGCCAGGCTGGTGCCGTCGTGGGCGGAGGCACAGATGGCAGGGGCTCTGCAGACAGCAGACAGGACCTCACCCATGAGACAGACCGAGAACGGGACGTCCGCCTGCTGGAGCGGGGCTTCCCCATCTCGGCCGCAGCAGGGGCACCTCCCACTCGGACCAGCACAGCAGCCCCAATCCCACTGCTCCTGCAGCCCCGCCGGCTCTCCCCTGCTCTGAAGAGGCCTCCTCCCTCAAAGGGCAGCCTCCGGGGGCGGGGCGGGGCGGGGGGACCAGCCTCTGAACCCCCTCGGGCCGTGTCCCCACTGTGCGGGTTCAGCTGGGGGCCCACGGGGCTGGCAGGATTGGTTCCCAAGCTGAGATGTGACTCTGCCACGCCTTGGGGACCTGCTGTGTGACAGGGTCTACCCTTCACGCCCCCCCAGGTGCCCAGCAAGTGCAGGGACAGGAGAGTGGGTTCCACTCTGCACCAGGAAACGGAGGCCCAGGAGGCCCTAGAACCTCCACCCCTGTCCTCACAAAGCACTGAACCGCGTCCCCAGATCTCCGACCTAAGGCCTCATTCCTGACACACCTTGCTGGGGGGAGCGGCCAGGAGGCTGAGAACCTCCTCATCCCACAACAGGCACTTTTCAGGGGCTGCTGCGGCAGCAGAGGGGACAAGCCAGCTGACCCCGCAGACGCGAGGGTGGACGTGTAACAGGCAGCATCCATGCCCCATGACCCACCCCTGCCCTGAGAACCCAGATGGGGCCTCAGCAAGCACCCAGCCTGGCCACCCAGCCCACAGGGCCTCCAGGCAGGACGGGGGTGGACAGACTGACAGTTGGAAAGTCTCTCCCTGGGCCCGGATGACCATGGCCTCCGTCCGCACAGCACCGCCTCCCCGGGAGTGACCCACCAGCCACTTCGTACAGACGAGAGCCTCAAGTGGCCAAGCTCAGATCTGGCTGTGGCCAGGACACAGCCACTGGCTCAGCATGCCCTTCCCGTGGCCGCCCCCTGCACTGGTCACTTGGCAGTATGGCCACTGTCCACTCAGTCACCACCAGAACCTTCCATGGCTCCCCATCACAGCCCCCAAACTCCAAAGCCCACCCCCACCTTGTTCTGGCCACCTGGGGCCGGGGCCTCTGCCCTTGCACCGCCGCCTCAGTGCCCCTTCCGGGCCCTCTCGGCTTCACCAACAACCACAAGCAACCCCCGGGGGTGGCCAAGGTCAGGGTCAACGCGGGGAGGGAATCTGGGGAAAGTATGTTTCCGCTGCCGGCTCCTGCCCTTGGGAATATATCTGCCGACAGCTTCCAGCAACTATGAACCACGTGCGGTTTTGAACGCAGGATGGGGGCTGGGGGCCGCCCACCGCGTGACCAGCCAGGTGACCGACACGCGCTCCCGGCGGCAGGGCCACGTTGAGGGGCCCCAGCGACCAGACCCGTGCCCAGGGGTGCTGGAGCTCGGGGAGGCCCAGCTTGGAGGGATGGGGCAACACCAAGGCCTAGGGGGACACACCAGGCAGGCAGCAGCCTCCAGCTCTCATGGCTGCCGGAGGGAGGGGGTGCCCCTCAGCACCTGACAAGGAAAAGCGGGGACCCAGAACCGTGCCTTCCAAAGCTCCAAACCCACCCCGATCCCCCAAACCCGCACGCAGTCCACAGAGCTGCCTGGGAAGCAGGGCTTAGTCCCTCCTGGGAACATACAGCCCGCTGGACATCTGGGGAGCCCTTAGCCCCTGGCCCCGCGAGTGATCAGCTGTCACCTGCATCGTCAGAGAGAGGACAGTAAAGTACCACCTCACTCTGTCAGAGGCCTTGAGTGCAACACCCACGCCTACCCAGACCCAGGAGGGCTGCAGATCCAGGCACAGGAAGACCCCAGATACTAAGAAAGCCAAATGCACTCGAAACAGCAACTCCAGAAACTAAAACACTTCATGCGTTTGGCTTTGCTCAGAGCCTATTGACTCAATGTTACCCACTATGCTAACATGCCTCTTTGGATGATTTCCCAGAGAAGGAACAATTGGAAAGAGCGAAAAGTGGTAGCAAGAGACGCTATGTGGGAGACAATGGAGAAAAAAAAAAATCAACCAACTATCCAGCAGCCAGGTAGGTGCATGTTCCACACAGAGAAACCCCAAAATACCCTGCTCTCATCTCCTGTGTGTGGCCAGAATAACGGTCCCAATCCCCTGCAGGGAGACGGGCAGCATGCCCGGCAGGACACTTAGAACGCCCAGCCCAGCCCCCAAATGCTCACGATGTCCCCTCGTCATATTCCCACGGGTTGCAACAACCAAAATGCGCCCCTCGTACACATACGCAGCTTCCAGCTCAGAACTCTGGAAAAAAGTCAACACGTTCCCCACTCTCTCTAAGAGCACAGAGCCTGGCCTAACAACCCAGGATGTTTTCTGTATGAATGTAATTTTAGATGATTTTAAATGTTCTGTCACGTCAAGAGACGAACTGACCTGGAAAATTCTCTTTCCTGCACTCAGTTTACAGACAAGGAAACCAAAACCAAGAGCTGAAGAGGCCTGTCCACGGACCCGTGTGGGGGGGTGCCCAGTCCTTGCCCTCAAGGAAGAGCTGCCGGAGGGGTCTGAATGCAGACCCCCACTGACGCCTCCAGAACAGGAAGGCACAGCCCTCGGTCCAAAACACGTGCCACAGAGCTCTTTGCTGCAGGAGGACGAGGCCTGTGAGGAACCTGGGGCTCAGAGACTCAGACCTGGAGCGAGCCTTCGCGGTCACTCGGGGAGGAGGGGGGACACCGAGCCCAGAGACGCGCAGGGCGGCCCCAGGACACAGGCACACCCTGAGTGCCCGTCCCTGAAATCCTGACCAAGCAGAACGTGGGCAAGGCTCGTAAAGGGCAGGGTAGGGCAGGCAGCCCCCCAGTCAAGACAGCCCAGCGCCCCCGGCTGCAGTGTTCTCTCCTTTTGGGTCCCAAGTCCAACACCAAGTGGCTCCCGGAGACGACCCAGTGCAGCCTTGCCGGGCGTCCACACCTTCCACACGGCGTGAGGGAGGCCAGGTCGTGGCCCCTCCAGGGAGATGCAGGCGAGGCACCCGAGACGTGGGTGGGGGGGGCGCTGAACATTCACAAATCACAAAAGGCCTTTAAAACGCCTGGAAGAGCGAGGTGGTCCCGGCTCCCACCTCGGCTGCCACGTCTTGTTGGAGGTCCTCCCCTGAACCTCCGTGTGGCCCTGGGAAAGTAACTTCACGTCTCTGGGCCTCAGCTTCCCCCAGAACCTGGGCACAGAGGAGCACGTCCTCCTAGGGACGTCAGTGAGTGACCCACACGAGCCCCGGCACAGGGTGAGCATGAAGAAATGGAGCTCCTTGTAACCAAATGAAGGGAAGTGGCCCGTGAGCCGGGCCAGGAGGGGAATCCGGTGTCGGCCCCCCCATCAGCACGATGGGGGAGACTGAGACCCACTGGGATTCCAGCCTCTGGCCTCCCTGCAGGCCTCCTCCCTGACAAACCCCTCGCCACAGGAGCCGGAGCCAAGACCCAGGGGCGAGCCAGGTCCAGGGCCATCTGTCCATCCCGGGCCGGCTCCAAGCAGCCCAAGCCCCGTGCAGCCTCATCGCAGGGTGCCTGTGGCTCCCAGAGCGGACGTTTCCCACACCAGACCCAGAAGCATGGGCCAGGTCCACCACATCCTCCAGTCAGACAAGTCCCCGCCATCCCCAGCCTCAGTTTCCTCATCTGAAAAGCCAGACCCCAAGGGGCCCTCCAGGGAGCCTCAAGCAAGGAGAGGAAAAGAGCCAGCCTCTTTCCCTTCCCCACCCGAAAACCTGTTGGCCCAGACACCCAGGGCAGGCCAGAGCCCAGCAGCCCTGGCCTCAGGCCGGGGGCAAGAATCGGGACACCAACCAGATGCGCCGAGCACAGCCGGGCACCTCACGTGCGCTGGGCAGCCGTGAGTGGCCCTAGACAGGCACCCTCTGTGGAGACACCCAGCACCAGCCCGGCTCTCCCCACCTGTCCCCCGCAACGCCCCCCCCCGCCCCGGCACGGTCACCACGAGCATCACACCCTACAGGCGAGACACTGGCGCCTCCCAGGCCATGCCGCCCCCAGCACCCCCCGAGCCCAACTCTCACCTGCCAGCCACCTGAGGTCGCCCGTCTGCCAGGCCAGGCCACCTCCCGAAAGAGAGGCCAGAAGGTGCAGCCTCATGGCCAGGGAGGGCGAGAGGTCCCACCACTGGGGCGGCCCCATCAGCCCCCGGCCCGCCGGCTCAGGGTCCCACGGCCTCTGGCGATGCCACACAGTGGACGAGCAAAAGCAGCAGAAGCCGGCGAGGAAGGAGGCCCGGGAGGGCCAGCGTCTCCGCCAGGCAGCTGGGAATCCGCCGGAACAGCTGAGTTCCCCTTTCCCAGGGCCGCCCGGCCCACCACCCTCACCCAGACACCTGTGACCACAGGCGGCTCCCGCTGGCCGAAGCCAAGTGCTTCTTAGAGGAGAAGAGGCACCCCAGCCCCGTCTCCTCCACCTGAGAGCAGTCTCGGCCTTCAGACGATGCGGCGCACGGGACCCTTGCCCAGCCAGGGGCCCAGCAGAGGGGGAGGGCAAGGCCCAGCCCGGAGTTCAAATCCACTCCTCCGCTGCCAGCTGGCTGTGGGCAAGTCAGGAGACCTGGCCGAGCCCACTTCCCCAGCTGCAGGCAGGCGTGAGGGTGGGGGGATGGGGCACGACGGCTCCCCGATGCGCTGCCAGCGGCACACCCAGGCACGCTCATTCGCCCAGGTGTGCAGGCCTGGCAGGGGTAGAGGGGTGGGCTGGAAGAAGCCCAAGCAGCACTCGTGGGGGCCACAGACCCCCACCCACCCTCAGGTCCCCACCACGCCCTCCCCCCACTCCCCGACAGGAGCATCCTGTGCCCTGACGCGCCAGCAGCGAGGGTCCTGCAGGAGGGACGACAGCGCAGGCGCAGGCCAAGCAGGGGAGAGGGGGCAGTGCAGCAGGGCCTTGACAGCCGCTGGAAGCCCCCCAGCCTGGGAAGCAGGGCCTGGGCAGGACTAGACGAGCCCCGGGCGGGGGCTCGGCCTCAGAGCGGGTGTGCAGGAAGTACGGAAGGAAGGAAGCCTTCGTGGCCCCCGGCCACCCTCCAGCCACACAACGGGGTCATTCTCCCGGGGCACAGAATGCCTTTTGTAGCCCATCAGCCAGCAGCCCAGCCCAGGGCCGGCGGTGGAAGTGAGAGTGCGGGCGGCTATATCACACGGCCTTCAGCCGTGCTGCTCTCTTGCAGGCAAGTGGGGGGTCCTCAGTCCCTGCCCCCCCCAGAGGCCTAAGGTCCAACCAACGCTGTCCACATCAGGCTGCGGGGGCCAAGGCTGCCCAGGCAGCTCTGAGCCGCACATGCTGCCCGCACGCTGCCTGCTCTGTGGCAGCTGGCGGCCAGGCCGGCCCTGGAGAGAAGGCAGGAGGTGCCCTCACTTGAGCACATGGAAACCCTGCTGCCCACTCCAGGCCTGGCACTGGCCGTGGGACAGGGTTGAGGCCCAGGCGGCCTTGCTCGTCCAGCAGGACTCCTACAGAAGGGCCAGGGACTCCCGCCCACGCTGACCAGGCTGCCGGCCCAGCAGCAGCCCCCCTCCCCTGCCCCCCAGGCGTCTCCAGCGCACCCCACCATCATGCACCCAACCTCTCGCACTGCACTCTCCACCTGAGACCCAACTTGCTGTGGGACCCGGGCAGGTCCCTTCCCTCCAGGGGGCCCACCACCCACCCCGCCCTGACCATAAAGGTCCACACTCGCTGGAACCCACTAACGTTCGGGGTTCAAGGATGAAGAGGGAAACCCCCAGGGGTCACACTGCAGAGTGGCGGGTCCAGGACTCCCAGCTCCAGGGAAGGAGATGGGACACCCTTTCCCACGTTGTTTGGCTCAGGTTTCTGCCGTGTGCACGTGTGGTTTTCACGGTAACGACACAAACGGCCTCTGCGGAGGCCTGATTTTAGCAAGACCCTGGCCAGACAGTCCCGAGGCTGCTGCCGTCCTCCTCCGCACTGGCCGGGATTCCTCATTCACTCCTCTCCACCGCTCCGGGCTCCCTGCTTGCCTGGTTCAGGGCCCAGGACTACACCTGGCTAAGCTCACCCAATGGACGGGGGCGTGGCAAGGGCCGGCCTGCAGCAAGCATCACAGCCCAGCCCCAGTCACAGAGGCAAGCCACGCCCACTCAGCTGTGGCTGGTGGTCTACTGTGACCCCCAGCTCCTCCTCGGCTGCCTGAGGGCCTGGCCAGGCAGCCAAGGGCCTGTGCTCCCAGATCAGGGTGGGGAGGTGCCTGTGAGGTCCTCTGGACCCTAGCCCCACTGACTCAGTTCACCTGTGCCCAACAAGCCTCATCGTTTGAGCACTACGGCACCAGGGCAGGAAAGGTGCTCAGCCGCACAAGTGACAGGCGGGGCCACCTCTCGAGTCAACAGAGACTTAATCCTGCCTCAGCAGCGCCAGTGCTGGGCCCAGGGCGCATCCTGGCCAGCAGCTGGCTCCCAGCCCACCACGCCCTCAGCCTCAGGCCCCCCCAACACCACCCCATGCCCGGACGGTGCCACCTCCTGTGCCGCCACAACGTGGCGCACCGCTGGCAGGAAGACCCAACCTCGGCGCCCTCAGAGAGAGTCCAGCTGACCAGGCACTGGGCCTGTCCCACCAGCTGGGTGGCCTCAGGGGTGATGACACAACCTGGGCACATGACCCACCTGTGTGGTGACAACTGGGGGTCCCCTCGTGGGACCGGGTGTTCAGATGCCCCAAGCCCTGCCACCCCGGCCTCCGTGTGCGTACACGAGCCACATCCACGTGGGCCCCGAGGCCTGCAAGTCTGCGCTCGGCCCTGCCAGGTGCCTCCTGCCCCCGGGGGTCTCACCAGCCAGGCCCTGCCCTGGGCAGGTCCAGCCAAAAGCGCTCAGACATTTAGTGAGCACCCAGAACGTGCTAGGTGCTGAGCAGAATCCCAAGCAGCAGCACGTGCTGCCTCCGTGTGGGCAGAAAAGGGGGGGGGGGGCTGACCCACGGGGGCTGAAGCAGCTCACGCGCACATCTCTTCCCGACCAGCGTTCAGCGACATCACGTCAGTGGCTTCAAGCTGGCCACGGCAGGAGTGTCTACCTCACAGAAAGTAGAAAAAAACCACAGATCACACCCCCCGCCCCCGAGCCACAGGGCTGCCCCTCTCCCAGCCCCAGCTTCCCCCCAAGATGTAACAAGGGGGTCGGCATGCGGCCTGAAAGGTCCCTCCCCTCGCCCCCAGCACCTCTCCATCCCAGAGACCTACTGTTCCTTCCAAGCACAGGGGGTCCTGGTCCAGACCCCGCTTCTGGGCCTCCTGGCCAGTCCGGCAACACCCAAGATGTTGGCCCAGGGGTCGCCCCTGGCAGACGGGCTCTGGGACAGCCTCTCTCCCCCTCCAGCTGTCCTAGACCTGCCTCAGCAACTACCTCCTGGCCCGCAGGAGCACGCCCCCGGCCCTGCTGCGGACCCCCTGCCTGCCCCAGGCCTCACCCTCGCAGTCAAGGCACTGGAGGCCGGAGCCCGGGCCCTAGCCAGCAGCCCCGGAGCCCAGGCGAAAACAAACACACACACACACACACCACCCAACCCTCAGCTTCCTTCCTCTCCAAGGCCGGCACGAGAGAACAGCAAGCAGGGGCCGGGGGTGGGCGGAGGCACCAGCCCACACGGCTACGTTGAGCCCCCCGACGCTGCCCCCTGGCTCAGCCAGCGGCCCCTTCCCTCTCGCTCGCATCCTGGTGGGGTGGGGCGCGGGGGGGTGCTGGAGGGGCAGCACAGAGACCAAGGGCCACCGCTGAGGCCAGCGGGCCTGGGGGCGGGGGCGACGAGGGCCCTCTCGCGGGCGCACCAGGACTGCTTTTGGCTCCACCTGCAGCCCCCTGCCCCCCACCAGGAGCACTGATTCTTCCTGTTTTCCTACACCCGGGAGGCGCCCGCAGGGATGCCCAGGAAGTCAGTGGCTAGTCCACCGTGAAGCCACCCCCTCAATGCCCTGAGCAGGGCCCCCACCCCTGCTGCTGACCGTTACCTTGGAAAAACCCTGAATTCACCCAGGGGTCTCTATCAATCACTCCCACCAAGGCCAGCCCCACCTCCCTCTCTCAGAGGGGCCCTGGGGCCACCACGGCCAATCTGCTCCACAAGGGTCTTGGTGCCCAGCCCAGCGTCCCCGGGAGCCTCCAGCCGGTGTGGCCATCAGTCCCTCTCAGCCCCTGCCCTGGCCCTCAGAGCAGCACGGTCATCCCCTCTGGGTCTCCCTGTCAGGGACACCTCCTCTAGGTGTCCCTGGGCTCCAGGGCTCCAGGGAGCCCTCCTTACACCTGCTAGACAGAGAAGGAAGGTCTGGACAGAGCCCCAGCCCTGTAGATGTTAGCTCAGGTCCGAGCCCACCGCCCCAGACGGCAGGTCTGCAGACAGGCCGGGTCATCCTGGACACCAGCCCCCAGCCCGGGCTGCTCACCCCACCCCCGCCCCCAGGCATGCTGCCTCTTCAAAGCCTCTGCAACCTCTGCCCTGCTCCAGCCGCCCCACCTGCCCCAGGACCTCAGTGCCCCAGCCCAGCCTGCAGGCCGCTCCTTCCCTGCAGCGGTGCCCACACCGGCCCTCAAGGGCAGGAGTCCTCCCACTTTGCAGAAGCAGCAACCGAGGCTCAGAAGGCACACAGTGCCTGGGTCACAGATCCGACAAGAGGCTCCGCCGGGCTCAGGCCCGGCTCTGTCTGAATGCCCTGCGTGATGGGCACCACGCCCCACAGCAGGGCCTCCACACTCCCACTGCCCCTGGGGCTCTGCTGTCTCTGCCACGAGCAGGAGAGCGGGGTGCTGACCCTCAGGAGGAGATGGGGCTGATGGCGACCCTGGAACCCCTGCAGCTCTAAGCCCCCCGAACCGCAGGACTGGCGGCCCGGAAGCACCACAGAGGCCTGTACTCTGGCCTCTAACCCCCGAGACCCGGGGGAAGGGGTCTGCAGGTGTTCAGCAGGCCTCGGTGGCCAGCGTTATCCCCAGCCGGACAGGAGCGGGACGGCCCGGGCACAGGAGGGCTGGGGTCTGGCCTGGAGGTGCCCTGGGACAGCGGCGTCTGCCCCTTCAAACCGAGCCCACTGCCATGCTTGCCCCCTGGACATCTAGGGACGTTGACCCACCCGACCCAGGGGCCCGGACTCCGTGCCCATCTGCCTCCCCACCTCCCCGTCCTCCTCCCCCCCCCCCCAGCAGGTTCTCTGCCCGCCTGGAAGGCAGGCACCTGGGCAGCGTCTGCTCCGTGTGAGGCTCTGACCCGGGCTGCAGGCAGGAGCCCTGCCCCCCACTGCACAGCCCGGGGAGGGGAGGCTGGGTCTCAGAGACCCCAACCCCAGATCTGGGCCTTGTCCCAGCTCCTCCAGGAGGCGCAGGCAGCCCCCGGGCACCAGTCCCCCGGGCCAGGCCGGCAGCGTGCCCTGTCACGCCCGCCCACGGCCGGGCCCCCGCCGCCCCGGCTCCCAGGCTCCATG
Source organism: Mesoplodon mirus (assembly GCF_964341445.2). Taxonomy (NCBI): domain Eukaryota; kingdom Metazoa; phylum Chordata; class Mammalia; order Artiodactyla; family Ziphiidae; genus Mesoplodon; species Mesoplodon mirus. The sequence goes on along the minus strand of NC_138976.1, from coordinate 2,889,325 downwards.
TGACTCACAGGGCCGGCACGCCACCTCCGGCCCCTCCACAGGCGGCCGCCCTGAACACACACGCCACACTTGTCCAGACTTGATGCCGGCGGCCGGCAGGATGGGCCTGGGAACCGGGGAGGGGGCCGGCCAGGCACTGGGCCACAAAGGGGCCCCCAGGAGGGGCCTGGGTAGGTCACACTCAGGCGGGTGACCCAGGAACTGTAGCCCCTGCAGGGCTGGAGCCCGATCCCAAAGACCCCACAGGCCCCGGGGAGCGGTGCAGGGAAGGGCCTGGGAGCTGGGGCCCACACCCTCCTCGAGTCACCAGCCCAGAGGCCAGTGTGCCCACCGACCAAGGAGGGCGCTGGGCACCCCCCAAACCCAGGCCCGGACCTCTGCCCTCCCCCTGTGAGGCTGAGCTTCACCCTAGGGGCCAGGTAGGCCAATGGGCCCTGGCACCCTACAGGCCACAGGCCTCTGGGTCTCGGGCTCTGGCCAGGGCCACACAGGGAAGCCCATCCCAAGGAGGGTCTCGGCCAGAGCTCTGCTGCTGTTCAGGCCGGGCCCGAGGTCTCAGTCATCAATCAGGAGTGTCGTGTCTCCTCCCGGGAACCAGGGGGGCCGAGAAGGGGTGACGGCCAGGAGGCTGAGGCCCTGCCAGCCGTCAGGGGAGCGTGGCAAACGCCTCTCTAAGAGGGCGGCCACACCGCAGCTACAAGGGCTGCAGTGGGCCTCTGACACAGAAGGGCCACCGCCCACCCACCATCCGGGGCGGGGCCCTCCTCAGGCTCCCCCGTTGTGCCGCCGCGGCCAGAGAGCAAGGGCGGCCCTGGCCCAGGAGCCCCCGGTGCCGGGCACCCACCTTGAGGCAGTCTGTGCCCCCTTCGGTCCCCAGGCATGGACATCGCTCCCTCAGCAGTAGGAAGCGGGAAGCCCACAGGAAGTGGGGACAGACCCCCGGGGGCAGGGTGAACGGTGGCGGGGTCCGAAGGGGAAATAAAGGCAAAGCGCCCAGGAAGAGCACAGCAGGGACAAGCAGGTAGGACAGGGAACAGCAAACAGGTCCGCTCCTGCCGCGCAAGGGGGTGGTAGGAGGGCCAGCGAGGCGGGAGAGGGCCGGAATCCGGCCCTGGAGCTGTGTCAGCGGGCCAGGGACCGTCAGCGGCGGCGGCTGCTGACTGAGTGCTGCACGGACGTCAGCAGGGCCCACCCCCGCCGGAGGGAAGGCGAGGGGCGAGGGGCCCCACCGAGGCAGGAGCAGGCCTCTCTTCCGGGCACAGGATGGAGCCGGACAATCCGACTCGAGGAAACAAAACAAAGTCACAGCCAAGGATGGCCTGGCTCTCCCCCTGCACTCGGTTCAAGGGGATCCACAAGGCAGCCGGGCGGGGCCAGGAGGGCCACCTGTGGGCAGGACGTCTGCGGGATCCTGGAGGCAGATGGACACACGGTCAGGCTGCGGCACCTCTGGGATCCAGAGCCCTCGGTGTGCGGGGAACCAGCCTCCCTCCACAAGCCCAGATCCAGGCTGCCCTGCGGAGCGGAGCAGGCCAAGCACGCGGGGGTCAGAGCTCCCCACCTCTGGCTGCAACCGAGCTCTCGACCGACGCTGGTGAGCCACGTCTCAGCCAGCCGGGGAGAAAGGGAGAGCTACACCTCACACCTGCCCCCAGGCACTGCCACGGTCTGGACGGGCATCAACTTCCCCCCACCCCCGGGGATAGCTCCACGGGGACGGGGACCAGGGAAGCATCCTCGTTTCCCTGCAGGCCACCAGGAACGGGCCACCTCTTCTCCCTGCTCCACCCTCCAGAGACAGGAGTGTGTGGCCCCTCGGGGGGCAAGAGTGAAACTGCTCGGGGGCTAGGACCCCCCCCCAGGGACCTGCACACAACCATCACAAGGCTACGCCCGGGGCGGCCTGGCTCCCCTGCGTGGCCCCAGCTGATGGAGAGCACGCCTCTCTCCCCATGATGACAGCACCCGTCCCAGAATGCACCCCTGAAGCAGGCCGGGGTGGCCTGGCACCCACGGTCCCCCTCTCCCCGCCTCTTCCCGGAGCCCGCGCCCTCGGCCCCTCCCTGCCTTGCCCAGAAGGCGTGGCGGCTGCCAGTTTCCTGCTGAGCTACTCCTAATCCCCAAACTCAGTCAGTGTAAAACCTGCTCGGCACCCATGGCACCACCGTCCACCGTGCAGCCCCCATCTGGGAGGGCAGGGTGTGGGGAGGACCGTGGGCTTCGACCCCCAGGGTGGCCGGGCGCCCACAGCCCCGCCCAGCCCCCAGCCAGCCCTGCCACACAGGCACCTTCTCAGCACCTGCCACCTCCCGAACACCCCTCCCCGACCCGAGGGGACGGGACGGGTTCCCGGGACACAGGTCGGTCTGGGCAGCAGGGGTCCATGACCCACGAAAACACACACACACACAGCGGACTAGAAAAGGAGAACTCAGACTCGCGGGTGAACATGATAAATCTCTGGAGGACGGGGGGCTCCCCACTCCCCCAAATCCTGCACAGGTTGGCGATGGGGCATGGGGACAGGGGCCGACACCCCACATCCCCCCAAGGCACATAACCCCAGGGGCTTCATCTGCCTTCGGGCTCTGCGCGGTTAACAATAGGATGTGAAGCGCCCATCTTGTGTGGAGGGTATAACTCAGACACCCCTGGGCACACCGCTGCCCATGAACATATGCTCCCCAGCCGTGGCAGCCCCGGGCAGGGGCTACAGAGGCCAGCGACAATTGTGGACGAGTTAACCGCCCACACACACGGTGAACTTGACAGTGAACTTGACGGTGAACTTGACAAAGGCAGACTCCTGCCTCCTGGGATGAAACAAAGAAATGGACGCACCCCCGGGCCAGGGCTGCATGAAGAGCAGGTCCTGACAGCCCGTCCCCGTGAAGTCTGAGGGGGGCAAAGTGACAGAGGTGAGCCAGGGCTGACGGGGGCCAGCTCGCTCTGGGTGCCCCAGACCGTGGGCGATGTGTGCGCTTCACTGCGAGCGCACTGCACGCCAGAGCTCAGGGCGAGCTCCAAGCGGGGCCTGCCCCACGGGGAAGCTCGACGTGGGGACCCTGCACCGCTCTGGGCCTCAACCCGATGGCCCTGGAGGGAGGGGACCCGGGCTACCCCCATTCTCACCTGCTCATTGGTCAGGGGGTCACCAGGACAGGTCGTGACCCCTGCGCTGGGGAACGGCCCACAGTGACACCGGAAGAGTAGCCAGCTAGCCTATCAACAAACAACCCAACAGATGACCACCAGTGCCAGCGGAGAGCTGTGAGTGCCCACACTGCCTGGGGGCCCAAGGGAACAGGGGCGGGGCTCCCTGGTCCCACAGTTAGGAAGCAGGAAGCCTGGGGTTCTGTCCCCAACCAGGTCCCGGAGGCTACTCAAAACTGGCCGGGTCCCTCCCCCAAGCGGTCTGGTGCCCCAAGGTCCACTGCTAAATGCCAGCCAGGCAGGGGCACTGCCAGCATTTCCTGAATGCCCAGTGCCCGGGAGCCCACACGGAGCACTTCAGAACGTGTATGTAGTTCGTCCAGCTATTTCAGAAATTCTACAAGCATCACTGTCTTTTTACAGAAGCAAAAGTGAAGCTCGGAGACACAAAGTCCAACCTGCCCAAGGCCACCCAGCTGGGTCAGTACAGGGGAGACAGGGGTCCAAGGCTGCCTGGGCACAAGGTGCGGGTCTGAGGGAGGTGAGCAGAGCGTGCCAGCAGGGGGACAGACAGCGGGCGACGGCGGAATCCTCCACCCCACAGGGGATGGAGACACCGAGACGGGTAGCGCAGACAGGTATGAGCACACATGCGGGTCAAGGCGTGTGTGTGCACACACACATGCCCTGCTGGGGGCCCAGAAGCCCCCGAATCCCCCACCTGGCAATGCCCTCAGGGGAGTCGGCAGTGCTCGAGGGTTGGGGGGCTGTGGCTGGCACAGGATCCTGGGTGCTGGGTCCAGAGTCTCCAAGAAGCGGTTCTCTCCTCCACCGGCCATGGGAGGGCCTAACCCCCCACACCAAAGGCCTCCTTTTCCTCCACCAAAAGAAAGGGGGAGTCTCACCTTGCCACCGGAGACCTCAGCTTTATAGACACTGAAAATCCATATTCCATTTTTATTTAAAGCATAATAAACACCAAGATGGGCCGTTATCTGTCTACAGGTGGAGGGAAAAGGCAGCCAGCAAGCTAACCTTGGGTGGGTGGGACTCAATGGCTGGTTTTGACTTTCTTTGTTTGGTTTTGGTAACGGCGTTGCAAGGTGCTTGAGTTTTGTTTTCTCTTTTGGTGGGGCGGGGGCGGGGGGAGGTAAAGGTTACTTTACAGAATCTCAGCATTTCCCCCATCAGCCACGTGCACAAACTCTCCCACCAAAAGTGCTCTCAAGGCCAAATGAGGATTTGATTTCCTCCAGAACCCCACCCGCCCCAGAGCCCTTCGAAGGTTCCCCCAACGTGGGCTGGAAGGCGCCCCAGGAGGGCTGGGGGTCCCCTGCCCAGCCCCACGCCTGCTCGTCGTCCCACCTGTGTTCTCGGCTATAAGATGAGACGCCTGACCAGCATCACTCGGGCCCGAGCTCTAACGACAACCCATCCGAGTGGTCCCTGGGCTAACCCTGAGATGAACTGGGGTTGACTCTGGGCCAGGGCCTGCCTGAAGCCTCTGCCAGCTACCTAGGACCAACCTGCCTCAGCATCCCAACCCCAGAGCTCCAGAACGGGCTGAGGCCCACCAGGAGACCCCTCAGCCTCCCCCCAAGAAGCTCACCCATCTGCCAGACCAGGACTGGGCCAGCTGAGTGCCCAGATGCCACTGTCATTCTGGAAGCAGGAAGGTCTCCTGGGCCAGGCCAGGCCAACGAAGGCCATGAGAGCCACCTCCTGCCCTCCTGCTCGCCAGACCTCGGCGCCCCTGGCCCTCCCCAATCTGAGCCTGCCCACTCTCCACCCACAGGCTTGGGAACCGAGTCATTTCCAGGAACACACAAGCTCTCTCACCTCTAGGCTTGGACATGCTGTTCCCTGGGCCTGAAACTCCCCCTACACCTCTCTTGGCTCACTCCAACCCCGTTTAAACAACACCTCCTCCAGGAAGCCCTCCTGATTCTCCCAGCCAGGGTAGGGATGTCTTCTACTACATACCCTCAACAGGGCACTCACCACACCACAGGGTGTCCCCAGCCCACTAGTCTGAGACTGGGGGCTCCGAGGGTGGGAGCCACAACTGGTTCACCAGGCATCCCTGGGGCCTGGCACACAGCAGGCACTGAATAAAGACCAAATGGACAAATGGACTGGGGATGAGTGGTGGGAAGGAGCCAATACAGGCTGCAGGATTCACCACAGTCCTTAAGAACCAACTGAGCAAGCACCAAGTTCCAAAGAGGCCCTAAGGTGCTGACAAGCTGTGCAACCCCAAGCAGGCTGAACAACCCCTCTAAGCCTTTATTTCCTCTTCTACAAAGAGATGTCGCATAAGAAGAAAGTGGCCAGGAGGCAGTGGACGTGAACGAGTGACCACGAGGCTGGCCTGTCCTCATCCATCCCCACAGGTGGTGAACACAGGTGTCCCACAGCCCACAGATCTGGGTTCGAGTCCTGGCTGCTCAACTCACAGCTGCGGGGTGGGGTGGGGCCCACGGGCATCTGACCCAACCCCACTGGGTCTAAGTGTCCTCATCCTCCGAAAGGGGACAGTGCCCTCGGCTTCGGTTCCTTCACGTATCACGGAGCACTCCCTAGTGGGGACGCCTACTCCCCCCCACTGCCCCCCACTGTGCTGGGGACAGGCAGATAGTCAAGGCCAGGCCTTGCCAGGGACAACCAGTCCAGAGCCAGAGGCCTTTTCCAGGAACCCAGAGGGCCCAGTCAGTCAGTGATGAAGCAGAAGGAAGGGTACTCTACCTTCCTGTCAGAGACTCCACTTGCCTCCCTCCAGCTATAACCTACACTAGGCTCCTACATCCCTGCAAACCAAGCCCTGGGCTCTCTGTGCACAGCTGGGGGATGGGACAGACCTGCATGCAGGCCCACCACGAGGACAGTCACCCCAGCCAGAGGCCCAGGGAGGGCACCAGACTCACGCAGGGAACCCCTGGCACCGGAGGCACTGAGACCAGGGGCCAAGTCCAGCCCCACCTCCTCCTGACCAAGGACCACAGTCAGCAACGTCACCTCTCTGGGCGCCAACGTTCTCATCTGGAAAATGGGTGAATAAAGCCTCCAGACAGGGTTGTTTAGGGACATAAATGGTGTTAAGTTGAGCACAGCGCCTGGTGTACAGCAGGCAGGCATCAACCACAGTTCCTGGGACACAGTAGGCACTCAGGAACCGAGAGCCACCTCGGGGGTCACCGCTCTCCCCGTCACTGTCACTCCCGGCCCCAGTGAAGGCACTAAGTGTCACTGGCTGGAACCTGCGTGGTCCTCCCCACCAGACCACTGAAGCTTCCACCTTACCAGCGCATGGGTCTCCCGACGCACCCTCTGTCCACAGGCCCCGGGCTCAGCGGCTGCCTCGCTGTGTGGCCCAAGCCCAGCCCCTCACCCTCTCTGAGTGTCCACTTCCTCATCCATAGGAGGCTAGTCTCCAGGGCCCCTCCCCTGCCAACGGGCGCCGGGCAGACGCCACAGTCAGGGTGAGGCCTGCCACAGGCTCCTAGAACCCCAGGCCCCACCCCACAGGGGACCTGGCTGGGGTCTGCAGGAGCACCGCGCTGGGAAGACGGTCCTGAGCCCCTGTCCTCCTCCTCTTAATCCAGAGAGCCAGATTCCAACCCTCAACCCGCTCCACACCCAAGCTGGCAGAGGTCCCTCAGGGATCAGAGAGGTTGCACAGCTCAGAATGGCAGGGCCAGGACCTGCCACCGGGGGTGGACTTTTCCATTACACCACCTCCTCCCAACCTGACCCAGCAGAATCCTAGAGAGCGTGGCTTTCACTGGCTGGCAGCCTAGACACCGGTTCCCTGCCCCCTGCTGTGTGCCCCCAGCCGGTCACTTGGCCTCTCTGAGCCCTGGTTTCCTCTCTAAACACTGAGCATAAGAGCACCCACCCCAGGAGGTTACAGGCCGGGCTCCACGAGCCCCAGAAGTCGAGGGCCTGGAGCACAGTGGATGATCCATGAATCTGCAGTCACCATGGTCACTGGCTGCCCATGCACAGGGCAGCCCCAGGCCCACTTCCCACCATCTCCCCAAGGTGGGCCGTTCAGTAAAGGGCCCAAACCCCCAGTCCAGGGCTGTCTATCGGAGGGCATGGGAGCCAGGACCCTCGGCCACCGCCCCCTGCCACCAGGCTGGTGTGTGTTCCCCCCGGGCCAGCGGGACATCCTGGCCCGCCTCCTCCTCTCTCCACCCCTCCCCTCCCAGACTCCAAAGCCTGGGCTCAAATCCTGCCCTCCACGCCAAAGCCACCCGACTTCTGTAAAATGGGCAGGTCACAAGGATTACGTGGGCCCAGGGTAATGCCACCCTGCCCTGATGTCACGACCTCTGCCCCGCCCATGTGGTGGTAGGGGAGGGGCGGTCTCTCCTCGTTTCCCCGGGGAGAAAACGGGGAACTGGGCACCCCAAGAGGGAGGCCCCGGCCAGGCCTGGCACCCAGGCTCCTGACACGCGGTCCTGTGACAGCTGGCAGGATGTTGGGAAACCCACAGGCACTTATTTCAACACGGCAGCCACGTCAGCGACCAGTTTCGACACACAGCGGCGCCCAGGAAGGGCCGCGGCCCTCTCGTCCGCCTGCCCGGCCCGACCCAGATGCGGCCCTCGTCCTCGGGGGCGCACAGACAGGCTGGCTCGTTTCGAAGGTACACAGGCCGGCCCCGCGGCCCCGGGCCACTGCAGGCCTGCTCTGCCCCAAGCCTCCCGTGGCCCTGAGCTGGCCCAGCGCTCAGCGGACCCCCCAGGGGCCAAGCTCGGGGAGATCGCGTTCTAGAAAGAGAGCGCACCCCGGGGCCGCTCCTCACCAGCCCGGGAGGCACAGCCGAGTCAGGGGAGGTTCAGCCCGGCCCGCCCGGGCCTCACGGTCAGCACGCGGGTCCAGCCGAGCCCAGGGCCTGCACGCGGCCTGCATCCCTTGGCTGAATTTTAAGCAAACACAAGAGGGGCCTGGGATGGCAGCTCCCACTCAAGGACACCCCTGCTTCCCAAAAAATGGTCCCGCTGAGCCCCACCCACAGAAAGAAACTGAGGCCCAGTCAGGGCGAGGGACTTGCCCAAGGCCACACCTAGAGGAGCGGGGGCAGCGGGGACCCCACTCTGGCACCACACCTGGCTGCCCGCACTGGGCCAGGAGGAGGGGAGGGTTTTAGTTGGGGTGGGGGTCTGAGTTTGAGTTGGGACAGGGTCAACCGTGGAGGTAAATCCCTCTCCACGTGCCCTCTGCCGTGCGTCCCTGGGAGGGAGGGGCTGTGCCCAGGTTCCCTCCAGCTGCTGACCCCCGGAGCCAGCCCAGGGCCCCCAGTGCCAGCCACCCTCCCCCACCCCATCTTCAGCCCAGGGGGCTGAGGTTCCCGGCACAGCCGCCTGCCGTTCAGGCCTGACACAGCCTGGCCCCCGGCCCCCAGGAGACATCCAGGACCAGTCAGTGGAGGGGACGCTGCAGTGACTGCCAACTCCCACAGTGACTGTACCCCTCACCCAGCCACCCAGCCTGGCAGCACCCCCCCCCTCGGCAGCATCCTCTCTTAGGACGAGGGGCCCTGCCATGGTCAGAGCTCCACTGGGTACACCGCCCACCAGGTCCTGCCGGGACCAGCCCTTCCCAACCTGCAGACTTGCCACACCTGGGCCTCCACGCGCCCAGCGCTCCTACCCGGGTGCCCCCTGCCAGTGGCCAGCACAATGCCCAGCTGGCTCTCAGACAGCTCAGCGGTTACCAGGAAGGATGACGGGCCACCACACCATGGTCTCTCTGAAATCCCGACAGGCTTGACACAGCCGGCGGCACCCAGAGAGACAGAATTCCAAATGACTGTACCCCCTTCATCAGGTGGGGACCAGGTGTCTTCTCCACACCAGGTGCTGTTCTAGACCTGGGCACGCAGCAGAGAACCCACAGGGGGATGGAGTGTGAACCGGCACAGAAATAAGGAAGGTAATTAGGAGGCACCAGGTGGGGTCGCCCGGTCTGGACACAGTGGCGGGGCAAGGCTGGCAGGAGCAGGCCACGAGGGAGGGGGGGCCCGGTGCTCCCAGTAGCGGGAACCGCCAGCCAGAGGGGTCTCCTGCCGGGGAGAGAGCGGTCTGCCAGGGTTCAAACTCAGGCCCGAGGTCATCAAAACTCAGGCTCCCCCAGGGCCCACCGTGGATAGACGTCACCCCACATGCCCTCTGAAGCCTCCAGAGATGCCCCCGATGGGGACAGACAGGTGGTTGTCCTCCCTGTCCCCACATCAGGAGACCAGGGGCCACACCTGGCTGCATCCCAGCATGTCAGGCAACAGGATCCCCTCCCCAGGTGCCCGGGAGCCCCAGCCCAGCACCCCGCTAGGTCTTCAGACCCAGCAGAGTCTGGAAGCCGGAGAGGGAAGAGGAGGGTGTTATCCACGGTGGGACACAGAGCCTTGAACACCGTGCTCGCCGCACACGGAGACACGTGTCTATGCACATACATGTGTACGTGCGTGACTGTGCTGGGAGGAGGGGGTCTCGCCCCCGGCCCGTACCTCCTGTTCCACCTCTGAACCTCAAGGCTGCAGGGGACGGCAGGGCAGCTGTACGACGGTGCCCGCCTGGCCGGAGAGGGAAAAGGACTTCCCGAGGTCACTTGGCCGAGAGGGACCCAGCCGCCCCAGGCTGGACCTCAGAGCCAGGCCCGTAACTCCCAAACCCGGTCAGCACCCGAGGGGCGAGGAGACCCTGGGCTGGGCTGGGGGCATGGGGACCTCACAGGGACAGGGTGACAGGACCCCAGAGGCCCTCGTCCCTCACACCCACACACGCGTGTGCACCACCCACGGAACGGCGCCCGATTTCACTCAAAGAGACAGCCAGCGCTCCGAACTTTCTGCTGCCTGGCCCATTACCCTGCAGGGTGCACGTCTACCCCATCCCAGTACCGGGAGGTCCCCGAGGAAGGGGCCGTCCGGCCCCGGGAGGGAAGCCCCAGGCCCTCAGGGCCGAACTCACCAGAGTCCTGGGATGGCCGGAGTGAGAGCTGCTCCCATCTTCCTGGAAGGGGCCTCACCTCCTCCTGGGAGCCTGGTCACGCCTCTGTCCAGCCCCCGACCGACCGTCTGCTGAGCCGGTGGGGGCACCGGCCACTGGGAGCCCAGACAGGACAGGGCCACATACCGGCGTGTCCTCCTTCACCGGGAGGAGGCCTCTGCAGGGACAGGGGCGCCTGGGGACAGGGCCCAGCGAGAGGACTCAACTCAGGGCCTCTCCTCCACCTCCACCCCCCACCCCCGTATCTTATGCAAGTGACAAGCGGGGAAAGGAGCCTCCGTAACTGAAGGAGTGAGAACCAGGTGAGAAACGGGCTGGTGCTCCCCAGACGGAGGGCCTGGGCCTCCTCCAACCCCGGACCCCGGGACTCAAAGCGAGGAAACTCCTGCCGCTGCCCCTCCGACGGTGGAAAGAGACCCCGGAGACGGAGAAGACCCAGGCCTACACCCGCTGCAGCTGAGCTCGGGCAGCCTGGGCCTGAGCCCAGCGCTCACGCTGGCACCTCCACAGGGTGAACGAGCAGGGCTGTTTAATAACAAACTACAACGAGCCGGCAGGGAGTGTCTGAGCGAGGCTCTCCGGCAGGGCCGATCCCGGGGACTGATGTCAGGGAGCTCTGGGAACGATTTAGCTTAATTAGCAGTTCCTGCACGATCAGCAAAAAGCGCTGGCCGAGCCGGGGCCCTGGGTGACGCCAGAACCAGAGGTGCAAACAGGTTGCCACGAGGCAGCACGGGCGCTGCGGGCGCTAAGGCCGTCTCTGCCCTTCAGTGGGCGCGTGGGCTCCCACGGACCCACTGCACAGCTGGGCAAGTCGAGGCCCGGGAGACTGCACTCCAGGCAAACTCAAAGTCCACGGCACACCTCGGAGGCCGGCCGAGAGAAGCCCACCACACCCTCCCTGGCAGCCCGACAGCTTGGCAAAGGTTCACGCCCCGTCTATGAGCAGCTGGCTCCTTTACTGCTCTGTGCCACCTGCCACAGAGGCCCGAGGCCACCACCCGGCCGCCCCCTCCAAGGGCATGGAGGCAGGGGGCAGGCCTTGGTCCCAGGGTGCTGCATGGCCTCAGGCAAGGGATCCTCCGCTCCGGGCCTCAGTTCCCCATGTGTCCACGGACGGCGCCTCCCGGCCCTTCAGACCCCAACACTGTTATCTCCAGGTGCAGCTTCTAGAAGCAAGAAGACCAGGTCAGGCTGGCCCGGCTCGGGACAAGGCCCAAGCCTCCTGGTGGGGGACGCTTGATCCCCACCCTTCCACGCCAAGCCCTGCAGCGCTGGCCCCAGGCCGGCCTCATGCTGCCCGAGGGTGCTCAGGGCCGGGGCAGCTGCGGCTGGTGCCAGGGAGGGGGTCGCTCCGTCAGCCCTAGGAGCCCGCCGCAGCCAGGCGCTCTGTCACTGACACCAGAGGTAGCAAGTTCCAGAAGGGCCAGGGGAGCACAGGAGCAGCCCTGCCCTGCGCTCTGCTGAGGAAGCTGGAGCCGGCTGGAGATCATGTGGATTCCTGAGCCCGTGCCAAGGCCCTGGGACCCGGAGGGGCGGCGAGCCATGCAGAGGAGAGGAAGGCCCTCGCCCCTTCCCCATGCGTGCGGGGCATGCGCAGGGGACCACCCAGGAAGCGCCAACCCGGAGAATCGCCTCCAGGACCGCAGTCCCTCCCTGGCCGCCTCCCCGCCGGGGCCTGGCGTCTCCCAGCCTCAGTCTTCCTGTGCGACCGGGCGCAGCACGGCCCCCAAGGCCTGGCCTAGAAGATGCTGACCAAGTGTCAACCCCACCCCCCAGAAAGGAAGGGGTGCAAGAAGCTGGAGCCAGACAAAATCCTACAGTCTTAAGGCTCAGGCCAAGAGAGAGCCATGCTCCCAGAGGTAACTCGCCTGACCCCTGACCCCGACCCATCACCTCTGGGCTACCCATGGGCTCACACGGAGGGCCCAGCTTCATCAATGCTGAGCGTCCGTGTGTGTGCCTTCCCCCACCAGCCAAGCTCCCCAGCATGGGACCTGTGCCCCGAGTCGGGCCTGACCCAGGCAAGATGAATGAACGGCAGGGTGGGGGGACTTGTGAACGGAGGGGTGAGTTCTGCCCAAAGCATCTTCCCTTCCGTCCATGGAGCGTGCCAACTGCCCCTCCCCAAGTCCACCCAGCTCCTCGGAGCCACCCCCACCAAGGCAGCCACCAAGGTCAGATGTAAAACCGGTCCATCCCAGGCCCACCGAGGGACAGCAGGGCCCCAGTCCCCGCACACAGCACAAGCCACTGGGCCCCCAGTGCCCCCGGCAAGGAAGAGCAGGGTGCCTGGCCACACACAGCACCAGGGCCTGCCATCCACACCAAGGTCGGCATGAGACCCAGAGAGAGGCCAAAAACGCCCAGTCTCACACCACAACCGGGTGCAGCTGCATTTCTCAGGGGTGGACACACCTGCCAAATCCCATTCGCAGGGGCAGGGTTGCCCCACACTCCAAGCGCACCCAGGGCCAGGACCCAGATGCTTCCTCGGTCACCCGCCCAGGCACCGCTGCCCCCCGGGGAAACAGCTGGTGGGGCAGAGGGGTTTCGGCCGGGCACCAGCAGGCCAGCGGCCGTGACCCTGAGTCTCCATCTCTTTGTCTTTAAAGCAGGGGTCCCCGAGAGGACCCTGAGAGATGGCACACGGGGTGGGGGGCTTTCCCGAGGCCCATGTGCAGCCAGCCACAATCGTCAGCAGCCCCTGGCTACGCACCCGCCCCACCCCCACCAGGAGCTGTCAGCTCCCCACCTCCTCCCTTCCAGCACCCAGACCCTGGCTACGCTGCCCACCCAAAACCTCACAGCCTTTTACCACGAGACACGCCCCCCCCAGATGCTGCGGGACTGCCCGCCCCCCACAGGGTGACCTCGGACGGGCACAACCCTCTCCAGCCTCAGTTTCCTCATCTGAGAGGGGAGGGGGCGGAGAGGAGAAAGGACCTGGAGATCCTCATGCAATGTTCAAAAGCCAGAGCCGCAAGCTAGGGCCCAGAGCCCACATCCCAGCTCATGGACCTCCTGCCCTGCCGGGACACACGGGTTCCCACCTCACGGCTTCTGCACCCTGGTCTGGAAGGTCTGGGCAAGACGCCGTGGACCTCGGAAACTCAGCTCAGCTCAAGATTTAGGGAGAAAGATCCATGACATCCCGCCGGTGGAAGAACCTAGAAAAGCATGCTGGAGGAGGAGGGGGGCGGGGGAGAAGACCCGTCCGGGAGGGGGGTGCCCTAGCAACCATGCCCACAGCACAGCCTGCCTTCTTTCGGGGGGTTTGCCGTTCTTTTCTCTGGCTGTGAAGTTCTTAGGAGAGGCTCTTCCCCACCCAAACTGCTAAAGCAAGTAGAGGTGACAGAACGTTACCGCCCGAGGTTTCCGCAAAGGGCGCGACTGTGTTTACCCAAAACTCACGCCACCTGCGTCTGCCCGAAAGCCGGCGCCCTGCCCCTCCCACGCACCTGCTGGAAGGTGGGCGCTTCCCCCGGTGCGAGGAGGCCCAGCGGCCCCCCACAACCCGGTGCTTTCACCGCAGGAAGGGGCAGCGAGGGGCCGTCCCCCGAGGGCTGTGCTCAGGCGGACGGCGGCTGCTGCCGTGCCAGCCGAGCGTGACCGTGCACTTAGTACCTGGCACGGCCCAGGATGCGGGCTCCTGGCGGTGTGCTCGCCGGGTCCCCTCTACACGACCCTCTCTGCCCACGTGCGCCGTCGGCGCCTGCCTAGAAACGCTGCCAGCAAGTCACAGAAAGGGCGGAGACAGGCGCCCCTGCAGGGAGAGGGCCGAGGAGCACGCCAACAGGCCCCCAGCAGAGCTTTCTCCCTTCTCCTTTCCTCCCCCTCCCCTCTCAGATGAGGAAACTGAGGCTGGAGAGGGTTGTGCCCGCAGCATCTCGGGGCGCACCCCTGGCCCACTGGGGCCGGGCGCTTAGATGGGAAACCAGCGAGCCGGGAAACTAGCTGATCCTCTACATGGACCCCTTCCACCTCTCCCCTCCGGCACGGAACGGGGTGGGCAGACAAGGCCGGTGCCTCCTGGGCCCAAGGCTTGTCTCCCCAGGGGAGGGGACGCCGCCTCTGAGGCCGGCCTTGCTGCCCACTCACCCGCGGCATCACTCACAGTACACCCATCACAAGACACGAAGACCCCCAGGAGGCTCCCCACCACAGACAGAGCCCTGCAGGAAACGGGCGCCCAGCAGCCCCGGGAGGGTGACCATACCATCCCGGACCTGTCACAGGGAAGGGGGTGGGAGGAGGGACGCCAGCTCTGCGGTCAGCCCCGTCCTTCTCTGACGAAGGACAGCGAGCGTTCGCCCAGACCGGGGCTGGGAGCTGGGGAGGGATGGGATGGCTGGGACGGAGGGCGCCTCGGGCCCGAGAACCATGGTGTGGGAGCCAGGCTTGGGGGGGGCGGGGGACGGGGAGGCAGGGCTTCTGGCGGAGGAGGAGACGCTTCCGCAACTCCCACTTGGAGCCCTGACAGCCAGGCTTGGCCACCATCAAGGGCGTCCACCCCGGCCAGGAGCTGGCCACGAGAGACGAGTGGCTCAACACAGACTCTGAGGCTCACCCCTGGGGACCTCAGGTCTCTCCTGCTCGGGTAAATGACTCACGTGGCCCCAGGGCCCCCCGCCCCAGGGAGAGAAGGCGGCCCATCAACCTCAAATACCACCGTTTGTTCGCGCAGTGCACCCGCGGCCGCAAGCGCTGTGCCGGGTGCTGGGTGCACAGTGGGGACACGGCCAGCTCCACTCCCACCCTCTGGAAGCTCAGCCAGGCAAGGCTGGGGGAGACCCTGGACCAGCCACCAAAACACGCTGCCTGTGGCAGGAGGGAGAGACGTGGGGCTGCGGGAGCGTCCACGGGGACCACAGCGGGCGCGCGAGGGGTCCGGGAGATGCCCCGGCCCCGCACAAACCTCTGGCCCCCATACACGAGATGACCAGGAGCCACAGGGGGCAGGTCAGGCAAGGAACACGCGAGGCCAGGGTGGGCGATAGCCCAGTGGTGATGGGGACGCTGAGGCGCGAGCGGGGACTGCCACAAGCAGCAGGGACAAGCACAGCCCACCTTCCAGAGCCACGTCCCTCCTGACCCCCTCGGGCAGTGGGACAGCGTCCAGGAGAGGCGGTGCTGGCCAGGGGCGAGCTCAGGGCTGGGAGGGGGCCAGAGCTGGGGCACGTCGCCTGCACCTCTGTCACCTGCGCCTTCTGGCCACAGCTGTCCCAGCCCCGCCTGGATGGCCTCGGGCTGGAAAGGGCGAGAGGGACGGGGGGTGGGGGGCGTGGGCAGCAGGGGGTGATGCGAGCAGGGACGACAGGGCCCGACGCGCCGGGACAGCTGGGCAGGTCCTGAAATGGGCCGCTGCACACGGTGGGTCGCAGGCCCAGACGGCGTCAGGGCCAGCATGGGGACAGCCGCCCTGCCGCGAGGGAGGCCTCGGTTTCCCCACCTGTGACATGAGCTCTCTTCAAGTTTCCTTCTGGCTCTGAGGCCAGGTGCCGGGCCCAGAGAAGGCTCCAGAGTTAATTAGTTCATGAACAAATTAGCAAAATGGTCACCGCATTACTCTGATGAGTCAGATGCCAGGACGTACGGCAAAGTCAAGTCTGACACCGAAAGGCTGCTCGCTCCCATCAGATAAAATCCGAGCAGAGCCCGGAGAGGAGGCGCTGGCCGCGCTGGGCTCAAAGGGAGCAGGGGGCCGAGCCAGGCACCGCGGGGGCTGCCCTGGCGGGAGGCACCTCACAAACCCTGCCAGGCCTCCCGGGTTCCCAGACCCCAGACCAGAGCAAAGATGGGGCTCAGCTGGGGCTCTCACAGCCCCGGGGATGGACCCCAGTCCCAGCCCAGGACCCCTTCGCCCAGCCTGCCTGACAGCCCCGTTCGGCGCCTGCCCGGCCTGCCCCTGCCTCGGCCCCCCGCGTCCACCATCCCCCAGGCGAAGTCCCAGGTCTCGGCCCGGCCCGGGGGCAGCCCCACTCCCAGGGACCCCAGGCCTTGGATGGGGCTACTCCCTCCAGGAGGTCCTGGCCAGAAGACCTCCCTGGGTGGTCCCAGATCCCGGGTTGCCCCCGGACAAGTCAGGCCCTGGGACCGAAGCAGGGGCCCCTCTGCTGCTAAAGACCTTTCAACAGGCTTGAAAGCAGCGTCTGGACGAGGGGTGCTGGGCAGGATGCGGCACGCACGTCGTCCCCACCGCCTGTCCTCCAGACGAGGAAGAGGGCTCCCCGGGATGCGACCCGGCACTTCTGCAAGGCCACAGGGCACACCCGGCCTCACTGTCACAGCGCGATCCCATGACCAGCACGGGTGGGAGCGGGGAAGGAACAACTGCTTCCTGCCAGCTCGGCCCTATCCCCGACCACACGGGAATCTGCAGCCTGTCACTGGCTCAGGCAGCGGCCGGACGCCGACCCCTCACCCCGCAGCCTGGGCAAGGCCACCGAGAGCAGCGCGTGGCTCCCAGCCCGGGACCGGGGACCCTGGGACCACCCCACACACACGCCCCCACCCCCCGGCCAGACAGTGAGAGCAGGGGCTTTAGGTAAGAGCCTGGGGGCTCCTGCCACCTCTGCCTCCTGGGGGTTAAGTGGCCGTGACAAAACCAGCCCGGATCACGGCTGAAGGACCGGACGCGGCACTCAGCACCGCCAGTCCCACCCCGGCTCAACCGCCTTGCCTGGCTCCTTGCCCCCTCTCCAGCCCGGGACCCCGGCAGGCCCCAGAACCTTCTGCCTGCCCTTGGTGGGGCGATAAGGAGCCTCAGTGCGTGAGCCCCTTCCCTTCACAGGTCAGGCCCACCAGAGCCCCTCGGGCTGCCCTGCCCAGCTAGACAGATGGCCTGAAGCAGCCCACGAGGGAAGTGGCCAGGAGGTGGGCCGGGGCACCAAGGGCTGTCACAGGACCTCCCAAACCATGGCTGTGTGTTTGGGGAGGGCAGGGGGTGGACACAGGAGGGGCTGCCTGCCACCTGCCCCCACCAGGGCTCCACCGCGGCTGGTTCTGACTCCAGAGCCACAGGTACCTGCCCTCTCCTGGGATTCAGGCCACAGACGATTACTGGGTTTTTTATTACTTATTCAGCAGAGTGAGTGACGGGCCCTTCTTAACCAACCTTCGGGAAACATCAAGCCCAGGCCCACGGAGAGAGAGTGGGGGGCCAGCCTCCTCCCCTGGGGTCCCACCCTCCCCAGCCCAGCACCCTCCAGACAAAGGCCCACACAGTGTCCCCTGAGAGGGCCCAGAGCCCAGAGGAGAATGAGGACGACGATTTATGGAATTCATTTTCCACAGAGCTGGGGGCTGGGGGCTGGGAGCTGGGCGGATGGGGGGCTGGGAGCTGGCGAGGCGCCGCGGGGCAGGAGCACCAGAGAGCCAAGAGGGATGGGGAGGAAAGGGAGTGAAGCCAGAAGAAAAAAGTGCCCGGGGAGCGGCAGCCTGGGGCGGCAGGCACCCCCCACATGACTAATTAGCCGGTTACTGGCGAATAACGAGCAGAGGTGCCCTCCAAAGCACGAGAGGCCCCAGGGCAGCCCCGACAAGGGAGCCCCATCAAAGCCGCCTGGGCCCTGCAGCCCTCCCAGGCTCTGCGTGGCCTCGGGCATCCACTGCTGGGCCTCAGTTTCCCCGGATGCTCACTGAGACTGGTGGCTTTCAAATCCGGCTCTTAGGCACCTTCATTCAGGTGGGGCGGGGGACCCCCAGCCCTGGCCCAAAGGGAACACCTCACCCTCCTCGCCTGTCCCTACGGATGGCCTGGGAGACCCGCCCCCCAAGGGCCCCCACTCTCTGCTGCAGACCCTGTTTCCTCCTGGGCCTCACCCCAAACTTCTCCTGCACCAGAAGGTGCTCAAACGCTCCCTGAACTGAACCGGCCCCTCCGCCTTGGAAAGGGGGTGGTGACACAAGGCTTCATGAGAATCCCCCCCAACGTGGGGTGTGAGCCTCTTGGCGATTCCAGCTTGGCCCACGAGGCTCCCCCGCACCCCTTCTTTCCTTCCGCTTTTCTAAGCTCTAGGGGATGCTGGGACACCCCCCGCCCCTTCCCTCCCTGAGCCCGCAGCAGTGAATTGTGAACTGCGGGGCTCCTGGCCCTCTGCCCTCATGCACAGCACGCTTTCACACACAGGCCAGGCTCAGACCTGCCAGCATTCCCAAGGCTGCCACCACTGCCTCGCGGAGACCCCAGCCCTGGCCCAGGCCTGCCCCAGAGCAGCTTGTGTCGGTCCTGCCCCGTCCTGCTGACAACAAGGGCAGGGACAGGCAGGGGAGGGAGAGCCTCGGGGCAGCACTGCTCTACTGAAACAGCACCAAACAGAAGCCTGGAAACCCAGATTCCTGGAGAATTCTCTGGAACTGGACCTTGTTAGCTCCCGCGTACAACACGTCCAGGGCTCCCACAGGCTCAAGTCCAGACCCGGCACAGGCCCTCTGGGACCAGCCCAGGCTCAGGCCTTGACCTCCCCGCAAGAACCCAGAAGTCCCCTTTCACCTCTGGGCCGTTGCAAATGCTGTTCCCCCGTCCGTTCCCTTATCTAGATCTAGACCTGCAGGTTGTTGCCTCTTCCAGGAAGCCTTCCCCCAAGCTCCACCCCAGCCCAGGTTGACGGAGGCCCTTTCACCCTGGACTGCAGCTGCCCACGTCCTGCCCGTCGCCCCCACTAGACCCTGAGCCCTCGCCTACCTCCTGCCTGGAAGTGGCCTCCTGCCCAGCTCATGGCTCATCAGGCCAGGACACTCGCCAGGTGAGGACACGCAGCCTGGGCTGGGCGGAACGTGGCGGTCTGGGCTCTGACCTGGGACAGCACTTACTGTTGGCTCCCTCCTTGGCCGGGGGCAGGGTGGCCAGCGGCAGCCCTCTTAGAAGTGACACACGGCCTCCCACGGGGACCCCTCTGAAGGACACAACCCGCAGGTGGGCAGGCGACCAGGGTCTGCCCGCGAAAACACACGCGGGGGTCGCACCTCACTCCCGCCATGCCTCCCGAAGGATCCCCAGGCCACCCACGGCCCGTCCTCCCGCCTGCCTTCCCGTGTTCCCGGGGCACCGTGGATAACTGCGGCTGCCCCCCGCCTCCTCCTCGGCCGTCACTTTCTCCCCGCTGCCCTCGGGCCTGCCACAAGCTGCCGCCACAGTCTCATCCCCTGGTAAGACAGCTCACAGGCTGCCAGGGCCAAACTGGTCAACTTACGGAGAAACCACGCATTTACACCCCCTTTTCTCAGAACGTGGGCTCCGCCCTGAGGGTGGCCCTGCTTATTTCTGAAACAGGTCTGTGTCCTGGGAGGTTCTGGCTAACAGAAACCCGACTTCTGCTTGGGTAGAGCATTCCCTCCCTAAACGCCGCTCAGAACCGCGTCCACCACTGCATCCCCGGGCCTCAGGGGGCCTGGCGGGCGTGGGGTCACCAGGGCCTCAGCAGCTCCCGCCCTCCCCTTGACCCAGCCGTCCCGAGCCTGGCACAACTCCTGTGGACAGACCCCCTCCTCCAACCCCACCCCCGGGCCCAGGAGGAAACCGAGGCGGGAAGGGCCTGACGTCACACAGCTGCAGGACAGGGGCTGAGGCGAGCCCCAGCTCTGTGCAGGCCTCTCCCCAGCCCCACAGAGCCCGCTTTTCCCCAGGACGGGGCCGGGGGAGCGGGGAGGAGGGTGCAGGCGTGTCCCGCAGCAGCCGACTCTGGCTGGTTTCTCCTCCCGGGGAGCAGGCCCTCCACCAGGCGCCAGATCCAAACCCGTCCAACTGCCCCGGACGACCCAGCACCGGGCGACTATCTGCTCCAACGCGTTACGCAACCCGGCCCCCAGCGAGCGATTGCAACAGGCCGCGGGGCCGCAGATAAGCAGGCGGAGGTGCGGGATGGGGGGACTGGGGGCGGATTTTTGCTTTGCTTTGTGTCTCGTTTCTGCTCCCCAGCCCGGCTCGGGCCCTGAGGCTGCTGGGTGGGGATGGAGGCAGGTGAGGGGGCCCCGGGAGACACCCTCTATCAGGGTCGGGGCTGAGCAGGCCCCGGGCTAGGGGAGGCCTTTCCCGGCCGTGTGGGCACACGTGCCGCCAGCCGAGCTGTGACCCTCGCCTCAGCAGGACCCTGATGAGAAAGTCCAGCATCCCCGACTGAAGCCCAGCGGTGTCTCGTCCGAGAGCCACGAACAGGATCATCCCCGTGCACCCCCGGCACCCCCATGCGCCCCTGGCACGCAGGGCTGTCACTTGGGGGCGGGGAGGGCCCCACTCCCCGCCAGCCTCCTCTGTGCACAGGGTCCCCTCCCTCATCAGCAGGGCTGGGGGGCGGGCTTGAAGAGGTGCCCGCCGTGGGGACCCTCGCGCCCCGTGGCCCGCCCACCCGCCAGGGATCTTTTCTCACACCCAGATGGCAAGCCTGGCCCGAGGCCAGGCCTGGGGACCCCAGACCGCACCGCCACGTGC
The DNA here is from genome assembly GCF_964341445.2 of Mesoplodon mirus. Lineage (NCBI taxonomy): Eukaryota > Metazoa > Chordata > Mammalia > Artiodactyla > Ziphiidae > Mesoplodon > Mesoplodon mirus. The sequence goes on along the minus strand of NC_138976.1, from coordinate 2,868,730 downwards.
GCCACCTTCCCAGCGAGAGCCAGACCGTTCCCACCCACCCTACAGAGACCCAGTGAAGCAGCGCTTTATTCTCTCCATTTCAGTGATGAAGAAACCAAGGCTCGGAGTGCTTGAGTAACTTGCCCACGGGCCCCCTGCTCCCCAGTTGGGGCACACCCAAAAGCCTGACGCTGTGCCGCCCACCCGGGACCAGCCTACCCAGCCCCACAGGGTTGGGGCAGGGAAGCTGGGCGAAGGAGGGTCGGTCTCCCGAGAAGGCCCCCAGCCCGTCCCAGCCCGCCTGGGGTGGCAGGGAAGGAGCAAAGGCCAGCAGGGCTCATGCTTCCCCGGTCACCAGGAAAATGAGGCCTGGCCTGGGACAGCCTGAGCCCAGCTCCCACAGCGAGAGCTCTGATGGGCCCCGCTCTGGCTCCCCGTGGGGACACAACCCTGCCTCTCTTCGGAGGCATCCAGGTCCAGCAGCCATCCCAGACCTCGTCCCCCAAACCTGGCTGTGGTCAAACCACCCCCCCAAGGGCTTATCTGACACCCTCAGGCTGACACCCTTATCTGCCACCCTCAGGCTGACACCCTCACAGCCTCTGCTCCCCTGAGACCAGGGAGCCACAAAGCTTTCCAAAAAATGCAGACTCCAGGGCAGGGCAGAGCCAGGGCCCTGGGAGGAATTCCCCGCACGGCTGCAGCTTGCACAACGGGCCAGGTCTCTACCTGCCTCTGCAGTGTTGCAAGGACCCACCGCCCTTCAGGCTGGAGAACAGAGCGAGGGCAGAGGCCGGTACTTCCCCCACCCTCAGGGGGGCAGGGTCCGGGCCTCCCAGACCTCGCAGCACTCAGCCCTGGCCACAGAGGACGCTTTGCAAACCTCTCTGCGGGTAGCCGCCACCCCATCCCTCCTCTCGGGCTCTGCTGGCCCCCGAACTCTGGGCCTGTGCCTCTCCCTTCCCACCCCACCCGAGAGGTGAAGCCCAAACAAGGGAAGATTAACCAAAACTGACAAGCAGTGATTCCCACGGCTGGCTGTGCCATGAGCACCGTTCACCTTCCCGGCCTCCCGAGGGCAGATCAGGAAACTGAGACGGGCGGGGTGGGGGGAGGTGCCCAACATCTTCCTGACCCCGGACGAGGGTCCAGCTGGTCTTCACCATCTGCCTTTCAGTTGCTAGGGCTCCCTGCCCCCTACAAGTCAGACCGGCCGCCTGGCCCAGCTGGGGGGCTCAGATGCCCAGCCCGCCTGGCACTGCTCGCACTGACCCGGGGGACCCACCCACAGAGCCTGGGACCCGGGCCTGCCCTTCCCCAGGTGAGGGCGGACGCCAGGGCAGAAAGAGGCAGAGGGGAGCCAGGCACAGGGGAGGGCTCCTGCCTACAGGGAGGGGGTGGCCGGCCCCAGCCCCACCCTGAACCCCGAAGGCCAACCCGGGCAGGAGAAAGGATGCACGGCCCTCCTGCCATCACGGGTCCCGGGCGCTCCTGGAACAGACACCCTGCTCACGCAGCTTCCTGAGAGCAGGGGAGCCAGTCTCTGGGGGGTCCCTCTGGCCCGAACACCCCACAACACTGAGGCAGGCTCCCCACCTACCAGTGGAGACTTCCTAGTGGCCTCAGTCCCTACATGCCCACGCCCATCACCGGCCCTGGAAGGCCCACGGGCACTGTCAGGGAGGTCAGCGTGCAAAGGTCTGCGGGACGGGAGCCACAGATCAGGGACTCAGAGAAGCATCACCTGCAGAGCGTGGAGGGCCCGGGACATGGGGCCACGTCTGACCCAGACCAACAACAGAGCTCCTGAAGATTTAAATCTCCTGGGAAGGGCTTCCCTGGTGGCGCCGTGGTTGAGAGTCCACCTGCCGATGCCGGGGACGCGGGTTCGTGCCCCGGTCCAGGAAGATCCCACACGCCGCGGAGCGGCTGGGCCCGTGAGCCATGACCGCTGAGCCTGTGCGTCTGGAGCCTGTGCTCCGCAACAGGAGAGGCCATGACAGTGAGAAGCCCGCGTACCGCAAAAATAAAATAAAATAAAATAAAATAATCTCCTGGGAAGACACAGACACACACACACACACACACACACACACACACACACACACACACACGGAGTTACAGGAAGGACACTGGGGAGCACCTGGCCCGGATGATGCCTGCATGTCAGCGTCACCCAGGGGCTGCTGAAAAGCCCCAGTGCCCAGGCCCGGCCCCCAAGGCTGCTGATCTAATTGGTCCAGGGCGTGGCCTGGACAGCGGCAGTTCTGAAGGCTCCCCTGCTTTCAAAGGAGGGCAAGGCAGGGAGGGTTAGGGTTAGGGTTAGGGTTAGGGTTGGGGTTAGGGCAGCCAGCGTGAGCAGCTCCGCCCGGGTCAATTTCACAAATCCCTCAGGCCCTCTCCCGCCAGCTGTTCAAGGAGGGAGGATGCAGGGTAACGTGCGGCGGCATCGGCGAAAAATCCTGGAGGCGTGATGACCACGGACACGGCCTCGTCATTCGGCTCCTGGTGACCGAGCTCAATCCTATTAGCTGCGGACGCCGGCAGACCCAGGATGGCAACGGCGCGGCACGCGCCCCTCCTGCCCCTGGTCTCCCTGCTCGCATCGCTGCACCTCTCCGAAGCCCCAGAACTTCTCCCGCTGAGCCCCTAGCGGCCACGATCAGTCAGCCAGGGAGGCCTGCGGGCTGGGGCCTGGGGGCTGGGGCAGACCTGAGTCCCTGCTCCAGGGGCCTGGTGACCTCTGCTCCCCGAGACAGCCCCTCTTGCTCACCCAACCCCATTCCCTGCAGCACCTGTGGAACACTGCCCCAAACTGCAGACACAGCTTCCTAAGAGCACCCTCAGCGTGGCTTGGAGATGTGTTTGGAGCTGTCCGTGAGTCTTTCCCACATCATCAGGGAGACGTCAGGCATGCCAGGTCACAGATGGCTCGGCTTGCCAAACAGGTACACCCAGCCCTGGAAACAAACCACCTTCTAGAGGGACCGGAAGGCTTCAGGGAGAAATGGCCCCTTCCCTTCCCGAGGCCTGGCATCACTGCCCAGAGGGCGCCTCAGCCCTCCTGCCCTGGGAAGGGGTTGGCGGGAGGGCAGACGACCCACTGGTCTGGAGTAGGAGGGCTGTATCCAGGCCACCACCTTCAGGAGGACCGGAAGGCCCAGCTGGACACACTGGGGACACACAGGTTCCAAGAAGCTGACAGGGCATCACTTAGTAGAGTCTGAATTCTTCTGAACACAAGGGAAGGTTTGCTGAAAGGGGGGCATGTCCAGGGTGGCCACGTGAAGGGAGACCAGCCTAACGCTCCTGCGTGTACACACAGGCAGCACGAACACATGCACACACACGTGCCCACTTGCACACATGCACACACATGCAGCCCAGGCCGCCAGATCCCCCTCCACTTCTGTCCACCAGGCCCAGGCCTCCCACACCCAGGGCTGTCAGAAATTCCACCTTCTGGGGACCTTAGTGAGCACAATTCCAGCAGCCTTTAAATCCGTCTAAGAAAATAAACACGCCCTCTCCCCAGCAGAGCCGGCTCAGGCCAATGTCTGCCCTCGTCTCCTCGGGCCCCAGAATGCTGGCTGTGGGCCCACCCCTCCCCGCCACCCCGGCAGCCCCAGCCCCTCCTGCCAGTGCCAAAGCGGGGATCCAACTCGGCAGACACTGGAGGGCCCCGGCCAGTCCACTCACCCTCCCAGCCCACGCGCCCGGGTCCCAGCCCGACAGCATGGGGAGAACCCAGGGCGCGAACTGCCCTCTGCCTCCCCGGGTGCAACACAGTGCCCACGCTAGGAAGTGGGGGCCCCCTCCCCCAGGAGACAAGGAAGACGGGGGAGACCGTCCTGAGACCCGTTGCCCTGGGCCGGGGAAGATGAGCAGATGGGGCAGACGTACCCAAGGTGCTCCAGCCCACGCAGCTGCCTCTGACCCCTGGGACGCGCAAACGGAGCGGGCACCTCGTTCTCCCAGAGGACTGCGCCCCTCTCTACGCCCCATACGACGTGCAGGGGATGCTAAGGACCGACATGGAGCCACTCCCTGTGCTGGCCCCGCACTCGGCCCCTCGGTCAACCCCATGACACCCGCACCCTGACTCTGTTTCTCAGGGGAAACCGCCGCCAAGTCAGGAGGTAGCTGCAGGATGTGGCTGGGGCACACGGCCCCCAGCGCCCGCCGGCAGCCGGGGATCAGCGCCGGCCCCGCCAAAGGAAAACAAGGGAGGCCCAGCAGAGGGTGGCTGGAGGCTGGGTGGTCCAGACACTTAGCCTCGCACGGTCTGCTCTGGGCGCACGGCCACCTCTGCCTGCTGCTGGGCAGAGGTGAGGTGGGGAGGGGCAGGGCGGTGCTGCCAAGCCCTGGGCCACCCGTCTGTGGACCCAGAGTAGGACCCCTGCGCCCTCCCTGGTGCCCGAGATGCACCCGCGGGCCCTGATGCACCCCTGAGGGCCCTGGCGAGCAGCCACCAGGCCTGGCGGGATCCCCCAGCCCAGCCCCGCCGGGTGTTCAACCCTCCCGTCAGCAGTGGCAGGGTCCATCCACGTCCAGGCTGCCCCACGGCCCGGGAGGCCTGGGGGCGGCTCACCTGCCCCCTGTCTCGCCACGTACCCATCACACACCTGGGCAGGCCCAAAGCCCACTGCAGCCCTGGGACCAGGCCCTCGATCCCTCGGCCCTCAAGCCCAGAACACTGTCCCCTGGCTGCACCCAAGCCCCTCACGCATCACTCCTGGGACCCTCCTCCGGGGCCATCAGGGCTCCAACTCCCCACAAATCAGGCCTCCTGACCAACAGGGAGCCAGACCTCAGCCTCCCAGGCTCACCCCGTCCTGACACAAGTGCACACTCAAACATGGGCACACAGAGACCAGAGTCTACCACCCCCCACCCCGCCACATACAGACCAGACGACCCCACCAACACACGCCAGCCACACACACCCCGCCCCCAAGAGGCCAGGGCCACAGCCTCTGCGTGGCCTCCACAGACCTCCCCAAGGCCCCCGCGCACCCACTCTCACAAACCCCGCTGGGCGCTGTTCACCTCTCATTTTGATGCTTAAAAATTCATTCACGGCTCCACATTGGCTGTTACACCTCGGCTTTAATTAAAGAGGGCCGCAGAACGGCATTTTAAACAGCAGTGTCATTTTCTAATTGACGAGGCTCCATCATCAAAAAAAAAATACTCAGACGGGCCTGAAACAGAGCCAGCGCCCCTCCTCCACCCTCTCGGAGCAGGGGACGAAGGTTCAGCTTCAATTTTTAATCCGCTGATGAAATATTCACAGGCCAGGGAGGGGATCACGTTTCCCAAGGTGTAGGATCCCTGGCCTCTCCAGGGGCTCCCCGAGCTGGGAGGACACCGAGTTTGGGGTGATGAGGTCAAGGCGGGGGCTGGACACCTGCCCGCCCCGCAGCCAGCACCCTGTCACCGCCTGGGCCACAGGCTCTTCCGTCCCCTGCGCCCTGCCCTGGGTGCACCACAAACTCCACTGCTGGGGGGGGGGCCTCCGGGGGGCGACTCCTTGGAGGGGGACACGGGGGCCCAAGGTCACCAGCAATGTCCCCCTAGGCCTCCTGGTCCCAGCCCTGCCATGTCTGGACCTCCAGGGCCAGTCCAACCTGCTCCAGGAGAACCAGCTCTGTCCCCAGCACTGTCGTTGCCTAAGCGCAACATCAGAGGCCCAGCCCCTAACGCCAGCATTTCCTCACGATCAGGCATTTATACCTCAAGGCTGCAAACGCTTCTTATGATGGTTAAGTCGGCTGCCCCCCGTTTTACAGGCGGGGACACTAAAGCGGAGCGGAGAGGCCCTGGCCGCCCTCCCAGGGCGTCTGCCCACCCTCACCGAGGAACACGGGAACAGCCAGGTGAGAAAGGCATGTGACACTCAGCCTCTGGCGGTGGCAGCACAGCCCCTGCCCCCTCACAGAGCCACCGCGCACAGTACAGATGAGGACGCGGAGCCGGCGAGGGGGGTCCCAGGACTCGCAGCTCCCCGGAATGCGTCCCCAAGTGCAGCGGGGAGGGCGGGGACCCCGGCCCACCTCCTTCCCGCCTGCCTCCGAACAGAGGATGAAAACGTTCCAGCTGAGCAGCCCCTGGGCGGGAGGCGGGGTGAACAAGGCCGCCAGGCCGGGCCGGGCCGGGCCCCGCGACAAGGTCCTTCAGTTTCCTGCGCAGGCCACACGGTGAGCACGGCCAGAGGACACATCCGTGGGCCTGGCATCATCCATCCTGGGCAGTTGGCCGGCTGCCCGCTGTGCCCTCCGCAGGGAAAGACCCTGGACGGAAACCACGGGCCTCTGAGGAGCATGACCCCGCCACAGGCAGCCCCGGAGAACCCCCAGCCGCTGACCCGCCACCCGTGGGCCTCCGCACCACCAGCTGCGAGACCAGGATGGGCAGCCTCCTCGACAGATGCGGGAACTGAGGCTCAGAGGAGCCGGGGGTCTCTAACGCCAGTGGTGTGTTTGGCCCTCCACCCTGCAGTGCCAGCCCCCCCACCGGGCTCTAGAAGGCCCATCGCCTCCCACCTCCCCCTCCCTCCCCCACCCCTGCAGCACTGGGCAGCTTCCACGCATCCTGCCGTGCGAGCCTGACACTGACCAGCTGCCCAGCCGGCCTGGACAGGTCGTTTAATCAAAGCCTGCGATCAGCACAGCCTCTCCTGAGATCACTGGGCAGATGCGCCCGCCCAGCCATCTGGTGCAGCCACTCTTCCTGACCCTGGACCCGCGCGTACCCTGGACAGAGGCGTGAGTCCAGGGCCCGGGGAAGGGGGCCCAGCAGTGCAGGAGGGGGACAGTGTTACGGGCAGAACGCTGGTGTGTGCTGTCAGCCAGCCGCCAGCTGCGTCCCTGCCCGACCCCCTGAGCCAGCTGCAGTGCCCGCCTCTGAGCAGCCGTCCTGGGTGGGCACGGCCCAGGAGCTCGGCCCCGGGGGATCACGTGCAGATCACGTGTGTATCCACACCCTAGATACACACTCAAAGTGAATGTAGCCAAATTCTCAGACACGGAGATACAGACAGCCTCAGAGGGGACGGAAGATCCCAAACAGCCCAGCATGGGGCCTCCGATGTCGCCAGCCCAGCCCGCCCACACTCACCTAGACTCTGGTCCCCGTCCCCTAACGCTCCCTGCACATAATGAGCCCCAGGGACCGAGAGGCCGCGGGCTCCGGCCCACTCCCTGTGGCCACCACCCCCAGCTGCAGCAGCCTGACACCAAGAGACACGGCCCGCTCGGTCCCACAGACCCTGAGACATCAAACCTCATGTGGGCATCGGTGTCACCCGCGGCCCCCGGGTCAGGTCTCAGCCCACCAGCACACAGCCCACCAGAGGGGGCTGCTTCTCCCTCACCCCCTCCCTGGCCAGGCTCCTTAACCCCAAGACACCAGCCCCCAACCTCAGAGCCTCCCCGGGCAGACAGGCCAGTCCCTGTCTGCTCTCTCCTGCCCCATCAGGGATGCCCCCCACTCCCCACTCCCCAAGCCCACCAAGCCCTCCACCTGGGCCGGGTCACTCCCTGCCCAGAGCTGCCCAAGCAGGCGTCTGGACATGGCATCACGGGTGGGGGCAGGCGGCAGCTCCAGGCCCAGCCAGCCCCCTCTCCCAGGAGAGCCTCCATGCGGGCCCCTCCTGGGCCGGGGCAGCGCTCAGGGGACCCCCATCCCCACCACGAGTCCAGGGGCAGTGCAGGTCCCTGCCTGGCGGCGGCGCGACCCCAAACACCACCCACCACCTCAGCACAGGCACTCCCTTCACTGCCTGCGACAGAACTGGGTCTCCAACACGCCTGCCCCCTCCCCGGAGCCTCTCTGCCCGCTGGCACTACACCGCAGCCCCCACTGATGCTGGGCGGAGCTGGCGTCCGGGGCGCAGCCCTACTGCAGTCCAGGAGCAGCTGCTCCTGGAGGCCGGGGGGCCGGCGTTTGGGCACCACGCTCAGAATTCTACTCTCACTCAGGGGCTGTGAGCCCCCCACCCAGGTCCCAGCTGCCCCCTGCCCCAGCATCCAGCATCCCTGGGAGGCGTCCTGGTGGCACTGGACACCTGACAGCAGATGGACCCCAGGACAGGGAGAGGGTCTGGATGTGCAGGAGTGGCCCATCTCAGGAAGACAGGTGAGCACCGGGGTCAGGGGGAGTCCCACAGACAAGAAGGGATCAACAGTCCCCGACATCAGCACGTGGCTCCCCAGCCATGACCAACCCTGACCTGCAGCAGGGCCCTCCCACAGCCGCCCTGAGCTCAGAGAGCACCCTCACTCCCATTCGGAGCTCACTGCCGAGCACCCACCCCGCCACGGATGCTGTGCTCCCCACACCAGCAAAGGCCACTCTGACTGCCCTACCGCCTGTTCCCACCCTCGAGCCCCCACTCATGCTGACCAAATGCTGCACCGAGAACATTCCACGTTCTGACCACAGGCCCCAGATTCCCAAGTCTCTCTCCCAAGACCGGGCGTCAGCGTCCCCGGCTCTTCCAATCTCCACGCGGCCCTGTGTGGCCTCACTGACCACCCGGGACTCCGGCCTCCTCCCCCGCCAAGCCCCCCACAAACAGCACCACCTCTCACCAAACCTCGCGGGCACCCCAATTCCCAGAGCCCCCAGCCCTGGCCTGTTGGGTGTGGCTTTAACTGCAGCCCAGACCCACCCACTCCCCCATCCCCACAGCCGCCACCTCCTCAGGGACTCAGGACCCCACCCCTGCCCCTGGGCCCGGTCTCACCAGCGGCCAGGGCTTCCCTCTGCTGTGGGACAGGCCCAGAGCCCCACTGGAGCCCACGTGGCTCTGCCCCTCCCGGCACTACCGCTGTCCCACCTCACCGCCATCCAACACCAGCCTCTGCGCTGACCTGCCCAGGCCAGGCTCACTCCCACCTCAGGGCCTTTGCACATGCTGCCCCCGCGGCTGGGAAAGCTCTTCCTTCCCGTCTCTGCCTGGCTGCCCCTTCTCGTCCTACGGCCTCACCTCAAGCGTCATCCCACGTACCCACGACTCGGCCATCATCACCGTAGGCCCCGTGCTCCTCTGGACGTGGGGGTGTGGAGGTCAGAGGGGAGCCCGGCTCTGAGCAACTCGGCCACGGAAGGCTCCTCCAGGGCCCTCCTGCTCAGCGGACGGCCCGACACTGCGACGGCCACCCCCCGCCCCCCAGCTCCCCTCCATCCGGGTGGAGGGCGCGCTGTCTGCCCCTGGGACGATGGAGGCACCAGGCTCTGCTTGGGGACGCAGACAAATGCAGGCTGACCACCCCCAGCCCACAGTTAATCTCGGTCAACACCATGGCAGGGGGCGGGGCGTCCTCCACCCAGTAATTTACGTTTTTATTAAATCACACAGAAAAATTAGACACATTATTACTTCCCTCAGCCTTTAACTCTTTCTCTGCCCTGCACTGCATGCAGCCACTCCACGCAGTCTGTCCCAGGGTGAAACCCAGGCTCCCACCCCACCTCCACCTGCCTGTCGCCTCCCCAGTGCCGGCCCCTGACCCTCCCCACAGCCAGCCAGGGCTCCTCTTCACAGCACAGGACCCTCCCCCCAGCACAGGACCCTCCCCACTCAGCACAGGGCCCTCCCCCCAGCACAGGGCCCTCTCCCCAAGCACAGGACCCTACCCCCCCCACCACAGGGCCCTCCCCCCCAGCAAGGAACCTCCCCCCTCAGCACAGGCCCCTCCGCCCCCAGCACAGGGCCCTCCCCCCCAACACAGGGCCCTACCCCCCCAGCACAGGGCCTTCCCCCCCACCATAGGACCCTACGCCCCCAGCATAGGACCCTACCCCCCCACCACAGGGCCCTCCCCCCCAGCAAGGCCCCTCCCCCCTCAGCACAAGGCCCTCCCCCCCAACACAGGGCCCTACCCCCCCAGCACAGGGCCTTCCCCCCCACCATAGGACCCTACGCCCCCAGCATAGGACCCTACCCCCCCACCACAGGGCCCTCCCCCCCAGCAAGGCCCCTCCCCCCTCAGCACAGGGCCCTCCCCCCCAACACAGGGCCCTACCCCCCCAGCACAGGGCCTTCCCCCCCACCATAGGACCCTACGCCCCCAGCATAGGACCCCACCCCCCCACCACAGGGCCCTCCCCCCCAGCAAGGCCCCTCCCCCCTCAGCACAAGGCCCTCCCCCCCAACACAGGGCCCTACCCCCCCAGCACAGGACCTTCCCCCCCACCATAGGACCCTACGCCCCCACCATAGGACCCTACCCCCCCCACCACAGGGCCCTCCCCGACACCACAGGGCCCTCCCCCATAGCCAAGGTCCTCTCCCAGGGCCCAGCTCTGGCCAGAGCAGCCAAGGGGCAGCACCTCCCCCACCTCCCCCAGTGGCCTTGAGTCAGGCAAAGCACCTCCCCTCGGACCTGTTTTCCCCGCTATGACATGGGGTCTCGCAGGCCCAGCTATCACCCCACCCTGACACCATCCCAATGGGGAGGCCCTGAGACCTCCCACCACCCCAGGCTCCACAAGCCTGCGGGGAGGCGGCAGGGGGCAGGGCAGCAGCAGTCGGGGCTCGTCCCTGGTCAGCCCAGCCCTGCCCTGCCCCCGTCCACGTTCTTCCTTCACCCACTGCGCTGAAGACCTGGGGAGGGGGCGCCAGGAGTTGGGCAGGTCCCACAGCCCCTGGGAACCCCGAAGCCCCAGCGCACGTGCCCCCCGTCAGGGGACAGACAGGAGCCCTGCCAGCTAATCGCTCGCAGGATGCACAGGGCCTCAGGAGGAAAGAACAGGCTCGGGTGGCCAAGGGTGACAGTGAGGGGAGCCAAGGCCACGGCAGCCCGGGGGTCCGTGGGGGTGACACCCATGCGAGACCGGAAGGAGCAACAGTGGCCGCAGTGCGGCCCGGGGAAGGGCATTCCAAGGCAGGAACAGCATGTGCAAAGCCTGTGAGCAGGGGAAGCGCTGGGAACATTCTAGCAACAGGAAGCAGATCGGTACAGCTGGTTCCCCGGGAGCAGGGATGAGAGCCAGGCCCGGGGCTGGGACTTCACCCCGAGGACCACGGCAGCGTGGGAGGGGCTTAAAGACCACAGTGTGATCAGGGTCAAGTGCTTCAGAACGAGCGAGCAAGCACCTCAAGGAGACGCTGTGTGGCCCGACGCCATCACATCACTCTGGGTGTCACCCCCACGGGCCCCACCCCGACAAGCCGCCGCCCCCTACTGGCAACACGGTCCTTACAGGGCAGATGGGGAAAAGACACCATCAGACGCACAAGGCATGGGGCCGTGGGTGTGGGGGAGGCCCTCCTAAGGGGGGCATCAAGGAGGGCTTCCCATAGGAAGGGGCGTCTGAGCACAGCCCGCCGAGCAGGTGCAGGAGCACTGCCACCATCCCACCGCGCAGCGCGCTCAGCTGTGCCAGGAGTTGACCCAGATTTAGTCATGAATGAACCTGGCCGAGAGTCGAGTCTCTAATTACTTTTCACTTCCCCTCGTCACGCATTATGCATTGACAGCGAGCGAGCAGAGTGAGGGGACGGGAGGAAAAGCACACGGCACAATTAATTTCAGCTTCAACTGTTCTCTCCCGCCTCGCCCTCCCCGCTGCGGGGGAGAGCCTTTCCTGGCCGATGTTTCACAAATACCTTAAGGGGTCAAGCAGGCGACTGCCGGTGGTGGCAGATGCTGGGGGCACCGTAGGGTGGGGGGACACCAGAGCTGTTATCAGACGCTGAATGAAGACCCTGCAGGAAGGGCCGGGCGAGGAACACAACATCAGAGCAACAGAGATGCATCCCCACCAGACCCAAGCCCGTGGCCCTGGCCCCTGCTTGCGGGAGGCCACTGAGGCAGGGACAATGGCTTCTCAACCCCAGGAGCCGAACCCCCCGGCTGGCCATCTCCATGCTGGCCCCGGGGCATGGCTGGAAGGGCCCTGAGCCTACCAGGTGCCCCCACCGCTGACGGCCCAGGGGACACGAAAATCCCATCTCCAGATTTGGCCCAAACTTTCAGCATCCTTCCCAGCAGCCCCATTCCTTGGGCAGAACCTCAGGTTGTGCGAACAGCAGCTCTGGGACCCCAGTGGGAGGGGTTATCCCCACCTGACAGGTAAGGAGACCGAGGCCTCTGCCCAAGGCCCTGCCAAGACTGGGCGCTCACCCCCTGGGGCACATCCACTTCCATTTTCCAGGCAAAGAGGAGCCACCAAATGCTCTCCCGGGGCGGAGAGCCCTCCTGCTCAAGCAGCCTAAGCAACAGGCCCCGGGAATGCTAGACCCCAACTCTCCGCACGGCCCAGAGCCCCAGGAGGCAGGCCCACCCTCCATGGCTGTCACCGCTCCCCCGCTCGCCCCAACGCCACATCCCCTGTCTGACTACGGGGCCAGCGCTGACGCTGATGAGGGCTCTAAGCCCACATCCACCACTGCCTCCAGGGCGACGGGACAGCGGGCACTGTGGCTGTGGGGTGGAGAGGACCTAACCCCAGGGGAGCGTCCAGGAGGCCTAATATATGCAGACACCTAGCAGAGCAGGAAGCTGGAGGGTGAAGAGGCCGCATGGGCAGGACCCAGAGGAGGGAGCAGGCGTGGCTCCTGAGGACAAAGGGGCGCAGGGAGGGCAGAGGAGAGCAGGGCTAGGTGGCAGTGGGAACTTCATCCCGCGGGCACAGCGGAGCCACAGAGCGTGGTGCCCAGGGGAAAGGGCGGTCCTGCAGGGCAGGAAGGCAGGCCAGGAGCCACGGGAGCAGTGGGCCCCGGAGCCCAGAGCTGGCTCCAGCCCCAACCCGATCTCCTGCCGGGAAGCCAGGCAGGAACCTAGGGCTCGACTTCCCACCTTCACAAAAGAAATCTGGGCCATGGGTGCCCCGGTTCGGGGTTTCTGTCGAGAAATCCGGTCTCCCCCACCCTGCAGCTGCTGAGTCAGGAGCCCGGGGCGGGGGCGGGGGAGACCCAAATCACAACCCCTTCCAGCAGCGCAGGCAGGCAGCTGAGCATGCTGGCGCCCAGCTCCCCCTACCCCCGGGCCAGACCGGAGCTGAGACAGCCAGGGCCCTCCCGGACCCAGCACCCCCTCCCCGGGACGTAAGCCACAACATTCTCACTTGTCAGCACTGGAAGGGACCCACTTGGGGCCGGGGACACGGAGGCCTGGGGCAGGACAGGGTGGACTAGTCCACGCTTGGCCAGATCCCCTCCTGGGGCACAGAGCAGGGACGCTCAGAAGGCGGGGACGTCGGGCGCAGGCCTGGGGACTGTTTCAAGGTGGGGTGGCACTGGAAGCAGGCTGCAGGGACAAAGAATCGGAGCAGGGGCAGGGCGGGCCCGCCGGGCAGAGGGAACAGCACGCACGAAGGCTCAGAGGTGGGAACACAGACGGCGCGGCCCAGCAGGGACCTCTTGGGGCTCTGCTCTGCCAGTGGGGCCCCAGAGGGAGACTGCCAGGTCTGGGGGGAGAGCTGACAGGCCTGAGCACCCCACTCTGGTGGGGCCACGAGGGCCGGCAATGGGCCCGTGAGTGTCGCAGGCAGGAGGGCAGAAGGGCAAGAGGGCGCCGGGGACGTCACATCTGCTGACCGAGCCCCCGCCCGCACCCGGCTTTGGGGAGGAAACGCTCTTTCCCACAGTTTCGAAAGATCCTCTTTGCTTGAAGGAAGAAGCAAACCCGGAATCACGCCATTCCACGGCTTGGGGCCGTGCTCGCTGGGGCTGGGGGGCTGGTCCCCCGAGCCCGCCCACCAGAGAGCCACCCACCTGAACACACTTCCCTGCCCAGGACACTAAGCAAGGAAAGGCCAGTGGGGACTGGACAAGGGACTTAACCCCCCAAGTCCGCGTCAAGGCTGCACCTGGCAACGGCTCTCGCTTCCTGGCCCTGGGAGATTCCTGGGCCCCAGAAGGTTCTGGAACCAGCGGTCCCTGAAACCGTCCCTCCCAGGGAAACACTTCCTCCCAGGGGAGAACTCCCGCATCTCCCCCCATGGCCCAGCCCATCACTGGGTGCCGCAGAGCACCGCGGGGCGGCCCTTCACAGGCCCCCCCAGCACCAGAGCCAGAAACTCCTCTCCCCAGCCTGCAGATGAGGACACTGAGGGTCGGGGGGGGCCCCCAGCCACTGCTCTTCCCTGCTCCCTGGCGAGAACTAAAGTTCCGGCCCTCCTTAAGTTCACCCTCACGACCACCCTAGAAGTGAGTGTCATCACCCCACTCCACAGATGACAAAGTCCAGAGAATGAGATGCTGCCCCAGGTCACACAGCTGCGAAGGGCTGAGTGGGGACCCGAACCAGGCACATGCGTCCTCCCCCCGCAGCACGCCAGGGCCACCCAGCCCACACGTGGCTTCCCAGGCTCATAGAAGGAACCCCTCACCAGAGCAGTGACAAGGCAGCCCCACCAGCCAGATGGCCCTCTGCTCGTGCCACCTCCCCAGGGCGGGGCGGGTAGAAATCCCATAATCTCTAGGGCCTCTCCAGGGAGGAAGTGCCCCCCACCCCCCGCCTGGGCCACGGGATTCGGTTTTCTGTCCTCTAATCAAGAGATTCCCCACAATCCTGGCAGCCACGCGTGCACGCACCGCCAGACACCTCCAGGATCACCCCAGCCACAGCACTCACGCCAGGAGGAGAGGCCACCTTGGCACAGGGCAACAGCCACGGCCGAGTCCGGCTGGGCCGGCCAGGGCGGGAAGGGCCAGAAGAGAGGCCAGGCTGGTTCCTCCCTCAGCGCCCTGCACCGGCCCCTCAAGTCAGAATCCCAGACCTACCAGGTACGTCTGGGCACTGCTGGGGCTGCCCATGCCAGCCTGGGAAGCCCACCCAGCACCGACGGGGTGGCAGAGGGTCCCAGGTACCAGTGAGGCTCAGCAGGACAGAGTCCGGGATCAACCAGCTGCTTGGCACCTGCCTGCCAACAGGTGGAGTGACGGGCACAGAGCGGGCACCTCTGGGTGCAGAGGAGGACGGCACCGGGCCCTGGCTTTCCCACCGAGCTTGTTTCCTTTGTCCATCCCCACTCACCTTGGCAGCCCTTCCTGACCCGCAGAGCCCTGTGTCCTCAGGTGCCAGCGGCACGCTGGGGTCTCACCCAGACTCACCGGTCCATGCTCTGACATGGACACTATGAGCGCTGGTGAGATGGACCCGTCTGCGTGGCAAACATCTGTGTCCCACGTCCCCATCCCGGCAAGCAGCCCCCCAGTGTCAGGACCACATGGGCCTTCTATTCTGACCTCACAGCCCCTCGCCAAGTGCTCGGGCCCGCAGCAGGTCCGGGATAAACCCTGCCCCTTGGCCATAATGGCTGGGCCAGTCCTGCCCAGCGCCTCCCCACTGAGGGCCTGGGGCAGACAGCAAGATGCAGCGTTCCCAGCTCGGGCTCTGGGGCCCCGGCACCCGCGGGGCCTCGGCAGTGGCACCCTGGTTCTCTGCACCTCAAAATACATGGGGCTGGCGGCCCCACGCCCACAATCTGTGTGGCCTCGAGGATCTGCTGGGCCTCTGAACATGGGCCTCACCTGCAAAGGGAGAGTGCAGTGGGCTGGGCACAGGCTGGCACCAGGCCACTTGGTGGACCGCAGCCCACCGGCCCTCCACCTGAACCCCAGCCCCACCCAGGCCTGGAGCCACGGCGGGTCTGACCCCCAAGGTCAGGACCCCCAACCGCCAAATGCCAGCACAGGGCCCAGCCGTGCCCACGCAGGCAGGCGAGGGCCCCTTCGCCCCAGGCCAGGTCGTAAGCCCTTGGGGAGACGCCCCCAACCTGGGGTTTCCATGTCCCCCGCAGCCAGCAGCACCCATCACAGGAAGACCTAGCGGGCCAGACCCTCCCCGTCCCGGAGGCGGGCTTGGCCGACCCCTTGGCAGAGCTGGTCCCTCAGAGGGTCAGGCCTGGGCCCATACAGTCTGAATGAGGCCAAGCCCAGCCCTCCCCTCGGGGCACCCTGCCCGGCCAGTCAGAGGCAGAAACACTGGGTATTTATTTACCCTCATGTCCCTGGCCCACCCCACCCAGCAGATACACCACACCGGTCACCCTTTCTCCTCTGTCATGAGGTCTCACCCCCAACCTCAGCTTCCAGCGGAGAACCACGCAAGAATGGGAGGAAACTGAGTCATGAGCTGGGGCACAGCCACTGCCACCACACACTCCCCACGGCTGGTCCCAGGGGATGGAAAGGGGCCACCCTGCAGAACTCTATACCTGGGGAGAGAGTGAGCTCCCCGCCACCGAGGGTGCGCAAGCCATGCTGCTGAACCGGGGTCTTGCACACACGCTTGGCTTCCCCAAGGCCCCAGGCCCGAGCCAGGAAGCCGGGTGTAGACTGGAGGGCGTGGGCCTATCTAACCCAGAGTTGCTAAAAAGAGCCAACGGGGAAGTAAAAATAGGAAATAAAAATAAAATTGCTCCAGCCAGCCCTGGTTGTTTGTGTAGGAAACACGGCATCTCCCGGCCCAGCAGGGCGGGCTCAGCTCTGGGCCCCTCCCGGACGAGGAATGTCTCTCCCCACATCCCCCCTCCTCCCAGGACTTAAGCTGTGCACCCTGGGCAGGAAGTGCCTCAGAGAGGGATCCCGAGAGCCGGGTTCAAATCTCAGCTCTGACACTCATCAAATGTGGGACCCTGGGCAGGGAGCTGGGCCCCCTCCCAGGGCTGCAGACGCCCACCCTGCCCCGCCCGAGGCTCCGGCAACACCGGCCCACCACCTCCTCTGCCAGGTTCCCCTCCGGGACCCTCCCCATCTGCACGCCGCTCTGCCCCGAGGTGGGCAGTCAGGAGATAAGAGCACCAGACTACAGTGAGGACCAGGCCTGGCCCTCCGGCGCTGCTCAGAGCTCAATTTCCTTATCCACACAATTACAGGAAGTCTTCCTTCTCATCCTTTCCTGCTGGTCCTTTCCAGGGTTGGCATTAGACTCATTCTCACTAAAGTGTGCATGACTGACCCCGGCTTCAAGACCGGCTCGTTCTCCCAGGGTGCAGAACCCCACAGAAGAGAAGGTACCCCAGCCAGAGGGCCAGGCGGCGGCTCACACATCCCACCACCCACCCCGCCCCACCCCGCCCTTGGCAGGCAAGGACCTTCCACCACCCACTCATTCAGCGAGGCACTTGCTGGATCAACGCTCATCGATTGGCCAAGTCTGCCGAGGGCGCCCCCTGAAAGGGCTCGGGAGAGCTGCAGAGCATCAGTGATGCTGCGCGGCCCGGGCCCGGGGCAGTGGGACACAAGCCGCGGACGAGCGCCTCCACCCGCTGTGCACTCCTTCAGAGTACCCTTGTCACTCCCGTGGCCCCTTCGGCCCCCACCACTGGGTCTGACGTTCGTCTAACCCCTCGCCCAGGCCTGGGAACTGGGGGGAGCCCTGGGGGACTGGCTGGGGAGGTGTGGAGGTGACATGGCTGGTCTGATCCAGCACCCGTCGGCCCCAAACCACCCTCCCACGACAGCCCGAGGTCTTTCTGGAACATACATCTGCTCTCGGCCCTCCCCATCCTCTGGCCCTCAGGAAAAAAACCCAATTCCCGAGGGGCTCACTCGCCCCTCGGCCCTGCTGTTTCTCTGAGCATCGCCTGCCTTGGACTCGCCCACGTCTCCCTGCACACACCCGGGGCGCTGCCCATGCCGGCCGTGCAGCGGGGCTCCCAGCCCTCGGGGCCCAAACTAACCGCAAGCCGGCCCGAGAGGACCGTGGGCCCATCCCCGGCCTGGACTTGCCTGTGTGGACACACGGAACACACACACTCACACACCCTCCCTCACACACAGAGGCTTGCACACGTGCACCCTGGCTCCACTCCCGGCCACAGGAGTGACCCTGCCCGACCTCTGCGCCCCACTTGGTTCTGGTTCCAAGTTCCCAAGGAGGGTCTGGGGAGGATGGGGTCCCTGAGGGCAGGGGTGGGGGGCAGCACACGCCACTCCCAGTCCTGGCCTTGCTGCCCAGCCCCCTCCGGCCCACAGACCCTCTGAGCTGGCTGGAGAGCCCGAGCTGGGGGTCCCACGGGTGAGAGCAGAGGACGAGAGAGCAGACCCTGGGCCCTCTGGCCTCCAGGTGAGGGATGCCAGCAGCCCACCCAATACAGGTGCGTGGGCCAGTGGCCACCAAGCACCGAGCGAGGAGTCCAGACAGCCAGGGGGACGACAGCAGTGACGACAGTCATTTCAGACACCAGGCAGGGGGTGCGTGTGTGCGTGTGCACGTGCGTGTGCATGCAGGGCCAGCCACCAAGAGGGGCTGAGGGTCAGCAGGGGAGGGAGGTCCGGGGCAGGCCATCTCCAGAGCCCTGGAGGGATTCCCTGAGACCCCCAGGTCCCTACGAGGCCCGTTCACTCCCCCAAGGCCATGATCTGCCTGCCCCCTCCCCTCGCCCAGGGGCCTGGGCAGAGCACACGGCCTGGCCTCGATGCAGGACGGACATGACAGCCGAGGGGGTGGGGGGCCCTGGCTGCCCCTCCAGTAACGAGCTCCATAGCTTATCAGCCACGTGCAGGACCAGCGCGGGTTCGGGAGCCATCCCCTCCCCCCTCCGGTAGCCAGCCGCCAGCCGTGAGAGCATCCCCGCTGCCCAACGAGGAGACACAATAACTGTCCACAAGCAGATAAGTCTCAGCAAAGAGGTGCGGGCAGGGCGGCTGCTGCAGCTGGGAGACACACGCAGGGAGCACCCCTCTCCCGAGACCTGCAGCCAGCGAGGGCACCGGGAGATGCGACCTTGCCCCGTGGCCCTGGGACTTGGGGTGGGGAGGGTGCCAGCCGGGGTCGGAGGGGCAGCACCTGGATTGGGGGGTGGTCAACCTAGAACCAGAGCTGCCCGCGGTCCTGCAGCCAGATCGCACCCCGGCAGAGGAGGCTCTCTGAGCACCACGGCATTTCCTTTTTATAAATCCCATCCCACGCCAGCCACGGGAGCCAGGAATAAGTCGGCAGGGATCCAACGCCCAGTGGCAGCCTGTCCCAGGCCGGCGGCCGTGCCCGCACGCCTGCCCATCCTTCCAGCCTGGGAGGGAAGCCCAGAGAGGCCTCGGACATCTCGGGCTGTGCTGTGCACTCTGCCTGCAGCATCTCCCGTACTCGCAGGCACCCAGGCTACCATAAGCCCCATCTACACCTGCGAACTGAGCTGGGACCGCCAGCCAGGCCGTGGGAACCTAAGGCGCGTGCTCCAGACGGCCCAGCTGCCTGGGCCCAGGTGTCAGGCTGCATCCTACACCAAAGTCCTGATTGCCCCCCCCCAGACCTTCCTCTAGAGTTTTCCTCACTTGGTAAAAGGCACATCACCCTTCCTGTGCTCAGGCCGAAAGCCCCAGACCACTTCTGCCTCATCACCACGCCCCTGCCCTGCCCTCTGCCCCCCGCTTCTCACACAGCCGCAGAGCCTCCTACCAAGCACAGGCCAGACGCCACCCTCCCTGGCCCGGGACCCTCCAGTGGCTCTACCTCCCGGGGGCAGAGGTTCCATAGGCTTCTCCGCGCTCTCTGATTCCGTCTCTACCCTTTCCCCTCGCCGGCTCGGCTCCAGCCACACAGGCAGATTCAAGGAACTCTGAGCGGGAGGCCTCAGACGAACAACAGTAACATGCGGATCTGAGGACGCAGAAACTGACTTCTCCCAGGCAAACTCCTATGCATCCCTCACAACCCAATTCAGACAGCCCAGCCCACTGAACACCGGGGCAAGCTGACAACCCTTCTCCTGTGCCTGCTCTGCTCCCAGGAGTCCTCCCACCGCCACACTCACACTGTCCCCTCCCCCACAGTGAAAGCAGGCATGACCACACTTGTCAGCCACGAGTGATCTACCCTGACACACATTATCAGCCCCACTTGACAGATAAGAAAACTGAGGCCCAGAGAGGTTTTAAAACTCTGGCCCAAGGTGACACAAGGGGTAGTGTGGCGGCGGTCCATCCGAGTCCCCATGATCCCAGGCGCCACTCACCATCTTGGGGGCTGAGCCTCACTCAAGGCTGCCTCCTCAGGGACCAGGAGGTCCAGGCATCTGCAGACAGACAGCCAGTCAGACGGACAGAGGGATGAACAGACGGCTGGCAGGAGGGAGCTTTGCTCTGAACCTCTAGGCCAGGCTTTGATTTCTACCCTCTCGCCCCACCGGCCAAGTTTCAACAAGACGTACTGAGCAGCAGAGGAAGGAACCACATCTCGACACAGGCAGTCTCATCTGGGGCTGAGGAGCCCCCATGCTGCATCCGGGCGCTGAGTCCAAGGGACACCCAGGTCCCATCCAGCAGCAGGTGGCAGCTGCATCTAAAGCATGCAGAGCAGAGAGGGTGGGAGGCTCAGTCCTGGACAGGGACAGCCACGGTTGCAACCCTGGCCTCAGGCTCCCCGAGGGCTTCCAGCTGCCAGCTGGGCCCAGGGATCCTCCAGGGCAGGGTCTCCGTCGATGGCGCCAGGCTCTCCCTGCTCCACGCCCAGGAAGCAGCACCAGGGTAGACACACAGCAGGACTTCCCTCCCTTGAAAGTTGGGACGGACCCCCCAGAAGAAGGGTGATTCAGACAATGATGCCTTTCAAAGTCGCTCTGCAAGGGGTGGGCTCCCCCCGCGACGTTTCTGAAGTGGAGGGGGTGGGGGAGACACTTGCAGAAAAAGCACTAAATTCAGTCAACAAACGCTTTCTGAGGCTGGTGCAGCACCTGGTGCCGTGTGCGCAGCAGCCAGCCACACCTGTGAGCCAAGCCCACTGATGGGCAGGGGTGCTGCGCGGTCTCAGGCCCCGCGGGGAGAGAGCCGCGCCCGCCTGCGGTGTCTGCCAAGGGTCCCGGCCGGGGAGCAGCGGCATGCCAGCACTTCCCACCTCCGACTCGGCCCAACATCCTTCCTTCCATTTCACAGATGAGGAAACCGAGATAAACAGGGAGGAAGTAACGTGCTCCAAGTCACCAAGTTCACGTGGCAGAGCCGGAAGGTTCAGGCCAGGGGCTCTGAGCGGGCCACCCATCCCCCGTCAGCAGTCTGCAGGGATCAGCCTCTTGGGGGCAGAAGCTGGCGCCCCGACCTTTGCCCAGGGAAGCAGAACAGGGAAGGGGGAAGGCCCTGGCTCTCCTCCCTGCTGTCCGCACCCCTCCAGCTGGACCCAGGAAGGTGGCCACCAGCGCTGCCCCGCCCCGCCCCAGGCTGTGGCCCACCTCGCCACTGTCTGAGCTCAGAGTGGCCTGGCACTCACTGCCCAAGGCCCCCACCTCCTAGCCCTCCTCCTGACCTTGATCCTGGGCAGAAAGTCCAGGAGCAGGGGTGGGGCGGGGGCAGCTCCGCCGCCTCCTGTGGACTCTGGCCCCAGCAAGAGCCATTTTTCTCAATCCAGGCAAGGAGGGGGTGAATTGAGGAACCATCAGACGGCCCAGCACTCCTGCAGGAGGCTCCACGAGATGGGGGCAGGGGCACTTCGGGGATGGACCAAGGGATGTGGGGATAGACAGGCGGGTGGGGAAAGGACCCCCAGCTGCTCCACCCAGAGAGGGCCCCAACTCTGGCCACTCCCCCCAGGAGCCAGAGCTCCGAGCTGGGGTAAGAACACAAGGTGGGCCAGCATGGGCCATGCTCC
The DNA here is from genome assembly GCF_964341445.2 of Mesoplodon mirus. Taxonomy (NCBI): domain Eukaryota; kingdom Metazoa; phylum Chordata; class Mammalia; order Artiodactyla; family Ziphiidae; genus Mesoplodon; species Mesoplodon mirus. The sequence goes on along the minus strand of NC_138976.1, from coordinate 2,847,212 downwards.
AGACCAGGACATCCCAGGGCCCGGGAAGCAGAGGGGACATCGGGCCCGCAGAAAACGGCTCAGAGGGGCTGCCTGCCACCAGGCTGGGGGTGGCCAGGTCGTGGCCAGGCCCACTCCCAGCCTTACCTCCTCCCAAGGTTAATCACTCCCAGAGCAGCTGACCACACCCCTCACGCTCACGTGGGTCCTCACCAGCACAGACCGGTAACCAGCCATCAAGGGGCCAGGCAGAGGAGCCTGGCCGTGCAGTCGGATCCTTCTGAAATCCTCCAGGGAGGGCCCACCCATCAAACTCCTATTTATCCCGTAAAACCTAACTACAACATCACCTCCTCTTTGAAGCCTCCCTGACTTTCCCAGGCAGTTTACAGGTGGAGCAACTGAGACCCAGAAAAGTAAACTTGCCAGCCCAGGGCCACACGGCCCCCAGCTCAGAGCTGGCACTCATTCATCACAGCAGCATGCTTTGAACACGAGAAAGCCAGAGCGCAGAGTGAGCGGTGCTTGATGCCGAGGGAGAGGCTTGAGGGTCACGTGACACTGAGCAGAGGCCCAAGCTCCGCACGGGGGCAATGGGGGCCCGCGGAGAAGTCCAGGTTGGGGATGTCAGGGCCCAAGGAGAGAAGGGCCCGGCCCGGCCTTGGGTGGTGGCTGGCGTAGCACCTGCAACTCCCCTGCCCCTGCTCCGCCCAGCCCCCATCAGTAAGATTACTCCCCCCGACAGGCTGCTTACCCCCAAACCGTCTCACTGCAACACTCCCAGGTGAAAGCCGGAGCTGGACCCGGCGGGACTGACCATGCTCCCCACCGCAGCCGCTTCCTACCTCCCACAGCTCAGATCCTGTCCCCTCAACAGGGGGAGGGCACAGAGCCACTTTCTGAGGAGGGGGTCCCCAGCTCTGCCACCCAACTGCAAGGCCACCAGCTCAGGGGAACAGGGCCAAGGGAGGGAGGAGCTGAGGCCTCTGGCAGCCAGAGGGCCCCAGGGAAACCGAGGCCCGCAGGGAGAAGGGACCTGCCCGGGCATGCAGCGAGCTGCCCAGAGAGCCAACTGGACCGTCCACCCAACCCCGGGCTGCAGCCCTGCAGGGGAGGGGCCCTCCTGCTCCCCAGAGGCGGGGGGGGGGTGACCACCAGCCTGCCCAGGTGGGGCAAGACAAGGGGGTTCAGGGGGACACCCCAAGAGCTCAACCATACAGGTCTCTCCTGGGAGCAGCAGTGACAGCCTCTGCTGAGGGCACCCCAAAGCTGCTCCAGAGGAAACCGGGTCACGGGGGTACACAGCCAGGGCACCTTGGGCACATCCTTCAAGCTCCCCAAGACTGAAGCCCTCATCCCCAAAATGTGGACACAACAGCCCCACCCCAGGGCCTGTCCACGTGGAGGGCACTCAGCCCAGGCCACCACCCTGCCACCGCGGCCCAATGCCGCCCCACGCCTGGCCCGGCCTCTGAGGGCCAAACAGCCAGCGAAGTGGGTTCTCTGGACAGGAGGCCTGCATCTCCTGGAGAGCGGGGGCCGGGCTGGCCCACCAGCCCCTCGCCAGGGCCCCAGGCGCATCCTCCATGGCGTGGGGTGAGCTGCCACTGACAGCAGTCGTGGGTCACCTCCACCCCACTCCTCAATCGTGGGCGCTTGCCTGGACGGCTCGGAGCCCACCGTGAGCACTCCCTTCGCTGACCCTCCCGTGTCCCTACAAGGCTGCGTCGTCACCCCGCGTCCGAATGAGAAGCAGCGGAGCTGAACCCAGGTAGCCCGGCACCCAGTCCAGAACTGAGCCCACCGCCCCGCACTCTACTCGGCCGGCTCACAAGCCAAAGACCGCGCACAGCCTGGCTGGGCTCTAGCCGGGCAAAGCACTCAGGTTTCCGGACGACACGGCCCCGCAGACCGGAGGGAGGGGACAGGGACAGGGACCTCCAGATAGGGTCTCGGGGCCAGCCGCCCGACGGCGCCTTCTCCAGAGGGCCGGGCAGAGAGCCTGTGAGCGCAGCGACTCTGGCCACCTGGGCTGTCACCACCTGACCTCTGCCCGGGGCCAGTGCGGACACTTAAGCTAAATTGGTCAATTACGGGATACTTAGATCCCTCCCCGGGGCTCCCCAGCCTCCCTCGGTTCTGGGCGGCAGCACCAGGAAGCCAGTTGAATCAGTAACCTCATTACAGCCCAGCGGCCGCACCCGGGGCCGGCTTTGAACTCCGCGGGGTTTATCCATGACCACTGCAGGATTTACACACGGCTGGCCCGGGCCCAACTTGCTCTCCCCTCCCTCTCCTCCCCTCCGTGCAGGAGGCTCCAGACTCAGGACGGCCGCGGCCTCTGCTGAGACCCATCACCACCAGCCCCGAACCCTGGGCACAGCCAGGGAAACCGAGGCACGGCGAGACACCACTGTTGCTCAGATGAGCCCATGGAGGTGCAGGGGTGCCGGGGCCAGGCTCTGGGTCACTGGGAAGCAGACCAAGGGCTCCTCTTTGTGTCCCCAGCCCCAACTGACGGCGCTCCCCACACCCGTCTCAGAAACTTGGAGCCAAAGGCCAGCCGTGAACATCTCACGGAGAGGGACCCCAGGGCAACAACTCACACCGAGGCCCTCAGTGGCTCCAGCCCCACACGGCCCCCCAACATCCCATTTCCCAGCCCCAAGGTCAGTCCCCACCTCAGTCCTCGAGTCCTTGCTCTGACCCCAGGAGGCCCGGTCGCCCTGCCCCGGCACAGACAGCCCGTCCCCCAACTTTGGTGCTCCGGGCCCGACACAGCCTTCCAGGACTGGGCTCAGCCCTCTTGACTTCCAGACTGTTCCATCACCTTTCCCAGAGACACCAGGCCCCCTCACTGAAGCCACTAGCGCCCCAGGCCCTGGAACGTCTCGGTTGATGTGATGGGGGGCCCGTGGGGTGGAGAGCACGTCCCCAAGGACAGGCCAAGGGCCCACAGACCAGGAAGGGAGAAGGGGACAGGAGAAGAGCCAGGGCCGGGCAGGAGTTGGGGGGTGGGGGGGTCCTCTCCCAGCCCCGTGCTCAGGGAGGTGAAGACCTCCAACCCAGTGGCCCAGCCTGACCCCCCCGCAGGAAGCCACTTGGGGTCCCCACCCCCAGTGCAGGCCGCTGTGCTGAGAGACCCAGCCAGAGCCCACTCACAGGGGCACCTACCCTGTCGGGCTCCAAGCCCACCCAGGACCCTTCTCCTCCAGCCCAGCCTCTGCACACAGCTGGAGGCCTAATTTGGACCCCAGGGCCCCGGGGCCCCTCCTGGTCACCGTGTCAACCAGCCAGCTCTCACACAGCACCGCCTCTCCTAGCTCCGCCACACGGGCCGCTGGGCCCCGTCTCAGCTGACCCTGCCACCCGGAGCGCCCCTCCTCCCGACCTGCCGCAACCCTACCTCTGCTTCAGAGTCCACGCCAGACCTGGCTCCAACAGGAAGCCCGGCCGCCCTCCTGCTCACAGCCAGCTCCGACCCGGCCGGCGCTCGGCAGGTGCTCCCCGGGCGCCGCGGGGACTGAAGCCAGCCAGCAGGCCCGAGTCCTTCTAAGGAAAAGCTCACTGAGACTTTATTAGAATCAGCTGGGAAGGCCAGGCCCGTGCACGTGTCGTGTCCGTGCAAGCATGTTTGTGTGCACACGTGCTCGTGGGAGCGGGTGCGTGTGCGCACGTGTGCACGTGTGTTCGTACGTGTGCGTGTGTTCACAGCTGTGCACGTGTGCACGTTGTGCGTGTACGCGTGGAGGCGTGCGGTCACGTGCACGTACGTGCGTGTGCACTGCCCGCGCAGAGATAAGCGAGGCCCTGCCCTGCCCTGGGGACCAGGTGTGGCTGTCCTCGCCCAGTACCCCCACCAGGTCCCTCAGGAATTTCCTGCCAGACAACTCTGCCCTGGCGGGGCGAGGACGGGGACCCCAGGCCACAGGGGTCTTGAGGCTGCGCCTCTAGCTGTCACCCAGCCGTGGTTTTCCAGTCTATCAATAATACCCTCGACCCTGCCCCACCCCCAGCCGGAGACAACCCCGGAGGAGGTTCAGGGTCTCTACTCTCCAGAGGGCCTTCGAGGGATGAATGGGGACAGAACGGGGACAGACGGGGACAGACGGGGACAGTGAAGCTTCAACCTCCACCAAGTCTCCCAGGACAAAACGTTCACTCACCTGAGGGCCCAACATGCACAACAGGGCTCCCGGGGAGCCAGGACGGGGCACAGACCCAGGCCCCGCCAGGAGAGGGGTTTCTGAAGATGCCACCTGAGGATCAGGAGGTCGGGGGACAGCAGCGCCCCACCCCAGGGACTGGTCCTGGCCCAGCTGGTGCTCAGGCCCCGCGACTGGGAAACCAAGGTGCTGAGAAAAAGCAGGCAGGACCGTAAAGAGGCGCAGCACGGCACAAAGACTGCAACGGATCTCACATTTCCGAGGGCCCCGCGAGGTTGTCACGAGGTCCTAGAAACCAAGGCCCAGGGACACAGCAGGCACCCAGCGAATGGAGCCATCATGTCCTCGGGTGGACGGCACAGTGCCCCAGACACGTCAAAAGAGATTTAGAGACATGGGACAGACGCGGGCCAAGGAGGCCCATCTGGCTTCTGGAAACCAAGGAAATGGGTTCCTGAGCGGCCGCCTCGTTCACTTGCTTCACTCACGCAGGGACGAGGGTCCCAGGGGCGAGAGGACACACAGACGTAGGGACACAGGACAGACAGCGCCAGGCACAGTGCAGGCAGGGCCCAGCTGCAGGGCCGAGAACGAGCGCGCGGCTCCAGCCGCCTGAGTGTGCGCACACCGGGCCGCCACGTGCGTGTGTGTCCCCACTCTCCTCTGCGTCGGCCCGGGCCAATTTTATTTAGCTGCTTTCTGCTCCATCACGCTCATTCGGCTGCTGAGCTAGACGATTGCTTTGTAACTCTAGGGTGCAATTTCTCCGTCTGTGAAGCACTGGGGCACGACTGCTCGGAACATCCCGCACCAGGCTCAGTGGGCTGCAAGCGAGGCCCTCGCCCCACCACCTCCTGCGGGCCTCGGGGAGGGTGCACAGAGCAGGGGCCATGTCGGTGCTCGCTCAGCATGGGAGACGAGGCCGGGGGCAGCCCTCCTCTCCAGCGTGGGTCCCGCAGCCTTGACAGCAGCAGCCATGCCTCTGCTTTGTGGTCCTGTTTCAGCCTAACACTCAAGAACTGGGCCCCACGCTGATCCAGGCAGGGGACACGGGGAGGCTCTGGCCACAGGCCTTGCCTTTGAAGAAGAGCCGTCAGGTAGACACGCCCCTGAAATAAGATGGGCCGCCTTTCCGCCAGTGCCGTAGAAGGGCCAACACACGTGTCCATTTTACAGATGGACAGTTAAGGCTCCGAGAGGTCGGCAGGCAGGCCACACACACAGGCAGCAGGGACAGAGGACCCGATCCCCAGGGGCCTGACCACCAGCCCACAAGAGGACACAGTCCCCCAGGAAGGCGCAGCTCCCAGGGTCTGCTCCCCCTCTCCCCGGGAATGGCCCGGGTCATTCGAGAGAGCAGGTAGGGGGAGCAAATGACAAAGGGGCCTGAGGAGGAGAAGGGAGAGTGAAGACGGAACTGCCCCTTGGAAAACGTAAGCAGTGCAGGCAGGGGAGGGGAGGGGACCGGCCCTCTCCCCACACCTTCCATAGCATCCAGGAAACAAACCTGCACAGTGCACATCAGGGCAAAGGTATTGAAGGTGATCCCCAGGTGGACACCAACCTCACCAGCCACCCAGGTTCTCAAGGGCCCGCACCCCCGCCCATCCCTCACCCTGCCTGTAGTCAGTTCCCATAGGAACAGACCGGTCGAGGGGACACCTCAAGGCCCTGGCCACCAGAGCCAGCTAGACAAATTCTGACAAACTAGGAGAGGGTGAAAAGGGAAGGAGGATCAGGTCTTGTCCTGAGCCAGTTCAGTGGCCTCTGCTCTGTCCTACGGACAGCAGCTGAGTCGGGCCCAGGAGCCCTATTCTCCTAGAGGATGGGCCTTACTCGAGACCACCGCCTACCGTGGAAATACACCAACCGTGGAGAGAGCCCGGGCAAGCCAAGAAAATGAAAGTCCGGAGGCAGCTTCCATTGGCTCTGCGCAGGCATTTGGGGCCTTCCCCCCAACCCCACACCACCTCCCGTGCAGCCAAAGCCTGTCCCCCCTTGACTCTCCAAGGGGCCCCTCTCCTGATGCCAGGGCCCGTGGTACCCACACGCAGCCCCATTCTGTACCCCACAGCAATCCCACCACCAGCCCCCAGAACGGGAGACAAGGACCACCAACCGAAACCTGCCCACAGCGGCACAGAGAGGGTGGGGCAGGGGCCGGGGAGAGGCAGGCAGAGGGCCTCCTGGAGGAGGCCCAGCTCCCCGCGGGCCCGGAAGGACAGGCACAGCTGGGAGGGCTGGTAGAGCTGGGCTCAGGCCCCCAGCAGCTGCCCGGGGCGAGCAGGGCTGCCCGCTCTACGCTGCCAAACCCCAGCTCAGTGGCGCCCGCCCGCCCGCCCGCCCTCCATGGCTCCTCTTGGGGGTCCCCAGCTCGCCCCACCCATGTTCGGGCAGAGTGGGTCCGGGCTACACTCCGGGCCCAGGCGCAGCAGACAGGCGACCGACCCCAGGCAAGGATGCAGGCCAGCAAGGCCACGGCCACGGCCACACCCATCTGAGGGCTGTTTTTCTCACCCTGACACTTCCCCCGTCAACAAACAGAGCCCCCTCCAGAGTTTACCAAAACAAACGCCCCAACAGTCAGCAGTGCCCAGGCCAAGACAGGACTGCCTCGCAGGCCGGACTCCAAGCCCAGCCTCCAAGCCCAGCCTCCAGAGAGACACATGACCCTGTTATTTCGGGAGGCCCCGGAATGTGCTCTATTTTGGGTCCCGAGGGCTCTGATGTTACCAGATGCCCCTTTCCAGGGCTCCAAGCTCTCCCAGGTCCCCAAGAGCTGCCCAGAGGGTGACCAGTGGACCTCCTGCTCTGCTACTGCCCCCCACCCTTCCCCGGGCAAATGGGTTACTAGCAGCCAGGGGTCTGGGGTCTGAGACCTTGGGACACTGCGGACTCAGCCTTCCAGTCCCATTGTCCAGCCTGATGCCAGTGCAGGTCTCCCCCCGATGGGCACAGGCACTGGTCCGCCCTGGGCAGTAGCAGCAGGGGCAGGAAGCAGGGGCAGGAAGCAGGGGCTGCCTTGGGCAAGTTTCTTGGCTTCCAGATCTGTACCTTGGGCTCATCCCCGCCCCGCCCCCACTGGGAGGCTCAGCAGCCGGGAGACTCCCGGGCGGGTGAGAGCAAGTACCCAAGCCCACCGAGCCCCAGGCGACGGTGCTGGAAGGAGCAGGCCCTCCGCCCGAGGCCCTGAAAGTGGCCGGACAGCTGTAAGGGGCAACGCCACCTGCCCAGCAGCACCAGGTCTGCCCCGGGTCGCCAGCCACGCCTGGACAAGCTGGGCCTCCTGATACTGACCCCCAACGAGGGATTAGGCCGTGTTGACAAAAGGGCTTAGGCAAGTAGCCGCTTAAATGGACCTTCAACTCCACTGGACTTCAGAGCTGCTCACTAGCTTAGAAAAAAATAAAGTGTAATCAGAGCCCAGGGCTCTCCACTCAGGCCTGGGGCATGGGCTGCCTGGGAGGCCACAGGCTGAGTCAAGGAGAGAAGCTCCCCCAGCCAGCCTACTTGCAGTAGGGGGGGCGGCGGGGCGCGGGGGACGGGGTCGGGGGGGAAGGGGGAAAGGTGGGGGGAGGAACACGACACCTACCCAGGTTCCTGGGGCACGACCTTTCCTCTTCACGGGAACTCCAGCACAGTGACCCTACAGCCTGGGCCGTATGTGTGCTGACCCCCAGGACCCTCCCAGGATGTCAGGGACCGGGACCTGTCCCGCTCCAAGTGCCCAGCCATGGCCCTGGCTCATCGCGGGGGCCAGGAGGGGAGCAAAGGCAGAGCTGAGCATTCTTGTTCCAGAGAGATGCTCTGTGTGTGTGTATGTGCACACACGTGTGCAAAGCCTTAACGGGGGACAGGAGAGACTGTCGGCCTACACGGGGCCCCGCCAGGCCCACGCCAGGCCCGGGAGTGACAAGTCAAACAACTCAGCTTTCAATCCTGCTACACACACACGGTCACCACGGGCTGGGGGCTCAAATCCAAAATCCATCACTTTGTAGCTTGTGGCTTCAGTCGCTCTCAACCAGGTTTCTCATCTGCAAAATGGGCATGAGCGCCCACCCTGGGGGCTCTGGGGAGGAACGAGGGTGCTCAGCCTGGTGCCTGCAGAGGTCTTCGCTGTACAGAGTCAGGGAAGGAGTCTTCTTAGATTTGACAAACTCGGAACCCTGCCCCAGTCACCCTGCCATATGCCCCTCTGTGAGCCAGCGCCGAGTGCTCAGACCCTCGCCCAGACATCCCAGGGAGGGGGGCCAGCTCCACGCGGCTCCCCTCCACCTCCCCATCTCACCAAACGTCCCTGCAGCTGTGCTGAGTTCTGGCCGCCAACCCGGTGGCCAAACTGCACCCCGGGCTGCAGGAGGGTGGGCAGGCAGGAGGGGCAATAGACCGCGGGTTTCATTCATAATCAGCTGCTTTAATTTCCATTCAGCACAAATCCTTCACCCAGCCTGACAGCCTAACTGCCGGCCCCACCACCAAATTAATATCCTTCCCGGGCTCATTTATAAAGTCTCCCCACCCACTCCCCCCTTCCCAGCCTCTCACTGGCTCCCAAACCCTAGGGAGGACGATGGCTCGGGGCACCTGGCCATGCCCCCTCCTCCTCTTCCTCCGTGGGTCCAGGCCTTGAACTGGAGAGCAGTCCCGGGCAGGGAAGCCACAGGGTGGGATGGCAGTGGGAGGACAGGAAAACCGGCCCTCCGTGCCTCTAGGGTGTCCACCCCAAGTGCAGGGCCAGCTCCAGAGAACGCCCGGAGAACACTCTGGTGCGCCAGAGTGAGGGGCCCCATTTCTGGAATGGGGCCTCCCCAGGTTTGATGTTCCCGATCTTACGGCCCCTTGGCGACCCTGCCCACCCGCGCCCGGGCTGCTCTGGGGGAGGAGGAGTCCGGAGTGTTCCAGGGCCGGCGGCCTGCTGGACTCGGCAGCCCAGGCGGCGGCACAGAGGCCGTCCCGATGCCAGGGCGGCCGAAGGCTAGGAGCGCACAAGTTGCGCCGCCCCGCTGGAGATGGGCGCCCGGGCGGGGGTCGCGGGCCGCTGCCAGGATGGGCCAGGAGCCCCCCCCCTTCCAGCCGACCGGCCGCCCCTCCGGCCCCGCCGCCCGCCCGCTGCCCACTCCCGCTCCGCCACCAAGTCGGCGGCCCGGCGCGGGCCGGGGGCCGCCAGCCGCCCTCGCCCCCTCCCAGCCCGGCCGGCCTGGGTAAAAGTTGCCCGGCCCACCCGCTCCCGCCCGGCGCCCCAACTCCGCGCGGGCCGGCGTGGGGCGCGGGGCTGGCCGGGGCCCCCGCGCGCGCCGGGAACGCGCCCCGCCGCCGCCGCCCCCGCCGCCGCCCGCGATCACTCACCGAGCGGCAGGAAATGTTTGGTGTCCATGTCTGCGGCGACCTCGCAGCGGGAGGCGGGCGAGCGCGGCGGCCCCCGGCGCGGCCGGCCGGGCCCGGGCGGCGGGAGCCGGCGGCGGCGGCGGCGGCGGCGGCGCGCGGAGGCCGCGGCGCGGCGAGTTGTTGCAAAAGTCGCCCAACAATGTAAACTACTTGTGCTGCGCGCCGCCGCCGCGCGCCCGCGCCCGCGCCCCCGCCGCGCGCGCCCGCGCCCCTCTCCGACCGCTGCGGCGCCGGCGGGGGGGCGGCGGGGGGCCCGCGACGGGCGCGGACTCGGAGCAGCGCCGCCGCCGCCCGCCCGGCCGGAGCGCCCGCCCAGCCCCGCCCGCCCGGAGCGCACCCCCCGCCGGTCCCCCCGCCCGGCCGGAGCGCACCGCCCCCTCCGCGCCCCCACCTCGGCAGCCTGGAGCGCGCCCCCCGCCCCCCGCGCGCCGCCCGCCCAGCCGCAGAGTTGCGAGCGAGCAAGAGAGCGGTGCAAACTTGCAAGTTTCCCTCCACCAGGGGTTCCCCGGAGCCGCGCGGGGGTGGCGGGGGCGCAGGGGCGGGGCGGGAGCAGTATTCCCTCCCCGGCCTGCCCCAAAAAAAACCACCCGGCGGAGCAGGCGGAGAGCCTGGCTGGAGCGACCGGCACGGCCGGGCCATTGTCTGGGCGGCCACACAAAGCGGCCGGCCGCGCTGCGCGCCGACCCTGGCCGGCACGTGGGGAAACTGAGGCCCTGAGTGGCCGTGAGCCTCGACGCGGGAGCACAGGCTCGGCTCCGTCATCTGGGGAGTGTTTTATTTTCTGGAGCCCCCAGTCCGCCCCCGACTTTCACACTCAGGGCAAGCAGAGATCTAAGGGCACCCCGGCCCCGCCCCCACGGACCCTCTGCTGGCACCCCGGGAAGGAGGGGCTCCCGCTTCTGCTGCACTGTGGCCCTGGCTTCTGGGTGTCCTCTTTAAAGGCACCAGGCTGGGGACCAGCTGCCGTGAGTTGGGTGCTGACTTAGTGGCCGGTGGCTATTTTTACGCCTTGGACAGTTCTCTGCCCTGGCTTTTAAATTCATGACTTGTTTGTTTAAAAGCGAAAGGAAGGACGCCTGTCCCCAACCGCTCGGGCTGCTGGAGTTGGGGCTTCGGTATGAGTTACCTGCGCGGAGCCGAGCCTCCAGAGCAGGCGCAGGCCAGGCGCTGTCGTGCCGTCCCTGTGTCCGGCTGCCCAGCGCTGCGCCGCCCTCCTCACAGACCCCTGCTAGACCCATATTCCCAGTGGTGACCCAGGCTCGTTGGGGTGGGGGTGGGGGCAGAGGGGCTTACCAAGGTCACACAGGCTGTCTGTGGTGGCCCCCGGGCAAGGGGGCACTGATAGGTGATGACTGTGGATGGCCGTCACCGCTGCCCAGGGACAACCACAGCCCTTCACAAGAGAGGGGTCCTACTGCCTGGTGCACCACTGTCACCTGTGTGACCTCAAGCCAGCCTCACCACCCTTCTGGGCTTTAGTTTCCCCTCTGTGGAATGGGGGAGCAACGGGACCACCTCCTACTGGACAGCCAGGAGCTGGATCCCACCAAGGCCATTGAGACCCTTCCAGGAGGGAGGCCCTCGGGTCACTTGGAGCATCCTGAGGCGGGGCGCTGTGGGACAAGTGCTGGTTGGGGAGCCCTCCCTCCCCAGCACAGGCCATGGCCCAGGCTTGTCCTGTCCCCTGGCTTCCGCTTGATCCATGCCCCATCCACTCACGGAGAAAGCCCTGTCTTTGCTGGCTCCTGGGCCGCCACCCACCTGCCCTCCCTCCAGCATCAGCCTGTGTGAGTGTGGTCCTCATCTACTGTCATCACAACAAACGCACTCCCCCGTTCCCCCCAGCACATGCACCCGCTTCTACAACCGATTTCCTCCTGCCAGGGCTGGGGGCGGGCCAGCACCCAGGGAAAGGATGAGAAGGAGCAAACACAGGTGCTGACACGTCTGGGGTGAGTGCCGTGTGCCAGTCCCAGTTCTCAGGCCTGTCTCCGTAACTTCTGTAGTGGCCCTAGCCATGTACAGCATCAGTGGCCCATCTGAACCCCATTCTCCCAGCCTGTCCTCCTGACCCGCATCAGACCTCGCCACTCCTGCCGGAGAAGAAGAGGCCAGATGCCCTCGCCACTCGGGGGCCCCACTGGGCAGGAGGAGGAGAGCTCCAACAACCCGTGGGCAGTGGGCACTGCTAGCCCACCCAACCGATGAGGACGGCGAGGCTGGGAGAGATGACACGACGGAACAGGTCACACCGCAGTGAGGACGAAGCCAGCGTTTGAACCCAAGGCCTGTCCTTGGAAGCTCTGGGCCACTGAGGGTGTGAGCCTGCACGGGCCCCCCGGGCCCCCCAGTGACCTGCGGTGCAGCACTGCCTTCCTGTCACATCCTGTGTGGACAGCCCATCCGTGCTCTGCTGGATGAGGACGGGTGCGGGGGTGCTTCCATTGCTGTGGATCAGTCATTCATTCAACAAACATCTCTTGAGCCTTTACCAAGGGGCCAGACCCTGTGCTCAGGGTACTCCTGTGGAGGTGTGGTCCCAGGTGAACAGGCAAGGGCCAATCCCAGCTCTGCCTCTTACCATCCGTGTGGCCTGGCCAGGTCACTCCCTTCCCTGGGCCTCAGTCTCCTTATCTGTAAAGTGGGCATGGCCACCCCCTCCCGCTGAGTCATGGAGATGACTAAACAAGGTAATGCAGGGAGAGTCTGGGCCCGAGGAGGCTCGTGATAGTTGCTGCCACCGCTATTATCACTATTATTATAAGACGATGAATTAGGCCCTTTGGCAGCCCCGGCCCAGGGGGGAAATAAGACACACCCACCCTCCCCCAGCCCCTTCCCCCTTGCCCTGGAAAACCTTTGGAACTGTTGGCACTTGGATCCAGGGAGACACACACAAATTTCCACATGGGTTCCTCACACCGGGCAAGGCACAAGCACCCAGTTTGCCGAGGATGCAAGAGGGGCCTCTGTTCCTAAGAGAGACCTACGAAGGTGTCACCCAGCCCCAGCCTCGCCCAGGGCCCCAGGAGACCGCATGGACAGTGAAGGGAGCATGGGGTCCAGAGCCACACAGACCTGGCTCCAATCCATCCTCAGCGTCTACAGATGCCGAGCTGCTCTCAGCCTCCCCTTCCCATCTGCAGGGGTTCGGGAGTGGCAGGGGCAGGGGTGCTCCAGGAGTCGGCTGGCTCGGAATGGGGAGGGGAGCCGGCTGTGGAGGGGGGCAAACACCCAGGCTCCTTGACGGAAAATGTGTATGCTGCTTGTTATTTCTATTTCCCGCTCCCCCCTCGAGCTGGGGCGCCTTGGTGCAAATGATCCCACAGGACACCGCCCGGGACGGTGGCTGCCCCATTTGGAGTCGCCAGGTCCAAGCTAACCATGGAAAAAACCACCCCCAGCCTTCCTGCCATGTGCTCCTGCAGCCAAAAATATTTTTATAGTAATATCCATCTATTTACAACCTGGGATCTGAGAGGGTTTTGTTTTTTGTTTGGGGCTTTTTATCCCCTCCCGAAGGATGCTTTTTAAGGTACTTTGGTTTAGTCCATGCGCCTGTCTCAGCTCAGTCTTGTAAACGGTCTCTGGAATCACTTGGTGAATAATATTTGTAAAGGCTGGTGTCTGCAAGGCTGGAGCCCCCAAGGCTGGCGTCTGGGTGGACGGCTCCCAGCAGTTCCTGGGGCACCAAGGGGCACCTCGGCTGCTTCCGGTTCCTTCACCCAAGGGAGGGTCCGTGTGATCCTGGCAACCGGCAGGATCCCGCAGTGGGTTGGGGCCTTTGGCCCCCATCAGGCAGGGCAGGGGCCTAGGCACTCCAGCCTGTCCCAAAGTCCCCCAGCCCGGAGGGCACTTTCTCACCGTCTCTGTGGCTCCTTTGGGGGCAGCAGTCTCTGTCCCTGGTGACAGATGACTCAAGCTAGGAGGTGGGGATGAAGCCCAGAGAGGCCAGGGCTCACCTGAGCTCACATGGCGAGACAGATGGAGCTGCCCTGAGTCCTGCCCTGTCTCTCCATCGTGTGGGGGAGTGCGGGAAAGCTATGTGTCCATCCTCAGCCTCTAGTCTGTCCTGCTTAGTAGGGAGAAGAGAAGGGATGGGGGGGCGGAAACGCAGTGGAGGAGAGGACGCCTTCTGTGAAATGTCTGCTCCCATCAACAGGCAGCTGCCAGCCCTGAAGGACAGCGGCCCCATACACCCAGACCAGAGCAGGCCAGAGAAAGGCTAGGCTCTGTTTCAATGAGATGCACTGAAGGCAGGCGGCGTACCTCCATCGTGTGCGAGCCTCTTTCCAAATCTCTGGGAGCTGAAAGGCAGTTTGGGCAAACCAGTTCGTGTGAGACAGGCCTAAGGGGATAGGGGCTGCTGTGTGGACAAAGACCGGGATTTCGGGGCAGCTCCAGGCAAGAGCTGGTGGGATCCTTCCAGAAGCCTCCAACAAGATGCTGCGTCCACACCCCAAGGCCACTTGGAAGGAGTCACAGGTGACGGGGGAGGGGGGAAAGGAGGAGTGGGAGGCAGCTCGGGGGGTTAGAGTGTGCCAGGTGGTCCAGAGGGTTCCGAGCCAGCAGAGGAAGACACTGGGGTTTCCTGGGACCTCTTGGTGCCAGGTCTGCCACACACTGCCAGACACCCTCTCCGCCAACTCCACCCCAGCCCTGCAGACAGATTCCTGCTTCCCCATTTCACAGATGGTGATACTGAGCCAGAGGGGAGCAGTGACGGGCTCTAGGTCATGCAGTGGCTCCAGCACCAAAGTCAACAGATTCACAATAGAGGTTGATGGTCAGACCCCCTTAGGACAACCACCCACCTCAGCCTCTTGCCTTCGCAGTGAACTGCCCCGCCTCCCCGCTTCTCACTGGTGTGTGGATGGTAAGATCAGAGTCCAGAGAGAAGGGCCAGGCAGCCGACTGGGAAAACTGGGTGCTAGGGTGTGTACCAGGAGGAGGAAGCCTCACCTGGCTCAGCCACCAGTTCTCACGTGGCCCTCTCTGAACTTCAGTCTCTTCTTCTATAAAGTGGAAGAAAATAGCCAGCTAATCATGGAGCCTTTTTTATATGAAATGAGAACATATCAACAGGGACATCAATGTTGACATATCCCAGGAGCTCAGGAGAAGGGCTCAGGCCAAGAGTCCTAGCCTGGGCCTGGGGTGCCGATCCCATCCTGGGCCTGGCTCTGAAGATGGCACGCCCCTCCCTGGCTCCTCTCCATCATGCCCCTCTCCAGACACCGCAAGAAGATAATGTGTTTTACCAGGAGCATTTATTATCGACAATTGCTACATAAATCTCTCTCTGTACACACACATGTACATAAGAGGTGGGTAAATATGCAGAGCAGAGCCTCTGTGTGCAATCTCACCGATGTAGTCAACTTGCCCCCAAAAAGATAACGGGAAATGATTCATAATATTTATTTGGCAGACATGATATGAACCGTAATAGCCTGTTGGGATTAAAAATATCCGTACGTCTCTGTCATCCACCAATGTGGTTTAAATATTATATATGCGGCCACTGCGGCAATAGGGAGATGGGAGCGGATATTGGTAGCAGCCGTAAAGAGGAGGTAAAGAGGCGTCGCTGTGCGTTGAGGAATGGGAAAGTAGTGGAGGAGTTTGCCCCGCGCTCCTTGTGCTCGCATCGAGAGAAACCTTCCCTGAAAACACGGGTCCGCCACCCCCAGACCGCCAGCCAGTGGGGTAAAGACTGCCCAGCACACGCTGTTCTGCAGCCCGTGGCCAGCAGCGTCCCAGGAGGGCATGGCCTGACTCCAGGCTGCAGCTCGGGGTCCGATGAAGCTGCCACCCCCTCAGAGGAGGCCCCAGAAGGCCCAGGCCCCACCCTCGCTGGCCGGAGACCCCTGCCTGATGGGCCTGTCCTCAGCCTCCGTCCACCCAGCGTAGAGCAGAGCCCTGGCGCCGCCCCCATCCCCCCATCAGGTCACTCCCAGCTTAGAAACCCTTTCCTGCTCCCCATCCCCCTCAGGATAAAGTCCAAGCTCCTAAGAAAACCAGCCAGGCCCGCCCTCCCTCCCTCCACACACCCCCCCACCCCGCCCCGAGTCATCTCCCTCTTGCCAGCGCCCAGCCTGCCCACAGGCCGCCCCCATCCGGGGCAGACTGCTGCTCTGTCCACAACGGCCACTCTGCATTCCAATGGAAGGTGCGGCGCCCCAGACACACGCCCCCGAGCCTGGCTGGGCCTTCTCTGTGCCCCACGACAGCCCACACCCTCTCTGACCCTCCGTGAGGTCCGTTTCCTTGACATTCCCACCGGCCTGCAAGCTCGCTGAGGCTGCGGACCTGGGGATGAGACCACCGGCTCTCCGTTTCCCGACCCGGGACATCATGGGAGCTCAAACTCTCCACGGAGGGAGGGAGGGAGGGGAGGAAGGAGTCTCTGCTGTTTTCAGGGGCCAGGCTCCTACCATCGCGGCAGTGGCTCCTCTGCAAGCCTGGGGGTGGGCCCGCAGGATCCCTATTTACATCTCAGTCCTTCTGCACTTAGAAAAACCACCTTTCCCTCCCAGGGCCTCGGTTTACCCATCAGTACAATGAGTCTCCGGCCCCTGGGTCGGGCATGTACCCTGAGCAAGGCTTTGAGGCTTTGCTTTGGGAAGAACCCAAAGACTTAGCTCTGAGAAAATCTCCAGGGGGGTGTTGAACCCCCTCCACCATTACCCACACCACGCCCCACCCCACCTGGTCCCACCCGCCCGCCCCCAGGCCCCAGAGCTCCCTTTGGAGGAGCCGCATCCCCAGGCCGATGATGACTATTGGCCTTTGTTTCTCCCGCTAACCGGGGTCCCTGCTCCCCAGAGGAGCCGCTTCTGAGCTGTCCTGGAAAAGAAGGGCTGTTCTGGAAATGAGGTTGCCCAGGGCGAGAGCGCAGACCCACCTGCCTGCAGCTGGCCCGGGAAGGGGGACGTCACCCTCACGGGCAGGATGGACGGACAGGAAAGGTGAGCCCCGGGCCGGAGCGTCGCTGATGAGCACGTTTCCCCGGCCACAGGCGCGGCCCTTCATCACCTCCTCGGGGAAGCCCACTCCTCCTAGGCCCCTGCCGTCCACGTTCCCCGCCTCCTGCCTCCAGGCCGTCCTGGCCACGTGTGGGCACCCACCAGGCGCCTCCACCAAAACGTTCCCAGGACAGGGGTTTCTGCTTCTTCGTGGCAACCCGGGGGGCCTCCCGGCCCCACCCTAGAGCCCCGGCCCCTGTGTGCAGTGGGCTGCCCTCCCGTTGCCCCCTCTCTGGTCACTGTGTCCTCACCTCTTCCCGGGGTGTGAGCATCAGGGCTCCCACCTTCCCCGGGGTGACGGCGACGCAGGATGGGGGATGAAAACCAGGCTGTCAGGAGTCCCACGCATGGCCTGGACAGCTGCCTGGATCCAGTGGCTTCAAGTGGGCATAGCAGCAAGGCCCTTTCCTCCCAGGCCCCAGGGAGGGAGGCAGGGGTGAGACAGGGTGGGGCCACGCCCTGGTCGAGGCCAACTGGGGCTCTGGAGCCTGCCCACTCCGGAGCCTGGCCCCTGAGGGGCCAGCCCAACCCCCGAATCAGGAGGGAAGCCCCACTAAGTGGGGATGACAGGGCTGATCCTGTGGTGCCCAGGGTGGACCGAATGAGATCAAGTCACGAAGCCCCTCCTGGGCCTGGCCTGCACGAGCAGGGAGGAAATCGCTTGGGTGACTGGGTCATCAAGCCCGGCTGAGCCCAGCTTCCGTGGTCACTGTCAGGGTGCATCTCACACCCATCACCCCCCAAGGCACTCCACCTAGAGTCCAGTCGAGCTCACCCAGGCCAGGTCCCAGCATCACCCGGTTTAAGCCTCGTGGCCAGAAATTTCCAGATCGTCCTAGCATTTAGATGCGGGTCCCTGATATTGCAGGGCACCGTGCCTCTCGGTGGGGACAGGCCCATTTCAGCTGAGTCTGCCCACACCACGCCCACGGCTGGGGGGACGGCCGTGGCTCGGGCCCTTGGAGCTGAGCTGGTTAAGGGCTCCTCCCTCCAGCAGCGCTCTGCTGCTTTGGCCCCTGGGTCTCAGGTCTTAAGAAGCATATGCTTGGGAAGGCCCAAGGGAACTCCCAGCAGGCCCTTGGGGCTGCTCAGGGCTGGCTGGGAGGGCACAGGGACACCAGCAGAGGTGAGCTCTCGCCTTGCCAGCTGCACGCCCGTCACCCCTGGGCAGGGAGGGTGAGGCAGTGTGCCTGGGGAAGCTGCTGTCCCCACACGGCACCACCCTCGCCTGTGTCAGGCTGTTCTGAGGAGCTGGCCGGCCAGGCTGGCCCCGTGAACTCCTGGCACACGGCAGTCCAGCCGCTGGCCCTCTCGGCTCACCAGGTTCAGAGAAACATTAGCTGACCGGGACACTGTCACGCTGATAGCCTGACCGGTGTCACTTCCTAGGGTTCAGGCCCAGGGAGGTGCCCTGGTCGGCTCAGCCTGTCTGCCGGCCGTCCTCTCCCCAACCTCAGTTTCGTCCTCTGCAACATAAGCCTGCTACCCCTCACCCCACTGGGGTGTGATGCCAGAGCTCTGTCCTGGGGATGACCCAGTCGCAGCCTCACCGGCAGCAGAGCGAGAACCACGCCCGAATCTAAGCCGGCTGCTCCCCACCCTAAGGAAACAGACACTCAGTGGGAGATTCAGTGAGGAAGATGAGGCCCGGCGGCAGCTGGGAAGGTGGGAAACGGCCTCAACGGACACCGACGGTCGTCTGTCTGTTCAGTAATAAGGGATTAGGGACTTCCCTGGCGGTCCAGTGGTTACGACTCCGCGCTTCCAATGCAGGGGGTGCAGGTTCAATCGGGGAGCTAAGATCCCACATGCCGCGCAGCTCAGCCAAAAAACAAAAGCAACAGTAATAAAGGATCAGCTCCAATAGAACACATGCGTGTGCTAAAAACAATATACTGCCAAGTGGGAAAAATAATTCCAATTAAAAACGCATCCACCAAACTCAGGAAAGAAGCCCCTCCTCCCATTTGTTACTGGTGGGGCGTTCTAGCAATGGAGCCAGGAGCTTTGCACATCCTCCTTTATAATTTTCTTCGTTTCTCTGTAATGAGCCTTTATCACATTTAGAATCGGGGGGAAAAAATAGGGTTAACAAAAGCCTGTCTGAATGCATCTGAAATTTGATTCTTGGTGCTGTAGCCAACCCCGGCTCCGCTCAAAGACCCAGCCCACTCCCACCTCCCTGTGGACCCCTGTGACAGCCTCATGGGCCCTGGAAGCCAGTCGTCTTGTCTCCTCTCCATGCGCGACTGCCCCCCCAGCCTCCTCGCTGTGGGGGACTCCCAGCCCCCACCATCCTGCCACCCCCATCTCCGGGCAGCCTCTCCTCCATCGGCGTGGAGCCGGAAACACCCGCGTCTACTTTGCATCGATAAGGATACGCTCTCACTCACTCGATCAGCTACGGGGCTATTTATCTGATCTGCCCACCTTGTCACCGGGCCAGGTGAGACTAATAATACACTTAATTTCACAAGCACAGAAGGTTTCGTCTAAGTGGGCAAAATATTTGGACCACAGCATGACAAGTGAGATCATTTCAGTGGTTTTAAAGGCTGACGCAGAAGACACTTGGCTTTTGTTCCTGGCTGTCTGTTACCAATACAGCTGAATGGCTGGCTTCATCCAAGACGTTCTGAGCTGCAGGACGGTGCCCTGGACCCCGGCACCCCGCAAATGCCACCGTCCCTCTGCGGTGCCTCCCGGGAGTCAGCGGTCGAGGGTCAAAGGGGAGGGGGCGATGAGGAAGGGAACACCATATGGTCCAGGCCCCCCTCCCTCCATCTCCAGGTGATGCTGTGGTGTGACACACACCGAGGTGGACCAGACACTCACAGACCAGGGAGGGGACAGGACATAAGGCCAAGGAGAAAAAGGAGATGAGTGATCAGAGACTGCCAGAAGGGGCTCTGGGGCCCTCTGACCAGGTGTCAGGGCACGGCGCTCTGAGGCGCCTGGACATGGGGCCGGGGTCTGACCAGGGGACATGAGAAGGCAAAGCCTCCTGCTGGGGAGGTCAGCCGGGTGGGTGGGGTGAGGGCAACTACGGGGGGGCAGGGGTGGGGGTCAGGATGCTCAGAGGGGAGCAGTGGCTCTGCCCCTGCAGGTCGGAGTGGCCCAGGTTTGGAAGGGCCTCCATCACCCAGCTAAAGTGCTAGGGAAAGGGGGTGGTGGGACCCCAGGGAGGGTCCGAGCCCAGGGGACCCACCCTCAGGTGACAGTAAGCTAGGTGCTGCGTGCATTGAGGGCTTGCCCTGATGCTTTCATCCGTACGCAGAGACAAACGCCATGATGGGTTCTGTTTTGCAGAGGGAACCAGCTCGAGATGCTGTGACTTGCTTTATATCGTGGCTGGCCTGGGGCACTGGCCAGAACGCGGTCCAGGATGGTCTGCAGCTGGAGCCTGGTTCCGAGAGGGCTAAGCCGGTCAGACCTGGCCGGAGGAGGAGGTTGGGGGCACTACTGCACAAACCCACCCCCAGCTCAGCCCAGGTCAGCTCAGCTGCGGGGCCCCCGCTACCCTGGGCCCCAAGAAGAGCCTGCGGCCCCGCCCTGCCCTGATCACCTTCCAGAGGACTAGAGAGAGAGAAGCTGTGCCAGGCAGGACTCGGGAAAAGCCCCCAGACCACTCTGATCCCCGGGAGGCCTTCTTTTCCTCCTCCCAATTTTACACATGGCACTCTGGGGCCCAGAAGAAGGGAGGGGCTCGCCCAAGGCCGGCTCCCAGGCCTTCCAACCCTCAGGCGCTTCCGGCAAGCTCTGGATCTGAGTGGGGCTTGGCCCTCCCTCTGGCTCCCCCCTCCAGCGAGCAGCAGGGATTAGCGCCTCTCCGAGGTCCCTGCCTCCTGCCCTGAGCTCTTCATCAAGCCCGCTGCCCCCGGGAGCGGCTTTGTCTGGACGCCACTTGACAGACGGAGCTGAGCAAAGGACTAACAGGATTTCTCAGCCCTGTCACTCCTGCCTTTGCCCCCTTCAGCCATCTGAAGACGAATTAGTGTTGCCTCCCCTCCCTCCGTCAGACCACCAGCCCTGAGCTACTCCCCATGCGGCTGCGTCTACAGTCAGGCTCAGAGCTAAGCCGGATTTCAGGCCTCTCTGACCAGGATCCGCGGGCCAAGGAGCCTGGACAGACAGACAGCTCTCTCGTGAGCTAGGCAGCCCTCTGCCCCATTATGGGGGGCCCAGGGGGTGGAGGTGCAGAGAGAGCCGGGCCTTCTAAGCGGCCTGCGTTTGGATCCCTGCTCTGCCAGCTCATGAGTCCGTGGAGCCCAAGCGAGCACCTTGGCTGCCCTGCCCCTGTTTCCCCCCGACTAAAGCAAGGACCCCAGGACCTTCCAGGAAGGCCTTTGTAAGTGTCAGAGATGCAGCTTGCAGAGGGTCAGGCCCATAGTAGGTACACGACACGTACTAAGTATCACTGCTGTGACTGGACCAATGACGCCTACAAAGAGTGCTAATTAACTGAGCCTCGCGTCTCATTCTAGAGGACCCTCGAACAGACAATGGGTTTGCTGGGTCCCATGAGGAAAGGTGCCCACAGCACCGTAACTGCCCCCAGGGGCGTCCAGGGTCTCTGTCTGGAGCTGCCAAGGAGTTCTGGGCAGGTGTCTGTGTCGGTATCTCCGACAAGGCTGCACAGGCCTCGACTGGCCCAGGGTGACGCCCTGCAGGGCCCTGATGGCTTCACCCCTCCCACATGGAACCCACAAGGAGAGACCTCTGGGTCTCAGTCACCCGAATTCTCCGGGGCACTCCAGGGCAGGATGGGAGGACTTGTGGCATGTCCTGTGGAGCCTGGCAGACCTGGGGTCTGGCTGTGTGTCTTGGGCAAGTCACTTCTCTGAGCCTCAGTTTCCTCACCTGTAAAATGGGAACCAGCACCAACCCCACCCCCTTACGGTGGTGGCAGGGCCAAAGAGTGTGGCCCGCTGCACGTACAGAGCAAACATTCAGTGCACTTGCTTTAAGAAAATAAACTCAAACTTGACTGTGGGAAGAAGAAGAGGAAACTCCCAGAGACCCCCCAAATTATCCTCATGGCTGAGGGAGGAAGCCGGTTCTTTTCCCGTAAGCAGTGCACCCACACTTCCGAGCAACCCCCCCACCCCACAACTAGCTGGCCTGCCGTCTTTGCTAGGGTCCTTTCAGGAAGAGGTGGCCCCGCTGAAGCAGAGGGTCCAGCCCCACCCCTGGCCAGCACTTCCAGCTGGAACAAGAGGACACGGCACCCCTTCCGCGCTGAGAGCACACCCAGCCCATCAGGGAAGGTCGCAGCTCTGGGCAGCAGAGACACCTGTGTTGGATTTCCTGCTCCTTCAGAGATTAGCCCTGTGCCTGGGAGCCTGGACAAGACCCCAGCACGTCTGGGCCTCCCTTCCATCTGTAAAGGGGGCACCGTCTCTGCCGGGGTGGCCGTGAGGAGATGGAAGCGTGGTCAGCTGTGCTGGTGTCACAGTTATCAGGCTTCAGGCAATGACCCGCAGCCTAGACGAGGAGGCAAGACAGATTCCTAAGTTCATAGAAAGGCGGATACTGGCAATCGTGAGGGCCAGGACATTGCCTTTATGCGTGAAGAAACCGAGGCCCAGAGAGATGAATGGACGCTGGCACAAGTCAGTTTGACCTCGGCATGGAGCAATGGCACAAGAGGAGTGCAAGATGGACAGATGGCCTCAGGCAGAAGCCTGGCAGCATGGCTTTGGGGAGGAGACGGGTGATGAGATCTGAGCTGGGTGGGGTGAATAGAGCCCCCGTGAGAATCCAGGTGATCCCCCGCCCTTTCCACAGCAGGCCAAGGAATTCACTGCTTCATAGGCCAGTTTCTGTCCTCATGCCCAGAAATGGAATCATAGGTGTGACTCCTGGATCCAGCCTGTCCTCTCCAAATATTGGGAATAAAATTGCAATCTAAAAATGACCCCACGTATCAAAATTTATGGGATGCAGCTAAAGCGGTTCTTAGAGGGAAACTTATAGCTTTAAATAATTATATCAGAAAAGAAGAAAGATCTAAGACCAATGACCTAAGTTTTCACCTTAGGATAATTTTAAAAAAAAAAAGAAGAGCAAACTAAATCCAAAGTAAGTAGAAGGTAGGATATAATAAAGGTAATAACAGAAATTCATGAAATAGAAACAAACCACAGAGAAAATTGACAAAGCCAAAACTGGGTCTTTGAAAATATCAACAGAATTGACAAACCTTTACTTAGAATGATCAAGAAAAAAGAGAGAGCACAAAAATCACCAGTATCAGAATGGAAAGGGAGTTATCACTACAGATCCTATAAATATTAATAAGATAATAAGAGAATTCTATATACAATTTTATACCAAAAAATGTGACCACGTAGATGAAATGGAGATATTTCTTGGAAAAGACAACTTACCAAAATTGACAGAAGAAATAGAAAATCTAATCAACCCTATAGCTATTAAAGAAATTTAATTTATCAGAAATAATCTCAAAACTCTAGGCCCAGATGGTTTCACTGATGAGTTCTAGCAATCATTCAAATCTTATATCAAATATTTAATAAACATATTTTTCAAAGATTTAATAAAATACCAAAATATTAACAAATTAAATCCAATCCAAAGTATTAAAAAAGGGATAATACCTTGTAAGATAATACCTCATTGAGATAATATTTCAATCCCCGAGACTTATCTCAGAAATGCAATGTTGGTTTAACATTTGAAAAACAATAGGGTTCACCATATTAACAGGCTAAAGGAGAAAAATCATATTATTTCAAAAGAAAATATGATTCTCTCAAAAGATTCAGAAAAAGCGTTTGACAAAATTCACTACCCATTCATTACAAAAACTCTCAGTAAACTAGGTATAGTAGGAAACTTCCTCAAACTGATCCAGGGAATCTACAAAAGACCAGCTTATAGTCAACATCATTCTTTTTTTTTTTTTTTTTTTTTTTTTTTTTTTGCGGTACGCGGGCCTCTCACTGTTGTGGCCTCTCCCGTTGCGGAGCACAGGCTCCGGACGCACAGGCTCAGCGGCCATGGCTCACGGGCCCAGCTGCTCCGCGGCATGTGGGATCCTCCCGGACCAGGGCACAAACCCGTGTCCCCTGCATCAGCAGGCGGACTCTCAACCACTGCACCACCAGGGAAGCCCCCAACTTCATTCTTAACAGTGAAAAACTGATGTGTTTCCCTGACACTGGGAACAAAGATGTTCTCTTGCTACTCCTGTTCAACGTTGTACTGGCCATCCTAGACATTGCTATAAGCCAAGATAAAAGAAATAAAAGACACAAACATCAGAAAAGAAGTAAAACTGTCCCTATTTGTGGATGATATGATTACTTATGTAGAAAATTCCAAGGACTGTACAAAACAACCATAAGAACCAATAAAGGAATTTATCAAGGTCATAGGATACAAAGTTAATATAAAAAATCTATTGTACTCTTACACCATCATCTTTTTTACCATCATCACCATCATCATCACCATCATCACCATCACCACCCTCTCCATCATCATCACCACCGCCACCATCATCGCCATCACCACCATCATCTTCCTCTTTACCATCATCACCATCAACCTGTACTTGCCCTCTCTGAGGCTAAGGCTGTTAGAATCCCTATGGAACAGATGAAGTAGCCCAGGCACAGAGCACCTTGCCCATGCTGACCCTGATAGACAGAAGTTCCCATGAAGTGTACACTTTTCAAGCACCTAAAGTCATGGAAGAAAAAAAACAGCAGGTCACCAAGATGCAAGTTGGTCTGCACCACACCCTCTCACATGAGCTCCCTTTAAGCACTGGTTCCCCTAGTCTTCCCAGAGCTCTTACTGAGGTTAGTGCACACGTCCTCACCACAGCCTTGCGGGGGAGGCTTTATCATCCCCAAACTAGAGTCAAGGAGATCAGGGCGCAGAGAGGCCCAGTCTCTTGTTTCCAACATTCTCTCTCTTCTTCTGCAGCTGCCTAAGCTCAGGAATAGGGCGGAAGTGGGTATGCTGGGCAGACATTGGCAGTTCTGTCTACACTAATCAAGTTAATTGGATAATTGCCACTTCATGGTGTTTGGTGTTGACACAACCTTGAACTTGGCTTTTTTACCGAAGGTTTCCTCTGAACCTCTCTAGGAGGCTCCTCTGGCTGTTGAATAGAGCCACTTACTCTCCAGGCCAGGGACGCTGGGGGTCTCCTTTTCTAGCCGGTGGGGGCGGGGGAGGGACTGGCAGACAAGAAAGGCTAAATGACTGTCCAGGGTCACGAAGTGACCTGTGGATGAGGTGACAAGAGAAGCCCATGCCTGCCCACTGCCTCCGGCTCTGACAACTAAATCACCCCAAAGAGACGTGTATGATTTCATTTCTATTCCATCTGCAGGAGGGGGAAAAATCAATGTTTGCTAAATGAAAAGGAAGAAGATCGGCAGGAGGAAAATGTATTTTCAACTTTTAATAGTGTGTTACCGGCAATGGCCAGTCCATGGAATACAGCAGGCCCACCTGCCGTGGGGCTTGGCTGTGATGCGGGGACATGACCTCAGTGGCCAGGTGTTGGGGCTGGTGGAGGACTGTGGGAAGGGGCACAGACACCCCCGTCTGCCAAGCCTCTGAGTGAGCCCTAGGTGGACACCCCCCAATGGGCAGAGAGGGGGGTCAGCTGGGCTAGTAGGACAAGGACCCCTCTGTAACGGGGGGTGGTAATCTGAGAAAGATGTGGTCCTTCTGCAGAACCCAAGCGCTGCTTGGGCCACGAGACTCGACAAAGAAGGGCCAGGAGGGCCAGGATGAGGATTCCTCCAGCAGGAAGGACGCTGCCCACTCAGGTCCCCCACGGGCTCTGGAGACCTACACCAGGCACCTATCAGGGCAACATGGGCTGGCGAAGGTCTGGTTTCATTCATTCCTTGATTCTGGTGTCTGTTTAGAAAGAAGTTGTTGAGTATCTCCTGAGTGGTGGGCACACTGCCCAGTGCTGGGGACACAACAGTGACCAGAGCAGAGACTGGCGCTGTCAACGGGGTTTCTGGTTTGGTAATTACAGTGATAGAGGATGGGCATTAGGCAAGGGCGGGGGAATGATGGCCAGGGGTGGGGGGCACCAGGGCTGGGGGCGTAATCCAGCCAGGGGCCTCTGCGGAGGCTCCCAAGGAAGGGATGCAGCATGTCTCAGAGGAAGCGTGTTTCCAGCTGAAGGAGAGGGGCCAGTGAGGCCACAGAATGCACCAGGCTCCCCGGGTCCCGCTACAGGGAGAGGGGGCGGGGGAGAGAGGTGAGTCATGGGCTGGAGAGGTGGTGCCCGGGGTCCGCCTCTGCCCTCTCTAAGCCAGGAATCCTCCGCAGGGGCTCAAACAGACACCCGTGTCAAGGTGGATCCAGACTCTGCAGGGGAGGAAGCATGCACAGCTTTCAGGCCTCTTGAAAAAAACAAATACAAAATTGCAAGTACAAAATTAGGTCCAGGGCCTCAGAAGCAGGCCCTGCAGGTGAGGGATGTAACGGTCAAGCTTCATCAGCCTCCTGGGAACTCCCCTATCCATCTATAGATCTTCATCTCCTCCACGATTTCTCTTAAAACCCTCTTTCCTTTACGTTCCATTTTGTAACCCTCGCGGCCATAATCACAGGGCTTTATCTGACCCCAACTCGCCTCAGGATGCTCCATCCATCCCTTGCTGCCTGTCCATCTCTTGGTTCCTTCATTTTGATTCGGCTCTTGGTGACCTGCGTTTTGTTGTCGTTGTGCATGTGTGTGTGTGTGTGTGTGTGTGAGTTTTGGCCACACTGTGCAGCTTGCGGGATCCTAGTTCTCTGACCAGGGATTGAACCTGCGCCCTCAGCAGTGAAAGCGCGGTCCTAACCACTGAACTGCCAGGGAATTCCCTCTTCCATGGCTTTAGGTGTGCAGTGAGTGAGTGTACATTTCCCGGGAACTGGCAGGTCTGCCAGTGTTCCCACCGGCTCCCCAGCCAGATGCCAGCTCAGCTCAGGAAGACTCAGGACCCTGTGATGTGACTTCCTTGCCTTGACCAGATCTTGGTGTCACCTTGCAGAGCGACAGGGTTGACAGGAAAAGCATCTGGAAGGAGTCAGGCCTGGGGAAGGCATTCCGACCCAGTCTGAGGGGACAGATAACCGGCAGTGAGACAGGCCAGAGCCGGCCGGGACCACAGCCCCTGGAGCCTTTGCTGGGGTCTTTCCCCACCCATGATGCAGAGCAAAGACATCTGGAAACTGTAGAGTGCAGCGCACATGTGCATATGTGTGAGATGTTGTCACATAATGCAGTCTGCCCCAGATGTGACTTCTGTCTGTACTGGTCCTTTGTGGTGTGAATTTTTAAGTGGTTTCCTTTTTAAATAAACAAACAAAAAAGTAATTCATTTGAGAAAGTCTGGAGAATGTAGAAAACGAAAGGATAACAGACAAAATAAAAATACCAATAATCCCAGCATGAAGACGTAATCATTATTAATACTTTGTTTTTTTCCACCAGTCTTGTTTTCTGTGAATATGCACATATACACATTTTTTTAACCTAGAGAACATACTATATTTACCATTTTGTGCCCTCTTTTTTCTATTAAAATTATATAATGCACATTTTCCTGTCTCATTAGATACTCAAATTATCATTTATAATGGTTACACTGGGGTCCAGCAGACAGATTTAGATTAATTTACTCAACTCTTCCTAGAAGCAAGGACCTCTGATGAATGTCCTTCTCTGTGCATCTCTGTACATCTTGGGTTATTTCCGACTCCCTGCCTATGGGGCAAGGAGTCAGAGAAGTGCTCACTGCCAGGCTTGACACCTGCTGCCAGATGGCCTTTGGTCCAGCCATGGTCCCTGGTCCAGCAGTGACCCTTGATCCAGCCATGCCCACACAGCCTGGTGATCCCAGGAAGGGACCGGCACCCACTTTTACTCAATTCTTGGCAACTTTTTTTGGTGTCCTCTTGGGGTTTGAATTTACGTTTCCTTTAGGACCAGGGTACATGAACACTGCCCCATGTTCTTATTGTCACAATACCGATCAGAACTCTCCTTCCCCTCATAGAGGCAGAATTTCCAAGAAGAGCAGAGGCAGTTTGTCAGCTGTCCTTTGCCCGTTTTCCTCTCCAGATGCACCTCAGTGGGGGGCCCCTCATTGGTGATCTCAAGCAAAGTAATCTGAGGAGCGCTTATAAAGGGGAGGATTTGCAAAGCTATGGGAAACTGCAAGAGGCAGGACCCTACCCGGGCTGGAAACAAGCATTGTCACCACCCTAGGCTTGAAGGGACAAGGGGGAGGGGGTGGTGACCTGAACCCGGAGGCAGAGTGGGCTTGGCGTGGGGGGCACCTGGCAGGCACTGCTCTCCCGGAGAGAAATCAACATCCTTACCATACCTGCTACCCCGCCTCTGAAGCTGGAGGGCAGCAAGCTCTGGATTCCATCCGTAAGGGTCGGCCTCTGAGAACACAGAGCCACGGGGAGATGAGAGAGGGTCCCCCAGGGGCACAATTTCTCTTTTTCAAAAAATTTAATTTGGGACTTCCCTGGTGGCACAGTGATTAAGAATCTGCCTGCCAATGCAGGGGACTCAGGTTTGAGCCCTGGTCCGGGAAGATCCCACATGCCACGGAGCAACTAAGCCCATGCGCCACAACTACTGAGCCTGCGCTCTAAAGCCCGTGAGCCACAACTACTGAGCCCACGTGCCACAACTACTGAAGGCCGCACGTCTAGAGCCCACGCTCCGCAACAAGAGAAGCCACCGCAAGGAGAAGCCCGCTCACCACAACGAAGATTAGCCCACGCTCGCCACAACTAGAGAAAGCCTGTGCGCAGCAACAAAGACCCAATGCAGACAAAACTTAATTAATTAATACATTTTAATTTTATTTATTTATTTTTTGGCCACACCGTGCAGCTTGTGGGATCTTAGTTCCCCGACCAGGGGTCGAACCCGGGCCCCCGGTAGTGGAAGCCCAGAGTCCTAACCACTGGACCGCCAGGGAATTCCCAGCATTTCTCATTGATTTGTGGACCCTCTCTATTATCGTGGCATTGGCCCTCTCCTCCAACACCCAGCTTCAGTGGCATAATCCGCTTTCATTTTCACTGTCCAGCATTGGCCGCTGTGCACAGGACAGGATGCATGTGGGGATGTTTTCACCATCGGTGCTCAGGTTTGCCTGCCTTCCTGCCTGCTAAAAAGACCGTGTCAGGCAGCTTTAAAAATATCACCTCAGCCGAGAGATGGTCCCAAGGCTTAGTGCAGCAGGAGTAATCACAGTGAATTATCGTCAATTTATCTGGAAGGGGTAAAAACAGCATACCAAAGGGTTGAAGAAGCTGCACACACCAACTCCAGAAAGGTTTTGATTTTAAATGTAAACTTCATGAGTTCATGCGTGGTAGGCAGCCTCCAAATCGGCCCTAATGACCCCACCTGCTGGTGTCCACACCCTCGTGTGGTCCCCTCCCATGATGAATAGAGGTGCCCTGTGTAACCAGTAGGACACTGTGGACATGATGGTGTGTGGCTTCTAAGGCCAGGTCCTAAGATATTTGGCTTCCACCTGGCTCTCTCTCAGACCACTAGCTCTGGGGGAAGCTGGCCACCCTGTCCTGAGGATGCTCAAGCAGCCCTGTGGAGAGGTCCATTTGGGAGGAACCGAGGCCTCCTGCCAACAGCCAGCACCAACTTGCCAGTGATGTGTGCGAGCCCCTCGGAAGTGGACATCTCAGTCCCAGTTAAGTCATGTCGTCCCAGTTAAGTCACGTCAGCCCGGTTGACATCTGAACTGCAACCTCTTGAGAGACTCCAAGCCAGACCAGTTTAGCAAAGCTGCTCCCAAATTCCAGATGCACAGAAACTGTGGGAGATCATAAACGGTTATTATTGTTTTAAACTGCTACATGTAGCATTATTTCTTATACAGCAATAGATACAAGAACGGTATTTCACTGCAAACCTACAGAACAGTTTGAAATCAAGGGCTGGAGTCCAAATTCTGGGTCTCCATGTGAACCCACTGGAAGCACCTAGCAACACAGGGGCTGCTGGAGCTAGACCTTAGGGAAGAGAGTTCAAGGCTGAGGGTTTGGAGTTCAGAGCTCCCCATGGAGTCAGTGTCCCTCTCTGAGCCTCAGTCTCCCCGTGTGTAAAATGAAGGAGCTGTGCTAAGAAGCCCAGACCTTCTGAGGTTCCGAGGTCAGCATGGACAGAGCCCATCCCACTCTTGACACCTGCCTCACTTCCTTGAGCAGAGCCTGGGCTGTACCTGTGCCCCGATTCCAGAAGCACCAGAAACAGGACCCGCTCTGCTACTTGTTTGGCCAGAGAGGAGGGCATTGCCCCTGGCCAACCAGAGCTCCCCCAAATGGCTGTGTGTGTTCGTGTGTGTGTGTGGTGTGTATTTTTAAAATTGAGATATAATTCACAAACCATAAAAGTCACCCTTTTCAAGTGTACAACTCGGTGACTTTTAGTATTTTCACAGAATTGTACAATCATCATCACTAATTCCATAATATTTTCATCACTCTAAAGAGAAACACTATACCATCTAGCAGTCACTCCCATTACCCCCCAGCCCCTGGCAACCACTTATTTACTGTCTCTGTGGATTTGCCTATTCTGGACATTTCATATGAGTAGGATCATTTGCATCTGGCCTCTTTCATTTAGCATAAGGTTTCTGAAGTTCATTCACATTGTAGCATGTGTCAGAACTCCCTTTTGATGGCTGAGTAATATTCCATTGTAGGATGAACACGTGGGATGAACACGTGGTTAGCCGATGGACCTGTGGGCTGTTGCCATCTCTTGGCTGTTGTGAATAGAGCTACCCCCACCCAGGAAGCAGAAACCAGCCAAGGAAGCTGACAAACAATTCTCACATTACGGGAAACGTCAATCCCTTCATTTACATTTTAAGGTCAATTTGTGAATCGATCTCTGGGAGGGAAACTGTGGCTTTGGATTTCCAAAAGCACTTTCTGTACCTGAGGGAAGTGGGGGCTGGCCCGAGACCTGAGCCCTCAGTTCCAAGCTCTGTTCCCCTGATGCTCTAAGACTCAGCCTGGGCCTCGGTCTCCCCATGAGGTCAGGGGTCAGGGAGGACCCTCGCCAGGACAAAGCTACTCCTAACTTTGCCACTCAACCCTGACCCCTGTGCCCAGAGGCCCAGAGGCCCAGTTCCTGCTCTGTGAAGTGGGGACACTGCCACCCACCTGCTAGGACTGTGGGAGAGGTCAGAGGCCGTGCTGGAGAACACGTGACCGTGAGTGAGGGGTTTACAGAGAGGACGTGAGCACGTGGGCCGATGAGGACGAGCGGTGAGTGAGGAATAAATCGCGGTGTGAATAAGCAACCGCACAGATGACAGGAAGAACAGAGTCTCCTTCGGGGATGTTGGATGGGGGTCTTTCCAGCCGGGCCAGTCGCTCTCCCACACCAGGGCTGGACACAGGGCCGCATCCCCTGGGCCCACACATGGCCTGGCTGACTGCTGGGAGAGGAGGGAGCGGGGAGCAGATTAGAGCTATAGGGCGAGGCTGGGGACCCGCCCCTGAGAGGCCCGGACCGGGTCCCCCACGAGACCCCAGGGGCAGAGGGGCTCCAGGGCAGGGATGGGCACCCCGCCTTCAGCCCTCAAGGCTGACACCTCTTCTTGGTGCCCCGTTCTGGCTCCAGGCAGGAGTGCCAGGGCCACAGGGCTGGCGGGTAGGCAGGCCCCCGCTCCCAGGGCCCGGGGCCATCCATCTTGGTCTGACCCTATTAAAATACATTATAAAGGGAAGAAAAGGGTGGGCCAGAGGGTGAAGGGGAGGAAAATGATGC
Source organism: Mesoplodon mirus (assembly GCF_964341445.2). Lineage (NCBI taxonomy): Eukaryota > Metazoa > Chordata > Mammalia > Artiodactyla > Ziphiidae > Mesoplodon > Mesoplodon mirus. The sequence continues at coordinate 2,815,830 of NC_138976.1, read as the reverse complement.
TGCGTCAGGCCTTTGTTTGTTCCTCCCCCAGGACCCGGAGCAGAGAAGATAAAAGGGGGGCTGGGGCTTTGTTCTCAGGGGCTGGGGGCAGCCGAGCTCAGTGGGGGGGCTCTGTGGGAAGAAGAGAGGCCAGTGGGACGCACCGTCTCGGGCCTGCCCCTCCGGTGCTGGCTTTCGCACCGTCGGACACCACAGCTGCCTCGCACCCAGATGCCTGCCAGCGCCCCGCCCCGCCCCCACCTCCCCTGACCCAGCAGCTCCAGCTCCGGTCCTGCAGACCTGGGGCAGAGAGGCGGGCTCCAGCTGCACCTGGGGTGCAGGAAAATCATCCTGGGTCTTGCAAAGATGGAGCTTTGGAACTTTCCAGCTCCTGAAGAGCCCACAGGGGAAGAGTAAGAAGCCACCCACAGGTGGGCCCTGCCTCTGAGATGGGACCCTGGGCAGCTGACCCAAGAGTGTGGGCCATGCAGGCGGCCCAGGCCTCATCCTGGTGCTGGGGAAGGGACAGAGCCGCCCAGAAGCAGATGCTTCCCCGATGCCCGTGGGCACTCCCTCCGCGAGTCCCCCCTGAGGGCACCTACTGAGAGCCAGGACGGGCGACGCCTCTTCCCAGGGTGACAGCTTTGATCCTTGACATCACCGGTTATGGGTTCAGTTCTATCCCTCCCCCAAAAAGCTATGTTGAAGTCCTAACCTGCAGGATCTCAGAATGTGGCCTGATGTGAAATGGGGTCACTGCAGATGTCATCAGAGTGAGGGCACGCGGAAGCAGGGTGGGCCCCCGTCCGCGATGAACGGCGTCCTTATGAGGAGGGCGCGGTGTGGAGACAGAGACCCGCACGGGAAGGCAGAGGCAGAGATTGGAGGGGTGCGGCTATGAGCCCAGGAACGCCAAGGCCACCAGAAGTGGGGACAGCCACTCTTGGCAGAGGACATGGGATCCCTTCCTGTTCCAATGCCCTGAGAAGGTGTTTGCACAGCACAGTGGGGTCCGCGGCTCTTGGGTTTGGGAAAATGGTGCCCTGATCCAGTTAGAGAACCCAGGGTGGCTCTGCTGGCCGTGAACGTGGCCGGAACCCTGTATCAGGGTCAGAAAGCCCGGAGGCTGGAGGCAAGCGGGCCCTGTGATTCCCTCTTCTTGTCCCTTCTTGGTGCGTTGGGGACTCACCGTCTCCAGGTCTGAGGCCGAGGGTCTTGAGCACGTCGCGTCCACGTGCCGGGCCTCCCAGGCCACACACTGAGAGCAGCACGGCTCGACAGAGGCGAGGGCCAAAGCACACCGTTCACGGCCAATAACTCGGCCTGGTCAGCTAGCTGTGCCCAGCCCTCCCGCCCGGGGCACACACATGGGCCCACAGATCTGCTGCCACGGTGCCAGCCTGCACTGACTCACCATGTGAGCTTCTCCAAGCAGAGGCCGGGGCCCCAGCCGGAGACTCCGCCCATATTTATGACGTGCCTTCCCTGGGATGAACAGTCCACAGTGCAGACCTGGCCCTCACAACCCTCACACTCTGGGAGGACGGATGTGGAGTCACACCTGCTGAGTTAGGGGCTGTAAGAGTTCAGAGCAGGGACCCTAACCGGCCCGAGGAACCAGGGCAGGCTTCTTAGAGGAGGTGTTGGTCAGGCCAGGAGGGAGGGGTGTCCCAGGCACAGGGCACAGGTCACAGCGTGTGCAAAGGGCTGGAGAAGACACAGCCCACCATGAGCATGTCTAGCCAGGGGGTAGAGATGGAGGTAGGTACAGGAGGGGCATGGCCAACTCCCACAGGACCTGGTCAGTCACATGACACGATCAGGGCACTGGGGAGCCACAGAAGGCTTTGGAGGAGAGGAGGAGGGTCGTTGGTGTGAACTTCCGGAAAATGCTCTGGATGCCACGTGGAGACGTGGGGGCAGGTGTGCAGGCAGGGATCCCCTCAGGGGTGCACATGCCACCACGGGGGACACCCAGGACCAGGCCGGGGGGTGGGCGTGGTGTGAGGTGGACTAGAACAGGACAAACCCTTTGCGCCTCTGGCTGTGTCGGCGCCACTTGTTTTCTGGAGGGACTCTGCCCCTCCCCATGCCTGGCAGCAGGCTGGTTCCTGGCTGGCACCTTGCGAGGGGTTGGGCTTTCCATCTACACGTTCCCTGCTGGTCTGTGCCATGAGTTCCTCTCCTCACAGGCGCCGGGGCCAGGGACCCCCCAGGTGTCCACAAAAGCAGGGTGGGTGGAGCCCCCCAAAGATTCCTCATCAGAGAGTCATATGTGTGGTTGTACGGGGCAGGCAGGGGTGCATTTGATGCATGTTGGGGGGTCAGCACTGGGGAGAAAGGGTGCAGAAAGGAAGAGGGTTTTGTTTCACTGAAGAGAGAAACGCAGGCAGATGCATTAAGATGAATGGGATGGCCAATTTTCTGTGTCCGCTTGCCTGGGCCATGGGGGTCCCAGAAATTTGGTCAAACATTATTCTGGCTGTTTCTGTGAAGGCATTTCTGGATGAGGTTAACATCTGAATTCTTGCACTCAGCAAAGCCAATTGCCCTCCCCAGAGTGGGTGGGCCTCATCTAATCAGTTGAAGGCCTGCCTAGAACGAAAAGACTGAGGCTGGCCACCGGGAGAGCCCCCACATCCCCACCGGGGCCAGCAGGGCGGCCACTGTCTTTGTTCCATAAATTGAGCCTCTGTGCAAGATTCATTTGAAGATTCACACCTGCAGCTTAAACCGCTGACTTGGGTACACAGAGGCTCAGGGCGTGGACACGTCCCCTTCCCGGTGACGGTCACTGAGTGAGGGATGGAGGAGGGTCTCCGTCTTGCAGGGTCAGGTCCTCAGGGATCAGGTGTCTGTGAAAACTACCCCCAGAGAATCACCCGGAAGCTCCACTTCCAGCCAGGGCTAGGGTTCCAGAGGTTGCCCCGGGCTCGTCAGGAACAGGACAGATAGAATAAACGTCTTTCGGAAGCCTCACCGCCTCTGGGAGACCGGGCGTGTTTGTCAGGCGTCTCTCGTTCACTCAGCTCGTTTCCACTGTAGTCCCATCTTCCCAGGGCTGGGGAGACAAAGGTGATGAAACAGCGAGTTTACCGTCGGGGGGAGGGGGGAGGGGGGGAGGAGAGACCGCCCTACACTGCCCTTCCCGTCTGGAAGGATTTCATTGCTCCTGTGACTGACCCGGCCCTGGAAGGAACAGGCAGCCAGAGGGTCTGTGCAGGGAAGCAAACCGCAGCACTCCTGCCCTGGCCTCCCTGGTCTGGGGGTGGGGGCTCGGGGATGGGACACGTGTAACTCCAGCCAGGAGGTGAGACCCCGGGCGGGGGCAGCGTCCACGTGGGCCACAGGTAGTGTCACTGTCTGGGTGAGCCCGACTCTCCCACCGGCTTTCCAGGACAGAGGGTCTGTGGGAAGGGGCTCAGCCCATCTCTTCCGCTAGCCCTAGTGGACTCGCTGCACGGAGCAAAGCTGATATGGAAATCGAGGTGACTCGCCAGACCCCACGCCCAAGACGGCCTCAGTCATCCCGTGTGAGTGGCAACCGCGGGCGGTTCCAGGCTGCCCCAAATCCCCACACGCCAGCCAGGGAAAGGCCTGACCGAGACCTGCTGGCAAGTCGGCGGCCCCTCCTCCAAGCTGCTCTGGAGGGCAGACTGCTCAGCAGGCCAAAATGGACGTTCCTCATCTCCCGGCACTTACTGTCATTTGTATGTTTCTCCCCAGAAACGGGGATTTGGACATGAAGGTGGTTCATGGCACCCGAGTTTCCGTGTGTGTGTGAACAAACACATCCGTTTCCCCTTCGGACTGGGAGAAGGCCGGGGGGCCGAGGGTGCCACCTGGGCCAGCAGATCTGACGGAAGCAGCCCCCGATGCGGGGCTGAGGCCGGGCTCCTCCCACTAGCGGCCGGCGGCGGTGCCAGATCTGGAGTCTGGTGGCCTCTGTTCCTTCCCGTGGCATGGGAGGCCCCCGAGACCTGGCCCCACCCCTCACCACGCCTGCAGGGCCCCCCGTCCCTGCCTTTGCCCACCGCGTCTCCTCTACTGGGAATGCCCCTTGCTCTGGGTCTCCCCACCATCCTTCCAGACTTAGCCCGAGCATCACCCCCTCCCCAACTGGTCCTTCCTTCGCCTCCCACCCGGGTCTCCTGTATGGACCCTGACACATATGTTCGTAATCATCTCTTCCCACCTGGTTGTGGACAAATGCTGGAAGAATCTCAATGTTACCACAAAATTCTCACCCCAATATGAACTAACAGGCTCGACTTCAGTTCAGACGTAAGGAAAAGTACACGTCCACGCGCACACAAGCCACCAGCAACCCAGCACCTACTAAGTGCTGCGGGCACCCGGGGCCCGGCACAGAGCCGGGACCACAGCTATGGATGAGCACAGACCTGGGAGTCCTACAGCCACCAGTCACCTCCCTGGTCTGGCTGTGTGACCTCCCCAGGCCTGGCTCACAGCACGCCCCTCTTGAGTGAGAGTGGATGCATGACAGAGGTGACAAGGACCCCTGCCCTCCCTAAAGGGACAAGACTCTCTTGTTGAGATGTGACAGAAGGGGGGTCAGATGATGGTCTAGAGCCTGGAGACAACCTGGACCAGCCCCAGGAGCCCCGGGAGACAGAGGCCAGCAGGGCCAGCAGGGCAGTGTGGGTGGGCTTCCCAGAGAAGCCTGGGGGTCGATGGTGACACCTGGGAGGGGGGCTGTGGCCTGATGAAGATGAGGATCTGGCTCTGGAGAGAACACAGGGAGAAACAAGCCCCGACCTCAGACACGCTTGTCCACTCACTCATTCCCACACTCACTCAGCCTGCAGTGGCTGGGCCCAGAGCGGTGCACTGGGGACCCCAGGGAACAGCACGGACGACACCTACATTAAGTGGGAAAGAGGGGATCCAGGTGGTGACAGGTGCAGATGCTGGAATGCAGGCTGGGGTGGGGTGGTCCAGGAGGGTGCAGGGGGGCCAAGGCTGGACTTCTCAGGGGCCTCAGCAGGAAGGCCCAGGCCCAGTCTGCTGGCCTCAGGCTTGGGCAGCTGGACCCAGCCCTCGCTCGCCTTTGCCCCCACCCTCTCCTCACATTCAAGTTTGAGGATGTGGGTGATTTCGCTCACGGGACAGAGCTGTATATCCAAGAGCTCAGGCTGAGCAGGGAAAGGACGCCCAGACCTCCTCCAACCTCTGGGGGCCCCCAGACCCCAACAGGCCCATCCTGGGTTCTACAGGGAAGGGCTGCTAGGGGTGGGGGGCATGCAGCAAAGCCCCCATCCAAAGTGTGAGCGTTCTGCCCTTGGCCCCGGGCCCCCTCTGCCTGGAGCCCAGCGTCACAGAGGAGGGAAGGAGGTGACCCACACTGGCCGTGGCTTCCTGTGTGCCCGTCCCCAGCCTCGAGAGGGACGGGTGGCAGCATTCATTGATTTAATTTTCTTCCTCAAGGGACTTCCCTGGTGGTCCAGTGGTTAAGACGCCACGCTCCCAATGCAGGGGGGCTGGGTTCGATCCCTGGTCAGGGAACTAGATCCCGCATGCCACAGCTGAAGAGCCCACACAGGGCAATGAAGATCCCGCGTGCCACAACTAAGACCCGGCACAGCCAAATAAATAAATAAATAAAGTGATCAACTATTTAAAAAAAAAATTCTTCCTCAAATATGCCCTAAGCAATCTGGAATTTCAGGAGCAATTCACAGCAGCAATGGGGAGGGCATCTCAGGTACAGCTGTTTGATTCCCAGTAGCCTGGACAAGGCAGCCTGTAGATTGAGACACGGAAGCCTGGGTCCCGAGGGAATCACGACCACACCTGTCACGAGATGCCCTGTGACATGGATGACGTCGCCTCCACCGACACCAATGTGTTCATTCAGGCAAAAAGCATTTGTCATAGTGGTGGGCCTGGGCTGCCCCGGGTGACCTCCCTGAGTGCCCCCCCCCATATGCGGGATCCCCGGGCTTAGCGTCGGGAAGGAACACCCTGGAGGTCCCCTTCGCTCTCCTCCGGGGAGCACCTTGGAGGCCCTGGGAGCCTCCACCTGGCTGCTGTAACAGAGCTCGCTGTGCCTGGTTGCTGACCCCTCTCCCTGGCCTCCGGCACCGGGGCTGGGGACACTGAGACCCCGAGAGGCAAAGCAAGTTGCCCAAAGTCCCCCAGCCCGGATTTAAACCCAGCCCGTCTGATTCTGGAGCCAGGGCTCTGAAAGGCTGTGCCCACTGGTGCTGCCTCTCCTGGGGACGGGGCTGGTGGGGTCTCTGGTCTAGTGTGCTGTGGAGCAGGCTGGGGGGCACTTCCGGGCGCAGGCACTGAGTGCCCTGATGCACCAGGAGCAAAGTGAGCCGGGGGAGACAGGGGCCTCGGCGCCTTCTCGGGCAGGGCCTTGATTTACTCCCCGGCGAAGGGCCGTGGTGGACCAATGGGGGCTCTGTGGGCTGCCAGCCCTCCTTGAGGGGCTGGGGAGGCAGCCGCCAGGCCCCTGGGTACCCCGATTTTGTTCGTGTCTCTGTGCACCCTGCACTGGAGGCCGGAGCAGAGAGGGAGCCTCCCTGGTCCCTCCAGGCCATTCCAAGGCCACATCTGGGGCCACATCTCCAGCAGGAGGCTGACGCCCAGCAGGACCCCCGGTGGAGCCGGGACCCCTGAGGTTGGCCCCAGCATCTTCACGACAGCACAGAGATGGCCGGGCCACCGGAGCCGTACTGGAACAGAGTGGGCAGGAACTACACCAATCACCAGTGGTCCCCAGAGATGCAGCATGGCTGCACCGGGCCCACACGCAAGCACACCCTGGAAAATCCACACACTCACACGTGTCTGCACACCTGCAGGCAAGGAGCCCACCCATGACCACATGCTTGTGCACTGTGGTGTTAATATGATGGGTCCACGCGACTGGGCCATGCGGTATCCAGGTATCTGGTTAAACATGACCCTGGGCGTGTCTGTGAAGGTGTTTCTGGCGAGATCAGCAGTTGGAACAGTGGACTTTGTAAAGCGAATTGCCCTCCCCTGTGTGGGCAGCCTCATCCAGTCTGCTGAGGGCCTGAATAGAACAAAAAGTCTGAGAAAGGGGGAACTTGCTCTCTCTGCGGGCAGCTTGAGGTGGGACGTGGGCTCCTCCAGCCCTCGGACCCAACTCACACCACCAGCTCTTCGGTTCTCAGGCCTTCGGACTCAGACTGGAATTTATACCACCGGCTGGCAGACAGGAGACGGTGGGGCTTCTCGGCCTCCATGAGCTCATGAGCCAATTCCGCACGATAAACCCCTCTACACGCACGCACGCACTGTTGGCACTTTTGGATCTTTTCCTCTGGAGGACCGTAACACACTGCCCCACATGCCACCCTTGCGCCCTGTGTGCGCGCCGTAAACGATGATGCAGTCTCTGTGTGCTGAGGACTCTGTGTGTCCCACGTAAGGGCTTGACTCCATCTTCATGAATCCTCACGGCAAGTGTGTCACATCAGCTCTGCCATCGTCACCGTCTTCAGACGAGAGGACTGAGGCGAGGACATGGCTGATGGTGAATGACAGACAGGTCTGGGGTCCCCTGTCCAGCTCAGAGTTGTGCGTCAGACTCCCTCAAGCACCCGTGTGGACAGCATCCGCAGATACCGGCTGAAAAGGCATGTTAGTACTGGCTCCTGGGTACCCCAGGCTCAGTCGGGGTACAGAGGCCCACGTGCACCCACAGGCCCGTGTACGCCCCCCAGCATGCTCACACCCACAGGATGCACCCACAGACTCCCACGAGTCCGACGTGCACAACCACAGCAGCGCAGGGTCACGTCCACCCCCTCCCTCCCCTCCCCGCCGCACAGCGGTGTCCAGCCCCTCCCGGGAACCGCGCAGAAGACAGAGGCCCGCCCTGCCCCCTCCCTGTCCCCAAAGCAGTGACAAGACGTGCTCGGCTCCTGCCCGTGCGATGACTCAGCGGCCATCAGCCAGTCAGTGAAACGGTGTTCATTCTGCCGGGATCACCCCTGGCACTTCCACCAGAAGGCAGACCAGTGCAGCCCGTTCAGCAGCCTTTGGGCGAAGGTGAAGCAGGGGGTCCAACCCAGACCCCATCACTCGCAGCTGGGAGAGGCGGTGCCAGGACAGCCCCTCGGGCCTCCAGCCCAGGACCCTAGACAGCCCCCTTCTCCAGGTGGTGACGGTCCCCCAAGCCCCAGCTTATGTAATGAGGGCAAAGGAGCTCCCAGAGCAGCCCCACCCTGAGGGGCCCAGAGAGGGTCAGGAGAGCCTCTGGGGTCTGAGTCATGCTGCAACCATCAGGGACTGGCCCAGGGACCGTACTCTCTAACCCAAATACCTGCTTCAATTTGCCCCGTGTCTTGCCAAGTGTACAGAATACTTATTGTTTGTTGAATGAACCATCGTCATATAAATTATAACAGTATTAATACAGCACCTGCCCGGACAGGAGAGCTGCCCTCCAGAGCAGACGTCGGTGCCCGGCTCCCTGACTCGAATCCTCCTCTGCCACTTAGCAGCCGTGTGGCCTTGTGATGTCACATCCCTGTGTCCCCATTTCCACATCTGTACCCTGGGGCCAGTCAATGGACCGTGGAAGGGCCCGCTAGAGGACTGTCGGCCAGTCAGGGTGAGAGCTCCACGTGGCTCATCCCAGCCCCGGGGCGCCCGGGCCTCACCCCACACTCCAGATGAGGAGCCCGGACCCAGGAAGGCCATTCACCAAGGACCCGGGCGTGGCCGTCGTGGTTAACACTCACATCCCAGGATCCGAATTCGCCCTGGGCTTCAGCGGAAACTCCAGAATACCGGGATGGTGTTAGTTCCTGGGACAAAATTTCTCAAATCAAAGCCATTCCAGAAAAATCCACAGGATATGTTTGCCCTCAAAAAGGTGATTAATGGTAGGATTTTGCTCTCTGAACAGAACTTGTCCCACGTCGGCTGGTGCTCACGGGAGGCCCAGCTGCCAGCGCTCCACAGTCGGCTCACCTCGCTGTCCAGTGCCACCCCATTCCGGGGTGCGGAGAAGCCATCTGAGCGCCCCTCCCTGCCTGAAGACCGGTGCCCTCTGGCTCCTGGAATATGATACCCTGCATCCCAGGGCCAGGCTGTGGTCAGTGGCAGCCGAGTTACAGCGATTCGGTTGCCTACTTCAGGGGTCAGGCTCTGGCATGGCCTCTCTACCCCAGAGCCTGGCTGAGGCCAGTTTGTCCTCCTGGGTTTGCCTGGGCAAGACCGGACAGACCCCTGACCACCCTGACCCACCCTGCCCACCCCCCACTCCACGCCAAGACCCTGGTGACTCTGATTCTCAGGCACGAGAAACCCCCTTTGTCTGGCCTGCCTGGCAAAGGGGGAGGGGACAGCTGTGGCTTCCTCTGGGGTGGGGGAGGGCTTGGCTACATTAATCCCGGGGGCTGGGCACGCCCCCCCAGGCCCGCCTCGAGCCCAGGTGCATGACTGTCACCAAGATAAAAGCAACATAATTAAGTTCCAATCAGCGGAGTGATTTCTTATCATAATGTAATATTTCCCTCCAGCCCCTGGGCCCACAGATCTGTCTCCGTCAGGCCTACCCCGGTGGGGGTCCGCGTGTGCGTGGGCTCCAGGCCTCCCTGTCACCCAGGGCCCAGCTGCTGCAGGAGTGATAGCATCAATGTCCACGCCGCCTGCCCTCTCTCGGCCACACACGTCCCTCCCCCAACTCCAAGCTGCTGAAGGTGATAATGAAGTCATTTTTCTAAGGAATGTTCACCTGGAAGACAGCCCCGTCCGTCTGCGGACCGGCTAATGGAGCTGGAAGGCAGGCCCAGGGGAGAGGGCAGGCGGGCAAGGTGGCGGCGAGGCGAGCGGGCGAGCACGGTGAGTGTGCCGTGAGCTGCCGCCCCGGGGGTGATTGATGTGGGAGCTCCTCGGAGCCAAGGCACTGCCGCCGCCTCTGCCCTGGCTGGATGCAGCCACTGTATCGGAAAGAAGAAATCCGGGGGACAGGCAGGGTCCCCCAGCAGCCAAGCCCACCTGGCCTCCGGCGGGGAGGTCGGTGGTGAGAGCGCCAGCTGTAGCCTCCCGGGCCCAAGAGATGCTCAGGTGCCTCCAGAAAGGACCCCGGTGTCACCGTGCCACCCGACCCTGAGATGGTCCAGCCTGCCATGCCTGACAGGGTCTTGCCACAAGCACCGCAAACCTCTGGGAAGATCTGGACGTTTCCCTCACTCGCCTCTTTGTATACACTCGTTGTTCAGTCCCATGGTGGCCAGGAGCCTGGCTGGGGGCCTCGGCTCAGCAGGACACTCAGGGCCATTGTGCCTTCTGACACCTCAGTTTCCCCATCTAAGAACTGAGCATCATGAGGGGACCTGGGCTGTAGACGTGATGAGCACAGAGGCCCTGGACATAGCACCCAGTGCAAAGGAGAGGCTCGGGGCTCTTATTATGATGTGAGTGGAAGAGAACCAGGCAGGAATAATCCAGAAGGTAGCCTGACCGCTGGAGGCCGGGGTGGGGAGGGGCCTCCGGGGAGTCTGTTTACGCCTTTCTGTTTTTCTGTGGCTTCCACATTTGCTAAAACGGGTCTGTTGACTTTCATGGGGGAAGCACGGGCTGTGTGTGGCCGGGAGCCCTGCGTGCGGGCAGCCGCAGCGGCTGGCGGGTGGGCCCGACCTGGGAGGTGGCCGGGCGACGGCTCCAAGCACAGAAGGCGTCTGTCTGTGCGGACGTCGTTGGCGTGTGTCCTGGCCCCGCAGCCCGCTGGCCGCTGCCCTCCCGTCGTGGACAGCGGGGGCTGCCTGTCAGGGCGACGGTACCACCCTTCATAGCAGCTCCCCTGTGCCAGGCGCGGGGACCAGCACTGCACACGCTGTCTCCTTACATCTCACACCCTTGCTTCTCAGAGAGCACTGTGCCCACGTCACAGGGCAAAGGAGCACCATAATGGGCCTGTTTTCGGTTCTTCCCCTGTGATTCTCCCCACGCCCCGGGGGCAGGTGCATAACCGCATTTCACAGGGAAAGAAAATGAGGCCCAGAGAGGCTGAGTAACTTCCAAAGTCACACAGCTCCAAGGGACAGAGCTGGGATTCAGACCCAAGTGGGAGGCTTAGAGCCATTCGCTCAAGCTCCGAGGGCGCACAGAGGGGTCCGTGAACCTGGGTTCACAGGGAGTCTGAGCCCTTCGCTGGCAGAGCCGTTTGGGGACGGGTGATGGATGCTGGGGCCCGAGTAGAGCTGACGAGACCCGACGACTGAGGGCCCAGGGAGACCACCCAGAACAAGGGGGGCTGCAGCCTGGTCAGGCAGGCCTGGAGCTGGACATGGCAGCGGGAGGTCCTGACGAGGACTGGCCAGGCCCCGCTGAGCAGCAGCAGAGGGAGAGAAACGTGAGGTGCCCTCCCCAGGGGACACCCCTTGAGAAATGCAGGAGGGCAGGACCCTGCAGCTGTGACTGTTGGGGTAGGGATGCCCGAGCCCAGGCTGGAGGTGTCTGGAGGCCCGAGGGCAGGCTGCACCTCTCTCAAGGAAGAGCTGTCCCATGGCGGGGAGGAGCACCCAGCCAGCCATAGGGAAGGGACTGTCCAGGCTGTGCTTTGATGGGGTGGGGTCCCAGAGCCCTGCACCTGCTTGTGAAAAATGCAGGTTTCCCACCCCCAACCAAGACCCACTGGCAACAAATCACTGGACATGGGTCCCTGGAACCTGGGATTGCCGAGGCCCAGGGGTTTGAGCACCTCTACCTAGTGCCCGGAGAGCAGTGACTGGGTAGCGCTGGGCCCCCACTCAGGGCCTGGAGCCTTTGGGGTGGAGCACAGAGCTCCCTGGGGCCAGCCGGCTCCGAGTGCCCTGTGAGTGATGCGGGCCAGGTGGTGGGGAAGGGCCAGCAGAGAATGAGTCTGAGCTGCTCTCCTCCAGGTGCTCTGTTGGTACCCACAGGCTGGGATGCTGGCAGATTTGGGCTTCAGTCACTGTTTTAATAATAACTGCTGAGATGGCCAGGCCGGTCTCCTGTGCCAACTGCAATCAGCTGATCTTGGCTGCACGGGGCGGGCTGGGAGCCAGGCTCACTGGGAGAAGGAGCCCTGCTCGATTAGTCATGTCTGCCACGGGTACAGGATAAGGACCTGGCAACTAGGCGCCTGGGTTCGCGACGTCCTTCCCAGAGATGAGATTCTATCACAGAGCGGCCCTCTCTCCTGCTGATATGCAGCCCGGGAATGGGACGCAGGTCTCTCCCTCCCTCGGACGCTGCCTTGCATACATTCTTCGTGCTGCCCAAGGCTTCTGTGACAGGTCCTACACATCTACCAGCCATCTATCCATCTGTCCATCCGTCCACCTGTCCATCTAGCTCCAGCTGAGGCCTGTGGAGGCAAAGGCATTGGAGGGGGAGGGGTGGCCTTCCAGATGTGGCCTGCCTCTGGGTAGCACACACGCACCAGGGGGTCAGGTCCCTGCCCTTGAGGACCACCCAGAGCTCTGCTCTGCAAGGGCCCGTGGACCCCGTGAAAGAGTCTGTGAGGCGGGCCTGGGGGAGGCACGGGCTGGCGCGGCCGCTGCACTTCCTGGGGGACAGTACAGCAGGTGGGAACGAGGAGGTGCGAACAGACAAGGGAAATGGAGTGGACAACACGGGGGGACACGAGGACACTGTATGTGCAGAAGGGGTCCTGGTATGGAGCGCTGGCCTCCAGTCAGACCAACTTGGGTCAAATTCGACTCCATCCTACCACCTCCACGTGGTTGTTGAAACTCTCAGCCTCAGTTTCTGCATCTCTGAAATGGGGATGCTGGTCCTTGCCTCAGTGAGGTCATGGGCATTTAAAGTGCCGGCCACGCACGCTGCACATGCTGGTGGCAGCCCTCGCTCCCAGGACGGGCTCATCCATGGCAAGAGGCCGCAGCTTGGCAGCTTGGGCGCCTGCCAGCTTCTCCCGGGAGGCGTCCCGCCAGCTCCTGGTGCATAAGAGAACGTGTCAGGGAGAGGGAAATAATGTGATCGGGAGGGGAAAGAAGCAGCTGGTACCAAGACGGTCCTAGCAACGCTATTCACACAGCAGGCGGAGAGCTGGCGCCTCCAGGTGCCAACAAGGGGAGCGGGGAGGCCGGCGGCCGGGATGCAGCTGCGCAGCCCTGTGGCCCACAGCGCGCGGAGCGGGCAGCGGAGGCTGGGACCGGGCAGGAGAGGGTGGGTGGGCATGCCGGCCACCACGTCACGCTGCCCGAGCCTGGTGGGCCGAGGGCACAGGCAGAGGGAGCCCACAGCGGGGAGAGTGGCCGGGGGTCTCCTGCGCCCCAGGGCCCTGGCTCCGCTGCCGCCCCCATCAGAGCAGGGAAGGGGCTTTGGAGTCACACATGGGGATTAAAAGCAGCCGGTCGTTACCGGTGGGGTCAGCGCAGGGCAGCACCTCCGCCTTCCTCACCTCTCGATGGGGTAGCAGCGGTTCTGTTAAACCCGAGGATGGGGCCTGGCCCTCGCCTGGCTGCTGGGCATTCAGGAAGGCAGAGGGGACCCCTTGTGGACCCCGGAAATGTGGACTGCCAGGCACCCTCCTGTGAAAGGTGCCCTGCTCTCCTGGAAATGGGGCCCCCATACCTTTCCCCCCAGCCCTCCCCCACTGGCTGGGGGTGGCTCCGCCTCAGGGCGTGTGCCCTTGTGGGGAGCAGGGGCCTTGGAGGGGCAGGGAGGCCTCTGTGCACCGCAACCTTGAGCAATCCAGAGGTGCTCGGGAGCATCGGCCGAGTGCCAGGCCGCGGTCCCCTGTGCCATCGAGCCCGGGCCGCTGGAAGGCTGTTCATGCTTGGAGAGATGCCTGACCAGGACTCGGCCCTCGGGTGGGACAGACAGCTGCCCCGGGATCCTTCAAGAAGTGTCGTGGCCATGTTCCTCTAGGACCAGACACTTGATAAAGCCCTTTTTCGGTCATCATTTTATCTGGTACACAGTCGTCACGTTTTTACAAATTTCACGAGTAGGGAAGCCCAGGCTGGGTGAGTTCTGGGAAAGTTAGCATTTAAACGCGGGTCTCCGCGCCCATAGCTCCTGGATGGCGAAGCCCACAAGGGGAGGGATCCTCAGCCTGCTCCCCCTTCCATGTGCCCGTGACCAGCGCTCTGCCTGGCCTGCTCTCAGCGCCCCACACCCCGGCCACATGGGCTCTTCCCTCTCTCCACTGGCCTGGGCCGCTCTGGGCTCGGGCTCTGTGGACCTGGAAAGGCTGCTCCAGAGCTCACGAGAAGAGCTGAGCACGTACGACCATTTTCTCGGATGAATTATAATTTTCCTTCATTTCCTCTTCAAAACACACTAATTAAACGGACATTGTGGAGACAGCCAATTGAAATTCAAAAAAGCATCCTCTCTCTAAAGAAGCTGTCTATTTCTTTAGAGCCAATTGTGTGCATTGTGTAAATGGCGCATGGATGCACACACGTGCCCACACGTGCACACACATGTACCCACACTCACATGTGGGTGCAGACACCTAGCCTCACCTGAACGGTGTGCTTTCGTGTCCAGCGCCAGGACTGTTTGGTTGCATTTTGTCTGTTTCCCAGTGTTTGCCATGGTAACTAGGACACAAATAGCCTTAGAATGTTCTTTCCTCCTGCAGCTGCCTGGCGCCCGTGCTGGAGGGGTCCAGGGGGGAGCCTGAGCAGCGACCCTCATGAGATGCCACCTGCGGTATCGGAGCCCCTTCCCCTGGCTGGCCGCTCTCACAGAGGACGTCATCTCCTTCAAGCACCCATCTCCCCTTCACCTGAGCCCACCCAGAGGCTTCTGGACCCAGCCTGGAGACGGTGGAGGCCCCGACCAGCCTTGTGAGACCTGACCCCAGTCTTCAGGGTTACAGGCCCGTGGCTCCATGACTGACAGGGAAATCTCAGCCTTCCAAAACCCTGGAGGGGTCCTGGGCCTTGGGGTGACTAGGGGCTCCCCTGGGGGCATCAGTCTCCTTTCAAAATGTAACTGCTTGATGTTTTTAATCAAAGTGTACCAAACATGGGAATTCCCTGGTGGTCCAGTGGTTAGGGCACTTTCACTGCCGCTGGCCTAGGTTCAATCCCTGGTCGGAGAACCAAGTCCCGCAAGCGGTGCTACGGGGCCAGAAACAAAAAAGTGCAACAAATTTACAGAAAGTGCACATATGATGATGACCCACCACAGGGTGCCACTCTGCGTAGCCACCAACTCAGGAAGGACCAGCACTTCACCGCCGGGAAACGGCCCCAAGCCCCCAGCATCCTCCCACTCACCACCCCCAGGCCCCGGGCCCCTGAAGGAAACACCGTCCTGACTACTGATGCCTCAGATCTCTCTTGCCTGTTTGAACTTTTGATGACGGGCTCATCTATTAGTTTGTGTCCTGCTGTTGTCACTAGCTCCTGGGTGAGACCTGCCACCTGCGGGCAGGCGTAGCTCGCCCATCCCGTGACGCCGTGCACAAGGACGCCTGGGTCCTCTCCTGCAATCCGTTCTCCCGGATGACATCAGAGCTGTGCTTTCTAGAAGGCAAAGCTGGACCTGTCACTGGCCCGGCCCCTCTCACTGCCCGTTCCCCCATCACCCCTGCACGCAGCGCAGGGCTGGGCACGGAGCAGGGGCCCAGTAAACACCTGGGAGGGGGTGCAGTAACGCCCAGTCCACACAGTGTGCTGGGGGCACTCTGCATCTTGAGGATGCAGCCCCGCCCCGTCCCCGGCCCTGCAGCCCTGCCCTGACACCCTCTCTCACCCCGGCAGCCTTGCCCTCCTTGGGACCATTGCTCAGAGTGAGGCGCCCTGGTCTCGGAACAGGTACTTAGACGGTCGGTATAAGGTCTCGTCTCCCAGCCCCTACCACTGATGCCGAAAACTCGGCCTCTGTGCTCCGGTGCCAAATCTAATCTTGGAGACAGAGTTTGGGGTGAAGTAGAAGAGAATAGCTTAGTTGCTTTGCCAGGCAAAGGGGGACACAGCGGGCTCATGCCCTGAAAAACTGTGAGTCCCAACCGGGAAGGATTTGTGAGGAGTTTTACAGCAGTGGTTCAAGGGCGGAGTTGCCCTTGGGGTGAGGATGGGGTACGCGCAGGCCCTGCACGCCTCTAATCTGGCCTCAGGTGGTGCCCTCCCTTGTCTCTGCACCCCCTCCCTTCCCTGATCAGCAACTGTTTGAATCTTCCCTTTGGAACTCAGGGAAGGTCATGGAGGCCGCAGTCTATTCCTTACAAACAAGAAATGGGGGACTCAGAAAGGCTTCTGTGCCCAGGAGCCCCACAGGGTCCTGCTCGCTTTTCCCATGAACTCCAGGTCAGGGAGACAAAGTCGTGCTCAGCACTTGGGGGAGGCTTGGATTCACAGGGCCCACACAACACGTGACATCCCTGAGTCCCCAGGGGGCTTGGCTACCCTGCACCCGGCTTGGCTGCCATCCTGTCCAGAGTTACTCTGCGGCCCACTCCGGCCAGCTGGCATCCTCTCAGAGACGGCTCCCGGGGTCCCCGCAGATTCTCTAGCTGGGAAGGTGAGGGCCCCAAACAAGGAGCCTTGACACCAGAATCCAAGGTCAGGCCAGGATTCCGAGACCGGTGACTCAGGCTTTGAGGAAACTCAGCCTGCCCATCCCTCAGGCTCTCCTTGCCCTCCCCTGCGCCCTCTCCCTGAAGATGGCCCTCTGTCTGCCAGCCTCACCCACACCGGGGCCACAGCACCTTGTTGCGGGCGGGCGGGTGGGAGCACGGGTGACTCAACACCTCTGTCGGGGGAGGGGGGCAGGGGTTTGGGGTCTGTGGGGCCCCTGGGAGCTGCTCAGTGCTGGGGGACCAGGCCTGGACAACATCCCTGGGGAGGAGGGGGTCAGATCCCTGCACGGACGGGGTAACTACCCCTGGGACAGGTTAGACTCCCAGGAGAGCATCTCGTGTTCCTGCGGCCTCTGTGGGCACTGCTGCCGTGCCCCCACCACGGAGACCAAGGCTCCCGGTGGCCAAGCTGACCGTCAGGTTATTGGGTTAATAACTGGCCACAGTGCAGCGTGGTCGGGGTCTCCTGGCTTCATCTACTCTCCTGTTTCTGGATCTTAGGGGAAGGGATCTTCTAGATCACCTCTGGTCCTCGGGAGGAGGAGGTGGGTGCATAGCGGCGGGGGGGACAAGTGGGGGCTGATGGGGACCAGAGACCCTGAGGTCAGACCCCACATGGTCACAGCCCCCGGGGCCTGGCCACAGCTGACTCCTTGGGCCAGGGAGCCCAGAGGTTCCGGGGGAGGCCAGGCCTAGGGTGGTCCCCCTGGAAAGACCACACCTCATTCCTGGGGTTGAGAGGGCCCCGGCCACCCTCCCAGCAACCCCCTACGGTAAACAGTGACCCAGTAAACGTTGAGTGAGCGCCTGCTGTGTGCCAGGCATGGGATCTGTCACCAGTGACAGAAATGCATGTGACATGTGCCGGGATACAGAAAGCCCCTGGGGCTGGCCGGGCACAGGGAGGGAAGGCTTCCTGGAGGAGACCATGTAGCCAAGCTGGTGAGGGGGGCCAGGAAGGGGCGTTCCTGGCAGAGGAAGAGCAGGCACAGAGGCCAGGAGGAAGGAGGGAGGCAGGGTGCTGGGACTAGCGCTGGGGTGTGTGTGAGTGTGAATATGGCTGTGCGGGAATGTGTGTGGATCTGAGTGTGGGCGAGTGAGGGTGAGAGCATGTGGATGAGTCGATTGGTGAGTGTGTAAGGATATTGTGAATGTGTGTGGTGTGTGGTGTGTGTGTTAGGTCTGGTGTGCACGTGGCAGGTCACCAGGGCCTTGCAGGCTGAAATAACGTAATAAGGAGCCAGGACTCGATCCTTGGGGTACTGGGGAGACACAGAGGGTGGTAGGGTCAGATTGATGATTGAGGCTCATCCTTCCAGCTGCTGGGCGGAGGCCGGAAGTGGCTGAGGTACCAGCTGGAGGCCACTACAGTGTTGCAGGATAGAGGGGGCAGTACTGGCCAGGGCTGAGGCACTAGGGTCCATCTGACAGTTGCCCGGCAGATAAATGTGCTGGGTCTTGGTGCCTGGCCACAAAACCTGCGGGTCCAGAGACAGAACAGGAAAGATGGCTACAGGCCCCCAGCCCAAGTATCCCCCCAGACCCAGGGCCTGAGCCCAGCACCCTGAGAGCGGCCCAGCACCCTGAGAGCGGCCAAGCCCCTCACTTGCCCGGTGCTGCCCACCAGGCCTAAACGGCAGAGCACTTCCCGCTGTGGTTGGGCCTGACTCTCCATCTGCCTCCCCAAGCTGGGCAGCCTCGGGCAAGTGGCCCGACCTCTCTGAGCCACAGCTTCCTCATGGCTGGCGTTGGAAGATTGTAACAAACCGCTCAGAATTCGGTTACCACAACCAAAAGTGGTTTCCTTGCCTGTGGCTCTGTGGGTCGGGGTGGCTCTGGTGGGCAGATCCCCAGCGCACAAGAGAGCAGGCAAGCCAAGCATGTAGAAGGTGCCCTGCTCACCTCCACCCACGCCATTAGCCCAAGCCAGGCCCACGCCCAGTCCAGCCATGGCGGGCAGGGAAGTTCCTCCACCTCCAGGGAGGTCCGGGAGGAGCCCTAATCCCACTGAAGGGCGTGAGGAACTGGACGCCCTGTCCAGGCCCCACCTGCATCCCTGGGCATTGGGAGGAACAGAGAGGCTAGCTGTGCAGCGCCCGCACTGTGTTCCAGACACAGGGTCTCTGCGGATTGGCCCAGGAGCAGACCCCACCCCACCCCACCCAGAAGGACTTGGCCGGCTCTTCTACATGCCTGTAGGGGCTGGGAAGGGGGTCTGATGCCCTTTGAGTTTTCCCCCACCCCAGCTCCTTGTGCAGAGATCCTGAGACTCCACCCTCCCGGCAGGAGTGCCCTCGATGCACAGGCAGCCCAGCCGGGCCCGTCATGATGGCAGCTCTACCATCCAGGGGTCTGTGTGGCCCCCCAGCCCTGCCCACCTTCACCTGTGGAGTCATGGTCTTGAGCTCAAGCCAGCCTCAGGGAGGAGGGTGCTCTTGCCTCACCACCCCTGGGGGCTGCCCAGCAACCTCAGCCATGGGCACCCCGTCACCTAAATGCTCTAGACCCGCTGTGCCCCAGCCCAGCTGGGCGCCTGGGAAAACAGCCTGAGAGGCAGCCATGGAAAGAGAGGTGCTGACCCTTCAACCTGCCCGCCGGATGAACAGGGAGGAAGGCAGGGGCGAGGCAGCCTCGTGGGAGGAGGGGGCCCGGCCCCCAGTCAGAGGCTCTGGAGGCAGCTTCCCGTACACACCTCCAGAGACAGGAGCCTCACTCCCGCTGAGGCAACAACGAGGAAGCTCTTCCTCATTTGACCCGAGCCATGCTCTGGGGTCCCCCTCCCACCTCCAGATCTTCAGCACGCGCGCCATCGCCCAGCCTGGGAGGCTCTGAGGGGCTCAGACACTGCGGGCCACCCAGCTGTCTGCCAGGATAGCCACCTCCCCGGCAACCCGTCCCCTCTGGGGCCCCCGGCCAACAGCAGTAGGAGCAAACCTCATTCAGAGGCCTGAGCACCCACGGCTTTTCACACCTCCTCTCTCCCTGAGATGAGCTATGAGGCCCTGACCACCTGCCTGGTGGCGCGTCCAGGGGGAGCGAGAGGGGGAGAGAGAAGGAGAGAGGGAGAGGGAAAGAGAGGGCAGGGAGGAGGGAGAGCACGGAGGGAAGGAGGGAGGGAGGAGGGATGGGAGGTTGAGAGAGAGGCAGGGAAGGGGAGGGAGAGTGAGCTGCCGCCTCGGCTTTGTTGTCCGCCTCAGCACCACTTAGCGCAACTGTTAAAAAGATTCCGGGGCAATTAGGCTCAGGGGAAGCCATAAATCTCAATAACCATCAGCCCAAGTTTTCTCCCCTCCTTGAAACAACAGATATAATTTCACTGGTTGCGGCCCAGACTCCCAGAGGGCTTTCTGATAAAAAGCCACTTCTTCAAAACATCAAACCCAAGTTCCTCTCGTCTTTCAAGCAACCAAAGGGTCAGGTTTCCCTAGAGTGGACGAAGGCAGGGAGGTGGCTGCATGTCCACAGTGCGCCTGCCCGCCTTCCATGGGGTGAGAGAGCTCCATGCCGAGGCTGTGGGTTCCCAGACCATTTTGCGGCCTCCTTGAATCTGGCATGACACCTCTGAGAGAGGGCCATCTAGTTTCTGCTTAGTTACCGCTACTGGCAGGGTGCTCACTACCTCTCACAGCTGGTCCATATGGGGATGTCTCTGCAGAAAGGAGATGCTTCCGATGCTGCTTCACATCTGCCTCTGGCACCGCCCCCACGGGTCCTGGCTGTGTCCGCAGGGTGCACAGAGTCCCCTGCAGTGGGGTTGGGAGCCTGCATGTGACCGTGGAAGCTAGGACCCACTGAGAGATCGAGGGGGGCCCCTTGCCCTTGGGGTGGGGAGGGAAGGGGAAATACTCACATTGTGTCTATGTGGTTTTATGCTGGGCGAGCTTTATCCTCAGACGTTGAAAGGGTTTGGAGAAAGTTCTGGAGCGGTCAGCCCTGCTGCAGACCTCACTGACGGTTCACAATAACTGAGGTGGGGGAGGGGAGGGCACTTTACCCTGTCCCCATTCCACAGAGTGGGAGACTGAGGTTACCAAAGGCACTGCCTGCCCATACCGCACCCCCCACCCCGCCCTGAGCTGGAGGTGGGGCTACACCTCCAAGGCTGGGTTCCCCTCTAGCAAGGGGTGGGGAGGTCATGGCCTCATGGGCTTGCCTTTTTCCCTCTGCCAGATGGGGAGCTCCTTGAAAGCAGACGCTGAGCCTGTGGGGGGTTCTCAGTTCCCCTGTTTCCACGTCAGAAGACCCCTCTATAAAACGGGGGTTACTGTGCAGATCCGGTGAGGAGGCTTGGGGACAGTCACGGGCCGGGGGCCTGGGGTCAGTTACAGCCTCCACAGCAGGCTCCCGGACACGCAAACACTGTGTCCCCTCCAAGGTGGCCCAGGACGCCCCTTGGCCCCGCATCTGCCACGTTTCCACGCCTGATCTCACCCTGCATGGGTTTGTCTTATTTTCAAGACAAGCGAGCCTGCATCCGGAGAGGCTGGAGCCAGTTGCATGGGGCTGTGCGTCCACTCCAGCCTGTGGGCTCTGCAGAGAGAAGCCAGTCCTCCCTCTCCTCTGCTTCAGGGGACCCTCTCGCCCCATCGAGGGGTCTTGGGGTGTGGTCATGAAAGGCCTGCAGGGCTGGAAGCCGCATGGCTCAGGGCCCCTCACCAATCATCCCTCCCCCTCAACAACCCTCACGTCAGGCACAGAGCAAACAGAGGCTCAGACAGGCTCAGCCACCCACGCAGGGTCACACAGTGATATGCAGCCGAGGCAGGATTTGAACCCAGGTCTGCCTGGGTCCTGAGCCTGAATTCATGGCTCCACTTGAGACAACCTTCCTTTAAGGAAGTAGAGGGAGGCTTGGGGACCCTTCACACTTGGGGAGGCTGAGGCCAGAGAGGGGACTTACCCAAGGCCACACCGTGAGCTGGGGCATGCTGGGGCTTGCACCTGGGTTTCTAGACTCCAGTCCAGAGCTAGACCCAGCCTCGTGGGCCAAACTGAGAGCCCTGCCTGGGGCACATGTCAGGGGGTCTCTGCCGAAGACGGTTGAAGGCTGCCTGGTCTTGGGGAACCCCCTTCTCTGTCCCAGAAGTGCCTGTTTGGACACCAGCGGGGTGCAGATGGCCTGACCCTCATGATGGCACCAGTGCCATCCACCGACCTTGTGCCAGCCTGCAGTGAGAACCAGGGCCCCCAGAGGCAAGTGGGAGACCCCTCAGCTCCCCTTGGAAGGGCGTGAGCACCCCAGCCTCCTTCGTGGGTCTCTTCCCAGGGCGCCAGGGCCACTCCAAGTAGCCCCTCTCCCTCCCCAGCTCACGGGCCCCACAGGCACTCAGGGCATCCCCTCCAGCCAGGGCAGGTCAGCAGCATCTGAAAGGAAGCCCCGTGGACACTGTTCAGCCCTCTCAGTTCCCTCATTCCTTCATATATTCCTTGAGCATTTGACACAGGCCTCACTGGGCTCCGTGGGGCCTCAGGGAGCGTGACTGGTTCCTGGCCCTGGGGACTCTGGTCCTCTGGTCCTCAGCAGGTGGCTCAATTCTGTGTGGCAGGGTCTTGGCCAGGCCAAACTCAGAGTGTATTTGTTTAGAGGCCCAATCCAGACTGGGGAAGTCAGGGAAGGCTACCTGGAAGAAGTCCCTTCCGAGCTGAGACTGCAAAGAAGGGAGGAACTGTCCAGATGGGGAGGAGGACAAGTGGGGGGCGGGGAATACTGGGCACAGGCAGAAAGGGTGGGTCCCATCTAAGAGCCGATGGCAGCCGACGTGGCCAGAGCATAAAGTGGTCAAGGAGTGTCTTAGGCAAGGAGTTTGGACTCTGTCCTAAGGGCCAGCAGTGTCTCTCCATGCCAAGCCTGGGGCTGGGCTCATGAGATGTCAGCTGCCCCCCGCAGTCCCCAGTGAGCGGGGGTCTGAGTCCAGCACTGTGTGGCCCAGAGAGAGAGAATGAGCCGGTGAACGGGGGCAGGGAGCTGTGGCAACAAATGAGTGAATGAAATGCAAGCCAGCGTCAGGGCGGGACTCGCTCCAGACCCCCAGGAGAGCAGGGCGCCGATGAGCACTGGCAGAGATGTCCGGCGTCTGGACACTGTGCCGACCTGTCTGCAGCCATGGGCACTGAGGCTTTCGGGCCCCGCAGGCACCACCAGCCAGGCTGTGCTGACTCTCATTGAGTCAGGGCCAGGATGCTCCTGCCCCGGGACAAGGCTGGAACACACCAAAGCCGAGATGTCCTGGGTGCCTGCAGCCCAAGGCAGGGAACCGGTGCCAAAGGGTCTTCACCTGCCCCCCACGCCCGCCATCTCCCCTTCCACTGGACCCAAACCAAACCCAGTGGAAAGCATTTCACCAGGCACTCTGACCCCACAGAGGTGGGATGGGGCTTATGGAATATCCATCTGGAGGGAACTGTGTTAGAAGGAAATTGGGACACCCTCCCCCGCCTCCCCGGGCAAAGGCAGCGCTGCCCTGGAGCCCAAAGCCAGCTGGAGGCCTGGAAGTAGGAACAGGCGCAGCAGATCCAAGGGGCAGGGGACGTGGGGCAGGTGGCTGTCCCTCTCCTCCTGCCCCGGAGCGTGGTCCCGGACAGAGGGGCTTCCTTGGCCATCGACCCTCCTCCTTCTCCAGTGGTATCTGGGGCAGCCAGTGATGTGCGTGGAGATAATCTGCTGACCCATCCAGAACCATCAAAAGCACCCTCCTCCTCCAGAAAGCCTTCCGGAGCTCATCTGGGGGGCCCAGCCCACTGGGCTCTGCCTGCCCCTGCCTGCGTCTCCCGTGCCCTCTCCTCTGCTCTGGTCATGCGGCGTCTTTTTCCCTCAAAAGCACGGAGGCTTTGCAGTTTCTCTGCCCCCTCCTCCCCCAACATGGCCAAGCTTGCTTGTGACTCAGCCGCCAGGCCTCTCCCTCCCCCACCCATGCCCTCTAGCCCGTCCCTGTTTGTCCCCTTGCTTGTCTCCTGTCTCCCCTACAGCACGGATGACTCTCTATGTACTTCCTTCCCTGCCTGGATACACGTCCACACTCCCCACCCGTGTGTCCCGGATCCCCCTACACACACACACGCATGTGTACCCACGCGCACACGTGCACACCGGGACACAGGAACACACGTGCTTGCGCGCATGTGCATGCACACGGCCTTGAACCCTGGTCTCGGTCTGTTCTGGCACCTCTCCTTCCCCGGCCTGGCAACCTGCATTATGGATTCCCACTTCAACTGGAGGGGGACAGGCTCAGAGATGTTGAGAACCCGCCGAGGGCCACACAGCTAGTCAATGGCGAAGCTGGGGGTCAACCAGAACCGCTTCCTCACCCCTGGGCTCCACAGCCCCCGCCATGAGCCAGCACGGCTCCTGTGCTCACTGGGTCCTTGCTGGAGCTTCTCCCAGAGCCCAGAAGGAAAACACTTCGCAGACCTCCCCCCGCCCTGCCCTCCCGTCTGTCAACACAACATAAAAGCTAATCTAGAAGTAAATAAATTTACTAAGAGGAACAGAACCTTTAAAAAAGAAAATTGAGATGCCCAAAGGGGGATGCCTAATTTTCTCCCATTTCACAATTGAATTGTAAATCTGTCTTGGAACTGAGCTACCAGGCCACGTGTTCCGTTCAGAGGGGAGGGGTCTCACCGGCTTTCTCCTCTGCCCGCCCCTCCAGGTCCCAGACCAGCACACACCGGGCTGATTTACCCGTGTCACCTGTGGAGCCCTCAGGCCAAGGCTGAGCTGCTGGGCCCATGTGTCGCTTGGGGTCACTGAGCCCTCAACGCTGCAGTGGACAGCTGCGGAGACACCCCAGGCCTGAGGGGCCCGTGAGGGGACCACCCATGCCCGGGTGTGCTACGGACCTGAGCTTTCTGACAGCAGCGGGGCCACCTGCCTTAGCGTCCCAGCGCCACCCGGTGAGGCTCACTGAGTCCCGTGGCCTCTTTCCACTCCCATGGTTGGGCCCCACGGCCAAGACGCCCCGAGCTTTCTTGGGGGGCACTGCTACCGTTAACTTATAGCAAGCAACCCCAGGAAAGCTGGAGCTGACCGACAGCGGCACGGAATTGAAATCTGTGATGTTTAAACTTTGCAAGAAGCAACGTGAGCTTTTTTCTTTTTTAAAAAATAAATTTATTTATTTTTGGCTGCGTTGGGTCTTCGCTGCTGCACGCGGGCCTTCTCTAGCTGCGGCGAGCAGGCTTCTAATTGCGGTGGCTTCTCCTGTTGCGGAGCATGGGCCCTAGGTGCGCCGGCTTCAGTAGTTGTGGCTCTCAGGCTCAGTAGTTGTGGCGCACGGGCTTAGTTGCTCCGCGGCATGTGGGATCTAGAACCTACCCTCCATTTTGTCTGAATACCCAGATCCTACCTGTGGTCGAGGCACAGCTCAAAGGCACGGCCTCCTGTGTGTTCCTGTCCAAGCACTTACCACGTCACGTCCAAACAGCCTGCTTTGTGTGCCCCCCACCAAGACTGGGGCTCCCTGGATGGGCAGAGACCTGGTTCTGTTCAGGCTGCATCCGGCACAGAGATGATGCAAGTGCTGATGCTTCTGAGAAGAGTTTGTGGAAGAAAGGAGGGAAGGGAGGGAGGGAGGGAGGGAGGGAGGGAGGTGGCGGGGGGAGGAGGGAGGGATGGACAGAGCCCCCTTTGTGATCCACCCCCCGGAGTCCTCAGGCTGCTTGTCCTTCCAGGGCCTGGGGGCTGCCTTCCCACCCCTCCGTGGACCCTCGCGTGGCACCTAGCACCGGCCTTGGGGACTGCTCTCCTAGGCCCTGGGAAAGATGCCCCCTCGCCATCCCAGCCCCGGCCCAACCCCACCCAAGCAGCTCCCCTCCCCAGAGGCTCCCAACCCAGCGGGGCATTTGGGAGTTTCTTGGAGGAACCAGCCCATTTCTGGGCCCATCAAGACCCTGGGAGATAGGACTCCTGGGTTAGCATCTTTTGACAATGGTCACTCGGAAAGCCTGTCTGTCAGAGAACTCTAAAGCCAAAACCAAGGGCCACGGCCTTGACCATCAGCCCGGGTGCAAGAGACCACGTTTCCCAGCACACACACCACTTAATGTTTAACACCCCGCGAGCTTTCCAACCGCTAATGACACGACATTAACTTTGCACAAATAAGAAGGTTCAGAGGAGCCGAACTGGAACCCAGCGAGTGCTGGCCAGGCCACCGCGCCCCCTCTGGCCACGAGGGTCTTGGCCTGGCAGTCCAGGGGCTGGGGGTCAGGGGCCACTGGGGGCTGGGGAGTGTGATGGAGGGACCTCAGGACCACAGAGCTCTGTTCCCACTTCTCCCATCTCAGTTGTTTCTAGATTCTGCTCACAGGGTGCCCCCCTCCACAGCAAGCCCACCACTCTCTCTGCTCCCACCAGCATCACACTCACCGAGCTGGTCTCCTCCACTCTCCTGCAGGTCAGGGTGATAAACTAGCAACCCTCTTTCTTAGCCAGGTCCCCGCTTAAAGCAGACTGGAGACAACAATGTAGGTTCAGGCAGCGATTCCTGGGAACACAGCAGGGAGCCAGGAGGAGAAACTGGGGAAGATGGGAAAACAAGGAAGCTGCTTTTTCAAATGGGTTTCTGCTGCAGGCAACGGGGGCTCAGTCCCCTGGGAGCCTCTACGAGACTATGGAGCACACCCCAGCATTGTTCCCTTCTGCGGGGGCGTGGGGGGGCACCTACCCACCAACATCCTGCTTGAAGCTCATGAGTGGGACCTTAAGTCCCCAGCACTTCCCGCAGGGCTCGCCTGCAGCCAAGGAAGTGCAGAACGTCAGTCAGGGACATGGGACGGCCCCCCACCGCCGCCATTCACGGTGGACCCATGTGAGCCAGGCGCTGTGTCCGCAGGCTCTCGCCCCCCTCGGCTCCTGGGTTAGCCCTGCTACTGTGGGATGGCCCTGCTAGGAAAGGTGACCATCCCCATTTTAGAGATGAGGAGACTAAGGCCAGACTGGGCATGTGGCCTTGCCAAGTGGAACAGCCAGTGGGTGCCAGAGCTGGATGTGCTCTGACCACCGGCTGCTCAATACGCTCTGAACTTGTAGGCACACTTCCTGAATCTCCAGCCACACAAGCTCAGCTATACGAAGGCCCTGGAGCTCAGAGTCGGGCAGCAAGGGAGGAGGCCGCCTTCTCCCCAGCTGTGTCCAAGGAGGTCACGGGAGACGTGGTACGGCCAGCGCTGCCTCCTGCTGAGGCGGGCCCTCGGCCAGCGTGGAAATCCTCCCTTTTTCCATGGCAAATGCAGGGAGAGGGCATGGGGTGACAAACGCAATCACACACCCATATGGAAACTCAGAGAACATTCCTGAGACCAGCCAGGCCGACCAGATTCTCTAGAGAGCCTTAATTAGATAGAAAGTTCAGTTCCTTTGCTCATGGAAAACTCCACTGGTGATCAATGGAAGATACTCAAAATGACTGACAGTGGGCCTCCGCCCAGGACTCTGCCCAGACCCAGGCTCCCTTCTCTCTCCCTCCCCAACCCTTCCCGCCAGGCTTGGCCAGGGGAGCCCTGGAAAAAAAACACCCCCAAAAGCCGTTCCCGTTGTTGGCCCCTTTGGTGCACTGCCCTGGGGGCCGAGTGTGCAAAGGGTGAAGACAAGCCCTTTGCTCCCTCTCCCGGCCCCGGCCTGGTCCACGGCCCTAGGAGTCATTTCTGGAGTGATGCCCATCTCCCCGTCTCCAAAACCCCCCGTGTCGCCTGGCCCTGCACTTCTAAAAGTCCCCAGGAATAGGTCACCAGCAGCTGAGGGAAGCGTGGGTGCAGAGGTGTAGACCCTGGACCTTAAATTCAGAGTCTTGATCCACTGGGCTTCTGGGGGCGGGTGCATTTCACACAGGAATCTTGACATCAGCTCATCAAGCTTTACTGAGCACCTACAGCGTCAACCAGACCAGAGGATGCCCGCAGAGCGGAAGACACCAAGCGCTCGTGGTCCGGGAGGGGACAGCTGAGGCACAGACCTCACCCTGATTCCAACAGGACTCTCCCAGATTAACCCTCAACCTCCTGCAGGAAGCCCTGAGCGCCCAGGGGACCACAATGGGGAAGACGCAAAATATGTGTGTGTTGGGGGGTATCAAAAGAGTAGACAATCCAGATGTTGCTGGCATATGCAGAAAGGACATCTAAATGGCCTGGGAAATCAGGGAAGACTGCCTGGAGGAGGCAGTACCTAAACCAGGACCAAATTTAGCTGGAGAGAAGCGATTCAGGAGAGGCCTTCCAGCAGGGTCAGCTGCAGAGGTGTTTCAGGAGTGGGCTGGGTCAGCCTGGGCAGGGCCACGTGAGGGCCTCTTAGTCCACTGATGGCGGCCCCTTTACGGCGGGGGTGTGACAAGAAGCTGGAGCGTGGTCTAGGGCCGAGCTCCATCCTTGCTCCTGGGATAGGAGGGTTTCACGCAGAGCTGGTGATGAAGTCAGTCCCAAATCCTCTGCAGCACAGAAGGCAGTTTGGGGTTTCTTTATCCTCTGGGAAGTCAGGAACAGCACGGGGTAGACCCTCCCTCCTGGCCCTGTCAGCCTTCCGGAATCTTCTTCCAGGTGTCGGTCTCCTGGAAGCTGATGCTCAGGGAAGGGTCTGAAACCCGTTTCCTGAGTCCACCTCCTCCCTGCTGCAAGCCTGGAAGGAAGAGGGGTCTGGAGATGGTACCCCAAAGTGGAGCCCCATGCCCAGCCCACATTCTGCCTCGTGGGTGGGGACCACGATAGTGGGATTAAACAGAATGTACGTGAAGTGCAGGGAAGAAACTGGACCAAGGGCAGGTCTCAGAGCCCAGAGCAGGCCACCAGCAAGTGGTGTCTCAGCTCCTTCTGTCTCCAAGGTTTACTTCCCATACTGGAAGGAGGTCCACGGGGCAGGGCTTCTCTTTCCACTCTGCGTCTGCGCCCTTGACAGGCCAGCACACGGTGGGTGCTTTGCTGAGGGCGTGGATGAGTCCTGCCTGCTCACTTGCACCTGCCGGGTGTGGGTCTGGCCCAGGGCTCTCCCCTCACCTCACCCCTGCCGGCCAACTGCGGCCCTTGACTCCTTCTAGACCCAGAGACAGCACCGTGCTCCCCCACGGAATCAGAACACCGTGAATTAAAACCCCAATCCTGACTAAGAGGGCGCCCCAGGATGGGTGGCTTAGCCTCTCTGAGCCTCAGTTTTTTCATCTGTACATGGGACACGACAGCAGTCCAAGTTTGCTGTGAGACCCACCCGAGGGCAGGCGGGCGCACAGTGAGCGGGCAAATCGACCAAGTCTGGGTACCATCTTCACGTTTACAGTTTTCACTGTGTAACCCTCCAGCTGCCCCGTTGAGCCCACAGGATTCCCGGAGCCAAGATCGGGGCCTTCTGGAGCGCCCTGTGGTTCGGCCTCTGTGTCCTGTGGGGAGGTCAGGTGAAAGTTCGGGGACAGTAAATAAACTCACAGGCTGAGTGAGGTGAGCACCTTCACCTTTGGTCCAGAGGCCCTACTTTATCTCCTGTCCCTCCCGCCTGTCCTGTTTGCCCACGTCAAGGTGATGGACAGTGGGTAAACATGGCCCCAGCAGGCTGGCCCGCTGAGGGGCAGCGGGGCAACGGGGGCAGTGGAGGACAGCCAGGAGAGGCTGGGGACGGTGTGGGGACCAGACCCAGGAGTCTGGGGAACAGAGCCGGCTGCAGGAAAGAGCCCACCCCCACCTCCAGGGCTGGTCCCATCTCCCAGGGTCGCAGACCAACAGAAACCCAGCCCAGCCAGCTACAGGCCCGCCTGGACACCCAGCTCTTGGTTCACCCTCAGCCCCTTACCCCCCGGATCCCACCTCCCTCTGCGGGACTAAGGGAGCACCCATTCCTTCACCTGACAGTTGTTACCCCGGCACCCAATGAGCGTGGTCACCGAGCTAGTGAGCAAGTGTTAGAGGGGTCCTGTCCCAGGGGCTATCTCTGTCCAAGTCCACGTGGGATTCCAGATCCAGAAAGTCAAGGTGTCTGCTCAGCTGACTCCATGCCTCACGGAAATCCCTCGGCCTCTGTTGAGGGGCCTTAGAAAAAAAGCCTTTTGAAGGCATGGACCACCCTCTTCCTCTCTCATAAGGAAACATCTGATAAATCACTGCTGGACCCTAGCCCCAGGAAAACTAGTCCTCCAGGTGAATGCTTCCTCCCATTGGCCGGAAGGGCAAGCCCATCTTCTTTCTTTCCTTGCTGTGGCTGCCAGGAAGCTCAGGCTCACATCATGTGACCAATGGCCCTCTCTCCGGTCCCTGAGACACTCTTCTCTTTCCTCTTCCCTCTACAGTATTCCTGAACTTTTCCTTCGATTTCCATAATTAAGTTCTGTGTTTCAGTATGTATTTTTTTTGCAGAAGATTCCCAGTGAATACACAGAAAATGTTTAATTGTGTATATACCCAGCCACTTAACATTGCAAAATAAATAATTTCCAGTTGTGTCCTCAAAACACTGGTGCACACACACGTGCGTGCGCATACACACAATCTTGAGTTCTCCCCTTAGCCCACTTTCCTGGATGCATTGTATCTCTAGAGGTATGAGTGTCATACTCATCCCCCTGCTACCACCCTGCTTTCAGCCTACACCTCGTCCCTGCTGGGGCGTAGGGGGTGGGGAGGGAGTTTGGCAGGCAGAGTCCCTGGACCTGGATCCTGCTTTGCCCCCATGAAAGTGAACACTTGGGGGGCCCCTCCTGGCCCCCAGTTATACACCTGGAACACAGGAGTTAGTGATGGTTCCTCTCGGAAGGGAGGGAGGATTCACTGCCCCAATTGCCACGTCTGACCCTCTTCCAGGAAGCCACCCCCTCCCCGACCGTGGGCTCCCACTCTGTAGACTCTGACCAAAGCCCTGGGCTGACCCCCAGAGAGAACCCCATGAAAAGCCAGCCCGAGCCAGCGCCGCCAGGTTCTGGGCGCTGCCAGGAGCCTCGCTGGCCACTCCCTGTGCGATGCTGTCCCTCCTTCTCCCCTCCAGACTCGGGGCTCCCCCAGGGCAGGGGCCTGACCTTCACCCCACAGGCCGGCGGAACCCAACACTAGGAGCCCTCCTCCCCCCAGCCCTACGGAAATGCCCCAGCCGCTCCTCTCCCTAGCACCCCTGCCCCGGTCCAGGGTTGCTGAGGTTGCAGACTGCCCTCCCCAGATCTATGTACCTGATGAGTCCAGCCACGTGAGGACCGTGATGGGGAAACCAGGTCTGGGACAAGTTCAACTGAAGAGGCAGGAGCTGGAGGTGTCCAAGGCACAGGGCCCCCATACCCCGCCCACCCTGAGCTCTGCAAGAGGCTGCCGCAGGTTCCCCAGGACACCCTGCCCCCTGCACACCGCAGAGCTGCCTCTGCCGGTCCCTAACACAATTCATCCCCAACCTAACTGCAATGTGCAATAAAGGAAGGATAATCAGTATTAATATTAGTTATTGTTATTGATTTCAGCTTGAAAGAATTGATTTCCAGTCTGGGCCCCTTTTATGAGGCTCTTTGCAGAAGACCCATGGATGCGGCCCACCACTATTTGTGGACCGGCCCCCTCACCAGGCCGGGCCTGCAAAAATCACCGCAGGGACAGCGGGGAAGAGGGGGAGTGAGGAAGTGAGGAGAGGTGGGTGAGGATGGACGGCCCCGGGGTGGAAACACTTCCACACTCTGTGCTCCACAAGGAGCTGACACCAGGGGCTGGGTGGACCCTCATTCATCCAGGGAGCATAGATCTTAAAAGGCCACGTCATGGGCCTGCTTTTTCTCTGTGCCCCCCGTTCACCCACCTCCCCACTCCAGCTCCACCTCCAGGGCCCTGCCTGATGAGCCTGCCTCCTGCTGAGTTCTCCCCGACCCCATCCCCTTCCCCTGCCCACCCAGAGCCCCTACTCCCCCACCCCCATTTCTTCTGAATACCCAGGATCAGTTGAGACCCTGCTCTGGGCTCCTACCCACCACAGCCCTGCCGTGTGCCCACTGATGGAGCAGGTGCAGAAGCCTGGGTCTCACTCCAAGTTACCTGCAGAGACGTACTCCAAGCCTGGCTTCCGCGCACACACAGGTTTGTTGAATGAATGAATGACCACGGCGTTTTTGAACACCTACTATGTGCCCGGTCCTAGGCTCCTAGAATGTCAGAGTTGGAGGACAATCTGACAATTTAGAGACAGTTAGAGACGATCTCATCCACTCCCTGTGCAGATGGGGAAACTGAGGCCCAGGGAAGGGAAGGGACTTTCCCAGAGTCACTTGTTCCCCCTCTGGTGCTCTCTGGGCAGACCACACAGTCCTGCCAGGGCAGGGCAGGAGCAGGACAGAGTCCCGTCACAGGTTCCCATGGAATTTTCTCACCTACAGGAAAAAGCGCTGTCCCACCCCCACCCATGAGCCCACTCTCCCCTCCGGCTGGCTTCCTGATGGGGGTGTAGGGGGGTCAGCGGGGCAGGGTCCCTCTCTTCCCCTCCAGCACCCACCGCTTCAGATTCCAGAAAAGACAAGAAATCAGATTTCTGGTTGTCTGCAAAGGACAATTTCTTGCCAACGACGTGATGCCAGGACTCATTCATTCCTTCCCTTAACTGTTCGTTGACTCTTTGAAGGATTCACCAAGACATGGCACCAGGAATGTCAGACAAGGGCCAGAACATTAAACACGACAAATCCAGGCATTTTATAATGACTTCAAAGGCATGAAAACTACGACCCTGAAGAAGTGCAAAGCAGGCAAGAGCCTTTATGCTCCATAGAGGTAGCGGTGGATCCGGGGAAGAGCACACGTCCAGGGAGCCCTCCAGGGGGCGAGGCCCCTCATCTGAGTTCCTGGGGGCTGCGGGCTCCTCGTACACCCCGACCCAGCCCTCTGCACTAGGGGCGTCCTCATTTCTTTGATGCAGGGGGCGCCTTTGAGAACCTGGCGGAGCCCATGAGTCCTCCTCAGCGGCATGGGTGGTGTCAGGGGCAGTGCACCCTGCAGCCCACCCAAACACCCTCCAGGCTTCCCTGGCAGCGGGTAGAGCCCTGCTTGTACCACCCAGGTACAGCGCCCAGGGCTCTCCTGAGATTCCCAAGGTCACCCCGGGGAGAGGCAAAGCTGGAATCCAGCCGCAGCTCCAACCGATCCCAAAGCCCAGGTCCTGACCCTGGGAGGCTGCCCGCGTGCCCCTCGCCAGGCAACCTAAGACGGCCCTGGGCTGGGGGCCTGGACATCTAAGGGGTACCTAGGATGCAGTGCAGGTGTTCTCTGGATAAAGCAGCTCCCTTCGTGCTGGCAACGTCCGCGTGGCACCCCCTCCGTCAGAGCCACCCTCCCCCACCCCTGCTCCTTCATCCTGGTTGCCAAGCCCCTTCCTTGAGCTACCTCTGCGCTTCAGAATCGTACCCCAGGGAAGAAAGAGGCCTGGCGGCGGGTGCCAGCCCACCCGCAGTGGAACGGTTTTCTGCAACTTTGCGTGGATTTCCTGAGAAGCCGGTGACGGTTCTCTTCCCTCCGTGGCTGAGCCATAAAAATAGAGTAACCTCCGCAGCAGCAGGCTCACCCCCAAGCCCAGCCCTCCGCCTTCTGCCTGATGCACCATCCCTCCCCCAGGCTTAGGGCGGGCAGCAAAGCATCTTCTCCTGCAACTGGGTCGCAGAGTCCTTGCCTCCCGAGTGGCTGATAAATTCTGCCCCAACTTAGCTAATGAGGAGCCAGCAGAGCTGGGCTTCCATCTTCCGAGGGCGCCCCACTCCCGACCGGGACCCATGCGTTGTCTACTGTCACCGCTGCGAAATGAGGGCCATCACAGGAGCCCAGAGCACCTGCTAAGGGACAAGGGGTCCAGTGGTTGGGAGGAGCAAGGCTGCCAGGGCCGGGGAGGGACAATGCGGTAACGACTCCAGAGTGATAACAATGGGTCTTTAACTAATTAGTATCTCAAGCCCTCCTTAAAAGCTACATTGGGCAAAATGACTTTAAATACTGTTTTAGCCTATTACCATCCTATAAATTAATCGCTCACAGCACACAGAGGCGTCCTAAGGGGGCGATTGGGATAGAGCAGTGAAGTAATTATGCGCGAGACAAGAAACTCCCGCAGAAGAGGCATATTTTACACTTAAGTTATAATTAAATTTTGAGAAATCTCTTCCACCCAGTGCACAAATATAATCTCTGTCAACCTCCCCGAGAGGTGCGATTCTAATCAATTTATTTGCTGTTGGAAGATACCAAGGCGGTAACCGATCACAGTCTGGGTTTCAAATACAGAGGCAGAAACGATCCAGAACAGGATCTTTGCAGCAACTCCACCAAGCCCAGATTTGTGGTTATTAAACCTAAAAATC
Source organism: Mesoplodon mirus (assembly GCF_964341445.2). Taxonomy (NCBI): domain Eukaryota; kingdom Metazoa; phylum Chordata; class Mammalia; order Artiodactyla; family Ziphiidae; genus Mesoplodon; species Mesoplodon mirus. The sequence goes on along the minus strand of NC_138976.1, from coordinate 2,782,032 downwards.
CAGAACCTACCCAGCAACCTGCAGGGAAGAGAGAAGCACGGTGAGCTTTTGTGGGCCCAGGGTCAGGAGGCAAGGGTGGGGGCACAGGCCCTCTGGGGTGAGGACCAGCCCGGGGTCTACACGCAGGAGAGGTAGGAAGCCCCGGTGGGCTGGATGCCAGTGTGGGGGGCCCACGGGAGTCCCGGGGGCAGGCAGGACTCCAGATCAGGAAGGGGTGCAGATGGTGCCCACTGAGCTGGGAGCCCGGGGTCCTGCCAGGGTGGAGAGCCCCACCCTTGCCCCAGGGAGATGGAGTCTTCATCATGCTTTAATTGCTCACCCTAGTTTAAAAGCAACAATGCCGTAAACGCCCTCTTTCAGAAACATGGAGAGACAGGAAGGGTCTGCCCTGCTCCTTGGTAGCTCTCCTCGGGACAGTTTTTGCTCTCTCCCCCAAAATGGGCAAATTTCATGACTGCCTTCCCCCCATTCCAGTGCAGAAGTTGATCGCAGCTTAGACCTTGTGATGAGGGATGATCTCCCAGACCAACGCCTGCCCTTCCTCCGGGCCTCTCCAGAGGGCTTGGACTGCTGCGTCCACAGGAGGCAGATGGCCTCCGGCCCTTACTGAGTGTTTCCCATGCGTTCGGCGCTCCCCAGAACGCGCCGGGGGGCTGGGGTGCTGTTGACCCATTTGGCAGCAGGGAAGACTGAGGCTCCAGGAAGCTGAATAGTGAGGCCAGCAAGTGGAGGAGCTGAGCTTCAAATCCAGCACCTTTGGTCTCAGAGGCCAGTCTTGTACCCGCTGCCCTCTGCTCTGTGGAGTGGGGGTGCCTACACCACGCCAAAGTGGGAGCAGAGGGTGTCCACCCAGCGCCCCCAGGCAGGGAAACCCCCGGGTGGTGGTGTCTTAGTCTGCTCTGGCAGCCATAACAAGCTACCGCGGACGGGGCGGCTAAAACAACAGAAATATATTTTCTCAGTTTGGGAGGCTAGAGCTCCAGGATCAAGGTGTGGTCCGTTGGGGCTGGGTTCTGGGGAGAGCGCGCTTGTTGGCTCGCAGGTGGCTGCCTTCCGTCCACTTCCTCACGTGGCCTCTTGTCTGTGGGGACAGAGAGAGAGCTTGGGTGTCTCTTCCTCTTCTTTTAGGGACGCTAGTTCCATCATATCAGGGCCTCACCCTTACAAACTCATCTAACTTTAATTACCTCCGTAAAGGCTGTATCTCCAAATACAGTCACGTAGGGCGTTGCTCAAGGCTTCAGCACATGGAATTAGGGAGACACAGCTCAGTCCATTACAGCGGGGAAGATGCTCTTACCCAGAACAGGGGGTGAGCAGCTGCGACCCCCAGGGTCGCTCATCACGAGACTCTGAGGCCAGGAAACCCCCGACCAGAAGCCAGAAAGCACGCACTAGGCCCAGCCAGACCGGCCAGGTCCAGGACCGCTTGGAGTGATTACAGAGCGGCGGGCAATCCAGGGGCCAGAGAGAGCTGGGTGTCTGAGCGTACAAGCGCACCTGGGTTATCCTGACCACCCCTTACCGCACAGAGCAGTGCACCCCCAAAGTGCACACCTCCGCGGGTCCTCACAAAGCAGATCAACGTGGCACCACCAGCCCCCAAGCCCCCACGTCCAGTAACCACGGTCCCGACTTCCAAAGTCACAGGTTAGGTTTGCTTGTTTTGAAATCCACATAAGGGGAATCAGGCAGAATGTGATCTTTTCCATCTGCGTCCTTGGGCTCAGCACGCCGTCCGGGAGGCACCCACGCTGTGGCTTGTAGTGTGCGGTTTGTTACCGCCAGGGCTGTATGTGTGACGTGGACCCCCCCGGTTAGTTTATCCATGCCACTGACAGTGGACGTTCGGGCAGTTGCCAGCTTCTTGTTCAAACAGACAAACAGGACTCCTCTTGTACATCTCTTCCGGCCAGTTCACACACTCAGTGGGGGAATGGCTGGGGTCTAGGCTACAGGTGTACCCAGCTTGTGGATGATACCGAATGGTTTTCCAGGGTGGCTGAATCACGCCACACACACCACAACCTCGCCAGCAAGAGCGATTGTCAGAGTCTTGAGTGTTAGACATGCTGGGAGGTGTGTAGTGGTGCCTGACTTGAGTTTTATGTGCAATTCCCGCATGAATCATGAGCTTGGGGAACTTTTCATGTGCCTAGTGGCTACTTGGAAATCCTAGTTTAGACGGGGCCTGTTTAAGAATTCTGCCCATTTTTCTACTGATTGTCTTTTTCTTACTGATTTGTAGGAGTTCTTTCTGGGTCCTGGATGTGGGTCTTCTGTTGGATGAATATATGGCAAACACACTCTCCAGCTTTGGGGCTTGCCTTTTCATCTCCCGATTGTGTCTTTCGATGAACAGAATGCTTCCTTTTAAAGGAATATAGTCTATCATTTTTTTCCCTTTAGGCCCCTGTCCTTAAGTCTGGTCTCAAGGCTGGATGGTGAGGTCACCTCTTCATCCTCTAGATTCTTACACCCCAGGCTAGCTCCCCTGCTGGTCCAGCCTCTCAGAACATCCCCAAGTGTCCTGAGGCCCTGGTTGCTACGCCTTCCTCAGGCTGTGGCTGCAGGTTTATCTACTGACTCTCAGAATTAGGCAGAGAAATGCCAAGAGATGCCTCCAGTGGACCACCCAGGTGCTAAATGTATTGTCCCTGCCCTAGAGTATAAAAGCAGCCCCATTTCCTCTTGATGCTCCCGGTCAATTACCCCTGCCAGGATGGTCTCTTAGCAGAAAGGAGCCTGAAGTGACAGGGTGGCAGGCATGAGCTCATGTTTAATGAGATTCTTATGGTGTCACCCGGTGGAAGTGTTCCCTTCTGGGAGGTAGCACTTGTGGACCACAGAGCCTGGGATTGTGGGGATGGAGAATACAAATTTCTCGAGTAGGTTACTGGGAGTGATGGTGTGTGGGACCCCTCCTACTGAAATCTTCGGCTCCCAGACCCAGGACTCTGCCCACTGGGGGCACAGCATCCTACATCCTAGAAGATGCACCTCATCTTCACAGGTAACATCTCCAAGCCAGAGTCAGCTGTGTCTTCGTAAGGCTGCTCCATCCCTCTACCAGTCCGCGGCTGCTGGGGTACAACATGTGGTACAATCACGACCAGACCATCCACTGCCAGACCTTTGTTGTAAAGTTTGTTCTCCTTTTTCTAGTTTCTTCAGGTGGAAGGTGAGGTTATTGATTTGAGATCCTTTTTAAGGTAGACATTTACTGCTGTAGATTTCCCTCTGAGCACCGCTTTAATTATATCTCTTACTGTTTTGCTTTGTTGTGTTTTGGTTTTCATTCTCTTCAAAGCATTTTCTAATTTCCTTGTTCTTCTTTGATCCATGGGTTATTTAAGAATGTGTTGTTTAATGCCCCCATATTAGACTTCCCAAATTTCCTTCTGTTATTAATTTCTAATTTCATTCCATTGCAGTCAGAGCACATATTTTGTAGGATTTCAATCTTTTTAAATGTACTGAGACTTATGTATACCATAATATATGGTCTGTCCTGGAGAATGTTCCATGTGCACTTGAGAAGAATGTATATTTTGCTGTTTCTGGATGGAGTGTTCTATAGATATCTGTTAAGCTCCCTTGGTAGATAGTCTTGTTGAGGTTTTTAAGTTCCTTGCTGAGTTTCTAATTGTTAGATCCATTATTGAAAGTGGAGTACTGACGTTTCCAACTATTATAGTTGAATTCTCTACTTCTCTCAATTCTGTCATTTTTTTTTTTTTTTTTTTGCTCCATGTATTTGGAGCTCTGTTGTCAGGTGCATATATATCCACAATTGTCAACTCTTCTTCATGGACTGACCCTTTTACCATTGTATCTCCTTTTTTGCCTCTAAAAGCAGTTTTTGTACTAATGTCTATTTTGTCTCATACTAGTGTAGCCACTCCACCTCTCTTTTGAATACCGTTTGCATGGAATATATTTCTCCATCCTTTTGCTTTCAACCTATTCGTGTCTGGTTCTAAAGTGAGCCCGTCATAGATAGCACATCACTGGATCATGTCATTTTATCTGACTTGCTAATCTCTGCCTTTTAACTGAAGAGTTTAAATCTATTTACATTTAATATAATTACTTATAAGAAAGAAATTACTTCTGTCATTGTGTGATTTGGTTTCTATACCTCTTTTCTGTTCCTCAGTTCCTCCATCTCTGCCTACTTTTGTGTTCAATAGATATTTTCTAGTGTACTATTTTAATTCCACTGTAATTTCTTTTACTATGTTTTTTGAGTTATTTTCTTGTCATTGCCCTAGGGATTACAATTAACATCTTAGTTTATAACAAGCTAGTTCAGATGAATAACCATTTATTGTCAACAGTATACAAAAACTTTGCTCTTCTTAACTCCATCCCCTACCTTTATGCTACTATGGTCATCCAAACTACATCTTTATACATTGTGTGCCCATCAGCCTAGACTTATAATTATTACTTCATGCCGTTATCTTTTAAGTCAGATATTTTTAAAAGGAGTTACACACTAAAAATACATCATCTGTTAATCTTATCGAGAATTGCTTGTACATGATGTGTCACTTCTCTCTTGCTGCTTTCAAGGTTCTCTCTTTGTCTTTAGCTCTTGACAGTTGGAATATGATGTATCTGGGTATGAAACTCTTTGAGTTCTTTGAGCTTCTTGGATGTGAAAAACATAATGTTTCTTACCAAATTTAGGACGCTTTCCTCTTTCTTTCTCTTCTCTCCTTCTGGAACTCCCATGATGCACAGTTTGGTATGCTGGATGGTGTCCCACAGGTATCTGAGGTTCTGTTCATTTGTCTTCACTCCTTTTTCTTTCTGTTTCTCAGACTGGAAAATCTCAGTTGACTTATCTTCAAGTAGGCTGATTCTTTCCGCTGCCTCTAATCTACTCTAGTGATTTTTTCATTTGTTATTGAGCTTTTCAATTCCAAGTTTTCTCTTTGTTTCTTTGTTGTATTTTATATCTCTTTATTGATATTCTCAGTTTGATGAGACATTGTCCTTTAGTTCTTTAGACACAGTTTCCTTTACCTCATCAAACATATTTAAGTTGCCGATATAGAGTCTTTGTCTAAAAAGTCCAATGTCTGGACTTCCTCAGGGACAGATTATACTGATTTCCTTTTTGTCCTGTGTATGAGCCATACTTTCTTGTTTCTTTGCACGCCTTGTAATTTTTTATTGAAAACTGGCCACTTTGAATATTATAATGTGGCAACTCTGGAAACAAGATTCTCTCCCCTTCCCAAGATTTGTTGTTGCTGTTACTTATTGTAGTTGTTGGGATTTTTTTAAAGTAACTTTTCTGAACTAATTCTGTAAAGTCTGTATTATTTGTCTTATGTGGACCCTAAAATCTCTGTTTTGTTAGCTTATGGTCAGGTACTGATTGGACAGAAATTTCCTTAAAGGCCTGGAACAACAAAAAAATCCTCCAGTGCCAAGGGGCTCTGTGTGTGTTTGGACCCAAGCCTTCAATGCCAAGCTAGGCAGTTTGTAACTCTGCCTTAGCCTTCACTTCCTGCCTCTGCCTAGGCAGTGTCAGCAGGAGGTGAGAGCCGAGGACCTTCTGAGTCTTTTCGGAGGATGTGCACTTAGCCCTTTAGACTCCTAGGAATATGTCCAAGCTTTCCAAAACCCTGACATCTCATTCCCAGCCTTTCCTCCCAAACTTTGTGATTAGTTATTGTTTCCCCCAATTGTTTTCTATCACCTCCAGCAACAGTCAGTTAATGTTTTCAACAAATGCCCCTGTACACATCTTGAGCTCCAGGCCAATTCTGAGTTAGGTGAAATACAAACAAACCTTTGAGCTGGTCTTCCAGAGAACACAAGACCAATCAGAACAAATATTTAATCATGATTCTTTGTGAATGAGGTCTGTTCTGCATTTACCAGTATTGGGAACATGGACTGAGATTTTCACAGCTACTGCTGAGCTAAAGAGCAGGGAGAGGGGGACTATCGAATTAACTGATCTTACTGAGAATCAGCCATTTCTCTTAAATAAATCTTCCCGAGGTTACTGCAAGCCTTTGGTTAATTTCCAGAGTTCGGGGCGGGGGTGGGATGGGTGCAGTAGATGCTAATAGTTTTTGCCCATTTTTTTTTTTTTTTTTTTTTTTTTTTTTTTTTTTTGTGGTATGCGGGCCTCTCACTGTTGTGGCCTCTCCTGCTGCGGAGCACAGGCTCCGGACGTGCAGGCTCAGCGGCCATGGCTCACGGGCCCAGCCGCTCAGCGGCATGTGGGATCTTCCCGGACCGGGGCACAAACCCGTGTCCCCTGCATCGGCAGGCGGACTCTCAACCACTGCGCCACCAGGGAAGCCCCAGTTTTTGCCCCTTTTTAAATTGTTTTATAGAGGGGCAGAATTTAAAGTTCCTTACTCCACAACTTTTGCTGACGTCACCCCACACTTAATCTTAAATTGATGAATAATCACCCTCAGGCTCTCACAGTGTTTCTCCCATCCACTGACAACAGCCAGTGATACCACCCAATCCCATAGTCCTTATAATTACTACTTCTCCCCCAGATCTCAAACACTTGAGATATTCCACCCACCAGTGCAGTGTCCCAACCCAGTCCCCCCACTGGATGAAGTTTTAACGGTCGCACCACTATCACATGCCAGGGTCTGTCCCTACTTCACCCATCACCCACTGCCCAGCTCCAAAATCCCAGTTTAAAATTTTCTCCCTAGTGCCTCTCCCTGTACCAATGGCCTTCAGTGAGTTTCTCCAGGAAACTGACTCCAAGGTGGAAATTTGCAGGCAGGTGGCTTCCTGGGGAGAGAACCTGTGAGAGAGTGAGGGATATGGGACTGGGCAGAGGGAAGGCTGCAACAAAGGCCTCAGTTGACCTCATGGGAAGCTCTGGAGCTGGGACAGCCCTTTAGAGTTCTCCCCCGTCAAGGCAAGGGGCTGGGACTTTGAGCTCCCATGCCCACCAGGCTCAGATGCAGACTTAAACTTGGGTGAAGCAGCCCCCTTTGGGCGAGGCAATTCTGGAGAAGCGCTTAGCTGCAAAACATCAGCAGGCAACATGGCCAGCAGCTTGGAGAACGGGTACCCCTGTCTGACGTGGGGATTTGGGCGTGCATCACAGCACCCACTTCTGTGGTTCAGCTCCTGCCAGGCGGCCCCTTCTTCCACAGGGGGTCATAGGGGACCCCAGGAACACCCTCAGCCCCTATGGGTGCTAATCTCTGAGTTGCCCCACCCTCCTGTCTGGGTTTTCCCCTTCCTGCACCTTTGGGACTAGTTCCCCATGCTAAACTCTGTCTGTTGAGCCATCTGACATGGGCCCTGGCGTCCTGCCTGGTCCCTGGCAGCTGATAACTAGGTCACTCACTGCTAAGTCCACTGCTAAGTTCCCTTCAACATTGAATATTCTCACCCAGCATCACCCAGCATCACCCAGCAAGTTTACGGCAGGACAGAGATTAGAACCCAGGCTTCCCGCCCCGCTGCCCGCCCCCCCCAGCCTGGGTGCTCTCTTGCCTTGTCCTGGCTTCCTCGGCCCCTAAGGCAGGGCAGGTCACTAATGCTGACCTCCGAGGGCCACTGGGGCATCAAATGGCCTGGAGACATGAAATGTGAAAGCACTCAGGACAGTTAAGGGCAGCGTGCAGATGGAGGGGAGCTGATGCCTTCAGGCAAGGTTGCTTTATCCCTCTTTATCCCTCTTGGATGGGTGTGTGGGAATCACACCCCCTCCTGCCCCGTGCCCCAGAGAGCCTGCTCAGGCAGCCAGCCTGGAGGGACAAAGATGCTCTTGTTGGGTTTCAATCTTCCTGTAAAGAACAGAAATTCCAGGGGGCGGACTTCTGAAGCCCTCTTGCAGGGAGGGAATGGAAAATGGGCTCTCTCCCTCCCCACTGCCCTGGGCTGACTCAAGCAACCTTCCACCAGCGGAACTACTTTTTCTGATGATAAAAGAAAGACACGCTCACTGTAAAAACATAAATAACTAAGTTTGATCAGGTCATGGTGTGTGAATTACACAGTGTCACTGCTCCACCAGCCCCAGGATTTGGAGGAGACCCAGTTAACACACGGGCATGTGGCCACCGGGTTTTTCACTGCACCTGGAAAGATGCTGTTTCTGCAGCCATCGGTCTGTGCCAAGAGAGGCGTGGAGAGCTGGGTAAGAGCCTGGGCTTCTGAGTTGGAGAGACCTGGACGGGACTCCCAGCCCTGCCACCACTGCCACGCATTTGCATACCCGTAAGGTGGGGACAGTCACACTGGCGTGACTAGGGCATGAGAATTCAATGTGTGAATGCAGGTAAAATGCTAAACAGTGAGCCAGGCACTTGCCAAGGTCTCCCCCGAGATTCCAATTCAAGTCCAATCCGCTCCCTCCAGACCCCGCCCTCCCCCGTTGAGCCCAGGAGTACCGAAGAGAGGGTGTGGCAGGGCAGGGTTGACCCCTGCGGTGGCCTCTCATCCTTCTGCTCACCCGGAAGGGCTGGGACTGGGGAGGGGGCCCGCTGATCACGACGCTCCAGTGCCCTGTCCAGGGCTCCTCAGGGAACTCGGCTCAGAGAACCGGCCGTCAGAGTGCTGGGGGGGGGTTCCTCAAGAGGAAGGCATTCCACAGGCAAAGGCGGGTGGGACTCATGGGTCAGGCGAAGTGAAACTGGGCCTTCACCGCAGAATCTCTCGGGGCCTCGAGCTGTTTTATGATGGGGCTGCAGTATCTCGCCCCCTCCTCTGTGTTCCTGGCTCTGGATCCTCCTTTTTGTTAGTAAACTTTATTTTTTTTAGGACAGTTTAAGATTTGCAGCAAAATGGAGACCGTTGTGCAGAGTTCCCATCTCCCCCCACCCCGTTTTCCTAATTATTAACATCTTACCTCCGTGTGGGGCGTTGGCTACAAGTAATCAACCGATATGAATAACTGAAGTACACTCTTTATTCAGATTTCCTTAGTTTTCCCCCTAATGTCCTTTTCTGTCCCAGGACCCCATCCAGGACCCCACATGGCACTCAGTCATCACATCCCCTTGGGCTCCTCTGGGCTGGGACAGCTTCTCAGACTTTCCTTGTTTTTGGTGAATTTAGCGGTTTTGAGGAGGGCCTGTCCGGTTTTCGTAGAATGTCCCTTAGTTGGGCTTTGTCTGATGAGATCCTCATGGTGAGACTGGGGTGGGGGTCGGGATTGGGAGGAAGACCCCAGAGGTGAGGTGCCCTTCTCACCCTGTCCTACCAGGGGCGCGTGCTGTCACCAGGACTCGCTGACCTTGGTCCCCCGGGGGGCAGTTGTGGCTTCCCTGCAGAGTCCCTTTTCCCTTCCTGCTGCACTCGCTGGCCTCCTGGGCCCCCGTCTTGGGGCCGTCCCTATGGAACCGTGCGCTTTGGCAATGCAGAGCCCGTTCAAGCCTGGCACACAGTAGGTGCCTACTTAACCGTGTCTGAACTGAATGGGGCAGGGAAATCAAACCCACGCTGTCAGCCTCATTAGGGATGAAGTTTCCCTTGATCCCTGACTGGACTTCCTCACCGTTTGTGGTCTAATTAAGCACGGCTGCTCCCTCGGAGCCTGGCTTTTTGGGTCGGCTCACCCACGACTTGGGGAGCTCCCAAGGCCCCCCACTCCCAGCCTCTGCCCACCCAGGAGAAGTGCACCCCCAGCTGGAGGGGCATCCGGCTCACCCACAAATACCCTGTGTTTAACCCCACATAGACTTCAAAAGCACACCAGGTGGTTGAGTGTCCACCTGCCGATGCAGGGGACGCGGGTTCGTGTCCCGGTCCGGGAGGATCCCACAAGCCGCGGAGCGGCTGGGCCCGTGAGCCATGGCCGCTGAGCCTGCGCGTCCGGAGCCTGTGCTCCGCAACGGGAGAGGCCACTACAGTGAGAGGCCCGCGTACTGCAAAAAAAAAAAAAAAAAGAGCACACCAGCACAGAAAGGTCCACGACAGCACATGGGCAAGCGAGGGGCTGTGGCTGTGACTGTGGCTGTCCCCACTGCTCCGCCTGCAGCAGAGGTCCATCAAAGCCACAAGCAACCTGGGAGCCTGCGGTGAGCCCCAGCCCAACCTGCACAGACCCCATGGGGTGGCACCCCTCCCCCAGTGACTGCCCCCACGCTGCAGAGAGGAAAACTGAGGTTCAGAGTGGTGAGGTGCCTGCACCAGGTCCCACCGTGCAGAGTGGGAAGGTGGGATTCAAACCGAAGCGGGGCCCCAAACCTCGCAGCCCTCCCGGCGAGTGGGGGGCCCCCTCTGTTACATGACAAGCAGAAACCAGAACACGTTCAGGTGGAAAGTGGGAGGGGCTTCGCCAGTCCCGGTGAGCCGGGCGCCTGGCCTGGGGCAGGTCTGGGCATGGCGTGGGGTGGCCTTTGCCCGAAGAGGTACAGGCAGGCGGACGTGTCCACGCTGCAGGGGTTCTCCAGGCCGCGTTGAGCCCCAAGTCCCCCGGGACCTCGGGCCTGACGCCCCCTGACCGCTGCCTCTGCCCTCTGCGGGGACGAGGCTGCAGTGGGGAAGCCTAAGCACCAGACGGCCGGCCTGGCACCCGGAGACCTGGGCCCCGGGAGCCACAGCAACTGGAGTAAAAGGGGAGAGGAGAGTGAAAGCGTGGCCTGGGCGCCCTCCAGGGCGAGAAGTGGCTGCGGGCACGGGGCCAGGGCCTCTGTCGGGGACAGGAGCTCCGGGGAGGTGACAGCTGAGCTGGACGCGGAGGTGGAGGGGAGCGCACAGTGCGCTGAGCAGACAAAGGCAGGGATGCTGCCGACAGGGGTTACACCGAGTGCAGAGGTGTGGGCGGCAGGCCTGGGGGGAGGGGGAGGGGGAGGCAGCCCAGGTGGGGTCCCCGGGGCCCCCGCACCTCCTCCAGAGGGCGAGGGGAAGATGTGGAGGCCCTGAGGGACACAGTCAGATCTGCATTCTAGAAAGATCCGTCCGGCTGCAGAGTGGGAAGGACAGGAAGGGACAGCCAGAGGCAAGTGACCGCTAGGAGCTGACGCATCCTTCCAGGCAGAGACGAGGAGGCCTAGGGGTCAGTGCTTCCGAGGATCCCTCCTCCTTGATGCTTACTTTTGGGGTCATCGGGGTCTCCGGGCCAGAGGGGACAGAGTTCCTCTCCCATAACCAGGGTCCCATAACGGGGTCCCCTGGTGCAGAGACCGACCCCTCCTTGAGAAGCCTGTGGGGCGGCGAAGGGTCAGGAGGGGCCCTGCTTTTCCATTTTTCTTCAGGCCCCAAAGGAATCCATTTGCCTGGTCCGAAGCTGGACATCCCTGCTGGTGCCCCGCCCTGGAAACGTGTCGGGGAAAAGCGCCCAGCCGGCTCAGGGGGCGAAAGGCCCGCGCCACCTGGCTGGGAGAGGGGACGCCGAGCAGCATCAGGAGGGAGCCCCGAGTGCAGTGGCCTGGACGGCGCACAGCACTGCCCCTTAGGGCCTGCCTCTGGCCACGAAGGCCTGTTGCAACACCTCTGTTCCCCCGAGGCCGGCCCTGGAGCCCCAAACACGGGCACCCAGGCAGGAGGATGGGACTTGCCCTCTGGGGTCGGCGGTGCTTTCCCGTGTCCTCTACTTCGCCAACAAGGGCGCTGCTGCTGTCTTCCCGCGCGCCCTCCTCTGAGTGACTGCCGCCACCCTGGACGCCGCTGGGCAAGGCACTGCTCCGTCCAGCGAGGAAACCAAGGCCCAGGGGGGCAGCCTCTTGGCCCGCACAGGCCTGTCTGACCCGAGGCCCCGGGGCCCCCCTGTGTTGATGCTACTCTGGTGCCACACCCCCTGCCCACGCCAGCCTGACGAGCGGCCAGAGGGTTCAGGTGGCAGCTCCCCACAGACACAGGAAGCTTTTGTTTCCTCAGCTCCTTGCACAGATGTCCTGCCCTCAAGTACCGACACTGATCAGGGCCCCTGGAGCTGGGCAGGGCAGCCCCCTGCTCCCAGGACGGGCCGGAGGCACACCAGGCACTCTGGGGGGTGGGGCACCTGGACAGCGGGGGCCCGTCAGTGAGAAAACAGAGCAGACCCTTTGCCTCTGTCCCAGGGTCTTTGGTGCCCACGGATCAGGCCCAGCTACAGCTGGGGAACTAGGGGCTCCGCCCAGCCCAGAGTCTCTCCCAGACCTTCGGGGAAAGGGAGGGGGTGGGAGTGTCTGGGGACCATCCCACACCAGCCCGGCACACGCCGCGGCTGTTTCCTTTCCAAATGTGAAGCCACAGGGCAATTTTTACAGAGCGAATGGGCTCGAGAGACAAGAGGAAAGCACAGTGAGGATGCAGGCAGGCAAGTGGAGCATGTAGGACCCTCGAGCCTGGGTCGGGAGTGGAGGCCCAGGGGGCGGAGGCCCTGACCAGTGTCTGGGCCTTGCGTCCCTGGCGTCACAGTGTGGGCTAAGGAGGCAAGGACACGCCGCACCGGGCCTGGTCCCCCCTCGCCTAAGCAACCCTGGAAGAACCTCGTCCCCTCCCACCTGCGTGGGGTGTGAGGCCCACGGAAAGGAGGAAGTGGTGAGCGAGGGGTGGAGGGAGGCCATCTGGGCAGGCAGTGCCGTTTCACCGGGCACGATTTAGAGTGGACCTGGTCTGAGGGACCCAGGGGCCAAGACGGGGCAGGAGTTGTCTGAGGCCTCACAGTAAACTAGCTTCCAGGCTGGAAGCCGGCCTGCCTGTGGCCGCGGAGAACTGACATCTTGTAGGTGGTCCAGCGGTCCCTGCAGTAGCCCCCAGGTGGACCAGAACTACATGACCGCTGTGACCTTCTGCCTGTCCAGGGCCCCTCACACCCAGGCTCTGCGGATTCAGGGCCCCCAAGAGCCTCTGCCTCAAAAGCATCCCCTCCCAACCCTCACTCAGCCTGGAGCTCCACCACTGCTCTCATTCCCTGGGTTGAGGCTGGGCTCCCAGGCTCCTCCCTTGCTGAAATGCAAATACTCAAATTGAACCCTGGGCAGGCACCTCTCATGGCTGCTTTTGGCAACAGCCTCCGAAGGAATGTGGGCTGCATCTTCCCCAGAGCACCTGCCAGTCCTGGCCTGGACGGAAGGACCCTTCAATAAACAACGTCATAAAAAACTTCTCTCTTGTTGATCACAAACACCGTCTCTTCCGTCATAGCTCCCTTTTTGCCCTTTTTGCATTCAGGGCCAACCACACGGTCACTCTGCTTTTGCTTCCCCACCCTACCCTGCCCTCCAGGGTTGGCTTTGCTTTCCCCTCTCCCGTCTCTCTTCCTTGATGTGTGTGTGTCCCTGGCGAACCTCCTCAGACCTTAGAGGAATGAGGTGGACTCAAACTTCATTTGTCTCAAGCCGCATGGAGCCGTATCCACCGGCAAGGCTGATGTCCAAATGGGCCATGCACGAGCTCGGGAGGCCGTGGGTCCTGCGGAAGCAGGTCTGGGATGCTGGGTATAAAAGGGTGGTCATTGTCAAGGCTAGAACCTGGAGGTGCTGGAGGGGGCAGTGGGCAGGGGAAGGGTCTCCAGGGAGAGGCCATGTGAAAGAACCAAGAGAAAGGTCAGTCTTTAAATTACCAACAGCCAAGTGGGGGAGGATGGGCAACGGGGAACTTGTCCCCAGGGGGCCCACCCACCCTCCACAGGACAGCTCTGCTGCTCTTTCAGACTAGGACCCCCAGCACCCAGGTTTAAGCAGCTGCCCCCTTGGGTTCCAGCACCTCCTCTGCAGCTGTCTGTAGAGTGGCTCCTGGGGACAGTGAGGGTGCCTGGCCCCTGCCAGTGGGGGCTGGCAGTCACTGGGGGAGGAGGCAGACATCAGCCTCCAGAGGGGACCAGGAAAGAAAGTCTCTCTGTCCCTATTACTCCAGCCCTGTTTCAGGGAACAGCTGAGTCGGGGTACCCAGGCAGGGGTCCCTCCCAAGTCTCGGTTACAAGGTAATCATAAGATTGGGGTCTGTTCCTTCAGCAGTACGATCAATGGTCTGCAAAGTCAGCGGGGTTGGGGGAGCCTTCAAGTCGCCCCCGTGCTGGCTCCCAATCTCAACGTTTCAACGCTCCGTTTCACCAGGGACCCAGTGTCGGGGGCCAGCAGCCCCTGGGGGACGAGGGGCTGTCAGCGGGCCCAGGTCCAAGCGCACACCATCCCACCCGGCGGGGAAGATGAGCTGGCCCTTTAAGAAGAGGGGGGCCACTCCTGGCAGAGCACACAGCTGGCCCCGCCAGAGACGGGCACGTTCCTGATCTTTCTGGAAGGCTGAGTTGGAAAGGGGACAAAGTGTTCCTGCACAGCTCAGTAAACAAGCCTAGAGTGTTTTGAAAGCCTCTGCCGATATAAAGGACTGTGAAATAAATGCAAGAATTGCAAAAGAAGGGCCAGCTGCTGGGGGTTGGGGAGCGTGGGCGGGAGGAGGGCATCTGGGCGGCCCACCGCCCGGCCCCGGGAGCGCCTGTGTGGTGACGGGTCACCGTGTGTGCCTGTGCTCCTGGCCACGGCCTGCGTGTGCAGATATGGGGGCCGCACGTATGCGTAGCCGGGAGGGTGCGTGTCGATACACACCTCTGGGAGTGAACACAAACGCCCGTGGGTGTTTTCGTGCCCGTGGGCGTGTCCCCGTGTCTGTGCATGTGGCTTGCCTGCGGTACACGGCAGCTCCCCGGCTCGCCCCACCCCTTCCCTAGGAACCCAGCTGGAGGAGACCCAGGTTAACGCCACCCTTGGAAGGAAGCACAGAACCCCGCTCCCCAGGGAGTTAATTAAGGGAGACCGGGCGTCTGAAAGTGAGATGTGGGCGAGAGGCGGGCCTGGCGGGAAAGCCCGCTCTGGGGCCTGGACCCGCTCACACGCTGGTCTCTCGGCTCATCCAGGAGGGTTTTACGCAGTAATGATGGTGCCGAGGGTATAGGAGCTCCCATGGGGCCTCCCTCGGGTGCTGGGGGAGGTGCCCGACCTTCCTGGCAAAGGCCAGGATCTAGCCCAGCTGAGCCACTCCCGGCTCTGTCGACCTGGGGCTCAGTTTCCTCCTCAGTAAAATGGGCAGAACACCACCTCCCTCCCAGGACGGTTGTGCAGATCGGATGAGAGCCCGTGCTGGGGGTAAGGTGCCTTCGGCAGAGAAACACGGCACCCCCACCCCCAGTCCCACCTCTGCACCGTGGGCGGGAGGATCGCAGCCAGGTGGGACCCCATTCTCTGACTGCCTTGGGGCCCTCAGCCTCACCCTGGGGAGGAATCACCTCCCCACACCCCACCACGGAGCCCACCCTCCCTTCCCATCACTCAGGAGCCTCGAGACCTGGCAGTCAGCCCGACTTAGGGCTGGGCCCCGGAGGGTCAACACACCAGTCAGGCCCGGGTAGCCCTGGGACAGGCACAAACCAGGGCCTGGGCCACCGGAGGCGCCACACTGCACTGCGGGAGAGACACACAGTGGCCTTGGGACCGTGGCGGGGCCTCGGGGAGGAGAGCGAAGCCTTCTGGAGCAGTTAACGCGTGAGGCCAGAGGACGGGGCTTGGGGGGGACAGACCAGGAGGGCCAGCTAGAAGAGCACCCGCACACAGTAGGTGCTCAATTAATGCCTGTTTAGTGAACGAATAAACCCTGTGAGGCAGGAGAAAACTGAAACCCACAGAGGGAATGTTCCTCTAAGGTCACGATGTCCTGTTTGCCTGGCCCCCACAGTTACGCCCCTCCCTGCCTGAGAGGCTGGTGCCCCCAGGCCGGGCTGGCGCCCAGAGAGGGCCTCCCCCCACCGCCTGATCCTCTCCGAGGGTTTCGAGCACCTCCCGAGGCTCAGGGCTCATCACTGGCTGCCTCTCCGATCTCAGCGGCGTTGCCAGGAACAGCCAGAATCCTGCATTCCTACCCGAACCCGTGGGGTGGCCCCGGGAGGCCAAGGAGCATCATCCAGCCTGGCTGCAGCAGGACGCATCCCAGCCAGGAGGCCCATTTGGGAAATGGGCAGCCGGGAGGGGCCGCAGGGGCGCAGGGCCAGCCAATGCCAGCGCTGCCAGCCCGTCCACCCTCTGCTGGTGGGGGACTCCCTGGCAGGCTGAGCCTCCGGTACCTGTGAGCCAAACCACTCAGAAACCACAGGCCAAATGAAGCCACTTTCTAACGTGCCCAGGAGAGAGGGAGACACCGCAGTTTCTGTTCCAGCCGCCCCGCCCAGGAAAGCTAAGGCAGCAAAGGGCACGGGGGACAGGGGGCGTGGGTAACACGCCCCGAGCTGCCCCCAGTCCTCAGCGCCCCTCGGGCCACACGTTCGGAACTCCCTCCTGTAGGTCCAGCGTTGGTCCCGGCCCCGAGAGGTCTGCTAACTCCTGGTGTGCCCTCCCCCATGTCAGGAAAGTGACAAAGGCACAAAGTATTGTCCCAGCCAGAGAGGGAAGGGGTGAAGCACAGGGTGGGAGCGGTGACAGGGCCGCACTGCCAAGACAGCCTCATGGGGACCAATCCCTGGGCCTCGGCCTTGCCCCCAGGCTGTGCGCTCCCCCGGGGGCCAGGCTGGGTCTCCCGGCAGAGTCCGCACAGCTCGTACTGTCACTGCCCTGAAGGCCACAGACGCTGGGCAGGGGGCCGCCCCTGCACGGGGCCAGCGTGCACTGCCTCTCGTCCCCATAACCCGGGAGCTCGGCACCTAACACGTCCAAGCCACGCAGTCAGTAGATGGACAGAGGAATGGGGCCCCTGAGCCGAGGGTCTGCTCCTGTTCCCAAGGACTGAATGGCTGCGTCACGGGCTGGTCTCTTACCCTCCAGCTTGGGAAGGAAGGAAGGCGGGAACAGGGGCCCCCAAGCTCCGAGAGGCGGGGGGGTTGTGAGGCCGGAAAGAAAGTGGGTGCTCTTGGGAGCATGCAATGTGCATCCTGTCCTGGGGTGGGAGAGGGGCACCCACAGAGGTGGTGGCTGGGAAGAAGGGCAAAGCCTCCCCACCCTGCCCGTGTGCA
This sequence comes from Mesoplodon mirus, assembly GCF_964341445.2. Classification (NCBI taxonomy): domain Eukaryota; kingdom Metazoa; phylum Chordata; class Mammalia; order Artiodactyla; family Ziphiidae; genus Mesoplodon; species Mesoplodon mirus. The sequence goes on along the minus strand of NC_138976.1, from coordinate 2,765,156 downwards.
GGGGACGTGTGCAGGAGTGAGAGGGGGCAGGGGGGAGGGTACAGGGGAATGGTGTAGAGGGGGTTGCAGGGGGGAGGGTGCATGGGGTCCCCTCCGTTCCTCTCAGGCCTCCCTTCCCATATCCGTGAAAGGAGAAGGAGTCCAGATGGAACAGGGTCCTCCTCCTTGGGGTCCAGGGCAGGGGACGTCACAGCAGCAGGGACACCCCAGCGCGGTCAGTCACTCTGCCAACGGGGAGGGAGCCCCAGGCTCTGTGCTGGGCTCGGATGTCGGTGGAACCCCACTCCTGCCTCAGAAGGCTCCCTCTGGATGGCTGCGCCCCCGGAGTCACACTGGACCTAGAGACCCTTCTCCTGCCCCCAGTGTCCTCACCTCCCTCTGGAGGGCAGGGAAAGGGCGCCCCAGGCTCAGACAGGTCGGCAGAGCACTGAGGGGCCCCGTAGGACTGGCACCCAGAACACAGGACTCCCAATCCTGCACCCCTTGAAATGCCCAGCGAAGCCCTTGCCTCGCCAGGCACAGAGAGCTTGCTGTGGTGGATACATGGCGGCCTCCAGCCGGGGCCTATTTAAACGAACGCTGCAGGGCGCAGGGACCCCTAAGGAAACTGCTGTAATAAAAGACCCTGGGGGGCTGCTGAGGGAAGAGAGGGAAACGGGGAGCTGAGCATGGAAGGGGAGGAGAGAGGGGCACAGGATGGCACTCTGGGGACCCAGTGGCACCCCAGAGATGGAGCAGCACCCAGGCCACGGAAGCCCAAGAAGAGATGACAGTCCCCGGTGGGAAGTGGGGGGGGGGCGTGGGGATGGGCAGAAATCTGGTGCCCATCCCTCCTACCCGCCCCAGACACCGGGCAGCACTTTGAGGAGGGGGCCGTCTGTCTGGAGATGGAGTTGGGGCAGGGGGGAGGGTCAGGAGACTGACTGATGCCTTGGACAAGGGACCATGCACGCCTCTCCCAGCCTCAGTGTTGCGCTCTGTAAGGTGGGCGTGCTCGCTGCCCTGACCTGCCAGGGGCGCTGCGAGGACGAGCAGACGTAAGTGCATACAGGGCTCCCGGCACCCCCAGTAACCTCAGTGAGCTCTAGTTCTCTTTCTGGTGTCCCCTCCTGCCAGGGGAGGGACGTGAGCGCCCACCACCCCAGCAGGTCCAGGCCTTCCCTTCCTGCTGATGCCCGGTGTGCCCACCGCCTCCACCCCCAGGAGTTCAAGAAGGGCATCATCAGCGTTGCCCAGGGGCTCCTGGCAGGGCCCTGATACATGGGGTCCCAGGGTCCTGCACGTTTGAGGAAAAAGGCCTGCCCAGCACAGGGGCTGTGGGCCCTATAGGAGGTGCTGAGTGAAGGCGGAGTTGACCTGAACCTGGGCTCCTGAGACCTCCTCAGCCTGGAGCCCTTTCCCCAGGGACCCCATCAACATCTCACAGAGCTGGTGTTCCCAGAGCAGCTTCCGGAAGCCCTGCGGCAGCCAGATGTCTTCTCCGCCCCCAAGAGAACACAGAGGGTTTGGGGGTGGCTGTATGTGGCAAAGCTACCCAGTCAAACAGCCACCTCCGCTAAAGGGCAGCGAGAGGCCAAGTCCCCTACCCTCGCTCACACTGCTGGGCATTTCTCACCGGGTTCAGTGGACGCTGAAAAGCTCAGGGCCCCACCTCCGTCTCTCCTACCTGCGGCCATCACACACTCCCTGCCAGGGTCAGCTTCCCGAAATGTGAGTGCTAGCCTACCACTCCCTCCCTAAACAACCCCTCTTGGCTCCCCATTTCCCCAGAATGAAAGGGCTCATCATTCACAGGCTTCCGCTCCAAGTGCCGGCCTCTCTTTCCCAACTTCGCTCCCCAGACTGAGGTTCCCACCTCCTCTTCCTCCTGGACCTTCCTCCCAGGGACCCCCAGAATGTCCAATTTCACCAGGAGGCACCTCCCAATCTGCCCCACTCCCCTCATCACAGCGGCCGCTGCCTGGTGCCGGTCCCTCCCAGCTCTTCATCCAAGCAGGTCTGGAAAGCTGATTCATACTAGAGTGGAAAGAGCTGAAAAGGAGACTATTTGTCCTGGAAACACATCACTATTTACCTGGTGCTCCTACAAGTCCAAACTTTAGCCAAAGGCCTGGAGGTTTAGATCAGAGAAAGGCCTGGGATTTCAACTTGGGGGGGTGCTCCCCTTGTCCCCTCCCTTCTCAAGGCCCACAGTGGGGCAGTGGCTTGACCGCCTCCTTCTCAAGTCGGTGGCGGGGTTAGGTCAGGATCCCAGGGGTCTGGCCTGCAATCCAGACCCCCTCTCTTTCCCAACCCAGATGAGAGTGGGAGGCTGAGAGCCCTCTGACCCCCGGAAGCATCTTGAAGTCGTGGGACTTCAAGAATCAGAAAGGGGTCCCACGGAAGGGGTGTAGTGGGTAGTGGATCTGAGGCCCTATCACCAGGCAGGCGGGGAGGCCACAGGCCTCTGAATTCCAGGCTAATTGGCGTCTGGCAGAGCACACTCTCCCCCACAGCAGGCCTGCCTTCCTGCCCAGGTCTGCACGCTGACCCCACCCCCGGGGCACCCCCTAAGACCCAAACTGACACAGCCCCATCTGCCTGGGCCGCCCCGGGAAGCCTCTGACCCAGGCCCTCTCCTAGCCGGGAGGCACCACGGTGGCTGGGCTGCAGGCCTGGGAGGAAGGGCTCCCTGACCTCGGGGCCAGAGCATCGCAGGGAACCCAGCCGGAGACAGACGCGGGCTCCAGAGGCATCCAGGGGAGATTAGAGGCGGCCACATAAACAGTGATAGGGAGACGCGCCTGCACGGATCCAGATGCTGGATAGGAAACAAAGCTCCGGGCAGAGCTCGCCCCGCGGGAATTGCCCAACTGGACTGTTGCAATGGGTTAGGATTCCAGGGTTGGCCCTGCAGACAGCCGCCAGGCAGGCCCTCCCGGTGGCCCTGAGCGCCTGGGGTTTGGGGACAGTGGTTGCCGAGCAGGGAGGGAAGGCGGGTGTCCCCGGGCCCCCACACCCCGTGGTCTGTGGTCAGGAGGTGGGGGACAGGAACGAGGCCTCGGGGGCTGCAGTGGCTCAGGGACGACCATTCTCATCCCAGGACCGTCCCGAGGTGTCCCCCTTTGCCCCCAGGAAGCAGGGAAGACCCAAGCCGACACCTGTCCGACAAGGCCATGGGGCCTGGCCATACCCTCCTCTGCCCCCACTCCCCACCCACCGCCCTCCCATCACACGGGCCTGGGGGAGCAGATGCCGCCCGCAGCAGGATGGGTCTTAAACCTGCCCCAACACATGCCCTCCGGCCACGGGACATGCCGTCCCTGCCCCAGCTCGCCAGGACTCCTGAAGGCCACGCGCCCTGGCCTCACCGTCCCTGTCGTGCACAGGTGCCCAGGCGACCATCGAGCAGCCCCTGCCCCTGCTCTCCCAGCAGGAGGCTAAGCAACCCAGTCCTTTCCACTGTCACTCACCAAATCTCTCCCTTTTTTCTGCAGAATCTAATTTCTTTTTCGGTCAAGCCACCATGTACTGAGCACTTTAAAGTACAGTAGGTATGAGGCCATCTCGTCCGCTGGACCCACCGTGAAGCAGGTGCTCTCACCCCATTCTACAGGTGGGAAGACCAAGGGGGTGAAGGGCCACAGTCAGAACAACAGCCCAGAGCCTCAGTTTTACTCCCTTCAGCATCCATCTTCCTCTGCCCGAGCTTCGCCCTGCCCATCTCCCTCTCTGTCCAGCCGGGCAGCCCCTCAGGCCTCAGACCCCCTCTGACCGGCCCAGCCCAGGGCCGCTCAGCCCCCCGCTGCGTCTGGTCTGGACGCAGAACAGACACAGGCAAACAGCCCTGCGGGAGGATTGAAGGTCAGATAGACCGACGGTGACCGGTGCCTCCCTCGGCCTCCGTGCCCCCTTTGGAGTTTAGGGTCCTGCTGGGATTCAGGAACACCATCTGAGTAGCGATGGCTGCTTTCCCACAGTCCTCTGGCTGGGGGGGTCGACCCCAGAGGAGGCAGCTCCACTCCCGAGGGGCCCCCAGTTCTCCCAGGTGAGACGCCCAGAGGCACAGCCTCCCACCCAGCCTGGCTGTTGGGCTCCCTGCGGAGTTCTCGGTGGGCACCCCCGTGACATGCTGGCCTCTGAGCCCCACCTCCCAGCTCAATCCACCTTGTGATCACAGAAGCCCAGGCAGCAAGCAGAACCTTCAGGAAAGCTCAGAGGTGACAGGCCCTGGCTGAGAACCCTGCTGTCCAGCCAAGGCCACGCTCAAGGACGTGTCCAGGACCACTGGCTGGCCCGTCCCCAGCAGGACCCGTGTAATCTGCCCAAAGCAACGTGGCTAGTTAAAAGTTTTATTGATTGAACACAATTGAGTGTTAGTAGTAAAAGTTCTCCTGATGTAACCCACTTTTTCTTAATGGGTAATCTCAGACACTCGAGTTTGTGTGTTAAAGGAGCTTTAGGACAATTTAATAGCTCATAAAATTTTATAGTCCCAGTTGAAATCAGAGTGATAACTCTGGCCTGCACAGCGATAGTTTGCTAAATGTCTCTCATCTATTTTTTGCCCCGTTTATTGGAAAGTTAACATCTGCTCCGCTATGGGTGGAAAGAAAAGGGATGGAAAATAATGATCTATTTTTCTAGAAGAGAGGTAAGAGATTTGGACTCTCCTGGCAGCATCCTATTTTCCAGACACGTGGTTTTCTTTAAGTCAAAAAGAGGTTTGAGAAAGTGACTGGCCCACAGTTCACGGAAGGAACACCCCAGCAGGCGTCAGGACCCCTCGGCAACTACTGAGGAATTGAAGTCTATCCAGGCCACGGCCACGTCCCAGGATCAGTCCAAACCTGGGGAACCCGCTAAGAATCACTACCTGGTAATTTATAAAGCGCCTACTGTGTGCATGGTCCAGAGGGGCCCACAAAGGCCAAGGACACAAGTTCACTGACCGCAAGGAGCACTGGCCCTCGGCAGATTAAACTGTAACCGGGCTCTGCACCCAGGCAGCCTTTCCGAAGGCTTCTGGGAAGAGGCGGAGGTGGGACTGGGGCTCCAGGGATGTGCAGGATTCAGAGGCTGGGTCCAAGGGACAGGAGAGCCCAAAGTCCCAGCTGCACCACTGGGCAGCATGTCACCTGACCTCCGGGAGCCTCAGTTTCCTTGTCTTTCAAATGGGAATCACATGGCACCTACCTCTTAGGGTCAGTGTGAAGATAAAAGGAAATAAAGTACGTGGAATGCCAGCCAGAAGCTGGTGCTTCAGACACATTATCAAAAAGAAGGAAATTCGGGAAAACAATGTGGATCAACCTCAAAAACATCATCCTAAGTGAAAGAAGGCAGACATGAAAGGTCACATATGGTACAATTCCTTTTATATGAAGTGTCAGCGTAAGTAAATCCTCAGAGACTGAAAGCAGATTGGTGGTTGCCAAGGGCTGGGGGAGGGGGAGGGCTTTCCTTTTGGGGTAACGACAATGCTTTGGAACTAGACAGAGAGGCGGTGGTTGCACAACAGTGTGAATGGGCTAAATGTCACTGGATTGTCCCCTTGGAAATGGTTAATTTTATGGTATGTGAATTTCACCTCGATAAAAAAGAAATTTCTTAAATTTATATTGACAAACATGACACATGGAATGCTCGCTGGGGCCAGACCCCAGACACAGGGCCTCCTGTCACCCTTCAGCCTGTGAGGAGTGAGCTGCTGGGTGCCCCCCACCCCCGCCACGCCCTGTCCAGCCTTGGGAGCTGGGAGCCCGGCCGGCGGCGCCCAGCGGAGGCCAGACACGGCAGGCAGGCAGGGCTCAGGTTGGCTGCCCCACGAGGTGCGGTGGAGAGGCCCGCGTCCCGGGGCTGCTGGGAGGGCTATGCTGAACGCAAGGTAATTTATGGGGGGTGCGTTGGGAAGAGAGAAGGGCGAGCTCTCAGGCACACTGGCTGCACCTGCCGGGGAGCGCCTGCCCTGGGAGCCACAGGGACCTGCGCAGTGGGAAGCCCACAGGGGTCAAGGCAGAGCCCCACCTGCTCCCGACTTTGGGGGCCTTCTGCTCCACCTCCCCAGCCATGCTCGCTCTCCTGGCTTCTCTGGATTCCTCCCAGGCTTCCCATCCTTATTCCACCCGGGGCCGGGGAGAGGGAGCCCGGGGCTCTGGCTCTCTGTGCTGTGCCCACCCCGCAGGCAGCCAGGCCCACAGTGTGAGTCTCCCTGCCCGGAGAGAAGGCTGCCTGGCCCAGCAGCCATGGAAGAAGCGCCAGCCACATGTGGCTGCCACGACGGTGGGTCCTGGGCTTTCCCCACTGGGCCCCACTCCCTGGACAGCCCCCTGGGCTTTTGGCCACCAGGGGAAAGGATAAAGAGAGGCCATGTGCCTCCTGCCACGTGGAAGCAGCCACGCCCAGAGGGTGGTGCAACACTGACACGTGGAACTCCGGTGCCCAAGGACTGCAGGGGGCACTCAGCCAGGCAAGGCTCAGCAAGCCCAATGGCACTGCCTGGTGGGATTCCAGGGCTCAGGGAGACCACGCTGCCACGGGTGCCCAGGTCTGCCCAGACCAGGCTGGGAGCCGCCCAATGTTTATAGTGTCGCTTGACTGGCAAGAAACATGCCTGCCAAGGAATCTGCAAATCTTCAGATCCATAAATGCCCTAACGGGTTAGTGACCCCTTGAAACGCAGGCAGGTGTTACGGAAAAATGCCCGCGATCCCTTCCTTCTCATAATAACCCCACACGGATGGAAGGAGACTAATTTGCAGAGCGCCTGGCTTTTCTTGAGGTGGGCTTGCCATTGTCTCCAAGGAGTGGGTTTTATCAGATCCGGATGCCCAAGACCCCGGGGCCTGGCCACGGAAGGACGGGGCTGGACGGCCCGTCTCGGGAGCCACACACTGTCTGGCCCTGCACCCAGTCCCCGTGGGCAGCTCAAGCCCAGGGCAAAATCCACTTCACAGGCCTGCGGTGACACCTTACAGCAGCAGGACGCTGCTTGCCACCCCCAGCCCCCTGCCCTTCGCTGCCCCCTCTGTCCAGAGCCTGCAGGCTCCATCCCATCTCTAGGTCACCTCCTTGAGACCACCCACCGGCAGAAGACCCCCCCCCAACCCTGGCCACTGAGGCATCCCCTTGAGGCCCGTCCGCAAAGCCCTCAGCAGCTTTTCAGTCATTCTGTTCTGTGATTTGATCTGTGTTTGTTTCCTGCCTCAGCCTCCGTGGGGCCTGACAGCTTCCCCGCTGCATCTCCCAAGCGCTAGAGCCCCGAGGGAGGTAAATATTTGTTGACTGAGGACTGGATACCGAAACGGAAAACACTCTGTGATCAGACACCTGAGTCTGAATCAAGCCCGGCCGCTGAATTGTGACCTTGGCCTCGTTATTTATTCCTTCTTGTCCATAAAATGGACAGCATGACGCACATCCACAGACTAGCACTCTTTCCCCATCACTCTGCTGCCTGTGAATCTCAAGGATGAAAGGATTTTTTAGGAGGTCTTGAGGCCACCCTCACCACCAAGAAGAGCTGCAGTTAACTCCTCCGACATGTTGGCACAAGCGCATCGCGAGGGCACTGAAATAATCCAATTGCAGGAGGAGAGAGAGGGAGCGAGGGAAGGATAATTGAATATCGCAGAGGAAGCTATTCTCAGGTCAGCTGTGTCATGGTTCATTCTCGTATTTATGTTTTCTAAGAGAGCCCCCAAATAAAACAGTTCCATTATCTTATGACTTAGAAAATAACGTTATAACATCTTAACAGCAGTCATTGTAACTGAACTTATTGAATACCTACTATGCGCCGTGAAACTCTCAAGGCGGGTCTTACTCTCCCACTTTGCAGCCGGGAAAGCCACGGCCGCGGCCACGCCGCCCCGGACCACGAGGCCACGCTGGGCTGGACCCCAGGTCAGCCTAGTCGGAAGCCGCCCTCCCTCCCCCGCGCCTCTTCCCCTGAAAAGCCCTTTTTCCAGATGTCCAGGCGTCCAGGCTCAGTCCTCCGTCGTCAGGCTTAGGTGCTGCACTGCTCTTCATTTCCAAGTCTGGTTACCACAGATGCAAAATGAAAAATGAGCCAATAACCCAGTAAACCCAAGCCACTCGGCGCGAAATGCAATAACCGTGGTGAGGACCGGGCGGCGAGTCCAGCCAGACAGATTAAGCAGGCGTCGCGGCGAGAAGCTGTCCTCTCGGGCTCTCGGTGACGTCGAAAGGGCACGGAGAGGTCTCACCCTGAAGAACAGAGGGGGGTCCCAGCCAGGGCGGGGTGGGGGAGGGGACCCAGGCTCCGGCTGTGACTCACCCTTCCCGGCGAGGGGCCCGGGCCCGGGGCTTTGCCCCTCTGCCCCTTGGCTCCCAGGTTTGGACGCTGAACACACACACACCTGGAAAGTTCCGGCACAGGTGAAGACTCCAAGAACGTTAGTGCCCGCCCGGTGTGTGAAATGGGCATAATGCTGCTAATCTTGAACGACAACTTTCCAACAGAGGATAGCACACAGGTGGTGAAGGCATTTGGGGCTGGAGGTTCTGTTCTTTTTTTACTTTTTTTTAAATCGAAGTATAGTTGGTTTACAATGTTGCGTTAGTTTCAGGTGCATAGCAAAGTGATTCAGTTACACATACACACCCGGACGTATTCTTTTTCAGATTCTTTTCCCTTATAGGTTACTACAAGACACTGAGTTTAGTTCTCTGTGTTATACGGTAGGTCCTTGTTGGTTATCTAGTTTATGTATAGTAGTGTGTATATGTTTATCCCAAACTCCTAATTTATCCCTCCCCTACCCCCTTTCCCCTTTGGTAACTACAAATTTGTTTTCTAAATCCGTGAGTCTGTTTCTGTTTCATAAATAAGTTCATTTGTATCATTTTTTTAGATTCCACATATAAGTGATATCATATGGTATTTGTCTTTCTCTGTCTGGTTTTTTGAAAGGAATAGATGTAAAATATAACAAGCCGCTCTGCTGACCACACTGTTTATGCTCTCCCGGGAAGGGGATGGAGAGCCGTGATGACACCTACACTAAGACAATATGTTACTGCAGACTCAGAGGTAAACAGGCCAGGTAAGGTCCTGACTGGCTTTCAGTCCTGGGGACGTCTTACTTTTTTTAAATATTTACTTATTTATTTATTTCGCTGTGTCGGGTCTTAGTTGTGGCACGCAGGATCTTCGTGGCTGCACGCGGGCTCTTTAGTTGCAGCATGTAGGATCTTCGTCACGGCACGCGGGATCTAGTTCCCTGACCAGGGATCGAACACGGGCCCCCTACATTGGGAGCGCACAGCTTTAGCCACTGGACCACCAGGGAAGCCCCCGGGGAGGTTTAAAAACATTCATGCCTCACCCCACGCCCAGACCTGGATTTCACTGGCCTGGGTGTGACCAGCTGGCCAAGCACACTTATGCTCCGTGGGGCACCCCACCCAGCAAGTGGGCCTCCCTCCTCGGTGCCCTCCTGAGGGGCCAGGAGGCTGCAAAGCTCCCCAAAATGGGCCTGCAACACCCAGCCCAGCACAGCTGTCTCAGTAACAGCATCAGAGATGTGCCGCCTCATGCGTGGGGTCACTGAGCACCCGGACGCTCTCGAGGGCCGAAGCCCCGCACCTTCCAGTAAGTTTCCATCAACCAGGAAAAGAAGACTCCCTCCTCCCAGGCAAGGCCGCTGGGTTCTGGGTCTGTCAGACAAAGTGAGGCCCCTGGCCTTGACCGGCCCCTGGCAGCATGGCCGTGAAGGATGTGGAAGGCTCGAGCACCCGCAGCGGGGCTCAGTGGGCCCGCACCAAGCACGTGAGCCCCCTGCCCAGGGGTGATCCCTTCAGAGCTAAGCGCCCCCAACAGCAGCCTGCCGGGCCACATCGGAGCCGGAGGTGACAGGAAAAGGCAGTGACACTGACCCTCTGTATTTAAGAACTGGGTATTTGATTCACTGTGGCCTTTTTGTGTTAATTTTGATTTTTAAGAGTATTGCATTAAAGAAGTATTTCTCTCGATGACAGAGCTTCCTAGAGCCTGGGATGAGTGCCTTGCTCCCCTTACCCTGGTCCCAGCCCTGGCCTCTCTGTGATCCACCATGCTGATGCCTGCTCTCTGGACCTGTGGATACTCTGCTGGTCATTCTGTTGACCCGCCAAGCCCCCCCAGCAAGTGAAGACGTCCTCTGTTTAGTCTCCAGAGCATTTATTGTCACAGGGGTCCATCGTGATGGTTAAAAGCTAAGTGGCTCCACCTCCAAGGGGCATTTTGGAAATTCAGGAAAGGCTGTTTTGGGGGTGTCTCAATGACCATGGCGAGGGAGAGGCGCCCTTGACATTCAGTAAACAAGGGCCCACCATCGCACAGACCAGCTCCACTGACCACCCTGTTCCGAGTCACACACAACTTCTTTTTTCTTTCTTTCTTTTTAATTTAATTTTTATTTTATATTGGAGTAGAGTTGACTTACAATGTTGTGTGAGTTTTAGGTGTACAGCAAAGTGATTCAGTTATACATATACATATGCCCATTCTTTTTCAGTTTCTTTTCCCATATAGGTTATTACAGAATATTGAGTAGAGTTCCCTGTGCTGTACAGTAGGTCCTTGTTGATTATCAATTTTATATATAGTAGTGTGTATATGTTAATCCCAGACTCCTAATGTATCCCCAGCACACACACCTTTTCCCCTTAGGTAACTACACACAACTTCTAAAGGTCTCACCAGATATTCAGGTACATGACCCGAGCTAGAAGCATACAAAGGGAGCCCTGAGCCTCCTTTGTGTGTATTTAGCAATTGCCGCACTTTTCAGGAAAGTGTCCACCTGTAAGTTGAAGGCCGTGTGCCTTGTTCTGTTTGGAATTTACCATCTGGGAAAATCACATCACAGACAGACACACCTGCAGGTGCTGGAGGCCCACACACCTCACCTGTGTCTACTGCATCCTCAGCTGTGGCTGGTGTGGGGACTTCCTGCAGCTCCTATAGGAGACAGGCTGGTGTCTACATACTGAAACACAGATTATCTTATTATCAATGATTTCCCTGCTATTCCTCCTTTATGTCACAGTCAGGACATTATATTGATTTTTTTTTTAATTATGTGTGAGATGAGTTATATCTCCTGTGATTTTTATATCAAATAGTAAAGGGACAGGTCTTGAGATGAGTTATATCTCCTCTGATTTTTACATCAAACAGTAAAGGGACGGGTTTGACGAGGGAGAACAGGTCAACCCAGTGTCCAGGCTGCCCACCAAACTGCCTGGGAGCATCACAACACGCTGGTCCCCAGGGCCTGGCCCGGGATGCTGACACACCTGGTCTGGGAAGTGACCTGGGCAGGGGGTGGATGGAGAACCTGAGCAGCACAGACTGCGTCCAGTCCCAGCTTGGGTGAATTCCCTGCACTCTCCAGGCCTCAGTTTTCTCATCTGTGAAATGGGAATATCCCAGATGCACCCAGACCCAAGCACACAGACACGGGAAAGAGGCTACCCCCTTCGGCCTCATGTTCCCCTGACAGCGTGAGAGTGTCTGTGTGTCCACCTCACCGCTCCCCAGCCTGTGCCCCCTCCACACGGAGCCAGCACACAGAGGGTGCTCATCAAATGTGTGTTGCCACGAAATGAGCCATGAGGAAGTGAGAGTCTCCCTTTCCTCAGGAGAGGCTAGTGGGTGCTCCCCATCCCCTTTCAGGGGGAAGTAACTCAGTTACAGGTGGCCAGGCTAACCTGGCCGATGGCATAATACAATATGGAAGACGTAGGACCCCCATGTAAGTAGCTGTGTGTTATCTGGGCCCCGGTGAAGCTTCATGACTCCAGGGAGGGAGGGAGGGAGCCCCACTCCCAGGAACTATTTTCTCCAGCACAGAATTCCCACAGTGGGGCTGTCAGGGCGAGGGGGAGAGATGAAGGGGCCACGGCCCACCCGCCCAGGGCTCTGGGGGAGGCCGAGGCAGGGAGAGGGCCGGCCTTCCTTTGGGGGAAATAAGGGATCGACCCCTCCCGGGAGCGTCTATAATGTCAGTTTTCGTTATGCAGGGGCAAACAGGAGCCCGCCTCCCCAAGAGAGCCCCGGATGCTTCATTAGCCTGTTACCTTCCCAACCATCTGACTGGAAAGAAAGCCCAGGAGCTGAGTGGCTTTGAGATCTCCACTGCATCCTTCACCCCTCCCCGGCACCTGCATCTTCTGCTGGTTCAGTTTGTTTGCCTGTTTGGTGAAACTCCCCAGGGTGCTGTTTTTGCACGCCCCCAGAAGAGCCCTGCCTTCTGTCTCGCAGGGGGCACCTCTCTCCCAGGCCGGGGAGGACCAGGAGGTAGGGGGTCGTGGGGCCCGGGGCCCCATTCCTGCCCCCCATGGCAGCCAGGCCGCCCTTGCCCCAGAAGCCCTTCCCAGCCTCACAAGGAGCAGCGGGGCTCCAGGCCCAGAAAGGGGCAAAGGGACCAAAGGACGAATGCATGGGCCCTTTTCGGTTGTCGCTGGTTTCGGAGCAGCCTGGACCCACCCCAGATGCCGACTGTGTCCGGTACAAGGGGGAAGAATCCTTTTCATCGTTTTGTTCGGGGATAATTCACATACAGTAAAACTCACGCTTCTTCGTGCACACTTCTGAGAGTCCTGACTAACGTGTGCGGTCACATAAGCATCGAAATCTAGCTCGTGCCATCCCCCGCCGACCCCCCGGTGCCCCTTTGCTGTCAGCCCACGCCCGCGCCAGCTGCTGGCAGCGGTCTACTGCTTTCTGCGCCTGTCGCGCGGCCATGTGAGTGGAACCGGAAGGCACGTGGCCTTCGGAGCCACGCCGCGCGCCCGAGGCTCGCCCTGGCGCTGCAGCCTCTTCGCTGCTCGGTAGCGCTCCGCGCAGGCATGGCCTCCGGTGATCTGTTCCCCAGACGAAGGACCTTCGGCTGTTTCTAGTTTTTGCTTAACCAAGTTCTAAAAAGTTGCTTCTCAGCCCAGAGCAGGCTTCACGGCCACCAGCTCTGGAACAGAGCCCTGGGGCCACTGTGTGCTGACATCCGGGCAATCATGAGAATCCCTGGGGGGTGGTGAGGCTCGGGGACCCCGAGTCTCCGGCTGGTACTCACCCGGGGCCATCAGACCCCCGCCCCTGCACGCCCCTGCACTTGGCAAGTCAGCGTTGCTACGAGGCCACCTGGAGTCTCAGGCCTTCTACAAATGGGACCTGGGGTCCTGAGGGTGGGCTGCTTCGCCCTCTGCACCCCTCCCACCTCCACCACCTCCTCGCGTGAGCGGCACGTGGGGGCGGCACACGGGGGCTGTGCCCGCCCTCACCCAGCCCCGCCAACTGGAAGAGGACGGAATGAATGACGTTTCCCGGCAGCCAATGAACTGAGCACGAACTCGACTCAGGTGAGGGAGGGATGCGGGGAGAGGCCCCTGCAGCCGTTCCTCAGCCCCTCCGGCCAGCCGTGCATCCCTTTGTTCCCGAGGGAGGGACGGTGGGGCTGGACGGCCACTGGGTGCCTCTCCGCCGCCCTCCAGAGAAGAGATCACTCAGGCCCTGATACGATCACTGCGGGACAGGCGGAAATTGGAGTGTCCCTGGTGCTTGATCGCGCCCGCCGTGGCCGCAGGGACATTAGCGGCCAGCGTAATGGCCCGCGTTCAGCTCCCCTGGCAGCCCCAGGAGTTTATGACCTTGGCGGCTCGGAGCCCATTGCCGTTTTAATGAAAAATCAGGAGTTGGGGAACGGCTGTGGCTTGGAGCGGGGAGAGAGGGGGTGGGCTCTGTGCAGCTGCCCTCTGTCCATCTGTCCACGCCGACTGCAGGCCACCCGGCCACGCTGGCGCCCTCATGGTGGGGCCCGGGGACACCCGAAGAGACAAAGATCCCCAGCGCCAGGGACCTTCGGTCCTGGCTGTGAGGAGGAGCTGCAGGCCTTCAGGGGAGGGCGGGGTGGGGAGGAGCCCGCAGGGGTTTCTCCTCACCGCACTGGGACAAAGGGACGTTCCATCCAGCCTGGGCCAAGGTGCCCACTCCGACACCCACGGCCCGGCCCCGGTTTCCCCGTCTCGAATAGCTCGGCCCCCCTCTGGCTCCCCCAGTAAGAACCGACGGCTTCACTGAAGCACCTACTGTGTGTCCTCCCTGTCCCCAGAGCACCTCGTGACCCTGGGCTGCCATTCGCCCCATTTTCAGAGGAGGAGGCTGAAGTGACGCCCCCCCACCCCAAGACCATGCAGCGAAAGGAGCGCACACCGCCGGGGTGTAGACCCTCCACCTGGGCTGGGGGTGGGCCCACCACACCCTGAGCTGTGTCTGTGGGCTCTTTTCCAGGAGATCGGGCTCAGCGCCAGACCTCGCTCCGTCACCTCCCGCTCTGAACCACGCCGGCCCCTCTGGGTGGACAGCTCCCCCAGGCAGGGGGCGCCTAACCCAGCAGAGCCCCCCAACCCTGGTCTGTCTGCTCCCACCTCCAGGCCTACATAGAATCCAAGCACCAGGTCTTCCCTGGTGGCGCAATGGTTGAGAGTCCGCCTGCCGATGCAGGGGACACGGGTTCGTGCCCCGGTCCGGGAGGATCCCACATGCCGCGGAGCGGCTGGGCCCGTGAGCCATGGCCGCTGAGCCTGCGCGTCCGGAGCCTGTGCTCCGCAACGGGAGAGGCCACAACAGTGAGAGGCCCGCGTACCGCAAAAAAAAAAAAAAAAAAAATGCTGATCTACTAGATAACTTTGGGATCGCAGTGAGACTGCACCCGACAGTGGAGCTGGAGACCAGGCACCCACGTGTTCCCTGGGGAACAAGGGGGAAGGGAAGGCAAGGGTGGAGGAGGGGAGGGGAGAGAGCCAGCACTCACTGAGGGCTCCCACAGCCTGGCTGAGCCAGCTGCTCTGCCTACATCTCCCCTGTAACCTTCAAGAGCCTCATGGCAGCTTTGAGTCAGATGGCCTCCCCACTTAGAGGTGAGCAAAACCAGACTCCAATAGGTGAAATTACTTGGGAAGAGCCCGCAGCCTGCAAGAGGCGAAGTTTGAAACAGGCTCTTGACACCACACTGCGCCAGGCCCAGGATACCTGGCATGCGGCAGGTGTCAACAAGCATCAGAGGACAGAAAGCCTCACTGCAAACACAGCTGGCAGCCTGTGGGCAGTCCCAGAGGGCAAGTCCAAGGCCAGGCTGCAAGGGCATCAGCCTCCCCAGACTCATGTGTGCAGGTTCAGAGCCTTGTAGGGTTGTTAATCGTCTTCCACGCGGAGGGCAGATGCAATTTATAAAGTGGGCCTTGGACACCCCTGCCTCCGTTCAGTAGATGAACGCAGGGTTTTGGCAGCGTCCACTGTATGTGGGCTGTATGTTTGGTCCAGAACGACCCACCTTTGACAATTTCTGCCGGGTGCCCACAGCAACTAACAGAGTCGAGTCACCCCTTTGCCAGGAGACATACCCTCACCTGGCCAACTGGGGCCGTCTCAGGACCCAGAGGGCAGGGGTAGCTGGGGGATGCTGCTGCCGTGCACTCTGACAGTGACATTGATCCTCCTCCATCTCCTGGCCAGGTGGTCTCTGGGTGTGAAGCCAGTGAAGGCAGGAGGCTGGGATGGGGCTGAACCTCTCAGAGGAGAGGAAGGAGTGAGCCCCTGTGCTGGAGGGAAGCAGGGAGGAATGGGGAGTGTTTCTTCTCCTCCTGTTTTCAGAGCCTTCTTACCAATCCAGGGCACTATGAATGGCAACCACGCCCCAGCCCGGGTCACCTGCACCCCTCTGAGAATGCCCCGTCCCCTTCGGGCACCTCCATGGTCACCTCTGGCATCTTCTCTCAGGGGTCATTCTCTGGTCCACCTCCTGAGTTAGACCCTGGAGCCCAGATTCTGCTAATGACCAGCTCCTGATTGGAGTCCCCTCTCTGATCCTCAGTTTCCTCATCTGTAAAATGGGTGCCTGTGCCCCAAGGTACGTTTTCTGTGAGGCGAGGCCAGTAAAGCAGTGGGTACAGAGTCTGGCTGGAAAAATGCCCTATGGCAAGGAGCCACGATCATTAATGATGTAGCTGGGGCCTCACCCCTCATTCCCACCCTCCTCCAGCCATCCATGGGCCCTGGTCCCCAGCCCGCCCAGCACAAACCCACCCCGGTTCTCTTCCTGAAGCAGGACAGCTCTCACCCACACCTCTGCTCCAAAACTTCCAAGACTTCCTGTCCACCAAGCCAGTCTCAGCTCCTACTCTGCCTCCGAGGCTTCTGTGGTTGCCATGGACCCAAAGACCTTGCCCGGCCCAACCGAGGCAGCTCCCAGCGAGGGAGGCCTCTGTTTGTCCATGTGGTTGAGTTGGCTTGTGTCAGGAAGGACAAGGGGCCAGAGCCCGGGGAGGGACGGACATCGCCCGTAAGCAGGAAAGCTTGCCTAAGACGCAGGGAGGAGAGATCCAGGAAGTCCCGGAGGGTGGGGCCCCCACGCGGGTGGCCCTGCTCTGTGTGTCAGAGGCCCGGGCCCGAGGAACATCCAGTAGGAACATCCTTCTCACAGTAAGGGTCCCGGGGATCTTGGCGCTGCTTATAAGCCCACGCGTGCCAAGTTCTTCCTTGCTAAATAATTAGCCACACAGGTTTTTAGGAGTTGGCCCGAGAGTGTTCAAGCTGCATATAAATAGGACAAAGGAAGTGGAGAGTCAGCACTTCTGGGTTTGCCTTCACCCCTGGAAAGCATTTCAGGCCCATGAATGTCGACCTCGATGTGCTCATGGGCAACACGGTGATGAAACAGGGGACAGTGTCAGGGCTTCATTTCCAAATCCACAAGGGATGCCCATTCTAGCTGCCGAAGGCCTTGGGACCGTGTGCACAGCAGTGTGGCATCTCGAGGACCGTGGGCTCACTCAGCGTCAGGACCATGACCACAGCAGCCAGCCCGGGGCCCAGGTGTCACACCAACTCCCAGGACCTCTGGGAGGCTGAGTTAGATCCAAAGTCTCGCAAGCCCGGGTCCCCAGACCGGGGTCTGGTGGTGCCAACGTCTTTTACCATCAGTGACCAACAAGAACAGGACGTGTGACGGGCCGTACTCTCTTCTGACCTCATGTGACTTTCACTCCCTGGGGGTTTAGATGTCCTTTGTTTTATGAACTCGTGGTGACAGCGGACGGAAGTTGGGTGTTTGTTTTGTTTGTTTGAGGGTCTTGACTCAGTAAAGGAAGAAGTGAGCCGCTGTTCGATCCCAGATGGCTGTCTGCACTTTGTTCTGGGTGCTGAGGGATTCAAGCCCTAGAAAGCAGCCTGTTCTGGGCCATCCTGGGTATTTCACCTGCCACCACCATAACAGCTCCTATTTTGACATGAGCAGGGCAGAATTTCCACCCTAAGGAGGGAGATGGATGTCTCCCAAGTAAATAAAGAATATGGTTTCTGGTGAGTGTGATGGATGTCACACAGCAAACAAGCAGGGGCAAGGACTGAGAATGGCAGGGACGGGTGGGCCCCTTGAACTGAGGGAGGGAGGGAGCAGCTCCTGTGGGGGAACAGCAGGTGCAAAGGCCCTGGGGTGGGATGGAGGGGCATGGCTGGGCAGAGGGTGCACAGAGGGCAGTGTCTCAGGGTGTCCACCAGGGTGCGGCAGGGCCAGCGGGGCCTGATGGACAATGATGCCGTCATTTAAGGGGCGGGTGGACACGGGGAAGAGCGGGTTTCTGGTTTGGACACGCCAATTATGAGCTGCTAGGTAATCTCACAATCAAGGTTGTAAGAGATACGGGACTTCCCTGGTGGTCCAGTGGTTAAGACTCCACGCTTCAAATGCAGGGAGCTATGGGTTTGATCCCTGGCTGGGGAAATAGAATCCCACATGCTGTGTGGTGTGGCCAAAACATTAAAGACAATTTTTTTAATTTTTAAAAAGAAAAAAAAGGTTGTAAGAGGTTGCCACGTTGAGGAGTTGAGTGGGTGGCTGGATGAACACAATTCTGGATCACAGGGGGGACTGGTGCCCAGGATCCATCCCCACATGGATGGCATTTAAAGGGCTGGGAGAGGTCCTGGGGGAGGGGCACAGATGGGGCTGAGTCCCGGTGCTCCCAGGGGGGAAAGAGCCAGAAGGACCAGCCCAGGAGACGGAGAAGGCCCTGCCCAGAGGGAGGAGAAGGCCAGGTGGGGCCAGTGCTTCGGACCGGAAGGCTGAGCATGAGAGCCTTTCTGAGGACGGACTCTTGATTGAAGCCGGAAGTGAGGAGGAGGAGTTTGAAAAGAGATGCGGGGAGGGGAGTGAGCTCGGTTGCAGGTTGCTAGGACTGAGCCCACATGCAGGGAAGCTGATGACCAGGCAAGAGTGAGGGTGGCTTTGGACCTGTCCTGCCCCAAACCTGAGACCAGGTGCGTTTTGGTGCCTGGACTCACCCAGCCGTTCGCCCTGAGCTGTGTGCTTCCCTCTGCTGAAGCCCCCATGGCTCCGCAGTGCCCTCAGGGGAAGTCCAGCCCCCATCCTTCCCCAGGAGGCCTGCGCTCCGGCCTTGACCTTCTAAAGCCCCTCCAGGATGCCCGCCCCCCTCCCCTGGGAGGGGGCAGGTCAGGCTCACTCCTCACTGGGGTCCGCTCACCTCTGCCCACCCCAGACCTCGAGCTCCCAGAGGCCTCCACCGTGTGTCCAGCCCGGCTGGGAGTGAGCACCGAGACACGGCCGCAGAGCCAGAGCCCATGACAACTGGGGGAGACTGCTGGGGTCAGCCGGGCCAGCCACATGCCCTTCGACCTCCCACCTCTCCTTTTCCTCTCTGCTCTCATTGTCCAGCTTCCCCTTGGATGCCCCCCATGATGGGGTGCTCAGCACCATGCAAGGCTGCCGTGTCCCCGCTCTGGTTATTCCCTCCTGGTGTTGGTTCTAGGCTAGAGCAGGGAACCGGGGCCAACAGGGCCAGGGGTGGGGCACACTCTGCAGCTCGGGGGCCCCGCCACTTCTTTGCCTCCACGACACCTGTACACACGTCTCGTTGCCTGTTCACAGACGGAAGATGGACCCACCGCTGACCCAGCTCTCAGACATGTACAGTGACACACACCTTTTCATTCGGACCCATTATTGTAACCTGCTGGAAATAAAGCATCTTCCTCCCAGAGACAGAGTCACACGGGTGTTCCCAAATTCTCTTTTTGCACAGCCCTCGGAATCCTGCCCACCGGTCATACCCATCATCCGGGAGAAAAATAATGTCGTTTCTATCATGCGCACCCTCTCCACGGAGGCGCTATAAACATGGAGAGAGGCCGTTGAGGGCAGCACGGTTGTGTGAGTGATGTCATCTTGCGGGGTCGCCTAGCAACCCAACAACGTTTGGGAGGCGCTAATTCTCGAGCAGGGCAAAGTCACATTTCTGCATTCAGTTCATCAGCTTCCTGGCAACTCCGCCAAGATGATCTCATTTTATTCATGATTATTTGATGTGAAGTGCACTTTTAGCTCTAAGAGAACACAAAGATTTAATTCAAAATCCGCTATTGCTTTATGTTTCCAGGGTGTCGTGTTAACATGGCGTCCACGCAGATAACCATGGTAACACATGGGTAATTAGTATAGGCAGCGCACGGTGTTAATACAGAGCCGGGGCCAGCTCCCAATCAGTGGGGGTTATAGCACGTCATTACTGGGGTGATTACCTGCAGTAACACACAAATTGAACTAAACGGTCAATTGAAGTAAAGTGAATGGCTTTTTATTCTAGTCCCTAAATAATGTGTCTGCTTGCCTGAGTAGTTCAAGGTAAATAAAACTCTCAAACTGATGGCCTCTCCCCCACCTCGCCCTGGCAGAGAACTGGGCTTCCTTCCAGACAGGTATTCCTGGGCGCCCCCTGCCGATCCACCAGCTTCCCCATCTCCTAATGGGCACCCCTGAGAGAGGGGGACCCCCGGCCCCCTGTCTCTGCAGTGCTCCGGCCCTTATTTTAAAAATCCTGAGGCCTCACACAGCTGTCTTACTCATCCCCCGAGGGAAGAGGGCACAGAACTTTCCAGATAGAGGATGGGGTGAAAAGGCAACGGCCTTCCTCCCAGGGATGTTTTCTTGCCCCTCTGGTAGGTGGGGCAGAATCGCTGGCTTCCTGTTACAGGATGTAAGGGGGGAGGGTGGGTCAAAGGTTACTTCTGCCTTTATTAACAGAGCGTTTCTCAAATTCCATAAACTTAGCAAATCTTCAAACAGGAAGTCACCCTGGACCCCTGAAAGGGACCTCCGGGGCACGCACACTCCGAGTTGGAGATGCCTCGCCTTCCTTTTGGAGAAGCAGGGAGCGCCCGCAAGTGGTCCTCAGAGAATGAGACTTGTGCAGCCAGATGCCCAGCGGTGGATAAAAGGGAACCAACTCAGTCTTATTCCAGGCATTACCCACCGAGAGAGGCAGAACCAGACAATGGTGAGCAGGCCGGGGGAGTCTGGGCTCAAAACACCCAGAACCCCATTTGATGGAGGTGGATTGGTCTCTCCAGCAGTTCTGGCACCAAGGGCCAGCCTTCTGGACGATGGCCATTGCCCTGCAAGGCCATCAAATGCCACTGCCCTGCAAGGCCATCAAATGCCACAAAGGCAAAGATGGGGTGCAGGGGGGAGCTTGAAGGGGGAAACCTGGCTGGGGGGTCTTCTCTCAGGAGTGATATTTAAGCTGCGGTCAGGGAGACTGACCAGGAGGCCCTCAGTCTGAGGGCAACTGAAAGAAGGCCACTGATCTTATCACTGTCTTGACATGCCACCCATGCCAAAATTTGTAAAGGTAGAGACACATGTAGAGGGAAGAAAGACGTGACTTCAAAACCCATGGTCATGTCTGCCTCTCGGGGTCAGGGGGGGCAGATTCACCACAGGGGAAAGTGGCTGTGTTTCTCACGAAACATTCTAAAAGGCTTTGGTTTCCAGGGCCAGACCACCCTATCTACTCTGGTTTGGAGAAGCCAAGACAGACAAAGGGAGCAAATCGTACTCCAAAGCAAAGGGTGCACCAAAATAGCTCATGGGTGCACCCTTCTCCCATCCTACTGCTCCAGTGATAAAAGCCACGCAAAGGAGGTGACCCAACACACATGGTGGGCTAAGACCGCGGTAACCTCTCCAGAAATGAGGGACACAAAGTCAGGGTGGGGCGTCCAGACTCTTGGCAGTCCCTGCAGGGAGCAGGTACCTCGGTCCAGGTGGGGGCCGACACAGGTCTGTAGAAGGGGACAAGAACAGAGCAGGGCAGCTCCCACACCAGGTGGTCCTGTAGAGGGGCTGCATGCCGTGGAGATGGGAGTGAGGAAGGCTGATGCCAGAGCTCAAGGGGATAAGCCCAGCCAAGCTGCCTTCTGCCTCCAGGACTGGATCCGCTTGACCCCTGTGTCACAACCCTCCATAAACACCACCTCAAGACCTGGTTCTGGACTAGGGGCGAGGGGCTGGTAGACAAACACAAAGCTGGTCAGGGCTGGTCAGGGAGGAAGAGAGTGTGAAAGCAAAACCCCAAGTCCTCCAACTCAAAATGAGCCTCCAAACTAATGTTTGAAAAACACAGGAAGAAATGGGAGAAAGAAGAAATCAAGTTTGTATAGCAGTCTGACAAAGACTCTAAGATAAAGACACAAACAGATGCCTAACATCTATTTAGAATGAACAAGATACCTATACATTTGAAAAATACATGAAGTTAGATGAAATGGGCAAATTTCTTAAAATTAATTAATAAAATAATTCATCAAAACAAAAAAACTCAAGAAGAAATAGAAAATAATAGAAATAGAAAAACTGAGTGGTCCTATGACTATTACATGAATTTAGTCAGCTAAAAAAAAAAAACAGGGCTTCCCTGGTGGCTCAGTGGTTAAGAATCCGCCTGCCAATGCAGGGGACACGGGTTTAAGCCCTGGTCCAGGAAGATCCCACACGCCGTGGAGCAACTAAGCCCGTGTGCCACAACTACGGAAACTGTGCTCTAGAGCCCACGAGCCACAACTGCTGAGCCCCTGAGCCACAACTACTGAAGCCCACGCACCTAGAGCCCTTGCTCTGCAATAAGAGAAACCACCACAATGAGAAGCCCACACACCGCTACAAAGAGTAGCCGCCCCCTCGCCACAACTAGAGAAAGCCTGCACACAGCAGCAAAGACCCAACATAGCCCAAAATAAATAAATAAATAAAATAAAATTTAAAAATATATATTAAAAAAAAATTTTTTTTTAAACAAAAAACCCCACCTTCCTAAATAGGGAGCCTCCAGTCATGTTGAATGCAAACAGAAGAAGTTTTATATCTTCCTTTCCAATCTGTGTATATATTTTTTCCTTGCCTTATTCTACTGGCAATACTTATTCCAGTACAGTATTGAATAGGAGTAATGACACTGCATACCCTCGCTTTGGTCCTGATCTTAGAGGAAAACCATTCAGTATTTCACCATTAATTATGATGTTAGGTATAGGGTTTTTGTAGACACCTTTTGTGAGATTGAAGAAATTCCCTTCTCTTTCTGATTTGCTAAAAGTTTTTTTTCATGAGTAGAGGTTGAGCTTATCAATGTTTCTTTTTACGTCTGTTGAAATATGGTTTTTCTTCTTTAATCTGTTGATATGGTGAATAATATTGATTAATTATTGAATGTTGAACCAGACTTGCATTCCTAGGATAAATCCCATTGGTCATGATGGATTATCCTTTTGGGATATTGCTGGATTTGATTTGATAATATTTTATTAAGAATTTTTATGTCCAATTTCATGAAGGATATTAGTCTATAGTTTTCTTTTCTTGTAATGTCTTTGTCAGGTTTTGGTATCAGGGTAATGCTGACTTTATAAAAAGAGTTGATAGTTGTTCCCTCCTCTTCTATTTTCTGGAAGAGATTGTGTATGATTGGTATTATTTCTTTTTTAAGTGTTTGGTAGAATTTGCCAGAAAACTCCTCTAGGTCTGGAGTTTGTCGTCGTTGTTGGAAGGTTTGTTTTGTTTTTAATATTTATTTATTTATTTATTTTGGCTGTGCCGGGTCTTAGTTGAGGCATGCGGGATCTTCAGCATGCAGGTTATTCGTTGTGGCATGCAGGCTTCTTAGTTGCAGCATGTGGACTCTTAGTTGCAGCATGCAGGCGGGATCTAGTTCCCCAACCAGGGATCAAACCCAGGCCCCCTGCACTGGGAACATGGAGTCTTACCTTCTGGACCACCAGGGAAGTCCCTGTTGGAAGGTTTTTAACATCAAACTCTTTAGTATTAATGGGACTTTAGCACATATGTGAGCCTGTTTTTTCTGGTGTGAGCTTTGACAGCTTACGTCTTTCAAGGAATTTGTCTACTTCATCCAAGTTGTAGACTCTGTGGGCATAAAATTGCTTGTAATATTCTTCATTATCCTCTTTAATATCTATAGCATCTGTAGTGATGTCCCCTTTTCCATTCTTGGTATTGGTAATTTGTGCCTTCTGTCTTTTTTCTTGGTCCGTCTAACTAGAGATTTGTCAATTATGTATAATCTTTTTGTAGAGGCAACTTTGGTTTCATTCAATATTTTTTCCTGTTGCCTTTCCGTTTTCTGTCTCATTGATTACTGTTTCCTTCTTTCTGTTTGCTTTGAATTTGCTTCTTTTTCTAGTTTCTTACGGTGGAAGCTTAGATCACTGGTTTTCTTTTTTAATATAAGCATTTAACTCTAAGTGTTCCTTTAAGAAAATTTTCTAAATAAATATTTAAATTTTCCTTAAATAAATGTAAGCTATAAATTTTCCTGTAAACATTGTTTTAGCTGCATCGCACAAAGTTGATCTGTGGTGTTTTAATTTTCATTCAATCCAAAATATGTGGTCATTTCCCTTGCCCGTAACCACTCCCCTAGACTAGCTGTGTGTCCCTGGGTGAATGGGGTCATCAGGAGTTGGGTAACACCTAAGCAGAGGATTACCGTCTGGGACTCTGGAACTCCACATCCAGTATCCTGGCTAAGACTCCACATTGCCCTGGGCCAATCCCAAAAGTGCTGTTCAAAGGAGAGAAAATGAGTGAGGATTCATCAGGCCTTCTTGGATACCCTGTTCCAGCTCAGCCCTTCTCTGGCATCACACCTGGTGCAGCATCTGGGCCTCAGCCTTTCTGATGCTCTGGCAGCAGTTGGCACCCAAGGGCCACTAACTCATGCTCTAGGATGAGGGACTTCTCACCTCTGTGGCTTCTTATCCACAAGCCCAAACAAATACGATGCTAGCAGTCAAGAAGCCCTCACTATACACCAGGGACGGTAGGCTAGCAGTCCCTAAACATTATCTCTCGAGTTTGCAATATTCCTCTCAAAGTAGGGAGAATTATTATTCTTTTTGCATATTCTTTATGGTCACCTGGCCAGCAGGGGCCTGTGTCAGAGCAGAAGCTGCAGGTCTTGACTGTTTGATTCGTGGAGATCTCCTGAGACCATGTAGTTCCCCAGGATAGCTCAGGCGTAGCCTGCCCACTGGCTCCGTATTTCTTTCCTTCCCATCTAGAACCTAGGTGGGTGTTTGTATTTTGGAATCGAGGGCATGGATGTTTTTAAGGAGAACTGCCAAGTCTTGAACTGACAGCTTCACCCTGCAGCCAGCTGGGACGCAGGCATAGGCACGGACACAGACACCCAACTTGGGGGCCGGCTCTGTCCCTCCAGCCGAGCCCCTCCCAGGCCAGGATGTTCCGTGGTGTCCCTGCCGAGTGTCTCACACCATACCATGCTCACCTCCAGGACCCTCCTCTTTCTCCCCATGCAAGGCAGGTGTTACCGACCAGGGTTCTTGGCCTCCTTAATCAATAGAAACTGATCAGAGGCCAGACAAGAAATTCAGGCAAGACTTTACTGGGGCCCCTGCTGCAGCAGCGGGGAGCGTGAACAAGTAACAGGTTCCCTTACTCGCTGAGCTGGCGGTGGGGGGGGGGGTAGTCTGGCTTCTTATATGGGGTGAGGGTAGGGGCGTATCCAGGGGTTGGGCCGGAGAGGTGGCTTAGGGGGTCTGCCCACCCCCTTGGTGGTGGTGTGTGCAGGGGGCATGCTCAGTGCCCTGCTTTTGCTCCCAACCCCCTGCTTTTGCTCCCGGCTCTTCAGAAGTGGCAGTTGGGCTTTTTGGTCTCTTTGTATCTTTTGTCCAGAATTTGCCCCAACTGTGCACGCACGCAGTTATTTTTAAGTCCCTTATAGTTTCTTTGTATTTTGAGGCTCGAGGACAGGTGTGTCCAGGTGCAAGCACTGCAGCAAAGGGTCCCAGGTCCCAGCCTGTCTCAAAGGGAAGAGAGGGAAACTCAGAGACACAGAGAGAGCAAGCACATGGGGACCTGCCTTAGGGTGCAAAGTGAGCCCAGCGTGGCCACAGGCGGACAGAGTCCTCGGCCTCTGCCTTCACCCCGACCTGTCAGCACGCTGGAGCCAAGTTTGCCTTTCCAACAGGCTGCAGGTGCGCACCCCAGCGCCCTGGCAGGGGAAGTGGCTGCAGGGGCCTGGGTGCCTTTGCCCACCCCGCACACTCTGTAGACCTCATGCACAGCAGCCCCTTTGGGCCCCCCTTCTTGCTGTGCCTGGAACAGTCCTCATAATGTTCCCTGTTCCTCCAAGATGCAGCAATTGCAAGTGGCATCCGTGTTCTTGTACCAAATTAGCCACACTTAACTCAAGTGCCCGCTGCCCGCCCACTTGCTGCCCGTCTGCCGCTCGCCTGCCTGCCCACCCACGCGCCAAGCCCGCGGCGGGCCTGACTCACTCGCCTGGTGCCACTCGAAGTTCACGAGCAGTGGGTGGCACTCACCCCCCCACACACACCCTTGTGATTACCAGCCCATGATTACTGGGCGCCAGACCAGGCTCAGCTTAGCTGCTGTGTGACTTGGGGCAGTGTGCGCCCCCTCTCTGGGCCTGCTTCCCCTCCATGGAGCAGAGGTTTGGGATAAGCCAGACCTCTGAGCACAGACGTGACCCAACAGCAGAGACGCAGCAGCCCGGAGCCCCTCTGCCTGTCCTCCCCACAGCCCACCTCACAGCGAGACCCTGCCAGCAGCTCCTTCTCCTACAGAGGGACTGTCCCCACCCCGGAGATCCCCCGATGGCACTGAGGGAGTGGCAGAAGTCTTGCTGGTTGGGGCCAAGCCATGGAGAGGGTGGCAGATGAAGGCAATGGATTTGGGGCTTTGGGGAGGAGACCTGCCCAAGCTCAGTTCCCTCCCCATCACTCTCTGGCTGTGTGACCTTGAGCAAGTCTCTTACCCTCTCTGAGTTTTGGTTTCCTCTTCTTACAACATGGGGACAATAATCCCCACATCGCTGGGTATTAAAGAGCCACGGCGTCTAAAGGAGGTGGCACAGTGCCTGGCACCATCGCAGGTTCCGGGTGTTTGTTCAATGAAAGAATGAATGTGTGCGTGCCTGTGTGCTGGCTGACCGTGCTCCGCACACTCTGTGCAACGGGGCTGATGGCCTCGGTCCCTGGGGCACCTCCTGGGGAAGGGACCCGAGACCCAGGGTGTGGCTGCACGGAGAGCACTGGATTGAGAGTCCAGAGCCTGAGTCTGGTCTCCTCCCACCCATGACTCCCGCCTTCTCTGAGCCTGTTTCTGCACCTGTTTACCCCAGACACTCACTCCTGGTGAGGACAGCTTGGAGGGGTGGGGGAGTCAAGTTCTCAGCAAAGGGAGGCTAGTCGGGGATGTTATCTCCTTCCTACCCGGCACAGCAGAGATGATTCAGAGAGGCTCTTCTAAAATCTACGTTTCAGACCTCCCTGGTGGCACGGTGGTTAAGAATCCGCCTGCCGGGGCTTCCCTGGTCGTGCAGTGGTTGAGAGTCCGCCTGCCAATGCAGGGGACACGGGTTCGTGCCCCGGTCCAGGAAGATCCCACATGCCGCGGAGCGGCTGGGCCCGTGAGCCATGGCTGCTGAGCCTGCGCGTCCGGAGCCTGTGCTCCGCAACGGGAGAGGCCACAACAATGAGAGGCCCGAGTACCGCAAAAAAAAAAAAAAGAAAGAATCCGCCTGCCAATGCAGAGGATGCGGGTTCAAGCCCTGGTCCAGGAAGATCCCACAATTCACAGAGCAACTAAGCCCACGCGCTACAACTACTGAGCCTGTGCTCTAGAGCCCGGGAGCCACAACTACGGAAGCCCTCGAGCCACAAATATGGAAGCCCTTGAGCCACAACTATGGAAGCCCATGCGCCTAGAGCCCGTGCTCTGCAACAAGAGAAGCCACCGCAATGAGAAGCAGGCGCACCACAACCAAGAGTAGCCCCTGCTCGCCGCAACTAGAGAAAGCCCACGCGCAGCAACAAAGACCCAACGCAGCCAAAAATTAATAAATAAATAAAATCTATGTTTTGTTACCTTTCAAAAATTGAACAGGAAAAGTATGTAAAATCTCAGAGAGCTGGAGACTTACCAGTTGTGCCCTTGACTGTATACGAGCTAAACCTCAATGTTTTCAATAGTTTTTAAATAAAAACAGTAATACAGCTCACTGGAAAAAAATCCATCAGTACAGTAATAAATAAACATTGCACCCCATCCAATTTCCATTCCCCAGGGGTAACCAGTGTCAGAGGACATCAGGGAGGCAGGCTTAGAACTGGGGGCTCTTGTGGGGCTGGGGGCAGGTACACACGGGGTCACCTTGCATTGTTCTCACTGTGGGACGTTAGGGACCTGCAGGCGCTGCTCAGGCCTCCAGGACCCAGAAAATCCCGAAAATGAGTGCAGGCAGGTGGAGGAGGCGGAGGCCCGCTGAGCTCGGAAAGGAGAGGCCGGAGTGTCTGAGCCTGACAGCGGTCCTGGGAGCCTTCCTTCCCCGTGCAGGCAGCCTCTACCGCTGTGTGTGCGTTCCTTGTACGTTAAGTTCAAGTCGAGAGGAAGACTTCTGCCAGGCAGCTCCTCGGGGCCGAGGGGTGGGGGTGGTAATGGGAACCCTCAGGTTCTTGGGCCACGGCCCCCGATTCCAGGAAGGCCCCAGAAGCCCCCCTGCAGAGAGAAAAGGTGCATTACCCCTGGTTCTGGGCTCTCCACCCACCGGGGACCCTCAAGAACCCGTGGACTTCAGACTGTAATGGAAAACAGGACAGCAGAAGCCGCCTTGGGCCCTCAGCTGTGATAGCCAAGGGCTCGAATCCTCTTGGTCCCTGGCCCTTCTCTTCAATGAAGAGCGGAGTGGGGAGAAGGGGGGCTTCAAGGTGACACAGGAGGAGGGAACACAGCCACGGGGGAGATGGCTGGGGTGCACTGGCGCCGCTGGCATGCTTCCGCGGAAGCTTCTGGGGCAATGCCACACACACCAAATGACGAAGGGCACTGCAGGGGGTAGAAGAAGCACTAGCCTCAGTCGACCTTGCCCATCACGGGCCATCCATCTGACTCTGAGCCTCCCTCCAACGCCCCCTCCTCCTGCTTCCCTGGCCCACCTGGGCCAGGCCAGGCCACGCCACCCTCGGTACCCGGCCCCACAGCCTCAAGCCCCCGCCTGCAGCCTCAGGCCCCTTGCCCCTCACCCTGGCCCGGTTCCTTCCCCCACGTAACTCACACTCAAGCTTCAGGAGCCGCCTCCTCCTGGAAGCCTGCGAGGCTGCTCCACAGACCCGGAACTTGTGCGACCTCAGCCCTCCCTCAGCCCGGTCACCACGTGCTCTCTCGTCTGTCCCGACAGCCACCTCGGGCACGGCCGACACGTGTGTCCCCTGGACACAGGTCGGTGCTCAGGAAACATCTGGTGAGTGAGAGGCTGAGGGCGGGGAGGGCGGGGAGCCCCCAGTGGCAAGCGCCCCCCCCCAACCTCCACACTGCCTCTCACACTTTTTGACTCGAGTTGAGATTTCCAGCTTCGTGGATTCCTGCTGGGCCCAGGGCCCTGCAGCTCCCAACACGCGGGGGCCAAGGGGGCAGGGCCTGGGGGAAGCCGGGGGGCAGGGGCCCCTCTCTGTCAGCAGAAAAGGGCCTCCAGGAGCAAGGCAGGACCCCAGATCTCAAGCTGCCGGGGCTCCTCCAGCGCCCAGCGCCTGGCAAGCACTCAGAGACGTCACCAGATTGTTAAGAAGCCAGGTCCTCAGGGCAAAGCTGCAGTCGGCCTTGTGAAGGGGGAAGGAACAGGAGAGAGACGGAGGGCGGGCCGGCTTTGGGGGTCTGGAGGGCGAAGGGGAGGGGCTTGAGCTCTACTTGAGGGCACTGGTAGGGGATGCATGTCAGGGATTCCAGCTGGATTCCAATGGGAATAATAATAACAATAACAACGAAGATAATAGTAATCCCCAACACCCGGCCGCTGGCCCTGCTCTCGGTCCCTCAAAGGCCCCAGAGCCCCCACGGTCAGGGTGCAGGAGGCCTGCCTGGAGCTGACCGAAGCTGCAATCTGGCCTGGAACTTGGGTTCTCCTTCCTGCCCTCAACAACGGAGTCGCCACCCCCCCAACCCCCCCAACCCCGTGCTGGGCACTGGGCCGGCCCCTCATCTGTGGAGGGAGGACCCACTAGCTCCCTGACTTGTCGCCAGGACTAAACGGGGCACCCACACTTGGCAGGCCAAGGCCACTGCGGTCCAGAGCTGCACCGTCCACCACGGCCCACTGGCCACGCCGGCCACTGAGCACCTGCAACAGGCCGGCCCGAAGAAAGATGCTGCGATGTGAAGCGCGGCCCTGCCTGCAGAGACTCAGCCCGAACAGCAGATGCACCGATCGCTATTTCCTAGTCATTACGTGTTGACATGACCGTCTGTGGGGTACGTTATGTTACACAAAACATTACTGAAGCTAATTTCACCAGTTTACTTTTTTTCTTGCAGCTGCTGGAAATTTAAAATTTAAAATCACGCTACCACGTTTGCAACTTGCATTCTGGGTCCCGTGGTGCCTCCGCTGAAGAGACAAGGAGCGCAGAGGTTGGAGGCACCCTGGGAGCTGAGTGGGTGCCGGCTGAGGACCAGGCCGAGGGAGAGGACCGGCGCTAGGGAGACGGCTGGGAGGGCACCAAACAGGTCCTGGTCACAGCAAAGGGGTGACTGCGTGAAGCAGCTTCCTGGCCTCTGGGCCTTCAACCCCACTGTCCGCAGGACCAGTGTCCCTGTGCCTGGTCCCTGGTTTCCAGTCTCCTTGCTTCGGGCTCTCACCCTGCTGGCCTCCGATGGTCAGGCCGAGCCTGGCAAGGCCTTTGGGTCCTGCACCCCCTGGGGCCCAGCCTGAGCCTGCTGAGCCTGTTCAGAAGGCCTGCTCTGCAGGGATGCAGGAAAGAAGGAGGGAGCGAGGACCCAAGTGCCAGGGTCCAGGCCACCCCACCGGCTGCCGCTGCAAGGCCAGCAGTGCCCCCCTCCGCTTCCACCCCTCCACAGACCACCAGAAACCAACCAAGGACACTTGCCTCCCCGATCCCTCGACCCCATCGCACCTCCTGGGTTTTCCCCTCCCCTGAGCTCCTCTCTCCCTCTCCCTCTCCCTCTCTCTCTCTCTCTCTCTCTCTCCTTCTCCCTGCCAACCCCCTCCCGCCAATAGCGCTGGTGGAGAGGGAACAGCAGCCCGTGCACAGTAACAAATCGTCTGCGTTACCCCCTCTCCTTTATTGACACCGGGCGCACAGTAGCAATTCAGTATGTTTTCGGAGGCGTGCAGCCTGAGAAATTGATGTTTGTGTTAATCAATCTTGTAGCAGCCTGTGGGGCTTGGAGAAGTACGGCACCAGAGAATTCTTCTATTGATTAATTGGACTCCGAGGGGGGAGGAATGGGGAGAAAATCAAACACTCTGAGCGCCTTAAAGCTTTGGAGACTGGTGGGGCTCTGTCTGCCCGCCCCTGCCCATCCTGAGGTGTGTCTGGGGGGCCCTGGGCTCTGGGACCTTCTAACTTCCTCCTGGCTCGGCATCCAGCACCAGCTGGGGGCCAGGACTCCTGGCTCCAGGGCCAGCTCTGCCCGACCCCCTGTAGGTCTTTGGGGTGACCTCTTTCCTGTCTGAGAATGCTGGGCCAGGGGACATCACTGCCTCACATGCCACCCTCTCACTCCCCACCTGGCTGGCTCTAACCCCTCCAGAGGCTCCAGGGCCTCCATGCTGAGTGGTCCCCATGTGGCCCCTTGGCCGGTGCAGACAGGGCCTGGGCTCTGGACAAGTGTGGCTTTGTGTGGCAGTGAGGGGGACCTGAGCCCCCACACTGGGCTTTCTGTGGCCTCCGCCCAGCACCTCCTGATGGAAAGCCTCTGGGCTGGCCCGGAGCTGCCCGTCTGCTGTCTGGGCTGGTGGAAATGAGGCAGACGCTCAGGTATTAGAACCAGCCCACACCCGTCCGAGACAGGCCGGCCGTCAATCCAGAGGGCACTCCTCCTGGGTTCAGTGATCCAAAGCCCAGACACTCTGCGACGGTTCCAGGAGCATCAGTTGGCCTCTTTCCCAGGGCCTGAGAGAACCAGGAAGTGGCAGGTGAGACGTGCAGGGAAGTGTCGAGGTGCTCTGTGTTGGTAGGATGCCCGTAGGGCTGACACAGAAACCGAGTCTGCCTGCTTCTCACTGATGGCGAGGGACGTAGACCCATCTTACAGAGGAGAACACCGAGGCTGAGCTGGAGAAGGACAGCCAGGGCTGGAAAACTGGCCTCAGGACCCCAGGGCCAGTGCTCTATTCTGAGGTCCCTCGCCCCAGGAGTCCAGGGACCTGGTGCCAGGACCCCAATCTCATCACCCAGGGAGGTCACAGGGACGTGTGAGGTGGGCCCACTCTAGGGCATCCTTGGGAGGTTGGCCATCTGACCACTTCTCGATTGGCTGAAGGTTTATTTGGGAGGCAGGGTACTTGCCCCAACAGGCGCATCATGAGAGCGTGAAATCATCCCTTCCTCCCCAGGCTGGGAGCCTCATGGGAATCATTAATGTAAAAACAATCACAACGTGAAACCAATTCTACACTGTTCTCTTCTGTCATCACCAGCATTGACTGGGCACCAACTGTCTGCCAGTGACTGTATTCTCACCATCGGATGGGACCCTTGCCATCACGACCCTAGGCTGGAGGTGTCTTCCCCATCTCACGGGGGCAAAACCTGGAGCTGTGAGCCTGACCACACCTGAGTGGCAAGACAGTGTCTGTTTCCAACACAGTCAAGTGATGAGGCAGAGACAGCCCTGGCGGAGTGTGGGGCCGGGCGACAGGGATCCAGGCTTATCAAGGCTCCCACTGGCTCTGTGACTTTGGGCATCTTGACCCCATCGCCAGGCCTCAGCTTCTCCATCTCTAAAGTGGGTCTGAAGAGAGACACAGGCAGTGGCCCCCATCCAGGGCATGGTGCTGGGAAGCCTGTTGGCCAAACAGCCTTTGTCCGGAGCAAACGTGACCTCTACCTGACACGACAGAATGTGCTGGACACGGCTCAAGGACTCCTGTCTTCGCCCACATTGGGGGAGCCGCCGGATGCTGAGGGGAAGCCTGGGTGCCTTGGACACCCATGTGCTGCCCTCGGCCAACCCTCCCTTTGCTTGCTGCCTCCCACCCTCCCCCCGCCCCCCCTGGCAGGGCTCTCCCATGCTGGGAGGGCTGAGGGCTCAGGGAGGGGCCCGGCCCATCGTCGGCGGTCTGCACTGAAAAGGAAGTGGCTTTTTAAGGATGGTCAAAAGGCGTTTTTTTAACTGCTAATTGGGTGAGTCTTGCTACGCTTCCCTACACACGCTTGCACACACATCCACACCCGTTCACATATCTTTGATTTTCCAACAAACAAACAAAGCATAATCTCTGTTACTGCACAGAATGTCCTGTTTAGGTTGACAGGAGCCAAAAGGGATGACCCCAAACTGTCCCACCACGAAATGCATTTCCAGGAACAGTTCGATGGCACGGGCACGTCCTCACCCCGCCCCGGCAGAAAGCCCCCAGTAGCGCGGGCTCCAGGCTCAGAGAACAGTCCTCTCCTCCAGCCATAGCTTCACAGTGACGGCGCCCGGCCAGGGGCTGCCCCCTCCCCAAGGCCCCCCCACCCACGCACGCCAGCGTGACCACCATCAAGGAAAGAGCAACTTGAACGGATCCAGAAAAGCGTCAATGTTCAAACTCCAAGGACAAATCGCAGACAGAGCCAAAGGACAAAAAGGACAAACTTGGAGAAGTACTTGCTGCATATACGGCTGGAAAAGATTTTCTATTATTAGTATAGAAAAGAGTCCTACAAGCACGTAACGAAGATGGTTATCCCATCAGGTGAAAAACAGACAAAGGACAGGAACACCAATTCACTTACAGTCAACAAGCACTTCAAAGTGTTTCACTCCACAAAATTCAAAAGTTAAAAGAAAGAAGACATCTCTTTACCCCTCATGAATTGGCAGTGATTGTTCTGTTAATACCTAAAATTAATGAGATGGAGGGAAAAGGTACTCAGTTTCCCCATTTATTGTCCTGGAAGGAAACAGGGCAATTGTCACACGCACACACACAGACACACAGACACACACACACACAAAAGGCACAAAGACCTACACCAAAATGCTGTGGTCTCTGGGTGGTAGAACTGATTCTCTCTTTTTCACTTTTCTATTCTTTCTGTTTCATTTTTTGTATACTGAATATCTGAGGGGTTTTTTCCACAGCTAAATGCTAAAACATCCCTCTTTTCCAAAGCTCTCCTCAGAGCCTAGAAACAGGCCACAGAAAGGCCCCTGGCCTGGAACCGACCACGTGATCTTCAGCAGGTCACAGGGCCTCGGAGCTCACCTGGGAAGGGGGTGACACCTGACTCCCCCCACCCCAGGGTCTCTGAGGGTGTAACTGGAGGGAGCTGTGGCCACGTCAGCAGCAGTGGCCTTTGAAACCGCCAGGTGACCGGTCGCCTTCTCAGCGCGGGAACTGATGGCCCGCCTTCAGGACCTGGCACTGGAATCTAGCACATCACCCCTGGCACGTGAGCCGGACCTGGTGGGCAGGCGGCCGATCTGTCCGCTGCTCCCACGTCGCAGCTGGAAAGGCAGGGGGGGACCCTGCTGGAGCCCCACCCCTCCAGCAGCATCCCCACCAGCCCCCCACGCCGCCCGGGCTGCTCGTGAGACTCCTGTGACCCCTGGGCAGCATGCGTCCAGGAGAGACACCTTGGCGGACAGGTGCTTCTGAGGTCAAAGCCAAGTCCCCCCACCTGCCGGGAGCCCACCCCTCGCTCGCTCAGTCCAGAGCCAGCGTGGAGACCAGCTTTCTCCCTCCTCCGTTTTCTCCCGTCAGTGAACGAGGGGCCACTGTCCGAGACAGGACGGTGCGGGGAACTGGTCTGGGGGCGGCCGGCAACGGGGTGGCCAGGACTCCTGGTTGGACACCCCTGTGCAGGAGCTGAAGGGGGAGGGGTGTGGGGCCATCGGCCCATGGAAGGGACTAGAAGCCAAGGCCTGGACGACGCCTCTAAGGAGTGCAGACAGCCGAGGGGGGAGACTGGGACCCACCACACCTGAGGCCAAGCACACGGGCAGCCCGCAGGGGTCCCGGCAGGGAGGGCTCCGCAGCCACGTGGAAGAAGGAAGGGTAAAGACGGTCCAGTTAGAGAGGATGGGGCTCTGCACAGGTGACCCTTGGAGGAGGGGGAGCCACGCTGTGGGGGAGGGTTTCCTGGGCAAAAGGGGACGGGGCTGCAAGGGGAACACGCCTCTTAAGGGGTCTCTGGGTAAGGGGAGCGGAGGAATGGGGTGACAACAGGGGGGGTGGGGACGGGGTTCTGGGTGTGACGGCAGCCGCAGCAGCAGAAGGACAGCCTGGGAGGGAGGCGGCATGACGGGGGCGGCAATCAAAGAGGCGATGCCACAGGAGTGACCAGGGAGCCCAGGGGAGGGTGGCGGTGTGGCAGCAGGGAAGGCAGGCACGCGGGTGTGTCTAAGCTTCACCCTTAGACGCTGCAGCTGAGCCGGGGGACGTGAGGTGAGGTGTGAGGAATGATGAGCGCCCAGGGGTTGATGGATTCAGGGCCACACGGCAGACGTCAGGAGCCCAGTATGGGGGCCAGGACGTTCAGAGCTTGGGGTCGGGATCAGAGGGGGCTGAGCCCAAAGACGGCAGCAAAGGAGGCCCTGAGGCCCTCCTGAGCTCCACCCCTGCTCATCCCCCTCAGGGCCTTTGCATGTGCCAGCCCAGGATTCCCTTTCTCCAGATCACCGTGTGGCTGGCTCTGTCCTCGCCTTCCGATGGAAGCTGGATCGGGAGAAGCCTTCCCTGACCTCCCAGCCGAATTCAGCCCCGTCCACCTCCTGTCCTGTGTACCTTCCTCATTTTCCCTGTGTTTTGATCAGTCTCCTCCTTCTGGAAGGTGACGCCCACCAGAGCCAGACGTCCACTCACCTCTCCTTCTGTGAAACCTTCCCGAGAACCCCCAGCTGAGGGCTTGCTCACGTCCCCGAGCCCCGAGATGTGCCCTCGCTCCCACAGAAATGCCTGCCGCACTCAGGGTCACACCTACTGTGCACACTTCGGGGCCCCTGGCGGCAGGCGGGGTCACCCCCTTTTACAGAGGAGGCGACGCGGGGGAGGAGGCCCCAGCCACGCTCAGTCCACACTTTGCTGCCTGCTGTGGTCAGCACAGGGCCGCATGTTCCAGTCCCCCAGCCCCACCCTGGACACCAGCCCGGAAGGGAAGAGGAGCCCTGGGCCCAGAATCCCAAGGTCACGGGCCAAGTGTGGAGGATGCTGGCTCCCAGTTGAGCAGAGGCAACGCAGGGGTTACTCCAGGCTAAATAAACAAGGGAATTGGGCAGGGAGGGATGAGTGGACACGGCACGTCTGCTAGCCAGCCAGCCGGTCCGTGAGCCAGGGCTGTGGGGAGCCTGGGGCAGTACCGTGGGGCTCACTGCTGGCTAAGGGGGCTGCGGGCTGGGGGAGCGGCCAGCCTGTTTGGTGAGGAAAAGGCCCACGGCCACACCTTCAGGGCCAAGGGGCCCTGGGCAGAGCTGCAACCTGGCCCCAGCCCTCCTTTCCTGCCCTCAGGCCGGGGCCAGTGCACCGGTCTGCCTCCCAGCTGCCTACGCAGCTTCGCCAGCCTCCATGTTTCATTCTGGGCTGAATGGATAGCCCGAAATGAACCCAGGTTCTGGAAGGCTTTGAGCCCCTGGAATCATGAACATAGTAGCATTTTTATGGAGCGGGAACAGGCTTCTCTCAGAGTCTAAAAGGCCTATGACTCCATCCCCCTACCCCCAGCAGGAATCTTCCCATTTCAAAGATGCAGGAGCAACTTCCCCAAGGTCTCTAAGGGACTGGTGACAAAGCAGGGCCAAAACCCAGGTCCTGATCCCCGAGGAGGGGCTGCTTCACTGGAGGGGACTGAGCCCTCTGTGGGTGAAGGAGGAGGTCCAGGCTGGGCACAGAAACAGCAGCAGCTCGCTCTGCTCAGCCCATCTGGTCTTCACGAGGGGCCCATTTCCAGATGTGGAGACTGAGGCTTGGAGAGTATACTGGGGTGAATGCTGGCCCCACAGAGATATGTCCCCTGGAACCTGTGAATGCGAGCCAAGGACGCCTGGGCCCCCAGCAGCTGGAAGAGGCGGGAAGGACCCTCCCCTGGAGCCTCTGGAGGGAGTGCGGCCCTGCCACACCTGGATTTCAGACTTCAGGCCTCCAGCACTGGGAGAGCATGTGTTTCTGTGGTTTTCATCCCCCCAGTCTGTGGTGCTTTGTTACAGCAGCTGCAGGAGCCTCAGGCAGACAGCTTCATTTGCCCCTCTCCACCCTACCGAGGACACAGCAGGGATGCAGCCCGGTGGGTGGGACCCCAGAATCCAAGCCGAAGACGACCAGACCACCCTGCTCCATCCTCGCAGAGAGCCCCAGAGAGCAGAACCGGGCCTTCCCGCCTTTCCTTTAGGCTCTGGCCACACCCCGACATCTGGCCTGGTGAGTGGGAGGTACACAATAACCACCTCCCTGTCTTTGCAGCGAGCTCAGGGGTCCAACGCGGCTCTTGTCCCCTCTGTGGGCAGCGGGCCGAGTGTGGAGCCTGCAGGGAGCTGGGGACGTGATCGGGCCAAGGCTCAGAGGGGCCAGAAATAGCAGAGGCTGCCGGGGCAACAGCAGGGTCATCACGTCAGGGCAGGATGCTTCAATGAGCTGGGCTGGGCCAGCAGTGTCCAGGCCTCCCCCCGACCTCTACCCCTCCGGCCCCGCCCTCTGTGGGAGCTTCTCAGTCACGCCTGCCTCTGGGGCTGAGCCCTCGCTGCCCATAGAAAGTCCAGGTTAGGGCACGTGACCCAAAAGATGACACCCACCCCACTCTGCCGTGATCCCATCCTGTGCTTGCTTCCTTCATCCGTAAATGGGAGACCACCGCCTACCTCGTGGTCCTGGGGAGGCCCGAGCTGGCACGGAGCCGGGCCCGGGAGTGGACACTGCTGTCCCCCCCACCATCGCGGTACAAGGAGACGCCGGAAGTAGGGCAGAGGCTGCAGCAGTGACTCCCCACCTCCCTCGTCACCCCCAGGGCACCCCCTCCAAGCCCGGCACAGTGATGGTCCAGGCCTGGGCCCCCGCCATCCAGAGTGCGTTCCCAGAACCGCATCCCCAAATTTCCGACATACACTTCTCAGCCCTCTCCAGAGTAGCATCTCCTGCATCTGGGGCCAGTGGGGTTGGCTGGGAGGGGCAGGCTGCTGGGAGAGGGCCCTGCGCTGACCATCTCCCCGAGGGGACACATGGGCAGAGCACGCGCAAGCCTCCCTAAGTGCAGCACCCTGGGGCCCTGGACAAGAGGGACGGGCAGGGCAGCGGCTGTCGGACGCTGGGAGGAGCACTGAGGCAGAGGCCACCGCTCCCAGGGCAGACCAGCCCCACGTCCCACCCGGACGACCGCAGTGACCCACTGGGCCACCTCCTCCATGCTGCCCGCCTTTGCCCTGGGGAATCCGATCCTGTTGCCTGGCCCCACCCCCTGCTGCCTCTGCAGCCTCCCAGACTCCTCCGCGGGTGTTCCTGTGCGTCTCTCCTTCCTCTCGGTCCTGGAGGGCGCTGCTCCTTCCTGCCCCAGGGCCTTTACACGGGCGGTGTCTTCACCCCAAAGCCCTCTCCTCCTTTCCTGGGTAAATCCTGACTCCGACTCCAGATCTCTTCCTTCCCTGCCCGCCCCCCAGACTCGTTCCCTCAGCCCCTGGAACCCTCACGAAACTAATCCAGGAGTCATTTGTTCACTGCCGGCTCCCTGCCAGGCCTGAAGCTCCAAGAAGGTAGGGTCGTGTGCCTTTGGGGGATGTCTTCTTGCCGGGGCTGATCTTCCACAAGCAATGGTCTCCTGAATGAAGAGCATCTACAACCACGGCTGGGCGAAGTCTTCCCCTGTGTCTCCCCTGAAAGGTGGGCACCGTTTCCATCTCCATTCACCATTGAGAAGAGGGGTGCAGAGAGGGGAAGGTCTCGCCCCAGGGCCCTGAGGCTCCTACAGAGAGGTGCCGGGCGTTCCAGGGGCAACCGGTTGGGTGGCCTCATCCTCACCGGCCTGCCCCCGCCCTGCCCGGGGAAGGACCATGCAGGCAGGAGAGACCGGTCCACCCCCACGCTTCCCGGAGCTCACAGCCTCCTCCTTCCCTGCAGGGCGGCACTCTTCCCAATGCACGTCTGTGGAGCCCTAGATCCACGACGGGGTGCCATTGGTGCCGCTCCCTGGGGACGGGGCTTTGGGAAGTGCTGGGCGGGCAACGGGGAGCAGCAGTCTTTCCCACAGGACTTCTTGGAGCCTTTAGGCGCTGTGCACACCGGCCCTGGGGGAGAACTCTAGCAGACATCCCACGGTATTTGGCCAGGGGGTGGGACCAGACCCCCGTGTGGGGCTGGGGGCTCGGCTCGTGGCAGAAGTCTCGGTCCCCTGGTAGACAGCAGGGGCTAGCCCGGGCTTTGCAGTTACCCGAAGCTGCCTTCAAATCCCTCTCTGTTCTCTTCTGGCTGGGGGTCCTCTCTGAGCCTCAGCTTTCTCCCCTGTCACCTGGAGAAAGCAATGCCCAGGTCCCAGGGGTGGAAATCCTCCGGGTAGCACCTGGTTGCAGCTTGCACTCAGAGGGTGGGGCGGCTTTGATCGGCCTGAGGGGGAGAGGGGAAGGCAGCCAGCGCCTGCCACTTCCTCCTGGGTCAGCCATGCTCTGTCTGGCAGCCTTTTTTAAGCTAAATTCGTTCCAGTCTCACTCTTAAGGGTGAGTTTTGGTGCCCCAAGCGAAGGGTGTGTAAATGTTTCATCATTTTGAGTCCTCCAGCACCCTTGCCAAACTTGACCCACCAGGGCCAAGAACTAAGAGGTCTGTGCTCCATCCCAGGCCTCCAGGGCTCCGTGACCCCAACACGCTGTCCAGGGAGCAGCACGGGGCCTGCTGGGGGGCAGGGTGATGAGAATCACTGGTGATTATCCACACCAGGCTATTTGGGTCCTTTTAACAGTCCTGGGGGCGCTTGCTTCTCCCTCCAGCAAGAGTTTTTCCAGTTTCCAACCGGAGGGAACAGAACCCAGGCCCCAGCGGCTACATCCCTGCAGCCTTTTGGGAAGAGCCCAGATGCCCAGCCAGGGGGCCATAGTGGGAAGGCTGCCAGCGCCACTCCTCCCGGCTGTGGGGCGCGGAGTGAGCATCTCACCCATGGGGCGGGGGCGGCAGAGCTGTGCAAGGACCAGTGAGGAAACCAAGACAGAGCCGCCGGAGTAGCTGGGCCCAGACGAGGTGCAGGACGTGTGCCCGCACAGTCTCTCGTCGGCCAGGTGGTTCCGGCAATGGCTCGTTTAAACATTTGTCTCTGCTTCCTGAAACCCGAGGGCCGGGGCGCAGGCCCAGGAGGAGGGCACACGGATGCAGGGGACACGAGACCCACCAACGCCATGTACTGCCGCATCACGTCTTCCCTGTCTCCCCAGCGAGGGGAAGGACTCCTGGCACGTGGACACCGTCCCCTCTTCTGTCCCACAAATGACCGAAGGAGAAGAGAAATAAACCAGGACCCTCTGCCAGGCTGCCTCTGGGGCCTGTAAGTGGAGCCGGGCAGTGGGGCAGCCTGAGAAAGTTCTGGAGCCGCTGTGAGCCAGCTCCTGGAGGGCGGGTGACCTGTGTCTGGGTCCTGCCTGGCCCCCCGGGCCTGAGGCTCCCTCCCTCGGGGCCTCAGGACGCTTGCAGGGAGCTGGTCCTGGGACATTTATATCCTGGAGGAAGGGCAGTCCCCGTGCTTGGTCCCCGAGGAGCTTCCTGTCCATCGGGGCCGTGGGGGCCAGGGCAGAGCCGGAGCGCCCGGGGGGCCGGCCGGTCACGCGAGAAAGGCCTCCGGCTGAACGCCAGCCTTGGGAACGCTCGGTCCTCTCCTCCTTCCACACATCCGGGGTCAGCGGTCACTTTATTAATAGCAGCCCCCGAGGAGAGGCCTCACCCCCTGGACCGTCATCACCCTCCCTGTGGGCTTGGCCGAGCGACCTGGGGGCATCCCTTGGAGAGACGGTTGGGGGACATCGCCACCCTGCCTGCCCGGAGGCTCCAGACACCGCAGAGGGAAAAAACAGGTTTCAAAGATCACGTTTTCTCCCTCCCGCCATCAACTGCAAGACACTGCATCCATTTCATAACAGCTCTTGTGGACAAAAAGAAATAGCACTGGGCCTCCCTGGTGGCGCAGTGGTTGAGAGTCCGCCTGCCGATGCAGGGGACACGGGTTCGTGCCCCGGTCCGGGAAGATCCCACGGGCCGCAGAGCCGCTGGGCCCGTGAGCCGTGGCCGCTGAGCCTGCGTGTCCGGAGCCTGTGCTCCGCAGCGAGAGAGGCCACAGCAGTGAGAGGCCCGCGTACCGCAAAAAAAAAAAAAAAAAAAAAGAAACAGCACTAACTATACACCTCATCCTCAGGAACACTAGGCCGAGAGGGGCGGAGTCTCAGCACTGCAAAGAATATCCTGCCTTAAGCCATCTGGGCCCATTAACACACAGAAAAATCTGGGAATTAGTCCCCTTACCCGGACCTTCCCTCCCTCCTCTGCACAGCAGACCTCTAGATGAGTCCTCTACCGCCAGGAAAAATTGTGAGGCTTTGAAATTGGAAAAATATATATATATATATATATATTACTGCTGGTCCTGCCTAGGGTACCCCTCAAGTCATTGCAAACCTATTTTAAAACACAGTAATTTATAGGAAACAGGAAACCAGTAAAAATGCAAAAAGTGTGCTGATCGAAATGGTTGGTTGGTAAGATGTAGGGTTATTTTGCTCCTGTGTGGTTTTAAATGCACGTGCAGTGAGTAGGTATACCATGTATAATGAGAAAAAAATGGACTTTTGAAAGAATTAACTCCAGGAAAAGTGTCCAGGCTACACGTGGATAGAGATTTTGTGTGTCGGGCGCATGTCAGGAACCGCACAAATCTGACGTCTCCCCGCACGGCCACCCGCCCGCAGCACCTCCCAGCACCTCCCAGCACCTCCCAGTACCTCCCAGCACCTCCCAGCACCTCCCAGTACCTCTGGGGGCCCAAGAGCCTGGGCTCCAGACCCCACTGCCTGCCGTACCTGGGGGTACCACCTTCAGGCATCCTGGAAATGCCCTGAGCCTCGGTTTCTCTACCTGGAAAATAGGACAGTAACAGCCACCCTCTCCCGAACCCTCCCGTGAGCCAGGCCCTGAGCTCCAGTCCCATAGGGGAGGAAACTGAGGCTCGGCCGTGAGGTGACCTGGCCTGGGCCACAGAGAGCCGGACTCTGAACAAGAAAGTAGGTTCTGCTCCAGGGGCTGAGCTGAGGTTTAGAGAAGGTGAGATGTAGGCCCTTCCCCCAGGGCCTGGTGCTCCAGCTCCATCACGGCGGCATAGACCCTGAGAGGTGCAACCCCGCCCCCTGGTGGAGGAGAAAGCCCGAGCTCCCCACCCACCCAGCGCTGCTCCCACGGGAGCGACCTCCTGGGGTGGATGCCCAGCCTTGGGGTGTCCCTTCCTACAGAGAGCAAAGAACAGGCAAGGGGCAGAAACCCACCACCCAGGGGGCAACCCACCAGCCACTCCAAGGCCAGCAAGACAGGAGCCAGTGGACAGGGGCACCCCCAGGCTGGGGCCTCCCTGATTCCAAAGGCCCCAAGTCTAGGTGGTGGCCGCTAGCAATGGCCTTGAAGCTGATGCTCTGAGCCCCAGCAGTCACTCTGAAAGGCTCGTGACGGCCCCAGAAGGTTCCTGGGTCACCAAGGTCTCCCGTTCCAAAAGGCGACACGTCCTCAGGGCCTGTCGCGGTTCCTGGGAATGTCACTGCTCTCCCCCGCCCAGCCGAGGACCTCCCAGGGAGCTGGAAAGGGCTTAGGGGCCGCCTGGTCAGCAGGCAGAGAGGTCTGTGAGCTGGAGGTGAGCGGGGCAGGGGCCAGGCTCCCCCATAGTCGCCCACCCTCACCCCACGCAGCCCACTGATGCTGACAGTAAGATGAGTCAAGACAAATCCTTGAATCAAGAGTTAGCTCTCATCCCACCAAATCCCTAGTTCCACAGGATGGTGCTGGGGGTGTGAAGAGCGTTTCCATCCATGGCTCTGCCCTTCCTTGCAGGTGCCACGAAGCCTGAGGTGTGAAAGCCGGCACAGCTGGGCCGTCCCACAGGTGGGTTTCTGGGAAAGGGAACTGGCCACATTTGGGGGCCCAAACTGGCTTCAGACTTCCTTCAGCTGCCTGACTCCTGACCCTGACATTTCTCCAGATCGGGTGCAGACTTCACTGGAGAGCTGGAAAACTCAAGCTCTCCAGAATCACCTGTACCTGGAAATAAGAGTATTATAATCAGAGCGGAAGCAGGATTATCTGGCTCCGAATAACCCGGATCACTGCCTGAAGTCGTCGACCCAGTGCCCACTGCGGAGTGCTTCCCCAGAGCTAGAAGTGGACTGAGGGACTGGAATGGGGCTGGCTCTGCAGAGCCAACCATCCAAGCTCTGTGCTGGCAAATC
Source organism: Mesoplodon mirus (assembly GCF_964341445.2). Lineage (NCBI taxonomy): Eukaryota > Metazoa > Chordata > Mammalia > Artiodactyla > Ziphiidae > Mesoplodon > Mesoplodon mirus. Next base: position 2,722,375 of record NC_138976.1, on the reverse strand, counting down.
CGGTGGCCGCCACCAGGGGGTGCCCTGGCATGGACCCTGGATGGTCTGGATGGACCCAAGAACTGCTGAGGCCCTTCAGCCTCCTCCCCTCTGTCTTTGGCCTTCCTCCTCCCCCTCCTCCTCTGCTTTCTTCCCTCCCCTGGGCCCTCTCTTCTCCCTCCTGCACAGACCTGCATGCCACCAGCCCATGAGCCAAGATGGATGACTAAATGACCACGCCCCCTCCAGCCCTCATTTTCACAACATCCATGGTCCCCCAGCAGGCTTTCCTTTATAAAGGGGGTGGGGGAGGCTTCCCTGGTGGCGCAGTGGTTGGGAATCTGCCTGCCAATGCAGTAGACTCAGGTTCGAGCCCTGGTCTGGGAAGATCCCACATGCTGCGGAGCAACTAAGCCCGTGCGCCACAACTATTGAGCCTGTGCTCTAGAGCCTGCGAGCCACAACTACTGAGCCCGCGTGCCTAGAGCCCGTGCTCCGCAACAAGAGAAGCCACCGCAATGAGAAGCCCCTGCACTGCAATGAAGAGCAGCCCCGGCTCGCAGCAACTAGAGAAAGCCCGCGCACAGCAATGAAGACCCAACACAGCCAAAAATAAATAAATAAAATAAATTTTTAAAAAAGGGGTGGTGGTGGAGAAAGACTCTGCAACTTGGTTCAACACAGAATTCCCCAAACAAGCTCCTTCCCTTTTTTTCCATAGGGCACCTTCCCTTTTTTTTTTTTTCAGTACGAGGGCCTCTCACTGCTGTGGCCTCTCCCGTTGCGGAGCACAGGCTTCGGATGCGCAGGCTCAGCGGCCGTGGCTCACGGGCCCAGCCGCTCCGCGGCATGTGGGATCATCCCGGACCGGGGCACGAACCCGTGTCCCCTGCATCGGCAGGAGGACTCTCAACCACTGCGCCACCAGGGAAGCCCTTCCCTTTTTTGCATAGTGGTCCCTGGAGCACAATTTGGGAGGGGCTGCTTCCCAGGCAGATGACAAGAGCGCCCCCTCCCCTGTTCCTGGGGTTGCCAAATTTAGCACATGAAAATCCAGGACAATTTCAGAGCAACAATGAATACGTTTTAGTATAAGCACGCCCCATAAAATATTTGAGGCATACTCACACTTTTAGTGCTCATTGTTTACCTGAGATTCCAATCTAACCAGGCATCGGTATTTAATCTAGCATCTCCACCAGGACACTTGTAGGGAAAAGGCTCACACAGGCCTGGGGCTTCGCCAGGGCTGGAGGGGACCCCACACTTCCACCATCTGGGTCTGGGTCCCCCCACACAACCACTCAGGAAGCAACGGGCGTGGGGGCGCTCAGCAAGCCCCTCCTCTCCCTCAGCTTCTGCAGAACAGGCAGGTCAGGTGGGTGATCTCGCCTTCTCTTACTTCTGGGACTTTTCTGGGTGTAGCCCCTGATCCCACGTGGGGGCCTTTAGGAACAACCCCTGGGGATGGTCTAGTGAGTTGTGTTCCCGGTGAACTCGGGTCCGATGATGATCGGGAGTCCTGGAGGCACCAGCAGGCGCCTGGAAAAGCAGCCTCAATAAATGCAGCCCAGGAACCCACGTCTGCGCCAGTCCCGGCAGGGAGCTGCTCCTCCCGGGTCCTTCCCGGCTGGTCCTCTCAACACTGCGAAGACCCTCTGGCCACCTTCCCGCACAGGCAGCCTCCACCTTATTCTGGAAGTTCTTCCCCAGTCTGTGTCATCATCTTGAAGTCGCCTGGAAGAAGTGAAGTCACCCACTCTCCACCCAGAGCAAAGACAGGCCGTCAAGAGGGGGGTGGTAGGTGGGGGCCCAAAAGGCTTCGTGAATTCGCAGATTCCCGGGCCTGCCCCTAGACCCCCAGGTTCAGACTCTGCCCAAGAATCTTCATTTTAACACCAGGTGGTTTGGAGTCAGCCTAAAGCTTGAGAGGCCTGGTCTGGGGTTCCTCAGGAGCCAGCTGCCCCTTTGTTCCAAGCCAATGGGGACCAGGAGCTTACAGACTCAAGGGAAGGGCAAGGCCCCATGTGGCCTGTCGATGGGCAGGAGGTGACATCACTGGGGCCCCGGGCCACTTTGGATGGACTCTCCCATGTGCCCAGACCAGAGGGTCCCAGGAGGCTCAAGGCAGAGGTGCTGTGCACAGAAGTCCCGGCCGTGGAGCAGGACAGTTTGGCACGAGCAGACTCCCCGACCCTCACCCCGCAGCCCGGCTCTAACCCCTCTGCTGCCCCACTGGAGGTGTGATGTCCACGTCACCCAACCACTCTGGCTTGTGTCCTCAGCTATCAAGTGTGGGTGCTCATGGCACCAACCTCGGGGGGGAGGGGCGTGAAACGGGAAGATGTTAGCGCAGGGCCACTGGGGTCTTGGCACACAGTGGGTGCTGAGCACGGCCTGTAGCGGCTTGTCCTTAGTGACGAGTTACAGCCCCGCAGGTTTGGGACTAAGGAAGCCCGGCCGCTAGGACGGTGTGGGCAGCTGGAAAGAGCAGTGACTGAGACAGGACTGATGCCCCTTGCAGCTGCCCACTGTACTGACCGGCTCCAGGGTGACACCCAGGCCCCGCGCTGAACCTGGGAGCGCCGACACAGGGCAGGACAGGGCCTTGCCCAGAGCACACGCACACCCACTCCCAGCTGACCCAGTCCCCGGTGGCTGCCTGCCTGTCCCTTGGTCACGCCCTCGGCTCTTCTCTCCCTTCTCTCCCACGATGCTCTGCAAACTGGGCAGAGCTCTCCCGTGCGCACTTGGTTAGCTCTTCACCTGTAACTAACCGGCTGATCGGAAACTTCTCAAAGGAGAACTGGATGGGGGACACTGCTAGCCTCCTGCAGGCCGTGTCCACCCCCGCCGGCTCAGCGTCCCTTGGCTGGACCCACCGGCCACCCCTTCTGTCCACTGCCCTTCTGTGCTGTCTGTGCGCGCATACACGGTGTGGACGGGCGCGCTCATGGACGCCTGGGCGTGCACGAACACTGTGGATACGCAGGCGTGTCTGCACACATATGCACATATGCTTATGCACATATGCTTATGCACACATGCACACGCACACACGCCTTTCTCAGCCCGCGCAGTTCATCGGAGGGTCGCCCCCGGCCGCACAGAGCCCAGGGCACACGCGCGTCCGGCCGGGGAACCACGCGCCCGCAGCCATGGGGAGGCACCGCGTCACCGCATCGGCCCGAGGCCGCATGGCCCCACCGTCTACACTGCGGGGACGGCCAGCACCCGAAGCATCGGATTTAAATCTCAAAGCTCTAGGGAAAGGACGGACGGGAAGAGCAGAAGCCGGCTCCGCGCAGACTCTGTCCAACCCCGGGGTTCGAACCGTCGGCTCAAATATGGCGCGGAGCGTGTAAAGAGCATGCGCGGAAGACGAGTGGCGTAGGCTGGGAGCATGCGCAGACCGCGCCCCGGCTCCCGCCGCACCCACAGTTCCAAGCGCAGGGCCGCGTCCGGATGTCCGTGGAGCGACTCTTCCTTCCTCGTCCTCTGATTCGCTACCAACCACTTCCATTTCCGCAGAAAGTTCCGAGCCATTTCCGCGAGGCGTGTCGCTGTAGGAAGTGCGCGCCAACCCTGTTTTGTTTCCGGGGGAATCTATTTTCCTGAGCGACGCTCGGAGTTCCGGGTATTCCTCTCAGCCTCTGATTGGCTGGTTTTACGAATATATTAGAACACGAAAAAGAAGTTTTTTCATCGCTCTAAAATAATATAGAGACTTAGAAAGGACTTATTTGCGGCTCTCCGTTGGACGCGACCGCTTTCACCAGCGTGTCTGAGGCGCGAACCCGAAGTCGCCGTAAGCGAAAGGCGGTACGCCCCTGGGCCCTCAAATAGGGAGCGCGCAAAAGAAGGAAGCGTGTTGTATGAAAGGAGAGAAGGTTAGCACTCCCCTTGACAAGGATGGAAGAGGCTTTCGGGCCTAACAACACGCATACGGTTAAGGCATTGCCACTTACTTCGTGGCATCTAACCACTGTTTTTTGCTGTGCGGACACAAGGGCGTGTGGTGCACGGGGGTGCATCGCTACACGATGTGTGCTGCACGTTCCACACTGACACGTGGGCGTGACGCTCGCGGGTGTAGAGGCGGGGTGTGCGACAGAGGGGTGTGTGATACACGGTTGTGTGATACATGTGTGTGCCGCGTGGACAAACACTTATGCGACTCTACTTTCTCGGCTCTTTGAGATGCTTGGCCTTTTTTTTTTTTTACATCTTTATTGGAGTATAATTGCTTTTCAATGGTGTGTTAGTTTCTGCTGTATAACAAAGTGAATCAGCTATACATATACATATATCCCCATATCTCCTCCCTCCCTATCCCACCCCTCCAGCTGCTCACAAAGCACTGAGCTGATCTCCCTGTGCTATGTGGCTGCTTCCCACTAGCTATCTATTTGACATTTGGTAGTGTATAGATGTCAGTGCCACTCTCTCACTTCGTCCCAGCTTACCCTTCCCCCTCCCCGTGTCCTCAAGTCCATTCTCTACGTCTGCGTCTATATTCCTGTCCTGTCCCTAGTTTCTTCAGAACCTTTTTTTAAAAATTCAATATATATATGTTGGCATATGGTATTTGTTTTTCTCTTTCTGACTCACTTTACTCTGTATGACAGACTCTAGGTCCATCCACCTCACTACAAATAACTCAATTTCATTTCGTTTTATGGCTGAGTAATATTCCATTGTATATATGTGCCACATCTTCTTTATCCATTCATCTGTCGATGGACACTTAGGTTGCTTCCATGTCCTGGCTATTGTAAATAGAGCTGCAATGAACATCGTGGTACATGACTCTTTTTGAATTGTGGTTTTCTCAGGGTATATGCCCAGTAGTGGGATTGCTGGGTCGTGAGGTCTATTTTTCATTTTTTAAGGAACCTCCATACTGTTCTCCATAGTGGCTGTATCAATTTACATTCCCACCAACAGTGCAAGAGGGTTCCCTTTTCTCCACACCTTCTCCAGTATTTATTGTTTGTAGATTTTTTGATGATGGCCATTCTGACCGGTGTGAGATGATATCTCATTGTAGTTTTGATTTGCATTTCTCTAATGATTAGTGATGTTGAGCATCCTTTCATGTGTTTGTTGGCCATCTGTATGTCTTCTTTGGAGAAATGTCTATTTAGGTCTTCTGCCCATTTTTGGATTGGGTTGTTTGTTTTTTTGTTATTGAGCTGCATGAGCTGCTTGTATATTTTGGAGATTAATCCTTTGTCAGTTGCTTCATTTGCAAATATTTTCTCCCATTCTGAGGGTTTTCTTTTCATCTTGTTTATGGTTTCCTTTGCTGTGCAAAAGCTTTTAAGTTTCATTAGGTCCCATTTGTTTATTTTTATTTCCATTTCTCTAGGAAGTGGATCAAAAAGGATATTGCTGTGATTTATGTCATGGAGTGTTCTGCCTGTGTTTTCCTCTGAGAGTTTTATAGTGTCTGGCCTTATATTTAGGTCTTTAATGAGATGCTTGGTATTTTTCATAATACAAAGTGGATCACAGCTTTCTTGTATGGGTATCATTGCACCTGGGGCAGGTGTGCCTTCACCTCCTCGTCCCCAGCCACAGGGTGGGGGGCAGGGCCGGGGAGCGGACATCAGGACACCCAGGTGGCTTCCACTTCCTGTCAGTGTGTCTCAGCGTGGGAGCAGGAATGGGGTGGGGGAGGTTAGGCAGGTGACCTGGTGGTCAGACCAGGTCCCGCAGGTGGCCGACGTCTGAGGCCTTGGTGGCTTCAAAGTTTCCATGTGCGTTTCTTCAGCATCACAGACATTCGGGGGACAAATAGTAATTGAGCAGCCATCCTCCGTGGGACACTGATCCAGGTGGGAGAGGACCCCAGCCCCAGGAGCTCACATCCTGGACCATTCCAGAGCCTTAGTGGACAAATCCAAAGCAGACGACCTCTGTGGGGTGAGCAGCAGGCACGAGTGGTCAGGGAAGGCGAGGCCAAAGATGCCCTAAACCAGGTTCCCCCTTTATGTCCAGAGCACAAACTGCTGTGAGTTTCAAATGCAGGGCTCATTTAAGGACCCAGTTAAAATGATGGTCAAAGTAAATAGAAGCAACCTGACCAACGATTTAAACAGAGAGGGGTGGCGGTCAGTCCACTCCGGCTCTCAGGAAACGGGGAGACGGGAAGGTGGTCGGCAGCCCCTCGGAGGTGCAGGCAGCAAACCCGGACCTGGACACTTAGGCGACGAGGACCCATTCTCCACAGAGATGCCGAGGGAGAAACGCGGGAACCTGGAGGTTCAAGAAGGAAACACAGGCGGGGGCTTTGCTGGGGCCCGGTTCACACCAAGCTTGTGTACATGTGCGCGGGTGTATACGTACATATGTGTACATGTACCTGTGTGTACATACGTAGGCACATACACTTTAAGATATTAAGATGACTAGGGAAACCTGGACACTAGATTAAAGAATTCGTATTTTAGGTGTGAAAACAGTACTGGGGTAATGCTTTTGGAGAATTATCTTTTAGAGATACCATGAATTCACTGCTTAAATTATAAAACATTGGGGATTTATACTAAAATAACCAGGGAGGGATGCCTGAAACAAGATGTTACAAGTTTTTGAAACCGGATGATAGAACACAGGGATTTTCTCCACTTTTGTGTATGTTCGAAATGTTCCACAACGAAGTTTTTGTTTTTAATATAATAGAAGATACTCCCCAAAATGTTAGTGGTAAGAGGCATCTGGGTGATTTATTATCTTTGCCTTTTTTTTTCCTACTGTTATAATTAGCACAAATATATAATCGCCATAGTAAGAAAATGGCATTTTTTAAAGACCAAGAACCTTCCGCTAGCGCACGTGCCACTGCAGAGCCTGCGCAGCAAGAAGCACCGCCTCGGGGCCCGCCTCCCACTCCGGAAGCCGCTACACGGAAAGAAAGGTAAACAGTTCTCGCGGGGACACAGTTACAAGACAGGAAATTCTTTATTTTCAAAAAGAGAATGTATTTTTACATAAATCTACAACAGAGAATTCAAATGTAGAAAAAATAAACTATATTCAAGGACACGGCACTCTGCACGCACGCCCCTCCCCCTGGGGCAAGTCCGACACCGGAACCAACAAAACCCAAAGAACCTCAAGGCCTCGGAAATCCCGAGGCCAGGCCTCCGCCACCGACGCGGGGCCTCAGCGTCCCCCGTGCGGACGCTGCCGACACGGGGGTCCTTTCACCAGAGCAACTCGCTCCTACGACAGCCAGCGTCCGCACGGCTTCTTCCCACGTGGTGGGGGGGGAATGGCGGGAGGCTCGTTTCCAGACGCCGGTGCGACTGTCCTCTGTGGGCCACAGCGGCCGCTGGGCGCTCCCCCATCTTCAGGGACCCCCGGAGCCCAAGGACTGGCCCCGCCGCCCGGCATCAGGCAGGGGACGCGCCTCCCCAGCAAAGGTCTCGGGGCCGCAGGCGGGATTGGAACCCCAGGGTGGCCTGGCTGCAGGGAGGGGTCCCTGTGGACGACCGCGGTACTGCGACAACACTGCCCTGCAGTCCGGTGCGCCCCACACCCCACTCCCGCCGGCAGGAAGAGGCCCCTGACCCAGCAAGCAGAGCCACTGGGTGGGCGAGGAGGGCGGATGACACCCAGCTCCCCGCGAGGGGCCGGCTCCCAAGCCCGTGGGTCCCGCGGTTGGCGGCGGGGGCGGGCACCAGCCTGTGCGCCCCAGACCCGGGCCGCCCACACCCCCGCCCTCGCGTCTGCCACGGTCCACAGGACGACATCGCAGGGTCCCCGGCGGCATCCCAACTAGGCCCCCCATCTACATGCCATTAGCCCGCGGGGCCGGCTGACTCGCCCTCTGCGGCCCCGGACCCCGCGTGGACAAGGGAAGAGTGGGCACATCACTCGGGGGACCTGTCTCGTGAGAAAAATCCTTTCAACCTCCTGCCAACTGTGAGACTTTTCCTCAAAGAGCCACATGGAGGAAAGCTTTGCGTGAGAACTCGGCTGCCACACGCACACACGACCCTCCCTGCATTACAGCCCGAGGCGCTGCCTGTAGTGTGACCACCTGTGGGACAAACGGAAGCCCTGAGTGTGGGCGCCACGCCAACAGCACAGGGGCAACAACCCCAAAACACAGAAGGCTTTTACCCGGTCATCAGTGCACATCACACCGCTCTGCGCTTCCCAGAAAGACTCAAGACACGTGGCTACTGCTACAGGCGGGACAGTGTCTCCAGAGCATCTGCTGAGCACTGACAGGGGCAACCCCCGAGTTCGGGCGGGCCAGGCTGGCGGCCAGAAGCCGTGGCAGCAACACAGCCACGGTCACAGCGCTGGCACTGGGTCACACAATCGCATAAACAGTACAGAACAGTTACTGGAAGAACACACAACTCGTGGTAAATTGAACTTCACCTTTTTGTAATAAAAAATTAAAAATTTCTGTTGACTCTCTTTGAACACAAAACAGACTAGGAACTCTTCCCCAACGGTGAGAGAGGAATTGGCGAGAAACTTCACCAGCAACTTCTAGAACCCTCCAGTGGGAGACACGCCCCAGCCAAGTCGTCTTCAGAGGCGGCTCAGGCCCAGGCCCCTCCGGTCCCTGGGCCTGGACCACGGGAGCCCCTCCGAGAGCTGCACTCTCGCCAACCCGGGTGGGCTTCCCGACAGTCCCTCCGCACGGCGGGCCTAGCAGTCACTCTTCCAGAGCTTGATCGTCTTGTCGTTCTCCAGGGCGGCCGAAGCGATGATGTTCTCGGTTGGGTGACAGGCCGTCGAGATGACAACATCTGGAAACGGACGGCGACAACCAGTTCATTCCTTGGACCCGGCCCCTCCCCACAGGGCCCCACCCGTGGTGCACTGAGAGCCCAGGGCCCGAGCAGGAAGACAGCGGGGCACCCAGCCCAGAACCCAGCCCGGAGGCTGGGGCGCCACACGGGCCGGGGGCACAGCTGGGGGGCCGCTGTTGGTCTCACGGTGTCAACACTGCACCCTCTGCACCTGGACCAGAGCCCGGGGCTGCCCCCCCTCCACAGCGCTGGGCCACAGGACGCCCCGAGGGGCCAACTCTGCGAGTCCACCAGGGCGGGGATGGCAGATCCCACGAGCTGCCACTTGGGGTCCGTCAGGTTAATGTGTTTGTAGCTTTTAAATAAAAGGAAGCCCAGAATTTTCCCTCTGGCCTGAGTGGCTTCAAATGAGCCTCTGAGCGTCCTGCCCGCACAGCAGAGGAGCAGAAGTAACAACGATGGAGGCCGAAGGCCGGTGCCAGCCTCCAGGGTCAGGCCCTGCTCCCAGGCGGAGCTGCCTTCTTAGGGAAGAGGATGTCACTCTGATCTGATTCTCAAAGGGCTCAACACCACTCTCCACTGAGCACGGGGGAAGAGCCCCGGAGGAGCCGGAGCAGCCAGGGGGACAGCAGGTGTCCCGGGCTCCCCGCCCCACTTCCACGCCTCACCTCCACGCGGGACAGGCCACAGCGCCCACGTGGGCTGTGGGGCCGGGCAGCCCGGCCGATAGGAAGAAGAGGTTAAAGGCTGTGGCCTTGGGATGTGGCCTCAGCCTGCAGGAGCCAGGACCAGACCAGCCCCCCGAAAGCAGCCCCAAAACGGGCAGCGTCCCCCAGTCACCCGCAGGCGAGGAGAGGAGGCGGAGCAGGCAGCCCAAGGTGCCCACACGCGCTGGGTCGGGTTTCCCGGGGCACCAGGCGCAGGAGGGCGGCGGCACACATGCTGAGCTCACCTGTGTGGCCCTGAAGCTTCTGTACAATCTCCTTGGTCTGCAGGTTCCAGATGTAGACCAGGTTGTCCTCTGAGCCCGACACAATCCACTGGTCGCAGACGAGGGGGGAGAACGCGGGGTCAGGGCGCACACGTGGATGGACAGTGCCCTGAACCCCCCGGCACACCCGCCCCCGTGCGGGCCCAGAGCCCCCGCCCTCCCCCCATCGCCATGTTGGACGTTTGCCGTCACCCGCGGCTCGGCTGCTCGTCCCCGGCAGCTCCTCAGTCTGAGCCTGAGGGTTGGGCGAGGGCCACCCACGAGGGACAAGAACCCACCGGGGACCGACTCCCAGGAGGCCTCAGTGTGACAACGGAGCCTGTGGGCCCCCAGCAGCCGGGACAGGACACCCCAACACAAGTGAGAGTCACCAGCACCTTGTGGGCGTGACTTCGTTTTGGTTAAAAAACAGGAAATTCCTATTTGTTTTGGGGGTGAGAGCACAAGGCCCATCTCACGACGGGGGCGGAGCAGCTCCTGAGTTGGGAGACCACTCACCTTCCCTCCAGTGACAGAGAAATTAGCAAATATGCAGTACTTCTCATTCTTGTGGCCCGTGTACGTCTTCAGGCACTGCAACGGCCAGGGGACGTCTGCTCAGTCACGACCGCCCTGCGTGCGTCCCAGGTGCTACCCCCGTCCAGGCATCTTACAGCCGACTGGACGGCTCTGAAGAGCACCGTGACCCCCACCGCACAACCCGCCCAGGTCAGGCTTTAACCTGAGTCGTCAGGCAACGTGCACCAAACCATAGCGACAGAGTTGCTTTCTGGGCCCCTCTGGCCACAGCCCAGGACCCCACACGACCCCTCCGCGAGCCCACGCCCGCCGCTCACCTTGCCTTTGCTGTAGTCCCAGAGCTTCAGCGTGCTGCAAGGCAGAGGGGGCGGGTCAGTGCGCTCCCCCGCGGCCGCCCCACCCCCTCCGGGTGCAGGTGCCCCGCACAGCGTCCAGGGACCGTGAGGACACCCGAGCAGAGTGTGGAACCTCCAGGCATTTGTGGGTCAAAGACACTTTTCTAAAGGAAGCTACTCAGTGTCCCTAAGCTGGTAAGGGGTCCTCGCTGCCGCCAGAAAGGGACAGGAGAAGCCCCCGCTAGGGCAGTCCTTCCTCCTCCCGTGGGGGCCGACCCTGCAAGCCCACCTGAGGGCAGCCCGCGGGGCACAGGAGGCAGAGCGCCAACCACCTCCCAGGAGGGCGCCCGGCGGCCGGGGACATCTGCCCGGAAGCTTGTCAGGGGAGAAGCAGGGTGCCCGGGCAGACCGGGGAGCACCTCGAGGCCACCGTGCCCGCCACCGCCTCAGACAGGACGGGCCACGGTGACCACGGAGCCAACAATCTGAGATCCAGCCCCCGCACAGACGGGCCCTCGCAGCGTGGCACCCAAGTCCGGAGCCCAGCCCCAGCGGGATGAATCGCCTTCCACGCTGGCATCTGGCCCTGGGGGGCGGCGGCCGGGCCGCTCACGCTGCGCCGGGAACGGAAGCACTTACTTGTCCAAGGTCGCGGCCAGGATGTACTTGCCGTTCGGAGAAAACTTCACAAACGACACGGGAGGGTTGTCATCGTCTGCACGGAGCACAGAGACGGCTGCCAGCGGGGCACTGGCTCTGCCGGGAAGGGGGGCTCCCTCACCGCCACCCGGAGAGGCCACCGCCACCTGTGCCGACACCGCCCCTCGCGGGCGTCCCCCAGGGCCAGCCACCTCCCTCACCCGCTGCTCGTGCCAGTGTGAGAGCCGGTTCTCCCAGTGACCCCGTGACACTAGGACTTCAGGAGCGAAGGCCCTGCGGCCAGTCGGCCTCAGGATCGCCTTCCTCACAGGAGGGAGCTTGCAAACACCCAGCTAAACGGAGAAACTATCCCCCTGAGAACACAGGGGCTCGGGCGGGCACTCTCCGGTTGCATGGTTATAGTGGAAGGCGCGTAATTTCTCCCTGGAAAGCACCCTGGTGATGTCACAGCGCACCCTTGCTCCTGACACTTGGGGTCAGAGCGCACGCCCTGGGGTGGCCCTGGGAAGGCGGGTCAGAGGCCCTGCCACCCTCTCAGCTGCTGGCACGGGAGCACGCACCCAGGAGGCGCTGGGGCTCCGTGACGGTCCCACGCCTCCTCGGGAGGCGTGTGTCCCAGCCTGAGCGAGGAGAGCCCTGGGCGCGCGCCCTGGTGGGGGGCCGGCGTGGCCACGTGTCCCGAGCACCAGGCGGGGAGCGGCACGCGCGTCACCACCCCAGGAGGCCCAGGCCTGCCCCCCGCTTACCGGCGGCCTCTGCTCCCTCCGGCTGGTCCCAGCCACTGAAAACGCCCACGAGAGGCCGGCGAGGGCCACCCGGCCGCGGGGCCACACGGAAGGCCGCACCCCCCCAGCTCGGACGACGGGAGGCAGTGCCCAGAGGTCTAATCAGGCTCCGACAGTGAAGCACCGCGGGGCTGGCCCGTCAACGCCCGAGGTTCTAACGCCCTAGACCCGAGGTTAGAAACGGGACGGGACTCCGCTCCCCACCACCCCTCCCGGCCCGGCCCCAGACCGCTCGCTGCTGCCGGCTGTCAACCTCTCTGGCCTCGGCTTCCCGCCCAGCTGTGGGGCGGCTGCAGGGACTGCCCGCGCTCGGCTGCCTGGGCACGAGGACACTTCCTGCCGGGCGGAGGTGGCCGCCCAGGCCTCGGGGGGGAAGACAGCGCGACAGACACGGGGAGATGCCGCGGTCGGGGGGAAGGACGCACATCAGAAGGGTGGCCCCCCTCGCAGAGCAAGAGACCCACAGAGGCCACTATGTCCCTCCCCAGTTCTCCTGCTGAAGCCCTAGCCCGGCACCTCGGAGACAGCGCCCTGGAGGTGGGCTAAGTTAAAATAAGGCGGGGGGCGGGGGAGTGCCCAAGCCAGTCTGACTGGCATCCCTGTCAGAGCAGGAGGTGGGGACGGGTCTGTGCTATTGAAGCCGTGCAGCCGCAGTGTCCTGTCACGGTGGCCCCGGTGCACTCTCACAGCCACGCTTGTTCCCAGGACAGCCGGGGATAGGAGGCTCAGGTAAGCACCCTGCCCCGGCGGCCCTGCCTGCTCAACTCAACACTGCAAAGACCTTCCCCCCAGTCAGTGACCGGACCCCTCCAGGGCTCCATCTCTCCCATCACCTTCCCAGGCCCGAGGCCATCCTCTGGCCACACGCCCAGCAGCACCAGCTGCCGCCCAGACCACGCTGTCCCTCCACTCCCTGCCGCCCTCCCCTCCTCCCCAAGGCACAGCCCAGCCCCATGTGCAGAGACCTCGGGGCCCCTTGCCCACTTCCCCCCACACCTCTGCACCCCCAGCAGACAGGGCTCACGGAGAGCAGGGGCTCGACCCCATCTGCTCAAGGAATGACCCAAGCGGAGGGTCCCCAGGCCGGGGAGGAAGACAAGAAGACAAGGGTCTGCTGAGCACGGGGGGAGTCCGAGGGTCTCGCGGGTCCTTCAGAGGACGCCGCTGGGCAGCGCCACGCAAGGCCAGAAGGCAGAGCCAATCAGGAAGGAGCGGATAGGAGATGGAACCGGTCAGGAGAGAAGGAGCCCTCCCAGAGGGAGCAGGTCCAGCGGGGAGAAAGGGAGGCTTCCGGAGAACCACAGACAGAGGGTAGGAAGCATGGGAGAAGCTGCCACAGCCGACGCGGCAGACTGTCCCTGGGGACACGGCCCCCCTGCAGGCAGGCGGCGGCAGTACTCACCGATCAGTGTCTTCAGGCACTGGCCCGAGGCGGTGTCCCAGATCCGGCTGCAAAGCAACGGGCACAGCAGGTGACTACAGGCGGCTCTCAATGCAGACGTTTCAGGACCAATCCACAGGCAGTCCTATCTCGTTTTTCCAGTCATCGTTCACAACCACTCCCTTGAGTCCTGGGGACCAGAATGGGCGCGGCACGTGCAGAGTGCACGCGTGTGCTCTTGCCGGAGAGCGTGCTCGGCGACAGGTGGGATGGCCCAAAAGGGAACGCCGGGCCCTCCCTGTACACCCGCGGCCGCGAGGCCAACAGCCCGACCTGCGTCCCTGCAGGGCTCTCCACGTGCAAACGCGCCAAGCACACGGCCCCTGGGGCAGAGTGTTTTTTATAAAAACGGGATATCGGAGGCACTTTTCTGGACGTCCTCTATTCAGGAGCAAGAGAACCCACTCAAAGAGCCACCATTCCCCAACGGGATGCGCCAGGCATCCCGTCGCTGCAATCTCAGTGTTTCTGTGATTTCTGCCAACACAACGCCCTGTTTTGGGAACCGTGGCGGTGTATTCACGCGGACACTTCTGGAGCACAGATGCCCAGCGATGGGGGCGGGCGTTGGGTCGAGGGCACGCGGGTTTTACAGGTAACGGGAACGCAGGGGTTATCACCCAAGCGTTCACTGTCCCACCTGCGGCCCTTCGGAGCCAATCCCGCCCTGGGGGACGCAGTAACGGTGTCTCGGGTTTTAACACCCAGAAACAGCACTCCCCCACTCACTGTTTGTTTTCTTAATTCTACTGGCAGAGAACTCAGTTTATGCTTCTCTAAGAATTTTAAATTCATTTTATCTAGTTGGAGGGGTTCTCAATCGAACCACTTACAACGTATCAGCCCAGGAGACGGGTGTTCCCCACCGCCAGGATGAGGACGTGCCTGGTCCCGTCCCTCCCTCTTTGCTTTGTGTCCCTCTAGTTACATTTCACCATTTCCTGCATACAGGCTTTGCTCTCTTGTTAATCACATTCTAAGTACCCCAATGCTTTTGTGACTCTTACGGGGGGAACTTGTTCTCATCCACTAACTGGCAGCTCCCAGGATAGCGAAAACTGTCAATTGCAAACAGTGACCTCACTAAATGCTTGTCCGTTTTGTAACTAGCAGGCTTGGTGGCTCAGAGCCTGGGTTCCAGAGCCCGAGGTGTGCTCCGGACCCTGGCTCTGTCGCTGACCAGCTGGGGGATGGCGGGCAGGGGCTTATCCCTGCCTCAGCTTCCCAACCGAGGATCGGGGATGGCGACCATCCAGTACCCGAGTCACAGGACAGTTATGAGGCTTAAATGAGTCCCTATTTGTAAAAGTACTAACACGTGACTTTTAAGTTTTAAAAAACATCCAGGGCTTCCCTGGTGGCGCAGTGGTTGAGAGTCCGCCTGCCGATGCAGGGGACACGGGTTCGTGCCCTGGTCCGGGAAGATCCCACATGTCGTGGAGCGGCTGGGCCCGTGAGCCACGGCCGCTGAGCCTGCGCATCCGGAGCCTGTGCTCCGCAACGGGAGAGGTCTCGGCAGTGAGAGGCCCACTACCGCAAAAAAAAAAACCAAACAAAAAAAACATACAAATGTACCACCTACAAAGAGATAAGTCTCTATCCAGTTTTCACACAATGACTTTATCTTATCACGTTAGCTAGCAATTCCAAATAGCACCAAATGCTAAAGGAGATGGGCATGACTTCTGCCCGATTTCAGCAGAAATGGATTTACCACTTACTGTAAACGTGATTATTAAGTTTCTGTTAAACAGTCTGTGATACTGGCGTATTTTGCTAGAGTTTTTATTAGGAATGGCTGCTGGATTTTATCAGGTGCCTACCTGACTTATACCAGTAAGAAAATTATATGGATCTTTGCCTCCAATTTCTTGGTATAGTTATTAGATTTTCAATCTCCTATCGGTTGGTACATTACTACAATCGTCTCATGACTCAAAAACCCCACCTGGTCACGAAATACTATTTTTCCACACACTGTGGACTCAATCTGTAATATTGTCCTGGGGGTTGTGTGGCCTCAAGATTCACTAGTGAGGTGTCCTCCGTGGCTGTCATTTTTGGACTAGCAAGCAAGCTGGGGAGTTAGGTCATGCTGGACCCAGAAATGAACCAGGGGGCTCCCCATCCTGTCCTGTGGTCCAGTTCCAACAGCCTTAGAAGTTTCTGTTATTTAACTCAATTCCAGTGTAAAATCATAGGACCCATATAGTTTTCAGACCTTTAATCACTTTTTCCAATCTCTGCCATGGTGACTCCCTTCCTCAATTTAGGAAGTATGAATTAATCCCCGTCTAAACATCCTGCTCAGAGGTGGGCCAGGCATCCTCCTGCTCGTCCCTCATCCCCCGAAACTGCTCTTTTCCACCCCCTTTTTATTTTTTATTTTTTGGCCACGCCTCGCGCCTTGGTTATCAGCTTCCCAACCAGGGATTGAACCCGGGCCACGGCAGTGGAAGCGCGGAGTCCTAACCAATGGACCGCCAGGGAATCCCCATCCCCTCTAATTTAGTCTCGCACTTTTCTGCTCTTTTTCCTTACTTAGGTTTATAAAGGCTGACCACTTCATTAGCCTTATTAAGAATACAGCTTATGTAAATTCTCCTGTCATTTTCCCCTTTCTCCACCTTTTAACTTTACAACCTTCCTCTCCTCTTACTTTTTTTGGCATGCTTTTCTTTCCCCTGATTTCTTTAGAAAGCTTTTAGAGGCCGTCCACAAGGAATTCTGAGAATGTGCCACACGCTTAGGAAAACTAGCACTTCTGTTTACAGGACACACTTTACTCCTCTCAGGTAGGAAATACACAGCCTGTGGCATCGGGCAGCCCTGCTGAGTCCCAAGCCCCCTGCTGTCAAAGTCAAAGCGGCACGTTGAACTCACTCACCAACGTTTCAGCTCCCTGTATTTCCAGTTTCTCCAAGGCAGCTTTGGGCTGCCATGGGGCCTGGTGCCTGAGCTTTCTCAGCCTTCCCGTCAACTCTACCCGGTGGTTCATTTCCGTCACCGTCTCCCTGGCTGATACTCGTCTCTGCTTCCCATCTGCCCAACCCCACTTGCCCACCCTTCTTTTCCGAGCCTTGACTCATCACTTCGTCTTAGGTGTGCTTCTTGAAAACAACAAGAGTCAGAAGGGCTTTTAACCCAAACCTGACAGCCTTTCTTGAGGGTGTTCAGCCAGCCCCGCCACGGTAGCACCCAGCAAGTACCCTGAGCTCCGTTTCTTCCACGGTATTTTTACACGTTATCACTTATGTTACTCGAGTTTCTCTATTTTATTTTCACTAGATGTAGACAAATTTCTAGCCACACTGTCTTTCTCCCGCGTAGCTGGGAAGTCCTTCTCGGGCCATCGGTCTGGCCGGTGGCTGCTGCCGCCCCATCCCCTCCCCAGGGTCCCCCCCCCCCCGGTAACCAGGTGAGCTGTGACATGCAACCTTCCAAGCCCAGGTACCTCATGCTTTATACCCACGTGTGCCCAGTTAAATTTACAACGTTTATTCCCGCATCTTCCCTCGTGTCTCTTAAAGAATCCAGGAGGCACTTAGACTAGCAGCGCCAAGGCCACGAGCGTGATCCGCTTAGACTGGATGTTCTGCAGGAGACGGTGCCCCCTCCACCCTTCCTCCTCACCCTCCGTGACGGGACCCGTTTTCATCCGCCTGTTCAGGACCCTGACGGCCCCGACGGGACACTCGCGGACGTTCACGTCAGCACACCTTCCTTCCACCTCCCCACCAGCGCCACGAGCTTGGGAGGCGCACCCTTCGGGGTCCACGGGGAGCCACGTCCAGGACGGCAGTGCCTCCCCGCGTCTCTGGCTGGGGCCTCGCTGCTGACAGGAGCCCGCTCTCCCGGCCACGCTCACCGCCACCCCGCCTGCCCAAGCCCCTCGAGGCAGAGGCTTCCGCTGGACGCCCAGAGGCACAACGGTGCAAGGGGAGGCCGTTAAACGCTTGCTGACTCAACGAAGTAAAGCTCTTTCACTTACCAGAGACCATCGTAGCTACTTGAAACTATCAAGGATCCATCACGATTAAAATGAACCTGAGGATGAAGGAGCGGGAGGGGGGAAAAGAAACTTACTTTCAGAGCATCAACAGAGACTGCGCCTCACCTGGACGGCCTTCCGTTCACCGGCCCCCGACAAAGGGACACACACCCTGCTGCATTCTGAGCGAGCTTTAAGTTCTGATTTCCCAAGGATTCTAACGTAGACCACAAGCAACGTGGATAAAACGGTCCTTTTTACCTGGTGTCTCAAGTAACTGTCAGTCTGTTTCACGACGGAAGACTGAACCACAGAAAGCAAACCAACCCTGAAACACGTTTTGAGTATTTAAATCACTTACTACAAAACGCACCACTGAAGAGTAACAAACTCGACCAACCCAGACCTGCTGGCTCCGTGGAGAGGTCCCACTGCCCACAGCGTGTCTGTGGACCCACACGGCCGTGGGGGCAGGAGGACCAGGGCTTCCCCGACTTCCATCGAACAAGGCAGAAAAGTCAGGAGAAGGATGCCCACTTATTCAGAAACTCCGGAGCCTTCCCACCCGCATGACCCTGCCAGCTGAGCATCCCCAGAACCACAAGACGGCCAGGTTACTGCTCCGAGGGCCCGGACACCAACCCCTGGGACACTCGAGCTCTGCAGACGGGGCAGGAACAGATCCAGGCTGCTCCAAACTCTGTGCCTGGGAAGAGGTGCGATGTCCAGATCAGGTGCCGGGCCCAGAAGCCGACCTGTGATATGTCCACACCAGTTATCTTATCTGAATGCCTAACTGCCCACCACAGAGACAGGCAGGATACACCTTCTGATAAAGAAATGGCAACGTGAGCCGTCCCTTCCTCCTAAGTGGTTTGCCATTGGGTTTGTCCTCTTTCTTTTTTCCAGCTGAATCTCAGTGTATACAGAAGGAGTCGCAACGACGGAAGTGACAGTTCATCATAAATTCCCGTCGTTTTCATTCGAGTCCTGGGCAGGAAAAGCCTTTTTACGACACCCCCGCCCCCTGCTGGAATGCCCTCTTTCCTGCTACGTGTGATGCCTGTCCCATGGGGGGTCGCCCCCCAGGTCAACCTCTCGGGGACGGGGCTGGGGCCGCCCGCCTGCCGCCACAGTTCAGACCAGCGTCTGGTCCTCACACCACTGACACACGGGTCACACGCTCCTTTGCTATGGGCTGTCCTGTGTAGCAGCTCCCCCGCCCTTGACTCACGAGATGCCAGTAGCATCTGGTTGTTGACAACATAAACGTCTCCAGACGGTGCCAGGTGTCCCCAGGGGACAAACCCACGTGTAGCAGAAGCACCTGGAGGGCTTGTCAAAGCCCAGCGCTGGGCCCCGAGAATCTACATGTCTTGCACAGTCCCAACAGAGGCTGGTCTGGGGACCACGCTTGGAGAACCACTGTCCAGACTGTCGAGGGGCCCGTGATGGAGCCACGTGTGCCATCTAAACTTCTTAGCCACTGCAGCAGGGAAGTTAACAGGTGAAACAAACCTGACAGGTTTCTACTTAACCCAATATACCTGAAATGCTACTTCAACACGTAACCGGCGCTGAAGTTATAAACGAGACACGGTACGTTCTTTCCCTTGCACTGGACCTTCGGGAGCTGGAGGCTCGCATGCTGCCCACTCCTGCGTGTCTCAGCCTGCGGTGCTACCTGTGTGGCTGGCGTGGCCCGTGAAGAGCCGCCGTCACCGTCCTCGTCCTACGCCCCCGGCGGTGCTCACGGCGCCCCCCCAACCTGAGCCACGTGCTCGTCAACCTCCCAAAGCCGTTTTCCCTAAAACTCACAGCAGCGGATCTCATCACGCTCATCCCTCTGAACCTGCAAACTATGATCTGATCGAAGCCCCTTCGCTGGGTGATGACGAGCTGACATGGGGCCCCGAAGCCTGCCCCACCAGGGCCACGCTCTGCTCGGTTCCAGCCACGTCCAGACAGCACCGCCGGCACACGCCGGCAGACCAGCGCGCGGGTGTGAGGGGCAAGATGGCCAGGAAGTCAGTGCCACCCAGAAGGAAGCGGGGGCGAGACAGACCCCAGTGGGGACGCCAAGTCTCGACTCAGACGGACAGCCGCTGAGCTCTCTGGAGGTGACACCTGCAGGCGCACCGAGGAGGGAGAGAGGGGGCAAGTGAGGCAAATGCAGAGGCCAGCAGCTGCGGAGAGGGGGCGGGATGGATGAAGGGCACAGCAGGGACTTCAGGAAAGCACTGACATGGGGGAGTGCAGGCAGGGGGACAGCAGCTGGACTCAAGGGGGCGGAAGACCGCAGGAAGCCCACACACCCCGAGGGCTCTGATCCAGGACTGGCCTCGCGAAGGCTGACCACTCGCAGACCCGGTGCTCCCCCAACACCTGCCCGCAAACGCTGTGGCACAAGCGTGCAAGGCTGTTCAACAGACGTGCACTGCACTTCTCTCCATAAAGTGCAAGTCACAAGCCAGCATCCACGGGGGGGTGACAGAGAGTGTCAAGCACCTGCAGGCAGAGCCGTAAGGTGCCCGAGACCTTTCCGCAGTGCACAAGCTGGAACAGGATGCCGCTGTCCTGTAGCACCACCGCCATCCAACGAGAGGGGGTGGGCTGGGAAACACGCACTTAAAAAACCAAAACACCCAGACGGTAGCTGCCAGCTGCGCGCAGTTGCCTCTGAGGATGGGAGCTCAGGAGACTCTGATTTGCTACGCGCTACGTTGCCTCTTGCCTTTTTTAAAATAAGCACACGTCACTTTTGTAAGAAGCAAAGACTTTAAAAATCCTACCATCGTTTGCGATCAGAGCCCCATCCCTGACCACTGCAACACAGACAGAACTCTTTCAACTCACGGCCCTCACTCCGACTGTCTCCTGGTTACTTCACACGTGCCCATTTGCGGCCTGTCTGGAAGCCAGCTCGGCTCAGACCGGGCCCCCAGCGTGGAGGACAGAGGGGCGACGGCACAGGCTCAGGAGGGCCCGGAGCCCAGACGGCAGGGGTGCCTTCCCCGCAGCCGCAGGCACCGGCCGTGACACAGGGCCAGCACTGCGCCAGGCAGCTTCGACCAGCACACGTTACGTGTCCCCCAAGGGGTCAGGGCTCTGCCCACGGCCTCCGCTGGACAAAGGCCTTCCAAGGCTGAAGCCACTTAAAGTCACTCACCTCCACAATTCTAGAACCTGAGGAGGACCATCTGCTCGGTAACAGCGAACAAGCTGTTTATACGTGACCCCTTCCACTTTTCAAAAGGCAAACTTGGCTAAGGAACCACTCACTTCGGGCTCTTTGCTGACAAAGAAATACTTTGGCCGTTTGTAAATGGAGCCGTTTATGACACGCATGTAGTTTAACCCCTGCCTGTTCATCCTGCGCACTGGCGGCAGCCTTGGACCACGCGTGCAGCACGCTCGCGGGGTCCCACCTTCCCACCGCCTCACCCACGACTGGGCCACCCAGACCCCGGGACCCTCTGCCCACCCACCCAAAGGTGGCTCCACGCAACACCCACGCTGCCCCCGCCTGTTCTGTAAGCCTCCGTGCAGGGACGCCTCCCCGCCCCGCCTCCCACGGGCACGGGACCGAGCCCAGTCTCCGCTCATGGCCCTGCTGTCGGGCGAGCGACGCGAACTGGCTGGGCGGGGGGGACTCACAGCTGAGACGGGGTCCGAGTGCGCGGGCAAGGTCTTGAGGCACTTCCCCGTCTTCACGTCCCATATCCTCACGCTTTCGTCAAACTGGAGACAGAGGGGCAGGTGGCAGTAGTTCTCCGGGGGGACGGAGGCGACAGACTCGCTGTCCCCCGAGCCCCCAGAGCAGCCCAGGACGGTCCCCCGCTCACCCCCGCCCCTGGGGAGGCCCCAAACTCACAGAGCCCGAGACGATGAGGTTGGACTGGGGGTTGAAGTTACAGCAAAAGACGTAATTGCTGTGTCCCTTCAGGGTTTTCAGACACTTTCCCTGAGAGGAAGTATTGTGAGACTAAGTCATTCCCAGTGGTTATTTCTTCAAATATCGGCCGTCAGGCTAAACCCATCAGCACCTGACCCGCCACAGCTGTAAAGCCCCTCTGACGACAAGCACGGCTGCTCCCCAGACGCAGTCCCACCCCCAAGCCCCTTCCCCAAACGCACACGCTTCCCAAGGAGGGGCCCGTGCGGCTTACCGAGCTCACGTCCCATATCTTCAGGGTTTTGTCATCTGAGGCAGAAACAAGGAGGTTAGAATCTGAGGACCAGGCCACATCAGATATTCCCTGGGGGAGGAAACACACAGTCACTATCTCAGCAAAATGGGATTAGCCAGCAAAAGTCAAATCCTCAACGTCCAACTGAACATAACTAAGCAAGTCACTCCCTCTAGTTCGTGCTGACCATATAGACTGAACCCGCAGGCCGGGCCCAGAAGGCTGTACTCCGTGGCTCTGCCAGGCCTCACAGTTGGGCAGAAACTCATCTGGGGAGGTCAAAACGATCTGCTTGAAAAACAAGAGGCGGGCTTCCCTGGTGGTGCAGTGGCTGAGAATCCGCCTGCCAATGCAGGCGACACGGGCTCGAGCCCTGGTCCGGGAAGATCCCACATGACGCGGAGCAGCTGAGCCTGCGCGCCACAACTACTGAAACCCGAGTGCCTAGAGCCCGGGCTCCGCAACAAGAGAAGCCACTGCAATAAGCCTGTGCACCGCAACGAAGAGCAGCTCCCGCTTGCCGCAACTAGAGAAAGCCCCTTCACAGCAGTGAAAACCCAATGCAGCCAAAAATTAATTAACTAATTTAAAAAAAAACCAAGAGGCAAGTAACTATCCCAAAAATTGGAGGCAGGGAGGTTCAATCGTAACCTGATAAGCCCGGGAGATGGGCCCCAACCCACGTCCAGCAGCAACTTCGGCCCAGGGTTGAGACCTACCAGCTTGTGACCCGAGATGGTTTTCTCAAATTTCCCGTCGTATGCTCCCCAAATCTTAATGAGTTTATCTGCAGCTGAAAGAAAGGAATGAAAAGCAACCGAGGTCTCCAGTCATCCAGGGGCCAAAATCTGGGCTGCCCACAACACAGGCCTCCCCTAGGGAGCCGCGGTCCTCGGCACCCACCCCCAGGCCTCCCCCCTGGCCCGGGCCCGTCCCTTCAGAGTCACAACCGGCACGGGCACGTCGAGGGGACAGGCAGGGAAGCCCCAGGGGCACTTACACGAACTCGCCAGCCACTCCCCGTTCGGGCTGAACTTCACAGAGGACACGGCTTTCGTGTGCCCGGCCAGGGTGAACTTCAGAGCGTAGTTCGGTTTCACAGGTGTGGGCTGTTAAAGAGAGGACACGTCAGCGAAAAGTAACCACCACTGTCCAAACCCACCGATCGCCGGCGTGGAGCTGGCGCCCAGGCCGAATGTCACGCTCACACCTACCCTGTGACGGCGCTTCCCAGAGCCCTCGTCCACCGGGGTGCACCTGCCTAAACCCGGGCTCCGCGTGCCCCTCACAAGCCCTGCCTCTCCTGAAGCCCCGTCACCCAGGCCGCCCTCCAGGCAGTCCCGGCAGTGCAGCTGGAACCTCCGGCAGCCCCAGCCCTGCTTCGGCAGCCCATCCACCCGAGGTCAGGCTCCCCAACGCACACCTGAAGGCCTGTGCCCTTGGTGAGAGGCCCACCTGCGGTCTACAGGAGGGGTCTGCACACCGCCCTCCGCAGGAAACTGTGCGGGCCAGGGGCGAGGTGCTGAACAAGAGGCGTTTCCCGGGTCCCACACAGACTCTTACGATCAAGACCAAGGATGTGTACTGCTGGTGAAGCCCCCTCCCCAGGTGACAGGTTGGGAATCCCCGACACGGCCCACAATCAGCACTGGACTGGCTGGGAATGTAGTTTGGAGTAAAAACTGGCAATATTTAAGTGTGTGTGTGGAGGGAACAGAGTTCCGGGCTTGAAATATTTCCGAGGGTCTCCCAGCCTTCGTGCCCAGGAGCCCTCAGGGACGTGCCTTGCTCTGCGTGGCCGATGACGACGGGGTGGGCTGTGCTCGGGCGGCCTCGGCCTCGGGCTTCTTCTCCTCGGTTGCCATGGCTCTGCAGCCCACCAGGCAGGGCGACGCGGGTAGAGCGTTCACAGCTCCGAGTGGAGGACGCACAGTGGCAAGGGCTGTCTGCTAATCCAAACCTACAGTGGGGGACCGAGGCCAATAAACCACACTTCAAAAATTAATTTCCAGGAAAAAGAGTTTTAAAAATCTGACCACCTCACTGAGCTCTGCAGCAGGTGCCGTTCCAAACTAAGCGTCCTCTGCACGTAACTCCTCGCTAGTCCTTTGCAGGTACTGTGCTGCTCTCGTCCCTTCTGTGATCAGAGTCCAAGACCCACCTTCAGGGGTGCTTCCTATTTTGTTACCCGCATGTCTGAAATGCAGCACAGTCCAGGCAGACAAAACGTAATTCTCTTCAAGGAGCCCTTGATACATTTTTTTATAAAAAAACAAATCAAAGACTTCTTGTCAGGAAACAAACACGCCAAATTACAGGAGACCGAGCTACAGGGTGCAGAAGTTTGGGAACTCATCCAAATCCTTAAATGCATCCCAAGTGATGCAAAAGCGCTAACAGCCACGTTTGAACACGCAAGAGCAGGCACCAGTGGTCCACACCTCCCGGGACTCCAAGGTCGCCGCGTGTAGGCTGCAGACACAAGGCTGCTTCCAAAACGCTAACAGCCGGGAGGCTCTCCGTCCCTGGTGAAGCAACGACAAGACGCAGCCGGAAAGCACAGACGGGAGCTGAGTCGCCAGGTGACTCTGAAACAAGGGACGGCGCCTTTCCAGAGAAGCCAAGGCAGCCGGCAAGCATCACCGGCCAGCCACCCCCCGGAAGCTGGGCACCACCGTTAACCCAATGCGGTCACACCTGGTAAATTCTAGCTCGGCGCTTAAAACTGGAAGCTTGCACGGGCTCCTTGTCGCACCAAGGCCGAACAGAAGCCATCAAAAAGAGCACATCCTAAAGTCTTCATCCAAGAGCAGGGGAGCGAAATCACAATGCAACACAGCTGTGCAGACAACCCCATGAGGCCACAGCTGGTTACCTGCAGCGAGGATCCCGGCCCAGGAGTGGACCCGGCAGCACTCAAAGCCCAAGCAGTGGGGGGGGGGGGGGAGGGGCAGGTCAAGAAAGCTGCCGGTGGGGCAAAGTGCTAGCACAAAGCTGGTGCTCAGGAAACGCTGCCTACCTGGTGATTATCTTTAGCGCAGGCAGGCCGTGCCAATTAACCCAAGTGCTGCCCTCCCCTGGGGGGGCTGGACAAGTGGGGGGAAAGGAGCCAAGGACGAGAGCTGGATGGTCTGTTTCACAGAACCTAGCATCTGAGAAAAGCAGACCACAACTAGGGCTGAGAGGAGGGAAGCCCGGGGCCCGTCCAACCTAAACACCAGTGGGAACTGAAGAGGCTCCATCTGGCGTGGAAAGGGCAGCCGAGGCCTGAGCAGCTCCTTCTAGAGTAAAAATCAAGACCCACCAGGAGGTGTGGTGTGACTCCCGCAAACGGTGGTCTTACAGGAAAGGTGCCCAACCCCTCCCAGCTCAACCCCTACCCAACACTTCGGCCAGCAAAACATTAACACAAAAAACATCAACACAAAAATTCAGCAAACTTTTAGAAATACAACTTCTCGACTCAACGTTCGGAGCCGCCTCCAGATCACTTGCTACCTACTCCCTCTCGGCACCTAGGTGAGCCACACCACCCAAGGCTAAGCTTCCGAACTTCTTCGGAGAGAAGCTCTCCCGGGCTGACGGTAAAATGCAAATTACTAGGCTCCACCCCAGAGACTGGGCCCCTGGGTGTGGGAAGACGGGCGGTAACGAGGCCCACTGAGAGCGAGGGAACCCGGCTCTCCGTACCCCACCTGGGTTCTCAGACACGCGGGCGTTCTGGCTTACCTCTCCGCCTCCTACGGGGCCCGGCCAACCTCAGAGGCAGTGTCGACAGCGGACCTGGGCGGGTAGAAACAGGATGAGGAGGCTACCGGGGAGCATCTTCCACATCCCCCAAAATGGCTCTCGCAGGCCAGACTGGAAGGGCTCTGAGACTCCACAGCAAGAGCGTGGTGGTCTCTCCCTTCATGCCGGCAGCCCCGCACCCCTTGGGCCCCGGGCTCGCGCGGGGGGAGATGCGGCCTGGCTGCCCCCGGCTGGGGGTGAGCAGCAGGTTAGGTTGAGGGCGCCTCTGCAGCAGAGACGAGCAGACAGCGCGCCACATCCAAGCTCGGCGGCTCAGGGGTCTTTCTCTGGAGGCAAAGGGGGGACGCACGGCGGCTGCAGGAGGAAGTCGCAGTCCCGGGGCCGGGGGCTTGTCACCTGACCGCTGGGGGCGGGAGAAGCCGGGGGTCCCCGGGACTCGGCGGTCCGTGCGGGTCCGTTTGGGGCTGGTTCGGGTCAGGGGAGGGGGCCGCCGGGGCCCGGTCGCTCGGTGGGGAGGAGGGGCTTAGAGCGGGCGCCCGGAGGCGAGGCAGCGGGCGCGGGGCTTCTGCGCCGGGAGGCCCGGCGGGGCTGAACCGGCGCCGGGCCGGGCCCGCCGGAACACGTGCGGCGGCGGGCGGCGCGGGGGGAGCCAGCGTCGGCCCCGGTCCCGCGCCCCCGGGGCGTGCCTGCCGGCCGGGCGGTCCCCACTTACCTGCCGGGCGGCTGGGGGACGGGGGCGGGCGCTCAAGGCTTCGCGTCGTCCGCCGCCTGGGCGGGAGCCGGGCCGAGCTCAACTAGGCGGTGCGGGGAACAACAGTGCGCATGCGCGCGCGCGGGGCGGGGCAAACGCACAAAGCCGGCCTCTCGGAAGGCAGCTACGGGGAGCGGAGAGGAGCAGAACGCTTCGGCCTGGCTCAACGCCTTAAAGGGACAGTGTGCTGCCCGTGCCTCCGGCTTACGGGCGTTAACCCCAAAGGTGGCCGGTTCCAGCCCTTCTCCTGCACTTTCTGAAAACTGAAGTAGGAAGACGATACATACAGGAAATGCTCATGTGCCCCTCGATTGTTCACATCCTGAGCTCGCCCTGCAGCAGCGCCCAGGGAGGAGAGAGCACCCCGCCCCCGAGATTCGCGGGGACGGCGGGGCCCTAACGTTTCTCCTGGGCTGGGGCACCTGTGCGGTCGCGTTCCTCCGTCGTCGCGCACGCTGGGGAGCGGCGGCTACCGCGTCCAGAGCGTCCGACCGGCCCCGGCGGTGTCTCCGCGTGGCGTCTCCATTAATCTCGGGACACCCCCGTACAGAGGCCCTTACCTTCCAAGTTTGAAGCGAAGAACCTGAGCTCCAGATGGTTCAGAACCCGGGCTCTGGGAGCTGCGTCACCACCTCCAGTTACAAGTGGGGAAGGGGAGGCCCGGAGAGGAGGGCTCAGGGGCACGAGAACCCGCAGCCGGCGTTCTGGCCCCAAAGCCTGCGCATTCTCACCCCACTGCCCTACTTCTGCTACCCACATAGGTCTTAGAGTCGTGGATGTTCTCCGCAGCCCCATTCAGGCCCGTGGGTAGAATAACATGCAGTCTCTTATTTCCCAACTAAAAATGGGAACACCAGATATGACACGGGAACCCGTGCAAACAAAAGGACAGAGCATTTTAAATGGAAATGCCCAGGGAAAATGAGTTGTGTGGTTGTCATAGATACAGGAGCCACGATTGACAAGCCGGCTGGATGCCCCTCCCAAGAAGGATGCGGGGGAAGCCAAGTCCCAGTCTGGCCCCGCCTGGCCGGATATGGATCTCTGTGCCCGGCAGCCCTAGTCATCTGGGGCCAGGTGCCCTGGAGCATGAGGCCTTGACTACCAAAGGTGACAAAATCAGCTCCGGATGAAGAAGGGCATCTGCATCCACCTGGCTGCCTGGGCCGGAAACAGAGCCCATTACGTAGACCCCTCCCTCACCTCTCAGACAGCTCTTATAGCCATCCTCTTCCCTCCCTCCATCCCTACCCCAGTCCCACCTCCCAGCTGGCCTCTTCCAAACCTCCCCGAAGCACTGTCAGAAGAACTTATAAAACCCCAGGTCTAATCTGTCACTCCCCAGTTTACGACTCAGAGCCGGCTTCCCATTGCCCTGGGGTCCAAACCCAGTCTCTGCTGGCGGGGTTTACCAGACTGGCCTCCCCCTGTAGCCTAATGCCACCCCCAAACTGTGCACCCCGGATCCCAGCCCCAAATCGGAAGTACTTCCTGACCCTGGAACTCAACTCAAACCAGGCTCCCAGGTAAATTGGTCTTGCCTTCCTCCCCCCCACCCCCCAGGAGATAGAGCCTTCCAGTTAAAATGAGAAAATCTTCTAAATCTGTTGAGTGTTTTTGCGGTCATAGCTAAAATCCTGAAACCAAATAACACAGCAAGTAAAGCAATTTGACAAAAGCAGGTGATGTGTTTATTGTCTTAAGTTTTAAATCCTTTTATAACCCTCCCCAAATGCGGTCAGGCTCAGAAAAATCACAAGTGGAAATGGAAGGGAGAGTACAAACTAGAGAAGGAGAAAACATTTTGGAGGTTTGTTTTTTAGAACATTTATAACTGTGCTTTGGCCAGCGGGAGCTAATTGGCAAATGAACCTGTTTCCGTGAACGATTTCTATAAATACAACATATCTCCAGGCTGTCCCATCAACCAGACAACCCGAGCATGTCTGGGCACCCTCTGGACTCACCCAGGTCCCTCCACCAGGCTCTCCTGCTGTCAGGGCACCCTTCCCACCGACAGCCAACGTCCATCCACTTGGGCTTCCTCCCCTGAGCCCCAAACCTGGCGAGTCTTCCTGGCTACATTTTCACGGCTCCCAGCTCGTCCTCAGCAGAAACACTTTCTTCTTTCATCGTAATTCCTTGTTCAGTGTCTCCTGGCTGAGCCGCGTCCGGGTCCTCGTCACAGCACTCTGGGCAGGTGGCCCAGGATGAGAGGAGAAGCACCTGCGTGCTTTATTCTTTAGTAAAAATTTGTTACATATGTTACCTGCCTGCACCTTCACCTTCACAGCAAGCCTGTGAAGTAAGTGCCTTTATTCCTTTTCACAGTGAGGAAACTGAGGTTGAGAATAAGAGAGGCTGAGAAGCTTCCCAAGGACCCATAGGCAGTAGGCGCAACCATGGAATTCAGGGCTGGCAAGGCAGAGGCTGCACTCGCAACCACCATACTACACAATACACACTCAGTGGTGCTTTTCGGATGGACGGGTGGATGGATGGATGGTGGGTGGATGGATACATGGACAGATGGATAGATGCCTGCATGGTGGATGGTAGGGTGGATGGTGGGTGGGTGGGTGGATGGATGGATGGATGGATGAACAGCAAAGGAGCAACCTGTGTCAACGGGAGCAGTCAGCAGGGGTCTATGGAAGTGGCAGAGCTGAAATGGAGAACATCACCTTCTTATAGGACTTGAAGCTTTTGAAAAACCATATTTTGTCACCTAGTGATAAATATTTCATCAGGGACAGCACTCGATCGGGGCTTGCCAGGAGGTGACAGGAACAGATGATGCGGCAGATGTGGCAGGAAGGCTGTGATGCTCCCCACAGCGGGCAGGACGCTGGGTGGGCAACGCTGGCCCTTTAATGGCCAGGCCCAGAGCTCTGGATTCCATGGCAGTTGATGGGGGAGGGTCGTGGAAGACGCTCAGGACCCAGGGCCTCCAGGCACTGCTCACCAAGATTTCCTGACTGGAGGGGCCACCTCTGCTGGGCCACATATCCAGGGAGCTGCTGACGCTGCCCGGAGACCCCAAGGCTCCTGCCAGCCAAGGTCAGTGGGGTTTTGTGTTAAAACTCCTCTTCCCCTGGTAACTATGCCAGGGCGGCTGGTTTGGGAGACTCTGTTCCCCTTTTCCCTCCCTGATCTCTGCTCGCCCTTTCCCCGCACCTCCCCACAGTCCATCAGGACAGGCAGTTGCCCCTTGACCCTTGGGGCCCAGCGGCCCGCAGCTCTCAACCCTGGTGCCCAGAAAGCCACTTCTAGTCCTAACTGTGCCACCCTCCTTCTCTTCCTCCCCTGGCCTCACTTTCCTGGGTACAGAAAGAGCAGCTTAGACAGCAAGCATACCAGCTTTTGACATTGACAAGGTCTCTCCTGATGTCAGCCTCCCTCCTTCCGTGGCCTTTGCCCAGTGTAGCCCCCAGCCCCACGTATCCTTCCTTGTCTCCCTTCCCCCTCCCACTGGCGAGGAAGCACCCCTGCATGGCTTCCCCTCCTGGGGCCACCCTCCCTGAGGTCAACCCTGTAGGTTGCTCTCCCCAGGGAGACTGACCATCCCGTTTGCCTGGCACTGTCCTGTTTCAGAACTGAAAGCTCTCATCCCCGGCAGCCCCTCCGTCTCAGGGAAGCGGGGACAGTCACCTGAAGCCACCTCCACTTCCATCACTCCTGTGGGCTCATAGGAGCAGGGGTGGCCCGTCTGGGCTGAGATGCCTGCTGGGAGGGGACACAGTAGGGGCTAGACCCTCCAGATGAATGAATCCTGGAATGTTAGATTTCACTTCCAGTTGGATTTAATCCTACCCTCACTTGTTGGAAAATCCCCACCACGAAACCCCTCTGCCTCGAGCCTCCGCCTGGGTCCAGGCCTGGGTGCCTCTGGGTGGGCCCTCTCCAGGTGGAGCTGGGTGCTGCGGGCACCGGTCTGGCCCGGAGCCAGGCTGGGCGGAGCGCCCGGCAGGAATCCGCGGAACGCGGCTCCCACTTCCAAAGCCAGGCCCCACCTGTTCCGGTCTGCAAATGGTCTGCAAATGCCCCTCCCCGCCTCGCCCCTGCACTTCGGGTACCTCTGGTCAGACACCATCTGGGAAGGCCTCCTTGACTTTCCACCGGCCCGCTAGAGGTTCGCCTGGGTGAACTCCCCCTGGTTAGTGAGGGTCCCAGCAGCGAGAAAAGAAACAGCTCCTGTGACAGGCAAGATGGAAATCAGAGGCCCAAAAAGCCAGGGGATATTTTTCCAAGGCTTTAGAGTTTTTTTTCCCGGGTTGGCGGGGGTGGGGGGAGGGGGAGCCGGTGTGGATTGTGCAGCAGCGGCTTATGGGGCCCTTTTTAAGGGATGTGAATTTGGCTGCTGGTCTCCCACAGGTGTTTCCCGGTCCTGTCAAACTATTTCCATTTGTCCCTGTTATAAAACCCACTGCAGATGCCCTTCCTGAGCCCCTAATGTGTGCCTTTCTGAGTCCTCCTGGCCTGAGGATTATAAACACGGTCCCCTTAAAGCCCAAACGTGGTGGTAAAGCTGTTCTGAGGTTCACAGATAGGGAAAATGGAGGCGCAGAGGGTCCCAAGGGCAAAGCGAACGGCAGAGCTGGGGCTTGACCCCGCCCTCGGCCTTGAGTCTCCTGCGCGCGCCACCAGCCGCCCGCCCGCCGTTTTCCGTGCGCAGATACGGTTTCCACGTAACTGTAATCACAGCCGTCCTG
Organism: Mesoplodon mirus; assembly: GCF_964341445.2. Lineage (NCBI taxonomy): Eukaryota > Metazoa > Chordata > Mammalia > Artiodactyla > Ziphiidae > Mesoplodon > Mesoplodon mirus. The sequence goes on along the minus strand of NC_138976.1, from coordinate 2,691,491 downwards.
CAGTCACCCTTCCTGCTCAGCGCCTGTCGCGGGCTTTTCCCACGTCACCCCGCGCAGCGCTGTCCATCCCCTTCCCACGGCCGCGGTGAGCCCCGGGCTGCACGCTTGGGCCGGTGCCAGGGTTTCACGTCTGCAAATTGTTTCTGTGGGATAAGATCCAGGAGCCTGACTGGATCACAAGTTGGGAACATTCTCGACGGGACGCGTAACCCAGGGAAAGGGTGACCTTCGTGTGGGCGAGCGAGCATGCCAACCCGGGCGCGCCCCTCGCCCGGGTGCTGGAGAGCACCCCAGGGCCGCGGAAGGGCGCGCGGGAGCCGCGCAGACCCAACGTCCGCCTTTCTGGGTTTCCCACGGCTCCCTGAGAATTCCCTGACGAGGAGCAACCAGCCTAAAATAGAAAAGCTGACACAGGGGAAACGCCAGGGGCCGAAGTCTGTGCCCAGGCGCTCCGGCTGCAGCTGCCGGCACGCTCCCTCCAGCCCTGGCTCCCCCCCGAGGAGCCTCGGTGCCCCCTGCATCTGCGTCCCCACTTGCCTCCATCCTCGGGGCCTTTAAATCCCCCTGCGAACAGCTCAGGGCCTCGCATTTGCAGGCACCGTGGACAAGGCTTCTCCAAGGCTGGCCAGCAGCCAGGGCTTCCTCGCAGCTGTCTTCCTGTGTGAGCCTGACCTTGGGGGATGGAACTGGCGGCAGGGAGGGGCACCCCACTCCACCCACACCCGTTGCCAGAGCTTCCAGCTCCCAGCAAATGGGGCAGGCGTTCCCCACTGTGGGCCCGCTTTGGGAAGTTGGAGCAAATTCGAAATTGGGGCCGACTGGCGCAGTCTGGGGCAGAGGAAGTGGGGCGTGGATGTTCTGGCTAGTTCTAATCCCAGACATCAGTTCATGGTAAAGCTGTCCGGGGACCAAAGAGGAAGGACTGCAAGGGTAGGAATGCCATTTAAATAATAGAAACAGTGGTTCCTAAAACCCAAATGAAAGATGGACCTCAGTGTCATTTAGAACACACAGACCCTGCCGCGGTTCCCTTCGGGGAATCTTTCCCTCGGAAACAGCTGCAGAAGGCTGCAGGCTGCCCAAGGAAGTTCACGGCAACCATTTTTTTTTTTGAGGGGGGGCGCTCCACAAGGCCTGTGGTATCTTAGTTCCCCGACCAGGGAGCAAACCCGGGCCCCGGCAATGCAAGCACGGAGTCCTTAACCACTGGACCTCCAGGGAAGTCCCACAGCAACATTACTTATAAGGACGAAATCATTAGAGACAACGTAAATGTCCATCCCTAGGGGAAGCGGTGAATCCGTCATGGTACACTGGATACTGGAACATTCTGCAGCCTCCAGAAGAATGAGGTAGCTGGGGGCATCGTGAGTGGAGGGACGGCCGCCATGGCACGTGGAGAAGGAGAGTGTGCAGCGGACAATACTATTGTTGTAAAATGAAGCTGTGTGTAGGGAGAAAGTGAGAATCTGCGGGCACAGTCTCTGGAGGATTCATCCCTGTCACAGGCGCCCAGGGGAGGGGACTAGGAAGGATGGGAGGGGGCACTCTTCAGTTTTCCTTTTACACCCCCCCCACCCGAGATTCTTCCAATCGGATGTTCTTTGTGATTAAAGGGAGTAATAATGGGTCTCGGTTTTCCTTCATTTCCACAATAGGAGAATGACATACGATTTAGGTAGGCCATTACGAACATTTCTCCCTCCATCCAGCCCATTCCCCGCCCCCCTCTCACGCACCAGCACCCCCGGAATGGGCCCACGTACCCCGTGCTGCCAGGGGCCGTGGATGTGAAGCTGGCCCCGCAGGGCCCCTGCCCGGGGGAGCTCTCTGTCTAAAGGGAGCCAGACCCACAAGCCAGTGGTCCCAGAACGTGGTGCCAGGTTCTAGAATACGCTTCTAGCGGGCTGGTGGAAAGTCAAGGAGGCCTTCCCAGATGGTGTTTGACCAGAGGCACCCGAAGTGCAGGGGCTGGCCCACAATCAGGGTGCAGGCCGGTGGGAGAGGGCGGTCAGGGAGGGGAGAATGGGCCACATAAACAAAGGCCAGCGGGGTGGAGGAGCGAAGGCGTGAGGCTGGAGCAGGCAGGGCCCAGCCAGCAAGCTGCGGACAGCGGGGCTTCAGGATGTAGACAGTGGGATGGGAAAAGCTCAGCTCGAGGATGAGGCCTGGCAGAGAGATGAGCCTGCAGCTCCCCACACCCGGGGATTGCCCCAGGCTTGCAGAGGGTCCAGAAGACACAAGGATGGAAGAAACCAACCCTCCTGGGACAGCAGTAGGAACAGGGTTGAGAGCAGGGCTCTGGGCCCAGACCGCGGCACCCAGAGACTGGCTGGGTCACCCAGAGTGGCCTGGACACTCATTCCATGGGTTCTGCTTCCTCCCCTGGAAATGCGGGTGATGTGAGGGCGGAATTGCCTTGTAGGGCTGCTGCCAGAGCAAAGCCATTGTGAGCCTGAGGCGTTCGTTCGGCCCAGCTCTCAGCTGCTCAGGAAGCCCGACCCTCGTTAGGAAATGCTGGGAGAAGGAGGTGGGCCTGGGCCTGAATGGCGCAGCCTGCAGTGAGTCCGAGGCAAGGAGACCCGCGTGGCTGGGTTTCAGTCTTAGAGGGGCCACGGTTGCTGTCTGCGGCGCTCGGGGCCCTGAGTGCAGATCCCCACCCCCAGTGCCCCAGGCTACCTCTGGTGGGTGCAAGGGCAGCAGGGGAAGCCCCTCTGAGAGCTGCCGCAGGTAGCGAGGCTGCAGGGGACCTTGGCTTCTGGGCGCCTCACTGGGCGTAGAGCCTCTCAGACTTGGGGCCCCCCGTGTGCCTGGCGGGAGCCCAGGTGACTGCAGCTCCAGCTGGCCCCCTGCAGCATCCTGGCCACGCTCGGAGGAACACTGTTCTGGGGCCGGCCCCGACGTACCCGTCCCTCGGGCAAGTCCACCCCCGCCATCTGTCCCTGTGGCTGAGACCTCGGTCAGGCCTGCCATCCTCCCTGCTTTCCCAGCCTCTGCTCCCTCTGACGCTGCCCCCCGCCCCCCCATGGCCCTCTCCCCCAACCCCTACCCCATTCAGCCTCAGCTCGTCCTTCTAAGGGCCTCAGTCTCTCCTGATCCCGTTCCCAGTGGCAAGCCTGGGGGAGGCCACTTTTGGCCAGTACTCCCTCTTCAGCTATGCTTTCAGGGGTGGGGAGTGTCCTGGCCCAGGGCTGCTCCTTTGACAGGGCCTGTGCTGGCCGACGGGAGCTTCGAAGCGGCCGTGGTGTGACCAGCTGCCTCGGCCTGCCTGGCACGGTGTCCAGACAGCTACAGCCATCCTGCGGTGCTCGCCTAGCCAGGCGGCCCGGGTGATCCGCTTTGGCTCTCGGCCTCTGTCCCCCTCCCACTGGGTGGTCTGTCCAGTGCCAGAGTCCAGGTTTATCCCCGAGGGAGCCATGGGCATCTTCTCAGTCTCCCCGAAGGCCCGTGAAGCAGTCCTGCTGCCCCCACGGCCTGAACACAGACTTGACTTTTACAAGGCTCTCAACTGCGTAGTCGCTACCAGCGTGAGTTCTGCAGTCAGACACACCCAGGCCCCTCCCTACACCTCAGTTTCCTCATCTGTAAAATGGGAATAGTAGGCCCAACTGGTGGGGTGTGTGAAGGATTCTTATGTAATAACGTGGAATGCGGTGCAGGCTCTAGACCCCAGTGAGCACTCAGAAGGTTCAGATGTTTACAAGTCTTTTACTTCTTTTTAAACTGGTATATTGTAAAGTTGAAGTGGGAGGGGTGCTCTCCAGTTCTATGAGTTCTACACACATGTACATTTGTGCCACCACCACCATAATCAGGACTGTCGAACACCAAACCCTCAGATTCCTCCTGCTGCCCTTTGCAGTCAAATCCCCCCCATCCCTAACCCCTGGCCATCACAGATGTGTCCTACATCCTACAGTCCTGTCTTTTCCAGGATGACATACAAACGGAATTAGACAGTAGGTAACCTTTGAGACTGGCTTCTTTCACCCAGCATACTGCCTCTGGGAGTCATCCATGCTGTTGCTGTTTCAAGTCTGTTCTTTTTCATTGCTGAGTAATATTCCATTGCATGGAAGGACGGCTGTTTGTTTAACCATTTACTCACTGAAGGATTGGGTTGTTTCCAGTTTGGGGTGGTCATGAATAGAGCTGCTATAAGCATTCATGCAGAGGTGTTTTGGGTTTTGTTTTATTTAGTTATTTTTGGCTGCTTTGGTTCTTTGCTGCTGTGCACAGCTTTCTCTAGTTGCGTGAGTGGGGGCTTCTCCTGTTGCGGAGCATGGGCTCTAGGCGCGCGGGCTTCAGTAGTTGTGGCACGCGGGCTCAGTAGTCATGGCTCGAGGGCTCAGCAGTCGTGGCTCGAGGGCTCAGTAGTCATGGCTCGAGGGCTCAGCAGTCGTGGCTCGAGGGCTCTAGAGCACGGGCTTCGTTGCTCTGCGGCATGTGGGATCTTCCCAGACCAGGGCTTGAACCCGGGTCCCCTGCATTGGCAGGCAGATTCTTAACCACTGAGCCACCAGGGAAGCCCCATGAAGAGGTTTTAGCGTGAACACAAATTTTCATTTCTTTTGTGTCAATACACAGGAGTGGCATTGCTGGATCTTTTGGGTAAGTATGTGTTTAACTTTTAAGAAGCTGCAAAGCTGTTTTCCAGAGTAACTGGACCACTTTGCATTCCCACCAGCAGTGTGTAAGAGCTCGCATTGTTCAGCAGCCTCACCAGAACTTGGTATGATCAGGTTTTTCCCCATTCTAATAGATGTGTAGTGAATTCTCACTGTGGGCTTTTTGCCAACAGTTTTTTATTGCGGTAAAATACACAGAACATAAAATTTACCATTTTAACCATTTTTAAGTATACAGTTGACCCTTGAACAGCTCGGGGGTTAGGGGTGCCAACCATCCATGGAGCTGAAAATCCACCTGGAACTTTTAATCAGCCCTCCTTGTACATGGTTCCTCCGTATACACAGTTCCTTTGTACCTGTAGTTCTGCATCTGTGGATTCAGCTTACTGTGGAACCAGTAGTATTTACTGTTGGAAAAAATCCACATAGAAGTGGAGCCATGTGGTTCAAACCCATGTTGTTCAAGGGTCAACTATAATTCAGTGGCATTAAGTACCTTCAATGCATTGTTGCAACTGTCACCACCATCCATTTCCAGAACTTTTTCATCATCCTAAACACCCTATACATAAACTCTGTACCCACTAAACATAAACCTCCTATTCCCACCTCCCCCAACCCAGCCCCAGCCCCTGAGAATCTCTATTCTACTTTTTGTCTCTCTGAATTTGCCCATTTTAGGTACTTCATACCAGTGGAATCATGAATTCTTTTTCCTTTTGAGTCTGGATTATGAGCATAATGTCTTCAATGTTCATCCATAGTAGCATGTGTCAGTACTCCATTCCTTTTTATGGATGAATAAATTCCATCATATGTCTATACCATATTTTTTAATCCATTCATCTATTGACAGACAGTTGGTTTGTTTCTACCTTCTGGCTATTGTTGTGCTTATCTTTCACCTCCATATCTTCTTTGGTGAAGTATTTAAATTATTCTTTTTAAATATTTTGCTAATTGAAAATTTTTTTTTAATTTTTATTGGCCACACCATGGGCTTGCGGGATCTTAGTTCCCCAAACAGGGATCGGACCTGTGCCCCCTGCAGTGGAAGCGCAGAGTCCTAACCACTGGACTGCTGGGGAATTCCCTATTTTGCTAATTTTTAAATTTGGGTTGTTTGTTTTCTTATTTTTGAGTAATGAGAGTTATTTCTATATTGTAGATACATTCCTTTGCAGGGTATGTAATTAACAAACATTTTCTCCCAGTCTGTACTTATTGTCATTCTCTTAGCAGTGTCTTTCACAAAATAAAGGGTTTTTAAAAATATTTTGATGAAGTGCAATTCACCAATTTTTTTCTTTTATGAATTGTTTTTGTCATGTCATATCTAATAACTCTGCCTAGTCCATGGTCTTTCTTCTAAAAGAGTTATAATTTTACATTTTACATGTAGATCTATGATCCAGATTGAGTTAAATTTTGTATTAGGTGTGAGGTATAGGTATATTTTAATGCAATAAATGTACAATTCTTCCAACACCATTTGTTGAAAAGACTACCCTTTCCCTAGTGAAATGTCTCTGGACTTTTGCCAAAAATCAAGCAAAGGAAATTTACTTTAGATCTAAGTACACAAATAGGTTGAAAGTGAAAGGATGGGGAATTCCCTGGTGGTCCAGTTGTTAGGACTCTGTGCTTCCACTCAGGGGGCCCGGGTTCAATCCCTGGTTGGGGAACTAAGATCCCGCATGCCTGTGGTACAGCCAAAAAAAAAAAAAAAAGGAAAGGATGGAAAAAGATGATCTATGTAAATAGCAACCAAAAGAGACCAAGGGTGGCTACAGTAGTATCAGACAAAACAGACTTTAAAACCTTTTAAAACCTATTAAAAGAGACAAAGAATGACATTACACACTGATAGAAGAATTAATTCACCAAGAATATGTAACAATTATAAACGTATGTGCCCCAAACATCAGTGGTCTACAATATATAAAGCAAAGTAGAAACCAATTGAACCTAAGAGACATATACAACAACTGCAGAATACACATTTTCTCAAGTGCTTATGGAATATTCTCCAAGATAGACCATATGTAAGGCTACAAAACAAGCTTTAAAAGATTCTAAAGATTGAAAGATATGGTGTCTTTTCCCAACACAATGGAATGAAACTAAACATCAATAGCAGAAGGAAGGAAGAGTTTTAAGCGTGTGGAATTTAAATAACACTCTGTTTAACAACCAGTCGATCAAAGGAGAAATCGCAAGGAAAGTTGGAACATATCTTGAGACAAATGGAAACAAAAACACAGCGTGCCAAACTTAATGGATGCAGTGAATGCAGCACGAAGAAAAAAACTTATCTCCATAAAGACTTACATTTAAACAAAGAAAGACTTCAAATCAACAATCTAAATTTACACCTTAAAGAACTAGGAAAAGAAGAGCAAACTAAACGCAAAGCTAGCAGAAGAAAGAAAGTGATAAAGACTAGAACAGAGATAAATAAAATAGAAAAAACAATAAGGAAAATCAATGAAATCAAAAGTTTGTTCTTTGAAAAGATGCCGCCCCCCTGCTTTTTTTGCCTTATTGCAAGAAACTTCTCAGTGCTGGAAACTGAGAGTGGACTACCTTGCCTGATTCGTGATCTTAGTGGATAACATCCAGTCTCTGACCATTCAGTATGAAATTGACTATAGGTTTTTGTAGATGCCCTTAAGGTTAAGAAAATTTCTTTCTATTCCTAGTTTTCGAGTGTTTTGTCATGGATTGATATTAAATTTGTGTCAAAAGCGTTTTCTGCATCAATTGGTATCATCATGTGATTTTTCTTCTTTAGTCTGTTAACATGCTGGATTACATTCATTGACTTTCAAATGTTAAACCAGCCTTGCATTCCTAGGATAAGCCTCACTTGGTAGTGAAGTGTTACTCTTTTTATTTATTTCTGGAGTCGACTTGCTAATATTATATTAGGGATTTTGCACATATGTTCATGAGGGATATATGTCTGTTGTTTTCTTTTCTTGAATTGCCTTTGTCAGGTTTTGTATCAGATTAATGCTGACCTCATAATAGGGGCTAGACGTTCCTCCTCTTCTATTTTCTGGGACGGATTATGTAGAACTGGTGTTATTTCGTCTTTAAATTTGAGTGGAATTTCTAGTGAAACTGTCTGGGCCTAGATTATTTTCTTTTTCATAAAATTTTAAACTGAAAATTCTATTTATTTACTAGATATGAGACTGTTCATGTTATCTATTTCTTCTTGGGTGAGTTTGGGTAAGATTGTGCTTTTCAAGGAATTCATTCATTTTGTTGAAGTTGATGACTTTATGTGCGGAGTGTTGTTTGTGGTATTCTTTTATCATCCCCGTAATGTGTGTGTGTGTGGGTGTCTGTAATGATATCTTCTCTTTAATTCCTGATATTGGTAAATTGTGTTTTCTCTCTTTTTTGTCAGTCTAGCTGTAGTTTTACTAATTTTATTGAACTTTTCAAAGAGCCAGCTCTTAGTTTCATTGATTTTCTCTATTGCTTTTGTTTTCAATCTTATTGATTTCTGCTCTTGTTTTTTTTATTTCCTTCCTTCTGCTTACTTTGGCTTTATCTTACTTTTCCTTTCCTAGTTTAAGGAGGGAGCTTATATTATTTATCTGAGACCATTCTTCTGTTCTAATATAAGCACTTGATGCTCTAAAGTTCCTGCCTCCAAGCTATGCTTTAGCTGCATTCCACAAATTTTGATATATATTCATCTTCATTACATCTAAACTATGTTCTGAATTCCCTTGAGACTTCCTCTTTGACTCATAGGTTATTTAGAAGTATGATGTTTAATTTCCTATTTGGGGATTTTCTTATATATGTGAGTTAGATATTTCTAATTTAATTCAGCTATAGTCAGAGAACATACTTTGTATAATTTCAAGTTAACAGTTTAAAACAGTTTAAAACTGTTTCAGGGTTTGGTTTAAAGACCTAGGTTATAATATATACTGAAAATGTTCAAAAGACACTTTAGAAAAATGTGCATTCAACTGTTGTTGAGTGAAGTGTTCTATAAATGCCAACTGGGTCAGGTCAATTTGAGGTATTTTTCAGTTTTTTATTTCCTTTATTTCTCATCAATTTTTTCTATCAATTACTGAGAGAGGAATGTTGAAGTCTACAACTATAATCATACTTTTGTCCATTTTTCCTTTCAGTTTTATTACTTTTTTGCAACAAACACTTTAAAGCTTTGTTGTTAGGTGTATAGACCTTTAGGATTGTTATGTCTTCTTTGTGAATTGGCACCACTTCATTATTTATTATCTATTTGTCTTCTTTTTTCTTCCTCTGTTTTCTCTTTCCATGCTTTTTAAAAAATTATTTGAATACTTTTTAGTGTTCCATTTTAAATTATCAACTGGATTTTCTGCCTATATGTTTTGTGTGTATAGTTTTTAGTGGATTCTGTAGGGGTTAAAATAAGTATGTTTCTAAGTTTATTTCACAGTCTACATCATATTCCTACTTTACCATTTCAAGTAGAATGGTAGGCATTTCAAGTAGAATGTGGAAACCTCACCAGCATGTTGATCCCTCTACTCGCTTGCCATTGTGTTGCAGTTGCCATATGTATTAGATCTAAATACTTGAAAAATCCCACTAGACAATGTGATGGTTTTCCCTTCAACCGAAAAATAGTCTATTTTCCTAGATATTTACAATTCCCATTGCTCTCTTTTCATTTTTGACATTCCAAATTTCCTTCTTGCTTCATTTCCCTCCTACCTGAGAACTTCTCACAAAGCACACCTGCTGGCCATAAATTCTTTTAGTTACTGTTCACATGAGATGTCTTCATCCTTCTCGAAGGATCTTTTTCGCTGGATTGACAGTTCTTTTCTTTCACTTTAAAAATGTTGTTCCACTCCCTTCTGACCACCATACTTTCAAATGAGAAATCTTCTGTCATTCAATTTCCTTTCCGTATATATATATATATATATATATATATATATATATATAGGTTTTTTTTTTTTTTTTTTTTTTTTTTTTTGCGGTACACGGGCCTCTCACTTTTGTGGCCTCTCCCTTGCGGAGCACAATCTCCAGACATGCAGGCTCAGCAGCCATGGCTCACGGGCCCAGCTGCTCCGAGGCATGTGGGATCTTCCCGGACCGGGGCACAAACCCGTGTCCCCTGCATCGGCAGGCAGACTCTCAATCGCTGTGCCACCAGGGAAGCCCCCTTTCAATATTTTTTAATAAGTGTTGTTTCTTTCCTGCTGCTCTTAAGATTTTTTCTTTGTCTTTAATATTTGGTAGCTTGACTATGATGTGTCTTGGTGTGGATTTCCTTAAGTTTAACTATTTGTGGTTCACTCAGCTTCTTGAATCTCTAGGTAGGCTTGTGTCTTTTTCTAGATTTGGGCAGTTATCAGCCATTCTTTTTCCTCTGGGTGCTTTCTTATGTCTGCCCTCTCTCTACTTTCCCCCCAAGACTCCAGTGTCATGAATGTTAGATCTTTTGTTAGAATCTCACCGGTCCCTGAGGCTCTGTTATTTTTTTTTTCAGTCTATTTCCTCTCTGTTGTTCAGAATGGATAATTTCTATTGTTCTCTCTTCCTCTCCATTCTTTTTTTTTATTTTATTTATTTTATTTTTGGCTGCGTTGGGTCTCCGTTGCTGCATGCGGGCTTTCTCTAGTTGTGGCGAGCAGGGACTACTCTTCATTGTGGTGTGCGGGCCTCACATTGCAGTGGCTTCTTTTGTTGTGAAGCTCGGGCTCTAGGTGCACAGGCTTCAGTAGTTGTGGCACATGGGCTCAATAGTTGTAGCTCGCGGGCTCTAGAGCGCAGGCTCAGTTGTTGTGGAGCATGGGCTTAGTTGCTCCGTGGCACATGGGATCTTCCTGGACCAGGGCACGAACCTGTGTCTCCTGCATTGGCAGGCAGATTCTTATTTATTTATTTATTTATTTATGGCTGTGTTGGGTCTTCATTTCTGTGCGAGGGCTTTCCCTAGTTGCGGCAAGCGGGGGCCACTTTTCATCACGGTGTGCGGGCCTCTCACTATCGCGGCCTCTCTCGTTGGGAGCACAGGCTCCAGACATGCAGGCTCAGTGGTTGTGTCTCACGGGCCTAGTTTCTCCGCGGCTTGTGGGATCTTCCCGGACCAGGGCTCGAACCCGCGTCCCCCACATTGGCAGGCAGACTCTCAACCACTGTGCCACCAGGGAAGTCTTCTTCCTCTCCATTCTGAAGTTGAGCCCATCGACTGAGTTTTTTTGTTTTTTTGTTTTTTGCGGTACGCGGGCCTCTCACCGTTGTGGCCTCTCCCGTTGCGGAGCACAGGCTCCGGACACGCAGGCTCAGCTGCCATGGCTCACGGGCCCAGCCGCTCTGCAACATGTGCGAGCCTCCCAGACCGGGGCACGAACCCGTGTCCCCTGCATCGGCAGGCGGACTCCCAACCACTGCGCCACCAGGGAAGCCCATCGACTGAGTTTTTAAATTTCAGTTATTCTATTTTTCAATTCTGAAATTCCCATTTGGTTCTTCTTTGTATATTCTCTTTCTTTACTGAGACTTTTTTGTTGTTGTTGCTTGTTTTGGGTGTGTTCACAATTGCTCAGTAAAGCCTTTTTACGTTAACTGATTTAAAATATTTTTCAAATAATTCTAAGATCTCTGTCATTTCAATGTTGGCATTTCCTTCAGGTCCCCCCACCCCACTGTGTCCCTGTGACATACCTCCATCCTTTTCCAAGCAACTTCCAAACTTTCTGGCACCGCAAGGTGCTCCAGGCTTGTACCAAACGCTGTCACACCCACTCTCCGGCTGATTGACTAAATCCTTGGTAAGTTTATTAAGCACCTGCTGCCTCCTGCTGCTGTAATGGCACCGGGAATAAAGTTGGGGTTCCTAAAGTGTCCTCCCATCCTTCTGCTCAGCAAAGAGCAGCTCGTGAAGCCGCTGCTTCATCTCCAGGGTTGCACCCAGCTCGGGGAGCTCTGGAGAGCATGATGAATGTAGCAATAACTCTGTAATTAGGAGCGTGATGAGGTCGAGGCAGGAGGAAGTCATGGGAAAGTCATGTGAGGCGAGGGCTTCCAGCTCTCCTGTGGGCCTCCACTGATACCTTCCCAGCTGGAAGGGGTAGGAATACCTCATTAGTGCCACCAATGTGGCCTCCAGGGGCACTGTGGCCGTTGGGGAGGGGGTGTTTCCCCCCAGCAGGGCTGAAACTCCTAGCTTCCTAATTGTCCTTCTCTGACCCCGCCCCAGCAGTGTAGGGGGGTGGGGGGGGAGGGTTAGGTGCCCCAGTACAGCCTGGAGAGGGTAGAAGTCACCTCCCCACTCGGTTTTTGCTGGCCTGGGTGGGGTTGGTGCCACACTGCTTTCTGTGTCGTTGGGCTACAGAAGAGTTGTTATTATCTAAAAGTTTTCTGTCTTGCTAGGCTGCCTCTTTTGTGGTCCTTTGTCTCAGTAGAGCAGGCTTTTGTTGGGCTTTTGTGTCTGTGACCATTGTTCATTCATTTCCAGGTTGCTGGCTTTTCAACTATAATTCAAGAGGCAAAAGGAAAACCCAAGGAACTCACCACCATAGCATTCCATCTTCCCAGAAGCAGAAATCATTTAAATTTGATAAATACCAACAAGCAGCTCTCCAAAAATGCTGCTGGTTCATCTTGAACTAGGAAATAACATACCCTGAGGCTGCTTTAGAAAGATAAATGTAGAAACGGGCTTAGGACATACCAACGTCCCAATGCCTGCATGTTGTAGTCAATCAATGTTGGATGGATGGATGAACAGAATACAGGAAAGGCCATCAGGAGGCCAGTACACAGTGCAGGTGAAACATCACAGCATCAGCTATGGTCATAACACAATAGCGCCTGAGATAGCACCTGCCCTGCATGTGGCTCAGCTAACCAGCCCCTGCTCCCCACCCAGGTGTGGGAAACCAGAGTGCCCTCAGCTGAGGGCTGCCAGGGATGGGAGGCTGGTTGCCATGGTGATACCTGCCAGCTTTGCCATCCCGTGCCCAGGCCATTCAGACAGACCTGTGTTCAGGTTCCCTCCACCTCCGTGTCCAAGGAGACACCCGTAGAACGAGAGAGGGTTCTGGAGAGGTGCTGTGCACACTGTCATCTGCCACGTGGTTGCCAAGAGGATGGAGATGGTGGCTGGCTCCAAAGAGTCAGAGATTTACAGTCTCCATCTACTTGAGAGGTTCCAAACTTTCCCATGACTTCCTCCTGCCTCGACCTCATCACGCTCCTAATTACAGAGTTATTGCTACATTCATCATGCTCTCCAGAGCTCCCCGAGCTGGGTGCAACCCTGGAGATGAAGCAGCGGCTTCACGAGCTGCTCTTTGCTGAGCAGAAGGATGGGAGGACACTTTAGGAACCCCAACTTTATTCCCAGTGCCATTACAGCAGCAGGAGGTAGCAGGTGCTTAAGAAACTTACCAAGGATTTAGTCAATCAGCCGGAGAGTGGGTGTGACAGCGTTTGGTACAAGCCTGGAGCACCTTGTGGTGCCAGAAAGTTTGGAAGTTGCTTGGAAGACAAAAGGATGGCGGTGAGTCACAGGGACATGGTGGGGAGGGGGGACCCGAAGGAGATGCTGCAGGCCAGAGCTGGAGTGACTTGAGCAAATAAGTAAATAAATGACACAGCATTGGATTATGACCCAAAGTATAAAATAGATGTACATGGGTCCACACTGATAAAAGGAAATGACTGAATAAATGGGGGAGGAGAGGGACTTCCCTGGTGGTGCAATGGTTAAGAATCCACCTGCCAACACAGGGGACACAGGTTCAAGCCCCGGTCCGGGAAGATTCCTACATGCTGCAGAGCAACTTAGCCTGTGCACCACAACTATTGAGCCTGTGCTCTAGAGCCCACGTGCCACAACTTCTGAGCCCACCTGCCACAACTACTGAAGCCCGCGTGCCTAGCGTCCGTGCTCCACAACAAGAGAAGCCACCGCAATGAGAGGCCCGCGCACCACAACAAAGAGTAGCCCCCCGCTTGCTGCAACAAGAGAAAGCCTGCGTGCAGCAACGAAGGCGCAATGCAGCCAAAAATAAACAAATAAATAAATTTATTTTTAAAAAATGAGGGAGGAGGAGAGACAAAGCAGCCCAAATCGTACATGTAGTAACTGCCCCCTCCAGGAGGGGGCGCTTAGCCCTCTGCCCAGTTGGGGTGGAAAGTGCCTGTGACTCACTTCAAAAGGCACGGCCTCAGGCAGCGATGCACAGCGTGGACCCCAACAGGATGGGATGGGATGAGACGGGCTCTCCACCTCTGTGGTCTCTTTCCAGACCCCATAATCCCAGACTCATCATGAGAAAACCTCAGACAACACGAGGTTGGGGGACATTCTGCGAAACACCTCACCAGTGCTTCTCCAAACAAGTAGAATCTGGGAAACTGCCACAGTGGGGAGGAGGCAGACAGCTGGAGTCCAAGCGGTATCTGGGGATTCTGAACAGAGGACGAGGCTAACGGACACGCTGGCAAACCCCAGATGCAGTCTGTGCCAAAGGCGGCTTCTTAGTTGTGTCGGACGTTCTGCGCTATGTAAGATGGGAAGGATGGGGAAACTGTGAGAAAGGTCTACGGGACTCTGTGCGCCATTTGCAACTTTTCTGTAAATCTAAAACCATTCCAAAATTAAAAGCTTACTTTTAAAGAAACTGGAGGGGGCTTCCCTGGTGGCGCAGTGGTTGAGAGTCCGCCTGCCAATGCAAGGGACACGGGTTCGTGCCCTGGTCCGGGAAGATCCCACATGCCGCAGAGCGGCTGGGCCTGTGAGCCATGGCCTCTGAGCCTGCACGTCCGGAGCCTGTGCTCCACAACAGGAGAGGCCACAGCAGTGAGAGGCCCGCGTACCACACAAAAAAAAAAAAAAAAAAAGAGAGAGAGAGACTGGAGGGGCCAGGCAAGGGTCACAGGCTTGTGGGTGTGTAGGCGCCTGGGCTCACTGCAGCGCACAGACACTGTAAACTAGAGGCAGGCGTCCATCCTTCTCCGGCTCTTTCTCTGCCCCTGGTGGTGTGGCTGCCCTGGATGGCCTCGGGCACCGGGAAGACCGGCAGGGCTGCATGCAGCTCCCTCTGCGGTGTTGTCCCAGCCCGGCCAAGCTCTAGGGGTTACCGCGACTGTGCCCCGCCCTCGCTCCCTGCTCCGCTCTATGACCCGCCTATTTGGGGTCCCTGCACCCCCTTGGCCTCTGTGGACCTCCTGGTGTTGTGTGCAGAACTTTGCCAATATGGGCACAGTCCATGCAGGGGAGCCCAGTGGGGGAGCCCTTTTGGGTGTTGGCTGATCCCGGCTCTGATACCTACTGACACCTACTGATGCCTACATCCCCTTAGCCTCGGTTTCTCTTCTGTAAGGTGGGTCAGTAGCAGCACCCAGTGCAGGTGCAGGCGTGGAGGCTCCAGGGTCGGTGCAGGGCTGGAGCAGGGCAGTGCTGCCGTTGTGGTGGGGCGGCCTGGTCCTGCGTGGAAAGTGGTTCAGAGGGAGCACCCAGGCGGAGGAACGGAGGCCCCCGGGAGGGAGAGGCAGGTGTGAGGGCCCCCTCACCTTCTGCCCCCCACACGTACTTTCTACTGTGTCTCAAGGCTTTTAGGAAGACGACTCTTCTCCCTGCTTAGAGAAGGTCTCACGGGGCATCACTCTGCCCATCCCCCCCAATGCAGAGACATGTTGGGGGGGAGGAGGGGAGAGCATAGACGGACTTGAATAGCCATTCATTTCCCTACTTAAGAAAAGGCACAAGCAGCTATAATTCGAAAGGATACACGCACCCCTATGTTCACAGCAGCATTATTCACAATAGCCAAGACATGGAAATAACCTAAATGTCCATTGACAGGTGAATGGATAAAGAAGATGTAGTAGGGGGTCCTCTGGTGGCCTAGTGGTTAGGGTTCCAGGCTTTCACTGCCATGGCCCGGGTTCAATCCCTGGTTGGGGAACTGAGATCCCACAAACTGCACAGTGCAGCAGAAAAAAAAAAAAAGATGTGGTACATATATACAATGGAAAATTACTCAGCCGTAAAAAAGAATGAAGTAATGTCATTTGCAGCAACATGGATGGACCCAGAGATTACCATACTAAGTTAAGTAAGTCAGAAAGGGAAAGACACATACTATATGATATCACTTACATCTAGAATCTAAAATACGACCCAAATGAACTTGTTTACAAAACAGAGACTCACAGACCTAGAAAACAGACTCGTGGTTGACAAGGGGGAGGGGGGTGGGAAGGGACGGACTGGGAGTTTGGGATTAGCAGATGCAAACTATTATATATATTCAATAGAATAGATAAACAACAAGGTCCTACTGTATAACACAGAGAACTATATTCTGTATCCTGTGATAAACCATAATGGAAAAGAATATAAAAAGAATGTATATACGTAAAACTGAATCACTTGCTCTACAGCAGAAATTAACACGACCTTGTACATCAACTATACTTCAATAAAATAAATTTTAAAAAAGAAAAGAAAAGAAACAGCATCAATTTGAAAAGCTTTAAAAGTCTTTCTGGGACTTTCCTGGTGGTGCAGTAGATAAGACTCCGCACTCCCAATGCAGGGGGCTCAGGTTTGATCCCTGATCAGGGAACTAGATCCCACATGCATGCCGCAACTAAGGAGCCCTCGTGCCACGACTAAGACTAAATAAATAAACAAGATAAAAGTCTTCTTTCTCAAATGAGCAGCTATTACAATTAAAGCAGCCACACACCAAGGACTGCCTCGGTGACTTCATTTGCTCCTGGTGTCTCCCCTTGGCTGTCCGGCAAGGGTCGTGCACCAAGCCCTGCCCAGCACTCACCCCCGAGGGCTGAGAGCTCGCCTGTGCTAAGCACCAGGGAGGTGCAGGTGGACGGAAACAGCCTCAGCACCGCGGCCCTTGGGAGCGACACACGGCCCAAGGGTTGTGCCCCTCAGTGGGGGCGAGTCCTGCGATGGGTGGGTGCAGCCGTGCGTGTGGGCTACAAAGTGTGAGGCAGGTCGGGCAGGCCTCCTGAGGAGCGGGCCCCTGAGAGCCTGAAGGTCAGCAGCAGGAGCCAGGAGCAGCGAGGCAAGGGACAGGAGGAGTGTTATAAGCAGAGTGAACAGCTTATGCAAAGGCCCTGTGGCAGGAAGGAGCTTGGCGAGCCCAAGGGTCTGGGAGGTGGCCAGTGTGCCCAGGACGTGGTGGGCTGGAGCGCATGGGACCTGCAGGCTGGGCTGGGGACATGGCACAGCTCTGACGAGCTGGCAGCAGCAATGAGGTGTTCCTCCAGCTGTTCTGTGGAAGCCAGAGGCTGCTGCGGTTGTACAGCAAAAGAGGGACCAGACATCCTGGAGTGGTAGTTAGGAGGTAGAATCCACAGGACTTGGTGGCCGACTGGATGTGGGTGGGGGGGTGGGGCGGGAGTCAAGGGTAATGCCAGTTTCTATTGGGGCGTTTGGGGGACGGGGTGTCCCACGGGTCTGCCCTTTGCCCGCCACCTCCCAGGTCTCAGCTGCCAGGCCTGAGGCCCGCTGCTCAGTCCTAAGCTCGCCTCTCAGGGCCGTGGCCGGGGCCGCTCCACCTCCACACACAGGCCCCTCTTATTATTTGTCCCCCAGAACCCCTATGATGTTGGTTCTGTTTTCGTCCCTGCTTCCCATGTGAGGAAACCAAGACTCAGAGGGGTTTAGCTGCTGTGGGTCACAGGAGAGGGGGCTGTTAAGATTCAACCCAGGTATGAGAGACGCCAAAACTCTGGGTGCCCTCCAGGGTCGCACGTGCCACCTCTCAACAGCAGATGTCCAGGGAGCGCTGTTCTGAATCCCCGTGACCTCCTGCCCAGGCAGTGCGGGCGATGCACTGCAAGCAATGGAGGATCACTTATTTTCTTGTGTCCTGTGATGGCTTGGGAGCTACCCATCCTATTGCTATTATGT
This sequence comes from Mesoplodon mirus, assembly GCF_964341445.2. Classification (NCBI taxonomy): domain Eukaryota; kingdom Metazoa; phylum Chordata; class Mammalia; order Artiodactyla; family Ziphiidae; genus Mesoplodon; species Mesoplodon mirus. The sequence continues at coordinate 2,673,932 of NC_138976.1, read as the reverse complement.
TAGTGGTTACCCTTGGCATTTTAAAGACCTCCTTCCTTGGAGACGAAAGTGGCTCTCTGTCATCCTCCCGAGTGTGGAGAGAACTCAGAACGCGCTGCTCTCATCCCCCGGCCGCCCCCAAATCTCTCTCTTTAGATGAGTTGGGTTAACATCAGCTTCCGGAGAGAGAAGCCCAAAGCAGCACACCCTCAACAGAACTGGACTTTCTTTCTCTCCCGTGGAAACAGAGTCCGGGGGGAATGGCCAGGGCTGGCGGGATGGGGGATCCTGCAGATGGCAGAGCAAAGGCAACGTGTGGCCCCAGGAAGGGGGAGCATGGACACTTGAGGTCACCCCGCCATCCGCCCTACGGTCAGTCCACGCTCAGCAGTGGTTACCCACATGTTGTCGACTTCCTGGCTCACCATCCCTTGTAGCAGCCGTCGGTCCTTCTGGGTGCAATGTCCTCTCATTGGAGTGTAAATTTCAGTGGTCTTCTGAACGAGGTCGAGGTCTCTTTGTGCCGAGGGCTCTAACATTAATCTGCACAAGGCTTTCCTTTGCCCTAGCCCGTAAGCGACAGAGAACTGGGGCTGACAGCTGTGCTCTCTCCGTACGCCGCTGTTACCCAGCGTTTCCATCACCGCTGCTGGGAGCCCTGCTCTGTTCTATTGCCGCTCCTTCGTAGGTAACACGTTCCTTTCCGCTGGTTGTTTTCTCTCTTATTTAACTGACCTCCAGCCCCATGCCCTTCTCCCCCTCACCAAAACCAACCTACCCAGGACCCCATGGCTTCTGAAGAGCCATGCTCCAGACCAGAGGCATTTTCCAAGGGTGGAGCCATCCCCTTCCCTTCCTGCATTCTCCCTGTCAACCAGCCATCAAAATGAGGGTCAGCAAAAAAAAAAAAAAAAAGGACTTCCCCGGTGGTCTGGTGATTAAGAATCTGCCTCCCAATGCAGGGGACGCAGGTTCAATCCCTGGTTGGGGAACTAAGATCCCCACGTGCTGCGGGGAAACTAAGCCCCCCGACTCTAGAGCCCAGAAGCCACAAGTAGAGAGCCCGTGCACTGCAACTACTGAGCCCGTGAGCTCTGGAGCCAGCGCGCCACGCTGGAGAGAAGCCCGCATGTCACAACGAAGATCCCACCTGCCCTAACTAAGACCCGACGCAGCCCCTAATAAATAAATAATTTTTAAAAATGAGGGTCAGCCAGTAGCTTTTAAGTATTCTTATTATCGAGGTAAAATTCACCACTTTAACCACTTTAAAGTGAATGACTTCTAGTATGTTCACAATGTTGTGCAACCAGCATCACTACCTAGTTCCAGCACGTGTTCATCACCCCAAAATCCCCTCACCCGTCAGGCAGTCACTCCCCATTCCCCCCACCCACCAGCCCACAACAACCACTGACCCGCTTTCTGTCTCTATGGCTTCGCCTATTATGGATATTTCATGTAAATGAAATCATACAATATGTGATCTTTTGCTTCTGGCTTCTTTCACTTAGCACAATGGCTTCAAAGTTTATCCATGTTGTAGCATGTATCAGTGCTTCATTCCTTTTCATGGCTAAATAATTGTCCATTGTGTGGACATACCATGTTTCACCTATCGTTCATCAGTTGATGGACATTTTGTTTGTTTTCACTTTGGGACTATTATGAATAGTACTCCTGTAAACATTTGTGTACAATTTTGAACATCTGTTTTCAGTTCTTTTGGGTACATATCTAGGAGTAGAATTGCTAGGTCCTATGGTAAAGCTATGTTTAACTTCTTCAGAAACTAACAAACTAGTTTCTGAAGGGTCTGCTCCATTTTCCATTCCCAGGGTAGCAATGTATGAGGGTTCCAATTTTTCCACCTCCTTGCCAATACTGGTTATCTTCCTTTTATTAAAAATTTTTTTGGCCACACCGCATGGCATGAGGGATCTTACTTCCCTGACCAGGACCCTATACTTTCTTCCAAGGTTTTTATAGTTTTATTATTTAGTTATTTATTTGGTTGCACTGGGTCTTAGTTGTGGCAGGTGGGCTCCTTAGTTGTGGCATGTGGGCTCCTTTGTTGTGGCAGGTGGGCTCCTTAGTTGCGGTAGGCAGGCTCTTTAGTTGTGGCATGCGAACTCTTAGTTGCAGCATGCATGTGGGATCTAGTACCCTGACCAGGGTTCAAACCCGGGCCCCCTGCCTTTGCGGCGCAGAGTCTTAAACACTGTGCCACCAGGGAAGTCCCGGGTTTATAGTTTTAGCTTTTATCTTTAGGTCTTTGATCCATTTTGAGTTAATTGTTGTATATGGTGTGAGGTAGGGGTCCAATTTTATTCTTTTGTATATGGATATCTAGTTATCCCAGCACTATTTGTTGAAAAAATTATTTTTTCTATACTTGTCAGTGTCCACATTTTTTATTCTTATAAGGACATCTGTCATATTGGATTAGGGCATACCCTAATGACCTCATTTTAACTTAATTACCTCTTTAAAGACCCTATCTTCAAATACAGGCACATTCTGAGGTACTGGGGATTATGACTTAAATATATAAATTTTGGGGGCACACAATTCAGCCCATAACATGATCGTGTGTGTTTTTTTCCTTTCTTTCTTTTAATATAGTGTATTACATTAGTTGCTTTTCAACTTTTTTAGGGGGGGGGCTGTGCCATGGCTTGTGGGATCTTAGTCCCCCAACCAGGGATCGAACCCATGCCCCCTGTGGTGGAAGTGCTCAGTCCTAATCACTTCTTCAATCATTTTAAACACACTTATTTCATAGCCTTGGGGTTCCTTCTCAGAGGCAGAGGACATAGGGAGGGGACACAGGGCCATGGTGTCGCAGGACATCAATGCAGAAAGCTTTCCTGTGGATGCAAAGCCAAGAAGGGCTGGTTACATCATCTCTTAAGCCATCAGAGCCACAGGGATTCCAGGGGCACCTAAACTTTGAGCAAGGGTTCCAGGAGACCCAGGGACTGAAGCACTTGAGAGGCCAACCCTCTCTCCATCGTATCACAATGATCGCCTCTTCAAACAAAACTCATTTTTCATTACATAGCAATCCGTTTGCCTTGGGAAAACAGTGATCAAGAAGAAAAATAAACTAAAATCACCCAGAATCCTAGTTTCCATATTTAGCTGCCATGAGCCAACTAGCCCAGCTCCCCAGCTCCCTTCCGGACTTGATTTTTCTCCACAGCACTGAGCACAGTCAGGCACACTGCACATTTTACTTATTTCTGATAGTCTGTGCATCCCCGGGAGCATGTCAGCTCTGCGGCAGCTGGCACTTTGTCTTGCTCCCTCTTGTACCTGCAGAGCTGGGAAGCGGGAGTGTGGGGCACCATTCCCTCCATCAGCACCTTTGGAGTGAACGAACAAATGCACGTGCCGTCTTATGAATGAAAACGTCTACCGCATTTACCCTCACAACAATCCTACAAGGCAGGTGTTTACTATCCTATTTCAGAGACGGGTAGACTGAAACCCTGGGGGCCACCACCTGTCTTCTCGCCCTGCCTCCTGCTGACCGTCTTTCTGCGGCCATATTTATGCAGCTGCAGCATAGCCCACTCTCTCTCTCTGTTCACCTGAGCCCCAAGTCATGTCCAAGACATTTCCACACTGTGTTTCTAAGGACTTTATTATTACTTTTCTAATAATGATCTTCCACGTTAGGAGCAGGAAAAACAGGGAAGTGAGATGGCTCACTCCAAGTTCCATCCCATCCCAGGGGCTCCCCATGCTTTTATAAGAGAACCAACTAACATACTTGGGTGTTTGCGGCCTCAAACACTCACCTCATCTCTCCCACCACAACGCAGCTCCTGGAATGTATTTTGCAGGTGAAATGTGAACCCCACCCCCCTGGGTTCAAACCACAGCTCAGGCTAGTAATTTAACCTCACAGCGCCTTCATTCTCATCTATAAAAAGTGGGCAGAATTATTCCTGCTTCACAAAATTGGTGATTCAGGGAAATTATGTATATAAAACTCTTGACACAGTGCGTGGCTCACAGTAAATGGTCAATACGTGATTGTACTGGTATAAGTAGAAACCTTTGCTCCCCATCAGCCATGGTGCAGCCTTTGCTTGGTGGAGACAGAAATTCCTTTTTAGCTGTTGGCGAGTGCTGATCAGCCTCTGGGGGAAGGACTCATGCACACTAAACTTTTTTTTAAAATTATTTCATTTATTTACTATTTTTGGCTGTGTTGGGTCTTCGTTTCTGTGCGCGGGCTTTCTCTAGTTGTGGTGAGTGGGGGCTACTCTTCGTTGCAGTGCGCGGGCTTCTCACTGCAGTGGCTTCTCTTGCGGAGCACGGGCTCTAGGCGTGCGGGCTTCAGTAGTTGTGGCTCGCAGACTCAGTAGTTGTGGCGCGCGGGCTTCAGTAGTTGTGGCTCGCAGGCTCTAGAGCGCAGGCTCGGTAGTTGTGGCGCACCGGCTTAGCTGCTCTGCGGCATGTGGGGTCTTCCCAGACCAGGGCTCAAACCTGTGTCCCCTACATTGGCAGGTGGACTCCTAACTACTGCACCACCAGGAAGCCCGAGAACTAAACTTTTAAGAGACTCAGGTATTAACTATAAAGCAATACCATAACTGCTCTGTGCCTCCTGGGGCATCGTGGGTGAAGACTGCAGGAGGCAGCAGGAGGGAGCCGAGGCCCCAGCCCTGGGCTGGCCTGAGCAAGGGTTTAAGGCCAACTGCAAGCTTTAAGGCCATGGCTTTAAGGTCTGCAGGGCTCCAGTGGGGGAGATCGGGGCAGCTACCTTAGCTGGTAGGGGTCTGGCTACACCAAGTTTTGCAGATGGAAGCTGGAGAGTGGGACAGATGTACAGAAGAGAAAGTTTATTCACTAAGCAAATATGTATGGGGCACCCACGCCGTGCCAGACCTATTGTAGGCCCTGGGGGTCTAGAGCCCTGCTCTCAGGGAGCTGCCCCACTGGAGGGTGGAGACAGCCAATAAACAGCCCAGTAATAAGAGACCAAGGCAGAGAGGTGAGCCACGACCAAGAGGGGCTAGAGGCCCAGCCTGCACCGTCTTTCCTCTCCCACAGCTGCAGGATGACGTCCTATTTTTAGTCCTCCTTTGACAGATGAGGAAACCCCGGTTGGGGAGATTAAGTGGCTGTACCCCAGGCACACAGCAGTCCACGGAGGCCCAGCCTCTGGCGTTGAAGCTACAAGAGCCTGGGAAGGGAGAAGACGGTGTCTGGTGGTGGTGGTGGGGACAGTCAGGGCCACCCAAATCCCTTCCCAAGGCCTGGGGAAGCCTGGGGCTTCCCAAGAAGCCCCCGGGAGGGGCTCCTGCACTAGGCTTGAGGGGTCGTTAGCCCAGGGGCTGAGATGCTCAAATGTGAGTATCGGTCACATTTCTCCTACAGATTCTGCCTCCAGAGATTTCTTTAGCCTCAGGGAAGATCACTCCACCAAGCTCCCTGGGCTATGGGTGAGTGGGCCTGGGGAAGGGAGAGGCAGGGACCTAGGTCCTTCCATCAGAGCCAGGCTCCCAGGGTGGCCCAGGGTCCTTCTCTACTCCTGGGAGGGACTCCTCAGGCCAGTGGCAGGGCAGAGGAGGCTCATCAGGGTCCTGGGCATTCGGCTGGCAGCCTTGCCAGCCTGGCTGGTTCGGGTGGCCTCTGTGTGCGCTCCATCCAAGCCCTGCAACATTAAGACCAGGTGGAGAGACTCTCTGTTTCGGCCTCATGAGGAGAGAGGTGGGATCGTTTCTAGCAGTGCGGTGCACCCTGCTGATGGCCAGAGACCCCAGAATGTCCAAGAGAATGAGACCCAGGTGGAAGGAAGGGGATGTAGCCTTGGAGGTGACTAAAACAGAAGTCTGCAAACTGGAGTACCAAACTCGGGCTTCGGGAGGGATGCAACCAGGATGATGGTTCCAAAGGGGTCAACCTGCAGGTCCTCACCGTCCACGCTTCCCTCTTTCGACTTTCTCCCACTTTGTAAACTAAAAAGGCAAAGGTCTTCCCCAGCCAGAGTCTGGCATCCGGGGGTGTAGGAAGTCCTGGGCTCCCAGGAAAGGGACAGTGGGGAGGGTGGGGGGAGGTTTTGGCGTCTCCTGCAAGCTATGTTTCCCAGGACCCAAGGCTTTGGCATCTCAGCTCTCTGTGACCCAGGGCCATGTCACCTCCCAGAGTTGCCTCACCTGTAAGCCGGGCACAGAAGGCCTGTCCTGGGTGGGTGTGGGGCTGCATGGGCTCAGCCGAGTCGTCATTCACTTTAATGTTATAAAGACGTATGTGTTTTCAGTAGTAGCGCTCTTGCTCAACCTAAAATAAACCCAGTGACCCCAGGGGCTTGGGAGGGGTTCAGCCCACACGAGGCAACTCGACCTTGTAGTTGGCAGGTTCAGTGGGTACCAAGGAAAACTTGTTTTGTTTTTGACTTTTTATGGGGGTTTAATATACACAACGTGCGTCCACCTTAAGTTACAGCTGGATAAAAACTTAATGTATACACAGGAGGAACTGCCACTGAAAATAAGATCTGAAACGTGTCCACGAGCTGAACCTTTCAAAAATACAGAAAAAGGGCCAGAGTCCCCAGGTTTTACCTTTGTGGCCCACTGCTGGAACCTCAGGCTAGGGACCTTTGATCTCATTCCTGCCCCTCACTGGGCACATGGGAAAAGAGGCTCGGGGGCCAGGTCTCCGGGGAGAGCCGGGAACATCCCCTGCTCCTCGCCAGCTCCTGGCACTTGGCGCCCTCTCCCACGACAGCGAACTCGGGGGGCCCAGGCCCTGACCTGATGTGGGAACGGGAGGTGGGGGGTTGGGGGAGGTAGGTAGATAGGGGCGCGACCGAGCGAGACTCCTCCCCGGGCGGGGCCGCCCCTGCGCGCGCGCCGACGCCCCGCCCCTGCCCTCCTGCGCGCGCCCCCGCCAGGCTAATTAGGCACGCGGTTTGTTTACAAACATGGGCGCCCGGCAGGTACGCGCCGCCCAGACCGTGCGCGCCCGAGGTTCGAGGGCGGCCCCCCGGACTCCGGGGTCCTCCGGTGCGGGCGGCAGCGGCGAGCGAGTGCTGGCCGCACTCCCGCCTTTTGCGCGCCTCCCCGAGCATCAGGAAATACTCCCAGAGGCGCACGTCCCTTGCGCGGCAGGGCGCGCGGGAGGGCCGCGCCGGGTCCCCGAGTCGCCGCCGGCGCCGCGCCCCGCCCCCGCGCGCCCCCCGGCCCGGGCCCGCTCGCGGCCGGGTCGGCGGGGCGGGCGGCGGGCGGCGGGCGGGGGCGCGCGGGGCGGGGCGGGGCGCGGCGCCGGCAGGGCCGGGACATGTAGTCCGCGCGCCACGGCCTCTCCTGGGCGGCCCCGGCGCGGGCCCGGCCGCGGACTACGACTCCCGCCAGGCGCCGCGGCGCAGCGCATGAGCCCTGCTCGGCTCCGGCGCGTCTATTATGCTGCCGGGGCCGGCGAGCCAAAGAGGAGCCGGCCGCGCGGGCCGGGAGGGGACGGCCGCCGGAGCCGCCGAGGCCAAGTACGCCTTTCTCTTGCTTCCTTGCGCGCGCGGAGCGGCGGGCGGCGCGGGTGGCGGCGGGCCGGGCGGGGCGGGGAGCGCGGCCCCGTACGCCCCGCGCAGGCCTCCGGCGCGTCCGGGGAGCCGGGCGCCCGGGACGCCGTCGCCGCCTCCGCCTTTGTGCGCGGCCACGATGCAACAAAGCGCGGCGGCGGCCCGGGGTCGCGACGGCGGCGGCGGCGGCGGCGGCGCGGGCCCCCTCCCCTCTGCCCGCGCCCTCCCGGCCGCCCGCGTCCCGGGCTCGGGGGCGTCGCCGCGGCCGGGGCGCGCAGCCCAGAGTTGGCACGGCCTGCGCGCCCCGCGCCAGCGATCTCCCGCGCGCCCTCCCTCACGGAAAGGATTTTTTTCCCCCTTTCCTCCGCCCGCCATCTTTCGAAGGGGGGATCGGGGCGGACGTGGAGGGGAAGGTGCGCTTCGGCGCCACTTTCCCCGCGCCCCGTTCCCCGCGCCCGTCCCGCCCGTCCTGGCTCCTGGCCGCGGGGCTCGCGCGGGGGCCGTCGCCGCGGCCGGGGCGGGGGGCGAGGCCGGGCCAGGGAGCGGGCGGCGTGGCGTGGAGGCCGCTTTCTCCAGAGTTAGGGGCCCGAGCTGACTTTGAGCCCTTTGGAGTTGCTGGGTCGTTGCAGCGCGGCCAAGAGGAGACCCAGTTCCCGTTTTGAAATCAGCCCGAAAAGCGCTTAATCCGGGCAAGGCTGAGTTGCGGGAGGAGCGGGGGTGCGTGCCCTCCTTCCCATTCAGGGTGGGCCGCGGCCTGACAGCACGGCACAAGCCCATCGGGGAGAAGTGCCCACCCCAAACCTCACACGGCCCCCCGGCCCTCGTGGACTCCCCGTGAATAAAGCTGGGGCTCGGGGGAGTCCTCTTCCTCCACTGGTTGCTCATCCGGGGGCAGGCCGGGGTGGGGGTCTTGGGCCGCCTCCTTTCCCTCGGGGCTAGGGGGCAGTTTTGGAAAGATGAAAGTGGGGGCACGGAACCGGTCCGCCTGGAGACCCACGTGGGGCGGTCCCGTGGTCCATCCTGAGGGTTCCCGCAATTGGGCCCAGTCCCTGACCATTCTGCGATCCTTCATTTTGGCTGAAAGCTTTCTACCCAGAAGTGCATGACTGGGGCTGCCCCCGTGTGTTCCCTGGGTTGTGGCTGCAGAGTTAATGGGGAGGTGGTATTGGGTATCAGTGGGCAAACTGGCTGGAGGGCGGAAGGCAAGTAAATGAAGGAGTCGCTCTGGCCCCTCCTCCTCGTGCCCCCCCCACAAGTGAAGACGAAGAAGAAAGTTTTTGTTTGTTTGTTTGTTTTTCTTTTTTAATCCTGCTTTTGTAGGCTTTCCTCCTGACTCTTTCTTTAAATAGGGGTTCTTTTCCTGGGTCCATGGAGTGGCCCTGGGGAGATCCTGAAATCTACGCAAAGTTGCCTGGGCGGCATGTCTCCTGGGGGAGTAGTTGGCTTTCAAGGGTATCAAGAAAAGGCCTGAACCCGTGCAAGGCTGTCTTCAGGAGTTAGGGACCTCCTTCCCTCCCTCCCTCCCCCCCTCCCTCCCCCCCTCCCCCTCTCCCTCCGTCCTCTGGCAGCCCTGAGTGCGGCCTCTCATTTGCAAATAAAGCTCTGTGTTTGCCCTTTTCTGTCTTGAGGCCTTGATGTGTGCTGGTGGTTACAGATCGGGAGAGATAGGGCACACGGCATCTGGGGCGGGCGGTGTGGGCCATTTCGCTTTGACCTTTCTGGTAACCTCGGGGGCCCCAGGACTCTGGAATCCCGCCCCAAGCAGCTTCTCAGAAGCTTCGATCCAGTCCCAGCCCTGCCACGGGGACGTCCGGGGAGGAGGGACGGGCAGCACCAGGTCAATTTTTGTTTTGTTTTTAGAAAGTGGAGTAATTGCTTTCTCTCCACCCCAGCCCGCGCGTGCTTGGGAAGTGAGCTCTGAATAAAGGGAGAGGATTTGTAATTATTCTGCTCCTGCCTGCCTGGCCCAGCAGAGCGGTCACGGGCAGAAAGTGAAAGTGGAGGGTGGTGGCGGGGTAAAAAGTGAACCGCCTACCGCCCGCCGCAGCCGGCGGCTGCTCCTGCGCCCTCTTCCTCCAGGCTGGCGAGTTGCCAGCTGCCCGAGCCCTGCGCCGGGCAAGCGGCGAGGCGCACGGCCATTTCCTGGTTCTCGGCGGCAGAGCTTTCCCTGGGGAGTGCTGGCCGCGGCCCCGAGTGGAGTGCTTGGTTCGGGACCAGCAGGCCACCTCCGCGGGCCGGCCCCAGCGTCTGCCTGGCTCTCCGTCCGCCGCTGGTGGGCCCTGTTCTCCTCGGGAGAGCAGGTCTCATCCAGTGGGTCCAGGGGGAGCTGGGCCGGGTCGGGAGTCGGGGGGGCCCACCGCCCCCCAGCGAGCGGCTGCACCTGGCCGCTTGCTTCAAGCCTCTGTGCAGGTCGCTGGATTTTCGGGGCGGTCGTGTGGGTGGGTGAGTAGCCTGGTCCGCCTTTCCCGTCTCCCCACGTGATGGTCCAGCTGTAAAGCGACGGAACCCCCAGGCAGGGCCCACAGACCCTGCATTAGCAGGTCAGTATCTAGTCAGCATTCCTTGCTTCCGAAGGAGACTTTAGTGAATTGTGGCAGAAAGCAGCATCCTGCTTGCTGTATACCTACCTGCTGGGAACTTGTCAGGGGAGCCCCTGCTTGGGAGCCCGCCCGCCGTCCCACCGGAGGCTCTGCCCCCTGGTTGCAGCAGGTGTCAGAGCAGCGCGCAGCGGCCCGGTGTGCTTGGCTCGGGGCTGCTGGTAGGTGCCCAGGTGGTGAGTGGCTTGTTGCACCTCCTCAGCCGCCCCGCCCCGCCCACTGTGAATCCCTTTGGCACCCGCACCCCTGCTCCTGTGGTCCTGCCTCTGAGAAGCACGGGCCTCTTAAAGGCAAAGCGTCACTTTCTGGATCTGGAGTGGAGATGACGGTTACCTGTGTGGGGGTGTCTGTCCAGAGCCCGGAGGCTCTGCTGTGTCAGTGCTGTGGGTGAGTGTTTATTTCTTTTGCCAGGTTTTAACTATCCCACAGGAGAATCAGTTCTCAACCTAACTCCTTTTTTAGGGCCTTTATAACCTCAAGTTAGAACCGGCAGGTGCATTTGGGGGGAAGCCCCCCTCCCTCCCCGCTGCAGTACTGGGAGGACCCCCTCCACCTGCCTCCTGCACCAGAAGGGAACGAGGTGCCTGGGAGAGTCCTTTCGCCGCTGCTTGGGAACTGCCACTTGGGGTGCGGGGTTGGGGGGGCTTCAGGTGCCCCAGTGGGATTTTTCTGCCAGTGCTGGAAGCTGGGCTTGGTGACCCGTGTGGCAGCGTTTCCACAGTGGTGTTCAGGAGTGTGGTCAGGAGGGTGTTCGGGGAGCTGGGGGTACCTGTGTCACAGGTGCCAAACCGTCGTGAGGAGCTGGGGCTCCAGGGTCCCCGCCGAGGTCCCCGGTACGTGGGGGCAGGAATGTCCTCGCCTCCTGTGAGGCCGAATGCGCGTCGCGTGGCTGGACCCTCGTGATGCATTATCAGGAGGAGGCGGAGCTTGGGGGCAGCCTGGCCTGACGATGTCTCAGGGATGAAACTCAGGGGCAAAGGGAAAGGAAAGGCAGGAACGGGGCGCTGCCCAGCTCCAAGCCCGCTTGCGCCGTCGGGCAGAGCCGTGGAGGTGCCAGCCCGGTGCTGGAGGCTGCTTCTTAAGAGCTGGGGCCCTGCTGGCTGTGCACCCCAGATAAGGCGCACACCCACCCTGTGCTCTGTTGTCTTAGCTGCCGCCAGGCTGTCCTAGGTCTGGGGTGGGGAGACACCAGTGACCGTGTGACTGTCCCCTGGGAAGACAGACACCCCCCCCCCAACGCCCCGCAGGCTGGGAGAGGCCGCAGGATGCCCTTGGTAGGCATGCGAGCACTCGGGCTGTGGGAAACGTCCCAGGACGGCGGGCCAGGGTGCCCAGCCCTTGGGAGCCTGAGCTAAGCCTGGTGCTGGTTGCCGGGTCAGGGCCGCCTCCCTGTGCTCCGGAATGCGTGCCGGTCCCTCTCCAGGGCTTCCAGGCTCCGGACAGCCCTCCCATGGGAGCACCTGCTGTTCTGGAAAGGCGTGGGAATGTGTTTGTGTTGGGCAGGGTGGGGGAGGTGAGAGCCTAACTCAGACCCTGGTTTACGGAGGCTGGACCATCCCATCCTCGGCCCCGCTCTGGGATGGCGCCGGTGGGCTACCCCTCCTGCCGCTGACCCCGAGGGGCAGCTAGGGGGAGGGGTGGGGAGGGCTGGCTGCCCCTCGACATCAGGATCCGGCAGTGGTCGGGGGCTCCCAGCCTGCTTGCCTGCCGCTGTGCCTCTGGGCTCCGTGGCCTCCCAGGCCCTCTCCGCCTCATGTCCCATCTGTTAGGTGGGGTGATGGGGTCAGAGCTTCCTTCCGAGGGCTTCTCCTTGGGGTCTCAGGTTGAGAGGGACCTGGGGGGACAGCCATTTCCGTGGTCTGGTCTGGGATACAGTGCCTGGCTGGGGGTTTTCAGGGTTGCTAATGCACAGGCGTTGGGCGTTGAATGGGGGGTGTTCTGTTGGGACAGGCACAGAACACCCCCCGTGGGTGATGACAGCACGCCGAGCCTTGGTGCTCGCAGGGCCGGGTCCCCCTGTAAGTGCATGTGACCGCCTGACCCCTAGCATCCTTTGTGGGACCGACTGACCCAGAGAGGATGGTCCCCCCTTTCCCTCTCCAAGACAAAGTGTGGCGCCGGTCACGCTGTCCTCACTCACTGTGTCCCCTGAGGACCTTCCCCTTCGAGTGGTGGGTCCCTCACCCCCCTCCCAGGAGCCCCATGGAGCTTTACATGCCCCCCCCGCCCCCGACACACACACACACATCACACATCGCTGGTACAGCAGCTTCTTGTGGTTTTTCAGTTGGTTTTTCTTTTGGGTAGCTTGGTTGAAAGGTGGGAGGTGACAGAGCCTCACAGAGGTGACGGGGGGGGGGGCGGCTGGCCTGACCCCTGCCGTGAACAGTGAGCCCCACTCAGCAGGGCTGGCGACGCCCACCAGACCTGGTATCTCGGGTCCACGGTGAGGCCGATGTTCTGGCCAGAAAGGAAACCTTAAGAGGCTGACTTCCCCGAGGGGGGCTGGCAGGCTGGGGAGAAACATGGGGCGTCAGGGAAAACCGGATGGAGAAGGAGGCTTAGGTGCTTGGGTGCCGGGGGTGCAGAGCTGAGAGGACACGGTGGCGTCAGGAATGGGGACCACGGCCGCCGACCCCGCAGGCCTCGGGGTGCTGCAGACGTTCCGTGGGACCGATGGGGTCCCTTGCCGGTGGGGAGCAGAAGTGATCCAGACCGGCGGTGGGCTTAGGGGCCTGGTCGGGGCCAAGGTGCTCCGGGCAGAGCCCCTTCGGGGGCAGCTGTGGTGGCACTGCTTCCTGCCCGGGCAGGGGGTGGTGGCCAGCAGGGCCCAGTGTGCGGAGGGCCCCCGTTCGCCCACCTAACGTCCCCGGCCCCACGGGAGGAGGCAGTGGGCTCCGTCTGTCACTGAAGCCGACCCTGCCTGCACGGATCCTGTTTCCTGAGGCCCGGCTGCCCGGGGGCACAGGAGCTGGGGCGGCGGGCCTGGCCCCTTCCCGCAGCTCGCCGCCCCCTGTCTCTGCGGGATTATCGCAGGAGCTCCGAGAGGCGGTGGGGGAGTGGTTTTTTTAAAAATAAATTTATTTGTTTTATTTATTTTTGGCTGCGTTGGGTCTTCGTTGCCGCACACGGGCTTCTCATCGTGGTGGCTTCTCTTGTTGCGGAGCACGGTCTCTAGGTGCACGGGCTTCAGTAGTTCTGGCACGCGGGCTCTGTAGTTGTGGCACGTGGGCTCAGTAGTTGTGGCACGTGGGCTCTAGAGCACAGGCTCAGTAGCTGAGGTGCACGGGCTTAGTTGCTCTGCGGCACGTGAGACCTTCCTGGACCGGGGCTCGAACCCGTGTCCCCTGCATTGGCAGGTGGATTCTTTTTTTTTTTTTTTTTTTTATTTATTTATTTATTTTAATTTTGGCTGCGTTGGGTCTTCGTTGCTGCGCACGGGCTTTCTCTAGCTGCAGCGAGCGGGGGCTACTCTTCGTTGCGGTGCGTGGGCTTCTCATTGAGGTGGCTTCTCTTGTTGCGGAGCTTGGGCTCTAGGCACACGGGCTTCAGTAGTTGTGGCTCATGGGCTCTAGAGCGCGGGCTTCAGTAGTTGTGGCACATGGGCTTAGTTGCTCCGCGGCATGTGGGATCTTCCCGGACCAGGGCTCGAACCCGTGTCCTCTGCATTGGCAGGTGGACTCTTAACCACTGCACCACCAGGGAAGCCTGGCGGGCGGATTCTTAACCACCGTGCCACCAGGGAGGTCAGGTGGAGGAGTCTTTGGGGTTGGGTGGACGGCCTTGCTCACAGCCTGGCTCTGCTTCTGACTGGATGGCCTCGTGCCCCTTGATCTCTGAGCCTCTGCCCCCCCACCTGGAAAGTGCAGCCCACGTGACCCCCACTGACGCCAGGATGGGGCCCAGGGAGTTGGGGCCGTGTAGCGTGGGGCCCCCCAGGGGTACCTGACTCACCTGACCCCTGAGTCACGCGACTCAGGAAGGCCGTTCTCGTTGCCGGCAGGGCTGGTGGGTCTGAGCAGGGCAAGAGTGGAGGCGGAGGGAGCGCAGGCCCTGCCCCTCCCTGCCCCCCGCCCCAGGATGGAGGAGTCAGTCCCTGGCTTTTTTCCTACCTCTGACCACCCCTCTGAACGTCAGCACCCCCTACAAACCTCCCCTCCTTCCTGAACCTGGCTCAGGACTTCCCTCTTCAGGCCCAACGCCCTCCAACCTAGGAGCCTCCTGAGGACCCCCTCCACCTGCCTCCTCCTCTGACCCCCAGCCTCATCCCCGCCCCTGTGGCTGGAGGTCCTTCCCCTGATGCTGGTGAGTGAGGCTCCTTCTGCCCTTCCGTCCGGCATCCTCCATCTAGCATCCCCCCAACACCTATCGGGGTCCAGGCGGCCCCGGCGTGCCCTCCTCTGCCTGCTGTGGTCCTGTCTGTGGCAGGAGGGCTGGAGCTGCTGCTGCCGCATTTTCAGGGTGTTTCCCACAGTGGCACCTGGACAGAGGTCCCCACTCTCTCCTTGTTTGTCCAGGACGCTGAATAGCCCTGGTGTCCAGGCTCCTCTGATGTGTCCCTCTGGGCTGAGCGAGCCTACAGGGGCCGGTTCTCTGCATTTTCTTTCGGATTCCAGTTCCCCAGGGAGGAATGAGGTGGGCCCCAGAGGATGAGTTCAAGGGCGGGGAGATGGCCATGACCTCCGGGTCCGCCTGCCCCAGAGCCGGGGACTCTTGGGTCCCCCTCCCCCTCTCTGCAGCCAGGTGTGTCCAGCTCAGAGTCCCTCACGGAGTGGCGAGTGTGTGACTCCGGAGGGTGGGGTGACTGGCCCGTGTCCCCCGCCTGCCGCTGGCCGGCCATTTGGCTTTCTGGACGCTTCTTCAGGATCCCGCCAGAACCCCCGTCTCTGGGTTTTCTCTTGCTGTTCAAGGGCTTTTGTGGTTTGTCTGAGCATTTCCTCTCTGGGCGGTTTCAGATCCTCTCGCTTCGAGGGAAGGTTGTCTTCACTCTGACCTTCACCCCGTTTGTGGTGCCGCCTCCCGCCCCGTCGGGCAGCCCCGGGAGGTGGGGGTGGGGGGGATTCTCCGAGCCTCGCTTTCCCGTCTGAGGAGTGGCGCCCCGTCCCTGCCCTCGGCCTGGGTGTCCCCGCGCGGTGCGCACCACCAGCCGGGCCAGCGGATCCTCAAGGCTCCTTTCCAAACCCCACCTCCTAGAAGGCTGGTTTCCAGCCCGGCCAGTGTGGAGTGGGCCCGGTGGGCTGTGACGCCGGTGAGATCGGGCTGCACGTCTTTGCCCGCAGGAGATGAGACACCCCCGTCCCGCTGGGGGCTGGGGGGTGGTGCAGGTGAGACTTGGTAGCCTGCGGGTTTTATACATCTGGGTTTAGGGCGCTGGGCTGTGTCACCTGCACTGCCCCACCCGGTCCCGGGTTATCCTGCCTGAGTCCATCTCCCCCCACCCCCCCACCTGTAGTCCTTTTCCCTGCCAGGCGGGGTGGGGGGGACGAGGAGTAGGGTCATGTCCCCCAAATATCGCTGTTGCTGTGGTGGTGGGCAGCGCAGGGTCCTGAGCACCCAGGGAAAGGGGGCATCACCCTCTTCTTGTGGTGGGGCAGGGGCTTTCCAGTGTGGCCAGTCGAGAGACAGCAGAGGCCCCCAGGGTGCTCATCTTCTGCCACGAGCACCCCTGCTCCGTCCTGTCCCCTCCAGACCCCCGCTCATTTCAGCCCCCTTCCCACCTCCCCGTTATCACAAAGCAAGCTCCAGGCACATTTCCTTCGTAAGACGTTTGGTGCCCGCGTCTAAAAGACAAGGGCTTTTTAAGAGTTATAAAAAGCCACAGCACCACCGTCAACCCCAGAGCGTTGACGTTGGATCCCAAAGATGGTCAGAGAGACAGTGTTGAAGTAAATGCCTCTTGCCTCACTGCCCTGCAGGTGTTTCTCACAAACTGGCCCAGGGCAGGCGCTGGGGTCGGGCGCCACCACCTCGTCTGCCCCGGCCGTCCTCCCCCCGGGCCACGTGGGGGCCGGGAGGGGTCCCGGGCTGGGCGGAGAATCCGACCCCGGTGATGGGCTGCCTTCCTCCGTTCCAGCTGTGACCCCAGAACACTACTCTGGGGGGTGAGCTTTTCTCCTGATTCTTTTGCGATGAAAGCTGACCCTTGACAGCTGATACAAGGCTGTCTGTGGTCCTTTTTTACTCTTAGACTGAACATTTGTGTGTTTCCCTGCAGAATGTCGTGTCTGATTTGGTATGTTATCTCAGACCCAGGGGGCTGGGGGTGTCTCTGGGAGACCCCCTCCCCCCGCCCCACGGAATGGTGCACTCGCTAGGTTCTGAGACCCGAAAGGTTCACTCAGGACACGCCTGGCTCGGGGAGAGTGGCTGTCAGGCTCTGGCCTGTCCCATGAGGCCGGGGGGCGGTGTTTGCTCCCCCTGTTCCCAGCGGGCGATTCCTTCTCGTGTCCGAGTGCTGGAGAGGGGATGTCAGGTGTTCCCGGGGCTCACGGGCTGTCCCAGGAGGGTGGGCGTCTGTGGGGGCTTTGCTCCTGCCCCCAGGGGGCAGCTCGACAGTGTGGTGAGAGCCTGAGCTGGCACGCCACCTGTGAGCTCTGGGTGCCACGGGCTGACTGGGGGACCCGGGGTGGGGTCCCAGCCGGACCTTCCGTCTGCTCCTTCTGTGGCTCCTCGTGGTGTCTCCGCCCAGCCTCAGGGGCTTGGAACATGGGAACGGGCCGGACCCTTCTGGTACCCACCCCCTGCTCTGAATTTGCCTTGTTTCCCTTGATTTGGGGGCCTGTGGGCACCCCCACTGGGATCCCCTCGAGGAGGAGGTCTGGCGGCCCCCATGGCAACTTTGGGTCCCCAGCTGGTAAGGCCTGGTGGGCAGGGTGACCAGGCCTCTCTCCTGGGTGGGGCCTGGCACGGCCTGTGTTCCCACGTGGAGCCTAGGCCTGCTGGGCCGAGGAGACCACGTGAGGGGCCAGCGCCCGCCGGGAGGGGACAGGCCCGGGGGGAGCCGTGGGGAGGAGCAGGACGCTTCCTCGTTCTCCGATGGACAGGCCGCCTCTGTCTGCACCTTTGTCGTCTCCTGCCCGGCTCCCCGGCTCCGGCCAGGGCGGCTCAGCTGGGTGGCCTGTGGTTCCCTGCCAGGACCATGTGGAGTCGGGAAGAGGGTGACGGGCTGCTCCTGGTGCTCTGGGACGTGGCGGCTGGGAGAAGTGGGAAGCTGCGTCTGTGTTTTAAACGGGTCCATCCCATTGCACAGGCTGGGTCCGTCCCAAGTGTGACCTCATTGTGTCTTCATGGCACACAGAGGTGGGTATCCAGGGACCCTCGGGCTCTGTCCCTTTGCTGTGGCCCCTCCCCGCGTGGCTTGGGAACCACGGGCACCTCCTTTTTTCTGCCCGAGGGGCCAGTGTCACCCAGCTCTCTAACCGCTCTCCGTGATGTCCCTGGCCTCCCACATCCTCGTGGGTGGGGAGCCATGCCTCCATCCGTGGGGCTGCGTTGGGGGCACTAGACAGCTGATGGCCATGCTGCCGGGGCTCAGCCAGGAGGGGAGCTGGGATTTGAACCCCGGTGTGGCAGGCCCAAGTGGGCACTCCCTGCTGACCTCCTGCATGGTCCTCGTGTCTGGGGCCCTCTTTGCATCTCTGGCCGGAAGTTAGGATCAGACCAGGGACTTGGAGGGGCACTGCTGGCCTGTGCCTGCCCCCAGGGCTCGCCAGGTGGCCTTGCCATTGATTGCAGTGGGGTCACCTGGTTCCTTAGCTGCCCGGCTTCTCCTATCACCCTGTGTCACCCGTGATGCCAGGAGCCAGTTCGGGGAGGCACGGGGTCCTGGGCTTATGTCCCCGAATCTCCGTGTGGGTACGCTCAGGAAAGAGCCCAGGGATGGAGGAGCCTCAGCTTTGTCATCTGTGCGATGGGCCTGGTCACTGACCTCATAGGATCACATGGTGTCTCACCCTCAGCGGAGGTTTGAAGGGCTCTTGGCCGTGGCCGGCCACCCAGTGTATTTCTTGGTGCTTCTCCAAGAAGCACGGTGAGAGTCTGTTCCTGTGCGGCCGGGGGACCCTGGGTGTGGGTAGTGGGGGACCCCCCCGCAGTCTCCCCTTCCTGTTGTTTCAGACCCCCATGTCCCTCCACACCTCTTGTCCGTTAGTGGTGTTGGTTCAGGGCTGAGCCCTGTGAGAGGGTCAGCTGGTAGACGGTTTAAGTTCCAGCTTCTCTCTGGAAGCTGCCTGTGCCTTCCGGTCTCAGAATGTGGCCCTGACCCCCGCCCAGACCGGGAGGCTGACGGACAGCACAGCTGCTGGCGGCGGGGAGCGTGGGCGGCACCCTTGGCATCCATCCTCGTCCCTCTGCTGCCCCGACAGGTGGGCGCTGGGGGGATTTCTCGGCCTTCCGGGCGACACAGGAGTGGCCGACCGCGCCTCCCACTGGTGGCCCTGCCGAGGGCGAGCCAAGACTTCGGGGGCGTTGCGGCCCCCGGATTTCCCCTGGACGGAGCACACGGGGCTGCCTGGCCTGTCCCCAGACTCTGGGGCAGTGTCCCCAGGCCCCAGAGGAGGGAAACGAGCTCTGAGATGCTTGGCCATGTTTGTACACTTTCCCAAAAGAGAAATCCCTTTACACTTTTTTCTTTTTGTAAAAGTAACACGTTCTTAAAAAGAAAAAAAAAATCCACCGGTTCAGAACGGCCAGCAGAAAGGGAGAAAGCAGCCTTGGGGCCCGTATGCTGTGGGTGTGAGGTCCTGAGTGCTGGGGGCCTCCATCATCTTCCTGCCCCTCGTGGGAACGTCCCGAGGCGGCGTGTGGCCTTCTGCATTCCCATCCGTGCTCAGCCAGGGTCTGGTTTCCTCGGGGTCGCTGTCGGGTCTGCGGGCTTGCGGGACAGGCAAGGCCAGGCTCTCGCTGTGGCTCCGCTTGCCCTGGACGTGCCGGCCCTGAGGTCTGGGCTCCGTGTGAAGGCTGTGCCCCAGCAGGGAGCTGCGTGGCCCCTTTACTCCACCCACCACCCCAGAGGGGACAGCGCGGGGTGACCTGTGTGACCATATGTCCCACCGGAGAGGGTCATGCCCAAGTGCCCCGGCTGTCCCTTGCCCGTCTCCTCCCCGGCCACGCAGCCCTTCCCAGGAGATGGGTCCTGGCTCCTGGGATGGAAGGGGCTTGGGGAGGGGGGTGCCCCCCCAACCTCTCACGCTCTAGCTGCCTTTCCTTCCTCCCTGTTGAGCTGGTGCCCAGGCTACTGGGGACAGAGGACGAGCCAGGCGCCTGCCTCCGCCGTGGGGGGTGCTATGTGGCACCACCTGACAGGGGACACCACGACCCCCGCGGTCATGCGGATGACGTTCCTGCAGGCTTCTGAGTGCATGGGGGGACCCCCGCCTCGTCCCAGTGGCGGTGCTGGGGGCAACATTCCTGTTTGCAGAGAGGGGGAGGTCCCATTGCCACGTGCCGTCCTCCAGGCCGTGGGGCATCCAGCACCTTTTGCATGTGTCGCCTCTAGACCTCACAGACCCTGCTGGGGTCCCAAGTGTTTCCACACCTCGGGACTCCCTGTGGCCTGGGGTGAACGCTGGCATTCGGTGAGCGTGTGCCGGGCCAGGCCCTGGGCTCAGAGCTTAGCCACGCAGCCTGGGAGCCCCCGGCTCCGCCTCGCAGCCGCTGGGTGCTCACCCCACGATGGGGACGTGTCCTGTGTTTGCTGCGGGGGCCGGCTTCCTGCTCAGCCGCGGGGGTGGGGTAGTTGGTCATTGGTCAGAAGAGGGAGGCAGGGCGGAGGCCAGGCCGAGGGTCCTGATGGCAGCCCCGGCGCGTCCCTGCAGAGAGCTGTGTCCATCTGTCCTTGTGCTCGGAGGAGGCCGGTGTGCTGTGTCCCGCCCGTCCCCCGCTCCCTGGACCGTGCAGCAGCAGAGCGCTGGGTACTGGGCACCTGCCCACCCGCCCCACATCGGGCGGCCCGCAGTGCACCGGGCCGGCATCTAGGGTGGGGGTGTGTGACGGGGACAGGGTGCATCCTTCCCTCACGGATCCCGGGTCCCCCCACGTAGGGAGCCGCCGCAGCCATCCCGGCAGGACCGTGCGGCGATTGGTACGTGTCCAGCACTGACCCGAGCGCTCTGCGTTGGATCCCTTTAGTCTCACAGAGCCCCGTGTGGACACAGGGGGACCAGATCCCACGGCTGGCGAAGGGCAGAGCTGGGTTTGCGAACAGGAGCCTGGCCCTGGCATCTGCTGTGCACCCCTGAGCTGCCCGGGCTCCAGGAGGGTCCGGGAGGCCCTGGCGGCCGGTGGCGTTGGGGCAGAGGCGCCAGAGGAGGAGAGGGAGGGAGGGCGCGGGCCTGCGCAGCCACAGCAGCCAGGACAGTGAGACGAGCCACTGGCCAGAGCCGGACAGGCAGTGCTGGTCTGGACAGGAGCCCCGTGTGGGGCAAGGCCGTCGAGGGGAGGGCAGGCCCGGGGGAGGTTCGCAGAGACCCCAGCAGGAGGCGGTGGTGCTGGGCCAGAAGAGGTCAGACCTGCTGGGGGTGGGGCTCGAGGGTGAGCGCTCCGGCGCCTTTCCGTCTGGGGGCCCGGTGGGCACAGCCGCCCTCTGTACGGAGCTGCCCTGGGGGCCAGGGCGCTGCCCCGGGTTGGCAAGACGGGGGCGCATGAGAGGCGCCCGCTCGCCCGGGGAGCGCGTGGAGGAGAGGGGCTGCAGGCCCCCAGGACGGCGGGCGGGTGGGCCCCTAGGGGTGCTCCAGAGCATTCCTCCGAGGAGGGCGGGCAAGTGGGGCAGGTTTGCTCGGTGGCGAGATGTGCGCGACGTCTGCTTTGAGTCCTCGTCCCTCTTGGTCGGGGGGCGCTGAGGAGGCGCTGGCTGGGGTTTAACAAGCCGGCATGGGGGGCCCTGGTCTGTACCTCGTGCTGATGACCGTGGTGTAAACATGCCCACGTGGCACAGCAGGCTGCCGGCAGGACGTCCGTCAGCCACCTCGAAAACTCTCCCAAGTTTTAAGGATCTGCTTTTGCAAGTCGTAGAGGGCGTGCTTCCAGCGGCCGACACGCGCTGCTGTGTCCTCCCAAAGGCTGGCCCCCAGGCGGGCCCTGCCACCCAGCCCAACCCGGCTCAGTCCCGTGACAGGTGCACATAAATACCTACGGGGTCGCAGCGTGCACAGATGCCGCCCGGGTCCAGATTTCGTATGCAGCCCCCAGGGCGTTCTGTGGCCTCAAGTGACATTGGGGCCACCGACTTCCTCCCAAGACGTGGTGGGGTTTTGATATTGGGGGCGGCCCCTTCATCCTTTACGGCACAACATTTTTCTTGGTGCTAGCCGGTCTCCTGGTGACACACGTGGGGCAGCGGCGGCCGCTTCCTTCCCAGCTCCACGCTCAGAGAACATTCCGGGAGTCGGGGTGTGGCCCTGCCGCCCCTCACTCGCTGAGGCTGCCGGCTCCCATCGCCTTCTCCCACCCCCCTCACCCCGATTGGCCGAGGGCCCAGCCACCATCACAAACCAGAGCCCGTGCTCATGGTTACATTAGAACCTTCATCGGTGGCCTCACTCAGAGGGCCCTTGCCCTGTGTGGTCCCCGTGTGCCGGTCCCCGTGTGCCCGTCCACGTCGTAGCCCTCTACGTGTGGATCATTCCCTAAAAAGTTGCCACGGTCAAGAGCAGCAGGCAGCTGGTGGGCAGTGAGCCAACAGTGGCCCCCACCTGCACGGCCGCCGCCCCGCCTGCCCAGGTGGCACCTGCTGGCATTCTGTCCCGTCACCTGTGTCTCTCCCTGCCCCAGCCTGAGGGCAGCAGTGGGTGAGTGGTTCTCTGACAGGTGAGGGTTGGCCTGACCGGGGGCAGCGCGCCGACGTGGCCTCACACGACCGCGCGGCTGTGCTCGGGGACCCAGGCGAGACGGCGGGGCCTGGGGTGACTGGCCGTTCTCTGCTGTCCCTCCTCCCCCGCAGGTGCTGCCTGGCTGGGCCCAGACATGGGATGTCGCACCTCGGCGGGGAGCACAGAGGAAGCCAGGGCCTCGCCGAGCTGCTGCCGTGACGGCCAGTGAGCGAGCAGCCGGAGGATGTCCACCACGACGACGGTCGCCCCTGCGGGGATCCCGGCGGTCCCGGGCCCCGTGAACCCGCCCCCGCCGGAGGTCTCCAACCCCGCCAAGCCCGGCCGCAAGACCAACCAGCTGCAGTACATGCAGAACGTGGTGGTGAAGACGCTCTGGAAACACCAGTTCGCTTGGCCCTTCTACCAGCCCGTGGACGCCATCAAGCTGAACCTGCCCGTGAGTGGCCCCCTACCCGCCGCCCCTGCCCCTCCGCGGGCCCGACTCCTGGGAGGACGGCCCCCCTGGTCTTGGCAGAGATGGTGCCTGGAGGCGGCTGGTCCTGATAAGCCAGGCACAGCTCAGGACCCACAATGACCAAGTAGCAGAGAGGATACGTAGGCGAGTGGGGCAATGGAGGGCGGCTGCCCAGGTGCAGGAAGCGGGGAGAACCCGTGGCCTGTGGGGGGATGAAGGGGGAGCCGGCGATGGGGCTGAGGCCTAGAGGCTCACCTGTGTCTTCATCCTGTGCCCGGCACTGTCCTGCAGAATGACGCGTCCACACCTGAAACCCTGTGCTTGAGAGGGGTGCGGCCCACTTTCCCAGGGTTAGCGACTCAGCTGCATGCCCGGTGCCGACCTGACCATCTGATGGCTTTCTCTTTTGGACCCAAGTAGAGAGCCCCTGAGTCCTGTGAGGGGAAGCCCTGGGCCAGCGCTTGGCGGCCTGGGTCCTGGGCCAGCTTGGCCCCCGGGCCCTGTGGGCCCCCAAGTGAAGTTTGGAATCTGGGGAGGGGTCTCAGCCCCACCTCCGGAGCCTAGAACAGCTCTGGGCTCTGCCCCAGCTCTGTGGGTCTGTGCGTCCACACAGGACCCTGCTTAGGCCAGGGGCTTGGCAGGGATTATGCTGGCCGAGCGCTCGCCCCAGACCTCACGCCCACCTGCCCTCAGGTGAAAAGAAACTTGGGTCCAGCCCCAGTACCCAGATCCCTGGGGAGACTGTCTCCTGCACAATCTCTGTACTTGGGAATCGCAAAAGTCATCATGAATTTGAATCCAACAGTAACACCCCTGAAAATCTCTTTCTTAGGATTATCATAAGATAATTAAAAACCCAATGGATATGGGGACTATTAAGAAGAGACTGGAGAATAATTATTACTGGAGCGCGAGTGAATGTATGCAGGACTTCAACACCATGTTTACAAATTGTTATATTTATAACAAGGTAAGAAGACGGTGTGGCGTGGGCCCTGCACGCCCCTGTGAGCTGCCCCCGGCCCGGGGAGGCCTGGGGTGGAGGACCAGCCTGGGGTTGGCCGGTGCCCGCCGGGCTGGGCACTTTGCACAGCTCTCAGACAGGCCCAGGGTGCATCCCAGCCTCGCACTCAGCCCTTGTCTGGCCGCGGTCCCCTTGTGCGGGCCCCACAGGCCACGCGTTTGAGCGGTCGCCTTGTGTGTGCACCGCCCTCCCCCCCGGCCCCGGCCCCTGCTCCAAGGAGGGAACATTAGAACAGCCTTTTTTTGGAGGGTGTTGATATATACCAGACGCTTTAAAAAGTCCACACGCTTGGACCTTTGTTCCTCCGTGGGACGGGATGAAGGGTGGTTTTTATCCTTTGTGTTTTTTGAATTCTTCCAAGAGTTTCCACGTTAAAATATATTCTTTTTGCCTCCCTCCTGCCCCGCCACATCCCTTCACAGCTTTCTAAATAAATATTTTTCTTGAGCAACCACCATGTGTTTGTCTGCTGCAGACACTCGGCTCCTTTCCAGCAGGTAACCTTGCCTCTCCTGTGTCTTCAGCCCACAGATGACATAGTGCTCATGGCCCAAGCCTTAGAGAAAATTTTTCTGCAGAAAGTGGCCCAGATGCCCCAGGAGGAAGTTGAGTTATTACCCCCTGCTCCAAAGGGCAAAGGCCGGAAACCAGCTTCGGGAACCCAGAGTGCAGGTAAAGGGGTGGATCGTGCAGTCCTTCTCTCCACCTCTGGCAGATGGGCAGGGTGCCGATGACAGCGTATCTTCTGAGGGTCCCTCCGCCCCTCTGGGCTCCGTTTTCCTGACCCACTCTGCAAGGTTGGGTCAGTGATGACCAGAGCTCCGGCCACCGGGCCTCTGCTGTGTGTGGCCTGCAGGCCTGGTGACCTTTGCTCCGGGCAGGGATCGTGCTCCTGCTGTGTCCCTGCGCTGCCCTTCTCCCATCCCCCTCACCCCCCAGCTCTGAGGACACCTCTTCTGGAAGCCACACTGTCCCTTTGTCCCCTCTGAGGAATTTGCCTCTTCAGCATGCTTTGTGTTCTCTGTGGCCTGTCAGGGAGCGGTGGGGATTAGGGTCAGCACGGGGGGTGACCTTACCTGGTCCGGGAACCTGGAGCAAAGGTGCACCCCGATGGTGAGCTTCCTGGGCGGCCCAGCCCTCCAGAGAGGCCAGGGTGTTTCACACTCACAGACGGGGCTGAGGCTGGTTACCTGTGGAACCCGAGTCAACCCCCTGGCTCTTCCTTCCGGGCTGTGCACTTTGTCCTGGCTCACTCATTTGGACCACGGAGGCAGCCACGATGAGAGCCAGGGTCTTGGCAGGAGGGGCTCCGCTGGCACCCGGCGGGCCCTGGCTGGAGGGGATGGTCCCGGCAGCGTCCAGAAGCATCGCTGGTGGAGCCGGGTCAGTTCAGCCTCCTTTCCTTTGTCCTCAAGGTACGCAGCAAGTGGCGGCCGTGTCCTCTGTCTCCCCGGCCACCCCCTTCCAGAGCGTCCCCGCCACGGTCTCCCAGACGCCCGTCATTGCTGCCACCCCTGTGCCAACCATCACTGCAAACGTCACGTCGGCCCCTGTCCCCCCGGCTGCCGCCCCGCCCCCGCCCGCGACGCCCATCATCCCCGTGGTCCCTCCCACGCCGCCCGTCGTCAAGGTGAGCTTCCCCCGGGGGCGTCCTGGACGCAGGCGGGTGCGGGGCGGGCAGGAGGGCGCTCCGCCGCTTTCCCCTGGCACCGACCGCTCGTCGGGCGTTGGGCGTGTGTGACTTTGGACGGGTCCCCTCCCCCGCCACGCCCGCGAGGTGGGCCGCGGTTCCTGACACCGACAAGGAGCCCGAGGCTCGGAGCGGCAGGTCACACAGCTGGTGAGGGCGGCTGCGCTTGAGCCCCAGCTTCGCCGGCCTTTGCAGGGCGTGGGCCGAGGCGGGGGGTGCAGAAAGGAGGGGCGTCCCGGCCCTCGCCGCCCGCGCTTGCGCTCGGATTGCCTGGGCGTGGGGAGGGCGGTGGCGGCCTCCGCCCGCTCCTCGCGGCCCCCATGAGTGTGCGCGCACGTCCCTCCCCCGGCTCCCCGGGGGCTTTCCACGGCCGGGCCGGGGCTCCGAGCGGGCGCTCCCCGCGAGATCCGGGGCCAGCGAGGGCGGCTGAGTCTCCTGCTCTGAGCAGGCCCCCGCGCCGGCCACTGATGTGTATCGTCTTCTCCGATTTGACCCTCACAGCGAGCGACCCTCTGGGGCAGGCAGTATTTCCCCCATCTTACAGATGAGGAAGCAGGCGCTCAGAGGGGTTAAATGGCTCCCCCAAGGTAAAATGCCATCTCCATCGCTTTCCTCTCCCCCGTGGCCTTCACTGCCTGTACTCGGGCGGCGCCTGGCCCGGCCGCCTCACTCAGCGCCCGGCTGTCTTGGAGCATGTCCCGTCTGCCATGGCCCAATGAGCCCCCGGGCCCCGTGGCACTTGCTTGGCCTCCGTGGGCGCCCGTGAAGTGTGTGTGGGTGGCTGGCTCGTGCCCGCCAGCCTGGGGGCAGCGGCTTGGCTGGGGCGGCGACTTTGGTGGCGCTCAGACGGCAGACCCCCGTGAGGCCGGCGGCCCAGGCGCGCCTGGCTCCCAGGGGCTGCTCCGTCCGCCCGAGCTGAGGGGAGGGGAGCCCCCCGGGCTGGCCTCGGGGTCACAGCGACCCTGGCCACCCAGGCACGAAACACGCTTTCACGCACTGGACACGCCCACCAAGTGCTCGTTGGTCATTTCAGTGTTTCCTCCCCGGTGGGAAGCAGCTCTGTGACGTCTGCTGCCCTCAGGGTCAAGTCCAGCTCTGCCCAGGCACTTAGCCCCCCGGAGTCCTCGGTCCCCAACCTCGTGCTGCAGCTTGTGTTTCCCGGCTGGGCCGCTGCCCCTGCCCCGCCCCCCGCATGCTGCTCCTGCCCGCCTCGTCCCGTGGCTGCCACTGTCCCGGGAGCGCCAGCTTTGAGGCCCGCGTCTGGGACGCCCCTCTGGCCTCTGACCAGCGGGGGTCCTCTCGTCCCTGCTGTCCCCAAGCCCCAGCCCCACTTGGCGATGGTCCCAGTCACGGTGCCACCTCGGTTGTGCGAGTCCCTGAGCCGCGGCCCAACCTGGGCACGGGCGGGCCGCGTGCTGCATCTCACACTGCTGGGGTGGTGAGCGCCCGCCGTGACCGCGCGGGGCCTGGGGTCTTGGCGGGTGGGCGGGGCCCAGGGACGGCCCGGGGGTAGGTTCGGAGTCCAGCCTCACCACCGCCAGCTGTGTGACCTCGGGCCGGCAACGTGGCCCCTCTGAGCCTCGGCGTCCTGCGTGGCGCGGGGCCCCGGGAGGATGGCCACGGCCACGCATGTCCTCGCTTCGCTCGGTGCCCGGCAGCTGGTCCGCGCTCCGGGGGCGCCACCGCAGCGGTTCTGATCCCGGATCCCGGGGCTCACTGTTGTTTTGCTGTCGCAGAAGAAGGGCGTGAAGCGGAAAGCAGACACGACCACGCCCACGACGTCCGCCATCACCGCCAGCCGCAGCGAGTCGCCCCCGCCGCTGTCGGACCCCAAGCAGGCCAAGGTGGTGGCGCGGCGGGAGAGCGGGGGCCGCCCCATCAAGCCGCCCAAGAAGGACCTGGAGGACGGCGAGGTGCCCCAGCACGCGGGCAAGAAGGGCCGGCTCTCGGAGCACTTACGGCACTGCGACAGTATCCTCAGGGAGATGCTGTCCAAGAAGCACGCGGCCTACGCCTGGCCCTTCTACAAGCCGGTGGACGCCGCGGCCCTGGAGCTGCACGACTACCACGACATCGTCAAGCACCCGATGGACCTGAGCACCGTCAAGGTACGCGGGCGGCGAGCCGGCCGGGCCCCCTCCCCGTCTGGGCGGCCCCTGGCATCTGCAGGGCGGCCTGGCGTCCCGAGCGGCTGTCGCGGTGCGGGTGTCTTATGCCGGCCTGGGGGCAGCTCGGCAGGCTTGGGGCATCGCCCGGCTCCCTTGGCCTGCCCTCCAGCAGCACACGGGGCCTCAGGGCCGGCCCGGGGCCCTGGCGTGGGTCTGGCAGGGTCGGGGAGGAAGGTGTGCTCTGCCCTACGCTCACGGGACCGGCAGCTTCCTCGTCACCTGTTCCTCTTGAGCCGGTCTCGTCATCTCGTTCACTTTCATCCCGGTGCGTTTGCAGGTCTTTGTCATAATGTTAGGCAAGGTGGCCCTTTCCCGTGGCCCAGCCCCTCCCTGGACAGAAGTGGGCGCTGGAGGGGGTGGTGGCGGAGCTGAGACCAGGAGCCCCGGCCTCCCGATTCCCGCAGCAGGGTCTTCCTGCACTGGGGGCTTCCCCCTTGGCTTTTGTGGGGTTTCCTCCAGGTCAGCTCAGTTGTGTAGAAGCAGCGAAGAGCAGGTCTGGGCCAGGCA
Organism: Mesoplodon mirus; assembly: GCF_964341445.2. Lineage (NCBI taxonomy): Eukaryota > Metazoa > Chordata > Mammalia > Artiodactyla > Ziphiidae > Mesoplodon > Mesoplodon mirus. The sequence goes on along the minus strand of NC_138976.1, from coordinate 2,646,151 downwards.
GAGATGGAGAAAATTCCCCGGCTGGCAGCGGCAGCCTCGAGGGCAGGGGACCCGGGGTCTTCCCTGAGTGCGTGCAGGAGGGCTTCCTGAGCCCCCGTCGGGCTTGGGCCCCAGCACGGCTGCCCTTCCTCGGTCTGGATCGGTCTGTGACGGTCTGAGGAACGTCCCTGGCCATTGGACCGTTACCTGGAACGGTAACCCCACAAAAGGGGCAGGTGGTTTCTTTGCACCCATGGGGTCTGGGCCCTGAGCCGCTGGGTTCAGTCATTCTGCCTCGTGTACCCGTCTGGGGCGGACTCTCCTTAATGGAAGTCTTCCTCCCCGCCAAGGGACAGGACAGACCTGGCCATCTAGGGCAGTGGTTCCCGGGGAACTGGCTGAGTCAGGAGGGCCTGGCTGGGCTGGGTGACTGAGCAGCTTCGTCACCTTCTCTGATCCTCCTCCTGACTGCGAGGGCAGGGCTCCGGCTTTCTTGGACTCGCTCAGTGCTGCAGTGGCCCTGGTCCTACTGGGAGCCCAGGGGTGTCAGCTACTTTTCTTTGACTGATTTTTTCTTTTAATTTGTGTGAGTAAGATAGGAACAGAGGGTCAAGAATCCAAGCAAAGCAGAGGTGGGTGGAGAGAAGACCTAACCTCTAGTATCGTTGCCACCCTTTCCAGAGATGTTTCTAGCTAATGGTTTGGTTCCATCTTTCTGGATTAGCTCCTGGCTCAGGCTGGCTCTTTCCAGCAGGTTTTGACTGTGGGGCAGTGGTACTTGGGCTCCCACATGCACCAGGAAAGTGGCCGGCTGTCAGATTAGGGCCAGAATCTGAGAATCTTACAGAAGTTGAGAGGGTCTCGGGTGCCCATTTCTCCTTCCTGGCTGAGCTACCCCAGACTGGGGAGGCTGTGCAGAGGGCTGGAGCTAGGCAGCCCCAGTGCTGTTGGAAGCTCTCCAGGCGGGGCAGAGGAGGACGGTGTGTCCTAGGCTGTAGAGTCTGACCACCGCCAACCCCTCCATCGAGGCCAGGACTTTGTTAGTCTAGGTGCCGGCGAGGTAGGTGGTTAGGCTCCAGCCCACAGTGTCCTGCTGCAGCAGAGCATGGCCCCCAGCATGAGCGGGCGCCTCATACCCCCGACACGAGGTCCCTGACAGATGAGCTCATATCTGTGTGAACCCGTCCAGGCGTGGGGAGCTCTCTCCCTCGAGAGCCGTTGCCCCGTCTGCCCCGATCTTAGCTGCCACATTGTGGTCCCTGGCTGGCTGCACTTCTGTCCCCACATGCAGAGCCAGTCATCCCGTGCTCCCGGCGGGGCAGTGGGATGACCTGGTGCTCTGTGAAGCAGGCTAGCTAACAGCACCTGGATTCTCAGGGGAGAAAATTAAATGTCTCATTCTGAGAACTGAGTAGCCCCCTAAACTGGTAGAGAGTGACTTTCAACCACAAGTTGCTTGCTCCCCACCGGAGCTCCTGCCAGTGGGGATGTCGGCGTGTGAAAAGTTAGCCGAAACGTAGAGCTGGGGACTTTGGTTGCGGGAGCTGGGACTTTTGGGAGCACCTTTTTCTTTCTCCCAGAGTGTCAGCCTCTCTGTGGGGTCCTGGACCCTCCCCTCCAAGCCCTCGGGGCCACCCTTCCACCTTCTCCCTGGGCTCCCAGACGAGGTCTCGGGCTGGCGGTGGACATGCGGAGGGTCCCGAGGCACAGCGGTGCCCTCACGCCCCGTGGCTTGTGTGTTACAGAAGAAGATGGACAGCCGTGAGTACCCAGACGCACAGGGCTTTGCAGCCGACATCCGGTTGATGTTCTCCAACTGTTACAAGTACAACCCCCCAGACCACGAGGTGGTGGCCATGGCCAGGAAGCTGCAGGTAACCCCATGTGATCTGTGTGGGGAGGGACCCCCTGGGCACAGGTGGGATCAGCAGCTCAGGGCAGGTGCCCAGGAAGGACATGGGTGTCGGGGAGGGCATGTCTCCCAGGGGAGGTGTGGGGTCGAGGGGTGGGGTGTCTGGGGACCTCATCCACGGGCACGTTTCCCCTGAGCGGCGGCCAAGTGGCGGCCAGGCCCCGACCCTGCTCCCCAGGGACGCGGTGGCCAAGAGGCCAGTTTCTGCCTCCTGGGAGCTGCAGGCTCAGGTGGGCAGCGGCAAGCAGCTGGGGGCCAGCAGGCATTCTAGCCAGGGCGGAGGCGGAGAGAAGGCAGACGCCCTCTGCCCTGCACTTCACCGCGGGCCGGGGGCCCTTTGTCAGGAGCCTGCCTGTGAGGCCCGTGGGCGTCGTAGTGGGGGACGGCTGTTTGTGCAGCCTGTTGCTTTCCCGACCACAAGGCAGATGGCACGTGGGAGAAACGGGCCTGCAGGGAAGTGCAGTCTGGCCTTCGGTGGTGGGACTTTGCGTACACGCACACGGATCTCACATACAGGCTGAGTGTGCGCGAGTGTGCGCGATTATCTGTCAGAGCCTGGGGGCTGCCGCAGGTTTCTGTACGGGCCAGGACCCCGAGCCTGTTCTTACTTCTCTTTGCCATCACGTAGCCTGTTGGCTTTTATAAAAACAGGACCCAGGATGTTGTCCTATAAGAGGTTCCCAGGCCCTTGCCCAGAACCCTTTTGAGAACCCGGTACGGTAACTCGGGAGCATCGTTGATCACCCAGGCCCCGGACGGGGCCTCGGGGAGCCTCCTTCCAGGCCTCTGGGCCCTGCTGATCTTCCTTACTTTCCTCCTGCCTCTGTGGGCCCTGGCTGCTGCGGGCTGCCCCCTCTGTGCACTGGCTCCCATGGGGAATTTGGTAGAGCGGTCCTGGTGGTCCCAGGACACCCAGAGGAAGCCACCGGGACCCACGGTTTCATACCAAGACCGTGAAGCCAAAAGGCTCTGCAAAGCCCCGTGCTGCCGTTGCTCTGTTGATGCCCCTAAACCTTTGCGAGTAGCTCCACGAGGAAGCCAGGCGGCGCTGGCAGCAGACGGGCCGACGGCAGTGGCTCTGATTCTCTTCCGGCAAAAGGTGGTCTCCGCGGTGTGGCCACAGAGGTTGGGAATCTTAATTACTGACGACTATTTAGTAATTAGCTATTGATTGTGTCTAGTCAAGCTGGGTGGGGTTAGAGCCTGACGCTGCAGCAGCCTGATGTAGATCTCCCCCCGCTGACCCCACCGGGGGGCCGTTTGCCCAGAGTGGGCCAGGTCATGGCCTTGCATAGCAGCGTACCTCTGAGATGTCTTTACCCCAGGAGGAGATTCTGGGGGACCAGGGCCCAGAGTAGGCTCTTACGGGAGCCGGACGCCTGGTCGGTGGGGCTGCACCTTTTGCATGTAAACCAGGTGTATGTGGCTTCAGGTGTCTGAGCTAGCAGGGAGAAGTCTCCTTTCGTGGCCGCTCATCCTGTCTGAGATGAACCTGGGCCACCGGGGGGGAGGGGACCTTTGTTGAGCGTGCTCCCAAGGCTGTGTAGGAGCTGGCAGTTGGATAGGACAAGACTTTTGCCTTTTGAGCCAACTTTTGGACCCAACTCAGAACGAGACGTGATACTACAGTAACATCACAGGGGAAAGAAATGGGAAAGCGAAACGAGCTCCCAGATCCAGTGGCTGGGGGGCCCCAGAAAAGGGTCAGAGCCCAAAGGAAGGCCTTCTCACTGTCTGTCAGTAGGTGGCAGCCTTGGACCTGGATGCTGAAAGACTTGCAAGCTGTGGACAGGAGGTGGGGTGTCTAATAAAGGAGCTTGTGTGCCAGCTCCTAAAAGGCTGTGTCTGTGGCCGTTCACTCTGCGCCCTCTGGCCCTGGACCCGCGCTTAGGGCCTGGGGAGGGAGGGACAGAGAGCAAGCCGGGGTGGGCGGCGTGGGGGCAGCCCAGCACCCTGGGCAGACTGGGTCCAGTCTCCCCGACTCCCCGGGGGCTGCCCACGGGCGTCCAGGACCCAGGCGGCCCCTGCTGTCCCGCAGGACGTGTTTGAGATGCGGTTTGCCAAGATGCCGGACGAGCCGGTGGAGGCGCCCACGCTGCCCGTGCCCGCGGCCCCTGTGGTCAGCAAGGGCGTGGAGAGCAGCCGCAGCAGCGAGGAGAGCTCCACGGACTCAGGCAGCTCGGACTCGGAGGAGGAACGGGCCACGCGGCTGGCGGAGCTGCAGGAGCAGGTGAGTGGCCACAGCCGGGCCTTGACCCGACGTTTGCCCTGGTCGCCCCCCCCACCCCAGGCCACAGCCATCCTCCGCGGCGGTGTCGCTGGCAGGGCACCCGGTGAAGGTGTCGGCTCCGAGGGCCCCCTTGGCAGTGCCTGCAGGCCCGGGGCCCTGTGAGCCCGACCGGGTCGGGACGTCCCTGGAGCCCTGAAGCCTCCTTCCGCTCCAGAAAGGTTTGGGAGGCACCTGCAGAAGCCGCAGCCGTGGGGCTCCACGAGCCTGTCCAGTTGGGGGCGGGGGCGGGCTCCACAGCTCTGCCAGAGCGAGGTTGTCCTGCCTCGGCCTCTGACTGCCTGTGAGTCGGCCCTCCCCGCCCCTTTGCGCACCTCACGTGCAAAGTGGGACCGAGAGGTGCTGGATTCCTAGGGGGTGGGGGGCCTCTAGCAGGGAGGAGACAGTGGGGTAACAGTGACCCTGCCGGCACCCCGGTGGGGCTGGGCGTCTGAGCTGAACCTTGTCAGGGATGATGGTGCAGGGAGCATGGCCCTGAGGTGTAGCTGTCGGGCCGGGGTCCCTCCCACGCCATGTGACGTGACTGGCGTGTGCGAGCCCGGTGCCGTCTTGGCCCGTCCACCTGCTAGAGGCTGGAGGCACCGTTTCCTTGCCTGTTCGGCACGAGACTCCCCTTGGGGTCTGCTGAGGTGAGAAGCGTGTAAAGCACGTAGCACACCGGCAGCCACTTGCTGGACAAGCTGAGTGTCCCCTGCTGGCACTGGACCGTTTTGACCCTGCAGAACTGCTGTGCAACATCCCAGCAGCTGCCCACGAGTGGAAAGTCTCCTTTACGCAGGCGTTTAAACCTCTCCCTAGAGAGTCTCCCTCATCTGGAAAATAGAAACTAGCAGGAAAACCAGGAGGCGCCATTTTTCGAGCCCTTCGGGTGCCACCTGCCCTGCACTTCGGGTAGGGAGACCAAGACCCAGCGGCTCACCCGCCGTCGCAGGGGTGGGGAGGGCCAGACGGGCTCTGCCGCCCTCCGGGACCTGTCTGGCTCCCCGGCTCCCCTCCCCGCACAGTGGCGGCAGCTCCCGGGCACCCCAGCCCCCCGCCCCCGCCTGCGACCCCCTTGGGCCAGCCCCGGGGAGCCCTGCTCAGCTGCCTGTCTCTTCCAGCTGAAGGCTGTGCACGAGCAGCTGGCCGCCCTGTCTCAGGCCCCAGTGAACAAGCCAAAGAGGAAGAAGGAGAAGAAGGAAAAGAAAAAGAAGGACAAGGACAAGGACAAGGAGAGGCACAAGGCCAAGTCCGAGGAGGAGAAGAAGGCCAAGGCGGCCCCGCCCGCCAAGCAGGCCCAGCAGAAGAAGGCTCCCGCCAAGAAGGCCAACAGCACGACTGTGGCTAGCAGGTGGGCTCCGGCGCCTGTGTCCTGGACACCCACGTGGCGGGAGGATGCTGGATTCGGGGCTTTGTCCTGGTGACCTGGACCCTGGGCTGTTACGGGGACATGGGGTGGGGGGTTGGTGACCCTCGCCTTGCCCACCTCGTGGGAAGACTGAGAGGATCAAACGAGATCTCTGCCTCGACAGTATGGGCTGCGGAGGGCGGCGCTCAGCTCCCCGTGGGGCCAGCCTCAGTCACAGGCATTGGAGACCTCAGCATCTAGAGGCTTCAGGGACATTTTCCTGGTCTGGGCCCAAGAGTTTGCTTTGGGGGGGGTCTTGGCGCCGTGTCCTGGGCCCTTAGCACCCCATCCCCGGCTGGCCTAGTCGGTGGAGGGTCGGGGGTGGAGGTGCGCCTTGGCACAGAGCTCCCTGGTCCCCACGGCCTTCACTCAGCCCCCGCCGTGGCCACGTGCTGCCCCGAGGAACGCCTGCTGCAGACGAGCAGGGACGACATGGGGAGGTGAGGGTGGTGGGAAGGCACACCGGGCCGGGCGCCTCTCCCGGCGGGGTGGAAGGAGGGCGTCCTGGAGGAGGGGCGACAGCTGCACAGTGGGTCCGGATGGGGTTCCAAGAATCAGGAACAGCAGGCACAAAGCTGTAGAGGCCAGTGGAATGTGTTCCTCGTGGGAATGAGGACAAGGGTGGGCACTGCTGAAGAACAGAGGCCAGGTTGGGAAGAGGGGAGGGTTTAGGCTGCCGAGGCTGGCCGGCTCGGTCGAGGTGTTTGCAGTTTGTTCTCCAGTGAAAGTGGTCAGATCCTGGCCAGTGTGGAGGATGGATTAGCGAGAGGCAAGAATGGGAGGAAAGATGCCCTCCCTCTGGAGTTGTCGTGGTCACGCAGGCAGGAGAGGCCAGTGTGGCCATGGGGCTGGAGGGGTGTTGCTTTGAGAGCTGTCTGTGAGGCAGAATGGACAGGCCTTGGTCCCTGGACGTAGGAGGAGGGGCATGCAGAGCTGGGGACTTGGGCTTTGATAGCTGGGCGGGCAGTGGCACCATCGAGAGGGGCAGTGAGAATGGTCAGGGGTTTTCTCCTCCCTCTCTCCCTTTTGCAGGGGGAGGCAGAAATCAGGTTTCCTGTTCTGTCTCTGTCTCTGGTTTTGGCGTCTGTACAATGCTGGCCTCAAAACTGAGTTGGGAAGTGTTCTCTTGTCTTCTGTTTTCTGGGGTAGATTTATAGCCTTGGTATATTAATTCTTAAATGTGTGATAGAATTCACCAGTGAAACCACCTGGGCCCAGAGTTTCACTGTTGGAAGGTCGTTAACCATGAATTCAGTCCCTTTGAACGTTCCCCACAAATTTGATATATTGTGATTTCATTTAAGTTCGAAATATTTTTTAATTCCCTTCAGGCGTCCTTTTTGACCATGGATTATTTAGAAGTGTGTTGTTTGGTTTACAGATATTTGGAGATTTTTCCAGATATTTTTCAGTTATTGATTTCTAGGGTCAGAGAACACACTTTGTATGTTTTCAACATTTTAAAGTTTGTTAAGATTTTATGGCCCAGGATACGGTCTGTCTTGGTGAACGTGCCATGTATGCTTGAAAAGAACGTGTATCCTCCTGCTGTTGGGTGGAGTGTTGTATAAACGTCAGTTAGAAGATTAAAAAAAAAATCTAAAAAGAAGACACAAATGGACTTATTTACAAAACAGAAACAGACTCACAGACTTAGAGAACAAAGTTATGGTTACCAAGGGGGATGGGGGTCGGGGTGGGGGTGGGGGGGAGGGATAGACTGGGAGTTTGGGGTTGACACGGACACACTGCTACATTTAAAACAGATAACCAACAAGGATCTCCAGTAGAGCACGGGGAACTCTGCTCAATATTCTGTAATAACCTAAATAGGAAAAGAATTTGAAAAAGAATAGATACATGTATATAAAAAACAAAAAAAACCCTTTAAACCCCAAACAGACAAAAACATGTCAGTTAACAAGTTGATTTGGTTGATGGTGGTGTTGGGATCATCTCTGTTCTGCTGATTTGTTCTATTAATTACCAAGAGAGAATCGTTGAATCCTGCAAGTAAAGTTGCAGATTTTCCTATTTCCCTTCAGTTCCATCAGCTTTTGTTTATATATTTTGAAGCTTGGTTTTAGATGCACACACCTGTAGGACTGTGATGGTCAGTTGACTCTTTTATCATTATACAGTGTCCCTCTTTTTCCTGGTAGCATTCCTTTTCCTGAAGTCTACTTTGTCTGAAATTGTCACAGCCATTGTGGTTTTCTTTTGATTAGTATTTACACGGAATATTTTCCCCCCACCTTTTTACTTGTAACCTACCTCTGTCATTATATTTCAAGGGGGGTTGTGTAGATTAGATAGCATGTAAATTGGGTCTTGGTTCTTACCCAGTCTGACCACCCCTCTCTTTTAACTGGTGTGTTTAGACCGTTTATATTTAATGTAATTGTGGACACTGTTTGATTTCCACCTACCGTTCCGTTATTTTCTGTCCCTGCTGTTTATTCCTCTGTCCCCCTTCCTGCCTTCTTCTGGGATATTTGAATACGGAGATGAGTTTGACCTGCCGTGCTTGAGATGCCTGTGGGGCATTGAGGGGAGCTGACCACCACGGTTGTTTCCTGGCCGAGGCCTCCCTAGGCCGGTAGCAGCCTCTGCTCTGACCTCTGGAGCAGGGTCTTCCGTGTCCCTGGAGATGTATGTGCGTCTCCAGGCAGTAGCCCGGCTTCTCTGTCTGGGGTACCACTTTGGGCTGCTCCTTGGTAAGAGAGCCTGCTCCTGGAGAGGAAGAGGGCCGGCGGGCAAGGGGTCAGGGTCTGGGGGGGCGGGGGGGGGAACTCGGGGTTGGGGGGCAGGGGCTGGGTGGGGTCGGGGGGCTCCAGGGATGGGGACGGGGGGCTCCACGCCATGATGCTCCTTGCCTTCTGCCTCAGACAGCCGAAGAAAGGCGGCAAGCAAGCGTCGGCCTCCTATGACTCGGAAGAGGAGGAAGAGGGGCTGCCCATGAGCTACGATGAGAAGCGCCAGCTCAGCCTGGACATCAACCGGCTACCGGGGGAGAAGCTGGGCCGGGTAGTGCACATCATCCAGTCGCGGGAACCCTCGCTCAGGGACTCCAACCCCGACGAGATCGAGATTGACTTTGAGACTCTAAAACCCACCACTTTGCGGGAACTAGAGAGATATGTCAAGTCTTGTTTACAGAAAAAGCAAAGGAAGCCATTCTGTAAGTCGTCGGGACGGGGTGCCTTGCTGGCGCCCCTCCCCATCACCCCTTCAGTCCCGGAGCAGACAGCCAGGCAGCCCCGGGAGTGGGAGTGGGAGTGGGTCGCATGCCGCCAGGCTCCTCGCCCCTCCTCTGCCTTGTGCCCTGAGGATGCAGGGACACAGCTGCTGTCTGCTCAGCTGGGGGCGGGGGCTTAGCTGAGACCAGCTGCGGCCCCACCCCAGCCAGAGCACTTCTTCCCGCCCTGCTCCCGGGCAGGTGGGCAGCACTTGTGTGCCTCATCCTTCCCCAGAGCAGGCAGGACCCCTGGGTCGGTCCCCAGCCCCATTCGTTCAAATGCTAGCTAAGGCCCTCACCACAAGCCTTCTTGAGGCTCCGTTTGGGGCCTGAGCCGCAGGCGACCTGTCGATGGTTCCCTGCCTGGGCAGACCAGTTCCCTTTGCCTGGGGTGGAGGTCCAGAGGCCTCCCAGGACGGATGATTGCACTGGCTCAGGCTCACCCTGGAAGTCGATGACTTCACTGGACGGGAACGAGTCGTTGCCTGGGTCAGTGGGTCCTGGGGAGTGAGAGGAAGGGCAGGAGGCCCCAGGCAGCCCCACGGTGGCAGGAGAACAGGACACCCGCCCGGCCCTGAGGAACAACACCCAGGGTGCACTTGATGCTGTGTGTGGCCCCCTCGGGCTGCTTGGTCCTCACTCGCTCTGTGGGGGGAGGCTGCCTTCTCCTGGATGGAGCATGGCGTGACCCCCTGCAGTCACGGCACGTTTGCCCCTCGGTAAGTCGCCTGTGGACTCAGAGGTACTGGCACAGGCGCGCCAGGTGGTGGACTGGGCTCCAGGGCGGAGTCTGGGCCTCACTGAGGCCGAGGGAGAGCCTCGGCCGTGGCAAAGGAAAACCATGAGTTGGGGGGTCAGGGCCTCAAGTCGCAGCTCTGCCTTTCACCCGGGGGTGCCGCCGTCTGTGCAGCCGTCTGCAGTGGGGGTGGTCTGTCCCAGCTCAGGAGTGTTGTGACGGTTGCAGAGCCTCGCGTGTGGCGGGGCCTCCGTACGTGTGGGCTGCCCCTGGGGCCGCCTGCCCTTCCCCGCCTGTGGCCTCAGCTCCCGTGCTCTTCCACAGCCACGAGTGGGAAGAAGCAGGCAGCCAAGTCGAAGGAGGAGTTGGCTCAGGAAAAGAAGAAGGAGCTCGAGAGGCGGCTGCAGGATGTCAGCGGGCAGCTGAGCAACAGCAAGAAGCCCGCCAAGAGAGGTACCCGTGGCCCTCGTGCTGCTCTGTCGGGGGGGAGAGGGCAGTGGGAGGGAGGGGCTGCTGACCTGGGTTTGCGCCTGTGGCTCCACCTCGTAACGAGCTGTGTTTCCCTAGAGGAGGCTGTTGACCCCCCGAAACCCTGATTTCCTTATCTGCAAACTGGGACCCAAGCCCAGCCCTGCAGGGAGGCTGAGCAGATGACAGGCGTGTGTGAAAGCGCCCCTTTGCAGAGCCCCTGGGAGACGGCTCTTTGGAAGGGCCCAGCTGTGGTCTTGGGGGGCTGGACCCCATGATTTGGGAGGGACTGGGGTCCTACCCCGCAGCTTCAGTGGGTCCTGGCCCCCAGCAGTGGGCTTTCTGGCTGCCCTCAGACAGGAACACTAGTTCCCAGCCAGTTAGCCAGTGTCACAGGCGGAGGGAGGGTCTGACTTCCAGCCCCAGGCCCTCTGCTCTGTGGACTCGGGGTCTCATTTTAGGTGAGCAGGTGATTTGATTCCTTGCCTCCTTTCCCCGGGGCCTGTAAGAAAAGGCAAATACCTTTGTCCTGGTCCCAGGGACAGTGGGGCCCAGGTGGCGGTCGGATTCTAGGTCCAGTCTTGGTCATGCAGCGGCCAGGTGCCACAGCCTTGCCTGGCCCCACTTGCCCAGTGCCAAGCTGGGGCTCGGAGCCCTGCCCGCTCCCACTGATGGCTGAGAGGCCCCCCCTTGCGTTAGCCCCGGGGAGGGCACCATTACTGCTCAGCGCGTGTGACTGTGGATTCTTCATATGACCGGCCACGTCCCCGCACGTCCCATCAGTTTCTCGCAGTAGATCACCTTGACTTTTTCCCGGCCTCTAAGTGTACTTGGATGTGTTGACCTCTGAGCTGTTTCTGCTCACACTTCCGACACCAAACATGCGAGTTTTTCTCACGCCAGTTCTCCAGCTCCCACACGAGCAGGGTGTCCAGCAGTTGAGTTCCGTGCTGACGCTGTCTGCTCGGTTAAGGGCTCAGCCCCGCCCGTAACACGCCAGGTGCACGTCCCAAGCCTCCCGTGCCTTTGACTGAGGGGCTGTAAATCGGGGATTCCCACAACCCCCTCCTCAGGTTTGACAATTGGCTAGAACGGCTCACAGAACTCAGGAATTCTGAGTGAAACCCCTTGTGGTTTGTTATAAAGGACACAGCTCAGGGACAGCCAGGTGGACGAGTGGCACAGGGCAGGGTGTGGGGGCGTGGAGCCTCCAGGCCTCTCCAGCCACCACCCTCCCAGCAGCTGGAGGCCCCCTGAACCGGGAGTTCTCTCTGGAGCACAGTCTCCAGTCCCCGCCCCTCCTCGGCCATGGGGGCAGGGGGGAGCTGAAAGTCCCCGCCCCGGGTCACATGGTCTTCCTGGAGAGCAGCCCTGGGCTGTGGCCCTGGGGGGGGTCCCCCCGCCCCGAGTCACTCGTGAGCGTAAACTCAGGTGTGAGCTAAAGGGGCTCCTTAGCAGTAAAGGACGTTGTTGCCACTCGGGAGATTGCAGGGGATTTCGGGGCTCTGTGCCGGGAACAGGGTACGAGCACCAGACGCACTTCTTAACACCATCACGACCGCGTTGACGCGTTGCTGCATTTCAACAAAATCTCTTAACGTTTATCACGTGACCGGGTCAGGATCGGGTGGGTCGGGGCATGTGAGTGGGGGGGGGCCGGGGGGTCACGGACGGGCTCACGAGGAGGGAGGGGCGGCCGGCGCGTGGGGGGCGCGTGGGGGGCGCACCCCTCACCCGCGCGTCTCCCCCAGAGAAGTCAGGCTCCGCGCCCTCGGGAGGGCCCTCCCGGCTCAGCAGCAGCAGCTCGTCTGAGTCCGGGAGCAGCAGCTCCAGCGGATCCAGCTCCGACAGCAGCGACTCGGAATAAACTCTGGGCTCTCACGGGACGGAACAAAACCAGTGGACGTCGCCCACGCCGAAACTCTGCAGTGTTCCCTTCTATGGTTAATATACTATTTTCGTTCCATGGTGTGCAGGTTCTCTTTTTAATTCAGTGTTATGGTATCTTCCAGTTTGGGCTTTAATAGGTCAAAGATCTTTCCGTGTGTGTCCATTAGACTTTATGAGAAGCTGTGAATCTGCATAACGCCTTTCCTTCGTAACTGAATTCAGTCCCTTGGAGATGACAACTTCAAACGCTAACCTGATGACCGTAGAAAAACACGTAAGGTGTGATCCGGAGGTTCTTGCAAAATCCCTTTTCTTACGCCTGACCTGGTCTGTAGCTCCAGCGAGAATTTCTCCAAAGGAGATGTCTCGGAAATGGTACCGTATGTGAAAGCTGTTAGCTTTGCGAACAGGCGTTTGTCTTTGTCTTTGGGGGCCTGGGCTCTGACGCTCACGTCCGAGGGGTCACCTCTTGCTGCAGGGGCTGAGGACAGCCGTGCCCGCCCCTGCCGTGAGGGCCAGGGCTGGGCCCAAGCGGGGAGGGGTCATCGTCACTGCAGCCAGAGCTCCCGCGGGTGGGGGACCGGCGAGGGTGGGCGTGGAAGGGAGCCGAGTTTTTCTGATCTCTGTGACGTCGGGAGCTCCCGGGAGGGAACACGGTGGCTGCGTGTGCGACGCGCGGGTTCCCAAACACTGAAACTTTTACCTCAACTTAAAAAAAAAAAAGAAAAAAAAAAGAAGAAAAGATAAAAAAAAAAAATACAGAAGGAGACTTTTTTGTAAGATTCAGCAGTTTTCTACAAAAGGCCAGCCCCCACGTGTGTCCCCAGCCCAGCCGCTGCCACGCACTCCGGAACCATTGTCCCAGTTTCATGTATATATGAATACTTTATTTATTAAGATCATTGGTCATTTTTTTTTTTAAAAAAAAGGAAAGAAAAACAAAACCGCAAAAGAAACACATTAAAAAAAAAAAGTGGCAGAGACGCAGGCCTTTTAAATGGTTTGAAGGGGAGCCCCAGACCCTGCTGGCCAGCGGGCCTCTCACCTCCAGGTGCTACAGCCTGCTGTCCCCGTGCCGGTGCTCAATCACGTCTGTGTGCGCTTGCTCTCCTCTCGGGGCTGCTGGGGTTTTTGTTCTTGTTCTTTTTCGTGTGTGTATGAAATTTGGAGACTTACAGGTGTAGACAACTTCCAGCTGCAGCACATTCTGATTTTTTTATTTCGTTTGTTTAGTTCTTTTGTATTCACTTCTGGTCTCTCTTAGGACTGTTTTAAAAGACTTCAATTTAGGGAACCCCAGTTATATAATATAAACTTTGTAATCTGAGAGAAGAAAAATGTATAGTAAATCTAAGTCTTGATTTTTAACTTTCTATTGTAAAAAAAAATAATAATAATAATATACAGAGTTTAACAGAAGGTTATGTTTTGGTTTTGTTTTCTCCAGAGGCTGCCATACGGCCTTTGAGTGCAGGGATGCCCCATCCACACTGCCTGCCTACGCTCTGACCATTGTGGCTTTGGCCAGGAATTCAAGGGCCCCCGGATGGGGCACCCCTCACCCCCCACCTCCAGGAGAGGGGCGCGGCCCCCGCTGCCCCACGCGGTCTTCCAGCCGCCAGCAGTGGCGGCACGGGGCTCCCTGCTCATGCATTTTCCAGTTAGCACAGAAGTGACCGCAATAGTCTCTCTCCCCGTGAGACTTTACTGAGGGGGATGCTGGGGGTGGAGCCAGGGGTGGCCTGGCCTCTTGTCTGGTGGCAAGTTCTCTGCCAGCACTTCTGGATGGATCGGGGGACTAGTCGTTGGTATCCTAACAGGCGGTGGTTTCTAAAGATCCTAAAGTCGACTTGGATTCCACTAACACTTACGGCTAGAGGATACCTCTGATGGGTATAGAACTCTGATGAGGCGATGGATGGTGGATTACCATTTTTCTGACTGCTGGTGATTCTGACCTTTGGGTGAGTTTTGAGCCAGTCTGTTCAACTTTTTTCATTAAGTTTTGTTTGTAATAAAAATATAAATGGATTTTAGATTTGCCATTTTTTAAAGCTGCCCTGTTTTTCAAAGGTGTTTTCTAAGCAGATCTTTAATGGAGTAAATAACCTATGAATTTAAGGAATTACGACAGGATGCAAGGTCCTGAAGCAGGATCTCATGGGCAGTATGCAGCACGCACGCGTCTGAGTAACAAACAGACCCCAGCCGGGGGGCCTGGAGGTGCTGGGGGCTCCCGTGGGGCGCCCCTCCAGTCACGAGCGGGGAGGGTCACCTGTGCCAGCCACTCAGCGGGGGACATCGGGCCCTAGAGCTGAGCACAGCGGGAGCATTTCCTTACCTGCTGGTTCTGTGCTGGGAGAGATGTGGAGTCTCAGCCACCTGTGCTCCTTTCCTCTGAAAGATCTGCTGGCTTTGACACTGCCGGAGGGCTTAGTCCGTGCTGAGCGGTTGTAGTTCATTGGGTTTTTTAAGGCTTTCTGTCCAGACTTCAAAACTGATTTCAGAGTTTTGGGGGGACCTCCTCCACCCCCCCGAGGTCAGCCTGTGGGTGTTCGCCATTTCCATTTCTCTGCGTTGGGCAAGTGGAGTTCCAGTAACGAGGACCGGAGGGCAGCCTGTCCAGGCTTAGGGCCTGTGTTCAGTGGGTTGGCCTCGTGCGGGGCACGGAAATGGCTTTGAAACAGTCCTCGTGATCCCTGGGGGTCGAGGGGGCGGCTTGGGCTGTTAACTGAATTCCAGAGACGCTTGCTCACTCATCTTGCTTACAAACTGTTAAGATACGTTTTTCTTTCCTGTTTGTTTTTTGGGTTTTGTTCTTTTGCAACATTCACATCTTTTACAGTTTGGAGGGGGGGTGGGGGGAACACCGCCCACGATAAAAGATTTGTTACACCTGGTGTAGCGCTGTCCCCTAATACTGGCATAACACTTGCAGGAGGTTTTTCTTTTTTATATTTAAAATGTTACTTTTCTGTATGATGTGCATGCAAGCTTACCGTAACTTTTCTTAAACTTTTTAGTGCCGTTTCTAGTATATTCCTGTAAATGTCAGTTACTGAAAATGAGTCCAATGTAAGTAGTTTTAGCTTGTTTATTGCAACGCTGGCCTCAACACAACAGAATAAAAATGGTAGAAAGTACTCTTCGATGTTTCTGGTAATCATGGACCCTTCTCCTGGGGCATTTGTTTTGTTTTCATAATAAAAGAAAAAAAAAAGAGGTGCCTTTTCCTGTGCTTTCTGGGCTCCCAGCTCTCCCCTTGCTGGCGTGTGACGATGGGGGAAGCCGCTCATATTCCTGGCAGGAATACCTGAAGCATCTAAGAGGGTCTTAAAGAGCTCAGTGGCTCTGGTCCAAAGCCTGGGTGGGGAGGCCCCGGGATTTAGGGAGCGTCTTTGTCACCTTTTCAGGTCAGCAGCTCTGTGGATGGGCCGCCCCCCTCCATGACCCACAGGTTCGGTCGCCTCGGTTCCCGCCTGCCCGGTCATCCATCCTCTGTCCCCGCTGTGCCCTCAGTCTGCACTGAGGTGCCTTCCGGGACCAGAGGCATCAAACGCTTGTCCGGCTGGCCCAACGGACGTTTCCAGGAAACCACGTCGCGACGTTGTGCGCGCTGAGGTTTCGTCCATGCGGCCGGGGACCTGGCACACAGTGGAGACGGCAGCAAGGAATGAAGGAGGAATCGAGACCAATGCCGAGCTCTGACGCCGTTTTCAAAACAGTCACAGCCGTTGGAGCCAAGCCTGCAGTGACGTCCCGGGAGAAGGCTCTGCCCGAGTCCAGGCCCGAGGCCCCCCTCCCCTGTATTCGCTTGCCCCCCCGTCACCCAGGCTGAGCTCCCCGAGGACGGGGACTGGGCACGTCCACCGTGGCATCCCCAGCCCCAGCTGGGAAGGCCAGCCGGGAAGGCCAGCCGCCCAGGCGTCCCCAGGGCAGACGTGGCCTCCCCGCTCGCTAAGCAGCTCAGTGCCAGCTGTGTGCGAGCGGCCCAGGGCACGTCGGTCACCTGCACACCCGACCAGTGCAGACGGCGGCCGTGGCCTGTGCTTGCTTTCCCGGCCACCGCCTCTGTGCTTGCGGCTGAGCCAACCACGGCCCGTTTCTAGGTTAGTCTGAGGGGCAGTGGGCATGCAGCGCAGAGGCATTCCAGCTAAGTCAGAAGTTTGCCGCCTTCCCAAACTGAACTGAAGTCGAAGGAGCGCAGAGATGCTGACAAGGCCTGTCTACTGGGGAATTCCAGTGTCAGGGCGCCTGGACGGGCGAGCCTTTACTGCAGAGTCCTTCCTGACTGTGTCGACGAGACAGGCTTCCCTCTTCACCTTGGGGAGGTGCTTAAGGAAATCTGCCTTCCAGCCTCCCCACCTGAGGCAGTAAGCACGCCAAGGCTCCCTGCGCAAGGACCCGGCCTCTGGCTGGACACGTGACGTCGGGGGAAAGCAGTCTGACCCAGCAGTTCCCTTCTGGATGCTGTCTGCTAACCAGCTTGCATGCCTGCATGAGGAGCCACGCAAAGGGAAGCCCAGGACGTGCCGTGTGCATGCACAGCGGGAACGTCTCTGCCCACCTGTGGGCTCACAGGAGCGCTGCCAACAGGCCGTTGGAAGCGTGACGTAATCACCCCATCTGTACAGCTGAGCAAGAAGTCACAGAACCAGATGCCGCGTGGTGCGGGACGCCGCCTCTGGAACCTCGGCACGCGCATGCGCCGAGCTGCTGACGGCCGCTGCCTCTGGGGAGGGCGCTTCGTGCGTTTCTGCACTGGGGTTTTTAGCAATAGTTAGATGTTACTGTTGTAAAAAAAAAAAAAAAACCCTGAAAGCCAAGTTAGGATACTAGGAGCAAACAGATCAAAATAAGGAGTGAGGAAGGAAGGCGGCTCCTAAAGGAGATTTATTTAGAAAAGAAAACTCAGCTTTGACAAAAGACACTTCCACGTTTGCCTCGCCACACAGACCTTAATTACAGCAGACAGCAAATCCTTTAAAAATGACTCATAAAGCTGCCCACACAGGTGGGCCGAGGCTGCTTGCGTGTGGTCACGGCCCACACACATCAAACACTGCAGGTGGCCGGGAGGTGCAGCCTCGGAGTAGACGCTGAACTACTGTCGGCTGAGAACCTGCCTATTTCAGCCCTGTGATTAAATTTGAAATCACTGTTAGCAACTTTCGTGTAACTTAATAATTTGGGGGTTTCCTTAATGTTTTGGGGATGCCTTTGCCCCACAGACCTCCAGCATCAGGAAGCTAGTGTAGGAGCCATCACAGTGCATCACACGCAGTGATCATTTTGGTTACTAGACTCAAAACTCAAGTGCCACAAAGTCCCTGCTGAAATGCTGCTGCTGATGACCATTTAGGGTGAATCCATCTTGGTCCTGCACATCTTGGTCCCGCAGTTGGATTTGCGACCCGACATGATGCCAATTCCTTCACCTTTTTCTAGATCTGACCCACTCTTTACCAGGCAGAAGGGAATCCTAAAGAACAGCCTGTAAGAATGTGAAGAGGTGGTCTGTAACTGGGGTGTCCCTCCCGCTTGACTTATTCGGAAGCATAATCAAAACAGCATCCAGCCAGGCCCCAGAGCTGGCCTGTGCCTACAGCGCCTGCAAGGTCAGAATGGAGTCCAGGAGCCAAGTCCACCCATCAGCCCGACTGCGAATGGGCCGGGGCGCCACCTCTGGGATTTGGGGGTTCTTCTACCACAGCTCAACCTTCACGTTCACTGTTCAGGATCTCCCAGTAAGGACTAGGGATCAGCAAGGCGGCTGGGTGCCTGGGCTCAGGCTTTCACACCAGAACTACATAACAGAGCAAAACTTGGATTGCCCCGTGTCCCGGGAGACGTCCAGCTTGTTTTTGTCCCGGACGAGGATGGCCTCATTTCCATACTGTGAGTACCACGTGCTTCGGCTCCTGCTCAGGTATGTCCCGGGCGGCACAGATGCCAACTTCTGCTGCTGCTGTTGCCAGATGAGCAGGGAGGTGTCCCGGTACCGGAGCCGGGCGTAGCCTTCGGACAGGGCTTTCTCTGCCAGCGGGACGCGGCCACTCATCACTGGCAGGAACCTCCCCTCTCCTGGGCTCCTGCGCAGGAGGCCTCTGAGCCCGTGCTTTGTGCTAAATGCACTAAGGAACCAGTATTTCAGCTGCTGGGTTTTGAGGATTCCTTCTTTAACCTACTGGTACAAATGAGAAATTCAGGCCATTCACAGGCAACACCCTTGTGAGGGTTCTTTGCAAGGAAACTTGAGAGGAGCCTCCGAGCATTCTGAAAAGACACTTAAGAACCACACGTGGGTCAGCAAGCAGGTCAGCAGTGCCCTGGCCGCAGCGTTTCCTGGTGACGGTTGTGTGCACTGTATCAGGCGTGCAGCTGACGAGGGACGAGGTGCCCACCTCAGGGGGGACTTGTGTCTACAGCGATTCTGACACCACGACTTGGACCACTAAATTGGAAAAGGTATATCTGGTGTCCCGAATGAAAGGTCATTGTACAACTAGACAGAAACTGACAGCAGCTCCTATAACTGCCCACTCCCGATCTGTGCTTGGGTCGGCTTTCAGCACAGCAGAGGCGTTCAGATCCCTGCCAGGGATTTGGAACCAGCATTTGTTCAGTGCTTTTTATCTGGCTAGTCTTCAGCTCCTCTCCAAGGTGATGCTACAAAGAAATGAACGTGCTGTCAGGTGGTGGGGAGGAAAGGGCCCCAGCAGAAATGGCAGGTTATATGGCACAGAATCCTCCTTAACTCTTGGCATCAGAGCGTTAAACCAAGCTACCGACCGACACATTCCAGTATTTCAGTTGCTCTCCGGTGACGCAGTGAGCCTGGGTTTAAGAGGTAGACCTGTGCCTTATCCTAGTTCTTTTATTAACTAAGGGGACGATCCTGGGGAAGCCACTTGTTGGAGCGTTAGTGTCTAGATCTGCGAAATAAGTCCTAAGAACTTGATGGGGCACAGAGGTGACCTGCCCATGCTGGGGACGCTGGTACTCACCCAGCCACCAGCGCCTTCTTTCTGCTCCAAGCATCAGGGAGGCCCCTGGACCAGAAAGAAAAATGACGTCAGGTGAAAACCAAACGGGAAATCTGCCTTCCCCGCCCCACGCCACCCTTGCTCATGCTTTCCCAGCCATGCAAGTTCACTTTTCCTTCTGTGTGGCCCGCGCTCCCATCGCCCTGCCCTGTCCTCACTGCCGGCTACCGCTGATCCCCCAACGCCCGGCCCGGCCCGCACCCAGGACGCCCCCAGGGCGCGTCCCCATTGCTTCCCCGGCATCCCGGGTACCCCCTGGCCCGGCCCGCGCCCCGCGTCCCCCCACCGCCCGCCCCCGTCACCTGACCCGCGCCCCCCGTGGTCGCCGCCCCGGCCGCCCGCGCCGTGGGGCCTCGGCGGCTAACGGGTCGCGGGGCCGGGCGCCTCGGGCGGGGCGACGCCTGTTGGCTGCGGGTCCGCGTCGCTATGGCAGCGCCGCAGGCATGCCGAGCCGAGCGCAGAGGCCGGCAGGCGGGCGCCACGAGCCGGAGCCATCGATGGCTCCGCGGGGCGGGGCAGGGGGCGGGGTCTCCCGCTGGGGGTGGGGCAGCTGCGGGAGCCGTGTGACCGTTATTGTAGGTCGTAGCATGGTGTAGGTCGTAGCTTTGTGTTGCTGTTTGCGTCTGCTGTTGCCACTTCTGCCACTGTTGTTGCTACTGCTATTAGCATTCTCACCCCTAATAATCTATAGCGTTGTTTTTAATAATTTCATGTTGTCCCGGGCGTACGTACTCTCTCAAAACCAGGTGTCCCACTAACCCATGTCACCCAGCCGGGCCAGGTCCCCATTCTGCCATGAAAATTAGGTCTGTTTACTTCCGCACCCACCTCCAAATCCTTCTGCAATAATACTCTCGTTTGGTATCTGTCCCTTTCCTTACTGAACTTTCATTTTTACGGTTTCCCCTAATGCTAATTCAGGAAGTCGACCTAAGGGACATTCAAGAACACTGAACCCACCACTGTAGAATGCACATTCTTTACAAGGACACAGAACATCTCCAAAAATTGACTACATGCCAGTCCGTGAATCAGTTTCGATACATTTCAAAGCACTTAAATCCTAGGCGAAAAGGGTCACAAGAAACATAGTCTATAAAACAACAATAAAAAGATACTAGAAGAAAACCCCTATATATGATTACTTTAAAATATATTCTCGAGGGCTTCCCTGGTGGCGCAGTGGTTGAGAGTCCGCCTGCCGATGCAGGGGAAACGGGTTCGTGCCCCGGTCTGGGAGGATCCCACATGCCGTGGAGCGGCTGGGCCCGTGAGCCATGGCCGCTGAGCCTGAGCGTCCGGAGCCTGTGCTCCACAGCGGGAGAGGCCACAACAGTGAGAGGCCCGCGTACCGCAAAAAAAAAAAATATATATATATATATATATATATATATATATATATATATATATATATATATATTCTCGAGCCCACCCAGGGATACCAAAAAAAAAAAATTCTGAATTTCTCATGGGTCAAAGAGAAATTCACAGTACAAATTTTAAACTATTTTAATTGATGATAAAAATACAATATATCAAAACTTGTAAGATGCAGTTAAAATCATGCCTGGAGGGAAGTTTATCGTCTTAAATGCATATACAAGAAAATATACACATGTATGGTGTGTTTGTGGGGTATATGGAAACTCTCAGTATTGTCTTTGCAATTTTTCTGTAAATCTAAAACTGTCCTAAATTAAAACATAAAAGCTTATTTTTTTATTTTTTATTTTATTTTATTTTTGCGGTATGCGGGCCTCTCACTGTTGTGGCCTCTCCCGTTGCGGAGCACAGGCTCCGGACGTGCAGGCTCAGTGGCCATGGCTCACGGGCCCAGCCGCTCCGCGGCATGTGGGATCTTCCCGGACCGGGGCACGAACCCGTGTCCCCTGCATCGGCAGGCGGACTCTCAACCACTGCGCCACCAGGGAAGCCCAAAAAGCTTATTTTTAAAATGAGTGAAAAGGAAAGTCACAGAGTGAGAAGAAATTGGCAATATGTATAGTTGATGAGGGACTTAGTCAGGGTCCAGCTGGAAGACAGAAATCACACCAATGATTTGACCAGAGAGAGATTAATAGAAGGGATTGTTCATTAGGTACAAAGTTGTTAACTAGGTAACTTTCAGGTTAAAATAAAGACCTCTAAAGTATCTCAAAGGTGGTAACTGCAGGAAGCAAAAGGACCAAAGAGAAGAGGGTGGAATTGTGAACATTTAGAAACTCAGAGGAGGGACACCGAAGAGCTGAAACTCAGACTTTTGAGGAGGGGGTGCTGGCAGCTGGAGCTGGTGTCTCTGCACCAAGAATAGGGTCCCAGTAGGGCAGGGACCCAGACCCCGAGGACGGGATGCCAGCAGCTGCTGCCCCTGAGTGGCAGCAACGTGATGAAGTGGATTTTGTGCTCATTGGAGAAACTGCAGACTGGATTCAGCTGCCACTTCAGGAAAAACGTGAAGAATTGTTGCCGGGGGAGCTGCAAGCTGATGGGAGGCTGGCGGGAAGCCGAGAGGAAGGAGCAGGTTCCTTCTTTCTCCTCCAGCTTTCGGTCCACCTCCAGCACCCTCGCCTGATGGAGCCCACTGGTCCCCGCATCACAAAGCAGAGGGTAAAGGATGTTTAGATCTACGGTTCATGTAAAAGGTTTACAGACGGCAGGGAAAACTGTCCTCGCTGGCATCTGTTTATTCAGCCTCCATCCGTACATTTCTACACACACTTGAGCTTTCATATAACAAAAGCAAAGCAAACAAACAAAAACCCAACTCTCCATTTCTGCCTAATAAGATGCAACTATCTTTCATACAAGAGTGGAACAGTCTCACCATTGACAGAGGAATGGATAAAGAAGATGTGGTATATATATATATATATATATATATACACACACACACACACACACACACACACACACACACACACACACACACACACACACACTGGAATATTACTAAGCCATAAAAAAGAATGAAATAATGCCATTTGCAGCAACATGGATGGACCTAGAGATTATCGTATTAAGTGAAGTAAGCCAGACAGAAAAGGACAAATATCATATGATATCGCTTATGTGTGGAATCTAAAAAGTAATGCAAATTAAATTATTTACAAAACAGAAATAGGCTCACAGACATAGAAAACTAACTTATGGTTACCAAAGGGGAAAGGGTGGGGAGGGATAAATTAGGAGTTTGGGATTAACAGATACACACTACTGTATATAATATTGATAAACAACAAGGACCTACTGTGTAGCACAGGGACCTATATTCAATATCTTGTAATAAACTATAATGGAAGAGAATATGAAAAAGAATATATACATACATACATATATATATACACACATGTATATATGCATAACTGAATCACTTTGCTGTACACCTGAAACATTGTAAATCAACTCGACTTCAATTAAAAACATAAGAAACAGAAAGAGTGAGACGGTCTCACCTTCTCCCCAAAGAGAGGAAATACAAAGTCCCACCAGTCGAGGGCTCCTTTTCTGGGTTAGGTTAATGACTTTTCCTATCAGTCTCCTTCTGTCTGAATATTCTTTTAACCGAAACTAAATTGCAAAGTTAACTTCCAACAAAACTGTACTGAAAGTCATAAGGGAAGTGAGGAAATAAAAGAAGAGCTAGATACAAATACATACGTACTTAACAGGCAGGGGGAAACATGGAGAGTTGTTACTGTCCTTGTTTCTGTAACGGTCAGATGGGGTTTCCTTTGCCCTCAGCAAGATCTCAGCTGGTCGAGGTTTCTTTAGCTAGTGGGGTGGCACAAACCCTCAATTATCCTGCCATCTATCTATCTATCTATCTATCCATCCATCCGTCTGTCTGTCTGTCTATCCAATCCATCTGTCCATCCATCTAACCATCTAACCATCTATCCATCTATCTATCCATCCATCTATCTATCTATCCATCCATCCATCCGTCTGTCTATCTAACCATACATCCATATATCTGTCTGCCTGTCTATCCATCCATCCATCCATCGTCTTTGGTGGCTGCAGCTTTCCATGAACTGTGCTCTTGGCGGTAGAAATACTAAAATGTACCAGGGAGAATCCCCTGGGTTCTAAACATAGTTCTTCCTGCCCTCAGCCTCAACGTGAAGCAACAACTCACTTTCTCCATCACCCCAGTTGGTAAGGTAACCC
This sequence comes from Mesoplodon mirus, assembly GCF_964341445.2. NCBI lineage: Eukaryota > Metazoa > Chordata > Mammalia > Artiodactyla > Ziphiidae > Mesoplodon > Mesoplodon mirus. The sequence continues at coordinate 2,623,038 of NC_138976.1, read as the reverse complement.
ACTTCTCAGTGTTTTGATTCAGTGGTAGCAGGAGCCCCTGATTTCCAAGTGGCAGTCGCATCTTCCACATCAAAGAAGCCATTGATGTGCCCCCTGGTGAGCCCATTCCTCTCTCTAGAACCAAGCCTTCCGAGTCATCAGAAGCTCAAAGACGTGGGGCAGAATTAAAACTGACGTGAGGCATCATCGGAGGGCCTCTCCCACCTCCACCCTTTGGTTCCCAGGCGCCTGTGGTCTGGCTTTGGGGAAGACAGCACCGTATATTTTTCTCTGGTTCAGAGCATACACTTGACTCTGTAACTCTGTAAACCAGGCCTTCAAACATTCACGGTGAAGTTCCCAATGGGTGCTTCACCCATGTCCTCAGGAGGCCACTCTGCTCTCTGTTAGGTGCGCACTCTGGGTGAAGGGGCGTATATAAAGCCAGTGGCTTCCATGAGCAGGAGCCTCGTTTCCCTTCTTTTTCTCAGCAACGAGGTCCCTGCTCAGAATCCTGCTGTGGGAATAGTGTGACGGTCAGCGAGTCCCTCCCTGAGTCTGTGGGTGGGGGTGCTGGCAGGAAAAGCAAGTCCAGAATCCGTGTCTATTCCAGCAAGACTGCATCTCTGTCCCCTCCATGATGGATGAGTCCGTGTAATAAATGTACCACCACTTGGCTGGCTGGATCCCCGGGTTATGATGCCATATCGGGGGCTCAGCGTTGGCTTGCAGTGGTGGTGGGCAGGGCGGCTTCGGTGGTGGAGCTTGCATTGTCTTCCACGTGGAGCCTCCATCCGTCCCTCCAAGATCCCTTTGCACACGGGCCCATCAAATAAGCAATGCACCGGCTCGATGAAGAGGCTGAAGACCTCCACAGAACGGTCCTTGTTTCCAGCTGATATGGAGAGTCTCCTCTGCACTGGATGGGCCTTGGAGACATCTATCCACCTGGGATACAGATACTGTCCCAGTCTGCGTCCTTTCTAAGAAGTCCATCCAGTGCCTCTTCCCCAGAGCTCCCTGACATCCAGCTCCCAATCCTTTTCTTTCCAAGCCCTTAACCATCCAGCCAAACCAGTAACAACTGCTTGAGAATCACTGTAGATCTATGCAATGGAAGACTATTCAGTAGTTTTAAAGCAAATGGAGTACTGATACATGTTTCAATATGGATGAATCTTGCAAACATTATGCAAGGTGAAAGGAGCCAGTTACCAAAGACCATTGTATGACTCCACTGATATAAAATGTCCAGGACAGGGAAACCTGTAGAGACAGAAAGTAGATTAGTGGTTGCCTACGGTTGGGGTAGGGATTGGGAGAGAATGGAGGGTAACCGCTGCTAGGTATGGGGTTGCTTTTTTTTTTTTAACTTTTTTTTTTCAATTTCAATTTTTATTTTTGGCTGCGTTGGGTCTGCATCGCGGCGCGTGGGCTTCTCAATGCGGTGGCTTCTCTTGTTGTAGAGCACGGACTCTAGGCTCACGGACTCAGTAGTTGTGGTGCACGGGCTCTAGAGCGCAGGCTCAGTAGTTGTGGCGCATGGGCTTAGTTGCTCCGTGACATGTGGGATCTTCCTGGACCAGGGCTTGAACCTGTGCCTGCATTGGCAGGCAGATTCTTAACTACTGCGCCACCAGGGAAGTCTTACCAAAAGGATTTTTTAAAGTCAGGGATTTAAAAAAATATTATCGCTGGTGGGAATGTGAATTGGTACAGCCACTATGGAGAACAGTATGGAGGTTCCTTAAAAAACTAAAAATAGAACTACCATATGACCCAGCAATCCCACTACTAGGCATATACCCTGAGAAAACCATAATTCAAAAAGAGACATGTACCAAAATGTTCATTGCAGCTCTATTCACAATAGCCCGGAGCTGGAAACAACCTAAGTGTCCATCATCGGATGAATGGATAAAGAAGATGTGGCACATATATACAATGGAATATTACTCAGCCATAAAAAGAAACGAAACTGAGCTATTTGTAATGAGGTGGATAGACCTAGAGTCTGTCATACAGAGTGAAGTAAGAAAGAGAAAGACAAATACCGTATGCTAACACATATATACGGAATTAAAAAAAAAAAATGTCACGAAGGACCTAGGGGTAAAACGGGAATAAAGACACAGACCTACTTGAGAATGGACTTGTGGATATGGGGAGGGGGAAGGGTAAGCTGTGACAAAGCGAAAGAGAGGCATGGACATATATACACTACCAAACGTAAGGTAGATAGATAGTGGGAAGCAGCCGCATAGCACAGGGAGATCAGCTCGGTGCTTTGTGACCGCCTGGAGGGGTGGGATGGGGAGGGTGGGAGGGAGGGAGATGCATGAGGGAAGGGATGTGGGAACAGATGTATATGTATGACTGATTCACTTTGTTATAAAGCCTAAACCAATAAAAAAAAATAAAATTAAAAAAATAAATAAATAAAGGAAAAAAAAATATTATCAATATGACATCATGAATTTGAATGTATTTGATGTCTTTCAATGAATGGCCTGATTGTGTATTTGAGTCTCAGGATTTTCCATGCCTGGCCAGCAGGAAATCAAGTTGTCGGTGGGCCCCTTCGGTCTAGAAGCTCCGGGGAGAGAGTGCGTCCCAGGCCTCTCTGCGAGCTTCTGGTGGCCGCCGGCATGCTGGCTTGCGTGGTTTGTGACTGCGTCCCCCCGTCTCTGCCTGGCATCTCCGCTTCGTCCTGTGTCTCTCCGCTGGGTGCCTCTAATAAGGACACTTGTCATTGGATTTAGCTAATCCAGGATGATCTCATCTCACGATAGCTAATCACAGCTGCAAAAATCCGTTTTCCAAATAAGGTCACAATTCACAGATTTCAGGGGTTCGATGTGACAGCCCTTTCTGGGGCCCACGATTCAACCCACTAAAACCCTAACCTGGAAACGGGTGCAGGGAAGATGGAGGGAATCTAGGATTGGTTGTTTGGCCAGGCTGTGGCTAAAAGCGGTGAAAATACAGCTTTCTTAGGAGATGGGACAAAAGGGGCCACACGGCTGAGTAAACCGTTTCCTGTGGTACCCTGAAGTGACAGGCCCAGGGGAAGGCTCTGGAGGACCATGGAATGGTGCCCAAAAAAGAAGTGAATGGCTACGGTGTGGGATACTTTTTAAATGGCTCATCAAAAAAGAGAATGAAAAGCTAAGATTCCTCCATTTTAGTCCCAGATGCAGACTGATAGCCAAGGATGCTGTCGGCCCGAAGCAGAGGTGTGATATCTCAGAAGGCAGAGGCCTCCGGGTGGTTTTCAGGCTGGGCGACGGCTAGCCTTTAAGGGAGGAATGGCCAGTCTGCATGGGCACAAGAGGACCGCATGATCATTCAGAATGAATACTGCAATGCCAAGATCCCCTACAAGCCACCTCTGGGCCAGCCTCAGAAACCTGAAGGTTTTCCGGTAGCAGGCTGATTCTGCAACAACCAGGATTCTAACCGATTCAGGACTGGATGATTAATCTCTCCCTAAAGGCAGTATTTTCTTTTGACGTCTCTGTCACAGAAGTTTTACAGAGCATGTTCCCCTAGAATGGTGGTTCTCATACTTGGTGAAGCGTTGCCCAGAGGCTCCAGAGGGAGCATGGGTGGACGAGCTCCCAGTGAGTTGACATAGGTGTCCCCATCCCTCCATCTCATGGCTCCACTGCTTCTCAATCAGGGCCCTGATCTTGACCCAGGACACTTGCTGGCTGGAGCCTTCCAGGGAGCTTCACCGCTTTTCCTGCCTTGCAGCTCCAGGGGATGATGTCCCCTTATACCATGTCCTCTTTTTTTTTTTTTTTTTTTGCGGTACGCGGGCCTCTCACTGTTGTGGCCTCTCCCGTTGTGGAGCTCAGGCTCTGGGCGCGCAGGCTCAGTGGCCATGGCTCACGGGCCCAGCCGCTCCACGGCATGTGGGATCTTCCCGGACCAGGGCACGAACCCACGTCCCCTGCATCGGCAGGCGGACTCTCAACCACTGCGCCACCAGGGAAGCCCACCATGTCCTTTTATGTGCTGCTCCAGCTTACACACTTTGCCTCCAGTGGGCGATTAATCACTCAGCCGTTTGCTGGCTTTCTCCGATGCATTCACAGCTGCCTGTGACAGCCGATGTTTCCGTGGTTCCACTAATTACTCTTCCCTCACCATTCAGAAGTCTGAGATACTGCACTCCAGTACCTTCTGTTGTGTAGGCATCCCGCCCCAGTTCACCACTGAGGAAGGTTCTAACAGTCACTGCCCTGTACCAGGCACTCTCTGTACTCTGCTTTCCATTGGCAGTGGGGCTCTTGCTGCTCGCTGGCCGAGGCCAGCCAGTCCATAATAGCTGCTCGGGGCTGCTTCCTGGGACCCCTCCACACACCCAGGGTTGGGAGTGGGGATTGGGGAGCAGGAAGGATCTGGGCTTCAGGGAAACAGCAGGGTCTGTTTTGCCTGGAAGGAAAGGCAGGTGGGGTGGCTAGGAAGTCATCGGGCCATTCCTGGACCCCGGCTTGGGGGTCCTACTGGCCCCTCTCTGGCCAGGGCGGCAGAAGGAGTGGAGCACAGCCAGGCCGGGCATGGTTGGTGCTGGCATCTATTGGCAAAGACCTGTCACGCCGACAACTGCAAAGAAAATCAAGGTGTGGCCCCTGGAAGCCAAGGTGTGTGGGGTTCATGACGTCACAGGCTGCCGAGGCAGGGTGGACCTTGAGAACTTTGACCTGCATCTGGACCCTGGAGGGATGGTGGAGAGGAGACCTAGGGCCAAAGGCAGGAGAGAAGGTGGGTGACCAGAATACCATAACCAGGTGCCTGGTGAGGCTCAAGTTAAAGTGTGAGATGGCAGCGCTCTGTCCTGGTGGACATACCGGTACCCAGGGACAGACCCTTGTTCAGGCGGCAGTGGGCCAGGGTGCGAGCAGGGCAACATTGGGGACAGAGGGACCTGGGAGGACGAGGCCAGCTGGGCCACGCTCTGAGCCAAGGTCCAGGTGGTAAAATGGCCTGTGGCCTACAGGGGCTGGTACCTGGTGGGGTGGGGTGGGGAGGGGCACCCCGTAGCACACCCTGCCCCGTGTGGCAGAGGCACTGGGATCCCCAGGTGGGCTGCGTTCTGGGCATTGGGACAATTCAGGGAAGTGGAGCCCTGTCACTGGAGGGAAGCCCTGACTTCCTGAGTCAAAGCAAGTGAGGCATGAAGCTACTGGCTGGGAAAACACACGAGCTGGGACTGCCTTTGACCGTGAGCCGGTGGAGGGTCAGGCCTGTCCTGAGTGCTGTGTGTCCATCGATCTCATTGACTCACGCGGTGCAGCCTCTGCCCTGGGTTCAGCGTTGTACCCACTTCACAGATGAAGAGACTGAGTCTCAGACACATATATTGCTTGCCAAAGGGCACAGAGTGGCTGCATGGAACTCGGGAGGCCTCACTCGTGGCCGTTCTCTCTGAGGGAGCCCCCAGCCCTCCTAGGGTCAGCTCAAGCACACGAGAAAGGCTAGAGAGGTGAGGTCTCGGGGTTCTCCCTAGGGGCTTCAAGTCTCAGGGGGTCCCCCTATGGCCCTCTCCCACCCCAGCTCTGCCATGTGCCCAGGGTGGGGTCTGTGAGGGGCACGTCCTACTGAGCTTGGCCTCCTGGCTGCAGGGTTGGGCCACCATCTTCTCCCGCTAGTTGGAGCCAAGAAACCTGCAAAGGCCCCTTGTAGGGAAGCCCCTCCTGATCCTGCAGGTCCCCCAAGTGCTGAGCCCACTTGGGGGACCTGCAGGATCACTCCGTCACAGAGACCTCTACTGGGACAGCAGCATCACCACACTACATCAGGATGAAGCGTGGGAGTGTGTGTCGGGGGTGGATGGGGGCTCACCATGTCAGCGGGGGGATGAGTTCTCTCGGACACACGACACCTTGACCTCTGGGACATCCCTGGGAGGCAGGAGGCCTTGGTGCAGCCTCTGTAGCCCCCACCTGAGACCTCCGTCTTGACTGGGATCATCCTGGGCCAGCTTCATTTCCCCACCAAGGGGCAAGCTTTGTGCAGGGTGGGCGCTCAGAAGTGTTTTCTGGTTGGATGGGGGGGAGTTGGGTGAGTGGATGGGGGATGGATGGGTGGATGGGTAGATGGATGGGTGGATGGATGGATGGATGGATGGGTAGATGGATAGGTGGATGGATGGGTGGATGGGTGGATGGATGGATGGATAGATGGGTGGATGGGTGGGTGGATGGGTAGATGGATGGGTGGATGGATGGGTGGATGGGGTGGATGGATGGATGGGGTGGATGGACGGATGGACAGATGGATGGATGGGTGGATGGATGAATGGATGGATGGATGGATCGGTGGTTGGGTGGATGGGTGGATGGATTGGTGGATGGGTGGATGGGTGGATCGATGGATGGATGGATGGTTGGATGAATGGGTGGATAGGTGGATGGATGGATGGGTGGATGAATGGATGGATGCCCAGGAAGGGCAGGGGCAGCCCTGCCCTGACCAGGGCTCTCCCCAGCTCTGTGTTCTGAATACCACGGTGTGCTTCCTCCTTTCAATGACAGCCCGAGCTCCTGGCAGCCAGTGTCAAGGCTGAGCCGGCCCAGGACCACGTTCGATGGCAGCGGCACCTGGGCCACCCCTCGGGTCCCGTAATGCACAACCAGCCGCATGAGGCTTGGGGCTTCCCTTGGCCAGACTGGACTTCCCCCTCTGTCCTCCATTGAGGTGGCCTGCTGGGGTCACAGTGATGGGGCTCCTGCAGAAATCTGGGATCTGCCCCAAATACCGGCTTCTCAGCCTCACGCCTACAAATGAATTAAGTCCTGGAGACCCTCCCCCCTCCTTAGAGCCTAAGTAACCCTGCACCCTGACCTCACAGGCTCCTCTCGAAGAGACCCAAGCCCCGAACAGGGCTCCGAGGAAGCTGCCCGGAACAAGGGGTAGGAAGTGCCACGACAAGCCCCACTGGAGGTGAGATGTCAGAGGTCACAGTCAGGGGTAGGATCCATGGACCATGGCATTTGACTTAATTTTGAAAGTCGAAGCACAAGAAGTGAAAAGTCTGTATTTTGCCTTTTCAAACAAAACGTAAAAGGCCCACACCCAGAAATTCAGTGGGGTGTAATCTGACTCCACGGCGGGCCAGATGGTCTTTTTCTACACCTATGGTTTCCCAGGAAATTGTGACAGCTGAATTCGCATGATGTAGCTACAAATGGAATTTGCAAAATGTGTGTGTTCATGTGGTTTGGACATGAGAATATTTCCTTCACCCAGTCATGTTGGGAAGAGTCAAGACTTTCACTTCCCCTACCCCAAGAACAAGGCCAGTGCTTAGTAAATGCCTTCTGGGTGGAGGATGTAGGAGGGATGGGTGGGTTGGATGGGTGGAGGGATGGAGGGATGGGTGGACTGCAGCTTCTGGGGGGGGGGGGCTTTGCAAGAGAAGCTCCCAGCACGTCCCTGAGTCCCTGGCTATGGAATAAGGGCCCTGTTGTGAAGAAGCACTGAGCCCTCGCAGCAGCCCCTGGCATTCTGGGGAAACCTGGGCTGAGCAACCCCCTGGTTGTCAGAGGAGGACTGTGTGGAAAGGAACGGTCTGGGATGTTTGGATGGGCAGAGAAAGCTCTCCAGCCCGTCCACTGTGGCCTGCACCACGCCCGACACATGAAGAAGCACATGTGTTCTCGTTCAGAGCAAACTCCCAGCGCTGCCCCAGCAATGAGGACTCCTACAGATGAGGAGACTCTGCAGGAACCCAGGAGGCCTCGTGGGGCAGCTGTGGACTCAGATTCCGCACCCCCCCCCCGCCCCGCCCCACCATGCTACTGCCCTGGAACCATTGTACCATCAGCCAGAAGCAGAAGCAAAGTCCCCAGCGGGAGGCATCGCAGGAGACAGACTTTGGATTCAGACCAGGGCTCCAACCCTGCCTCTGCCCAACGCCTAACCTGGGGCTGGTCCTCAAGCTCCGTGACCATCCCCTAACAACAGAATCCCAACGCGCATGGCCTGGAGCTGGACGGTCATTCCCCGCGAGGCAGAAGTGGGGAGGCTCCCAGGAAGCGGCCGCAGCCTGTTGGCCGACCTCCCTCCAAAGGCCTCCTTTGGGGCCCGCCTGGACCCTGAAGCCACCAGGCTTCCAGGAGCTCGAGGCCGGTGGCAGCACTTCCACACCCTGTCCTCCTTCAGCTCAGACACAGGCCGTGTCCCCAGCAGCCCCTTCCCGGCCAGCTCTGCTGCTGCTGCCTGCGCTTGCACCCATTTCTGCAGTGGGTGTGTGCGTGCTGGCCGTTTAAAGCTGTTGCATTCAGGATCTACGTGCTGGGTCAGCATCTCCGTGTTTTAGACACCACAGCATTTTCCCGTCTCCTTGGTCTCCTGTCCACCCAAACCAGCGTGTCGACCGACAGCTTTCGGTTCCAGGCATGGAAACCCTCTGCAGCAGCAAGATTTGGGTGCAGGAGCAGGTGCCGGGGAGGCCCGGCGTTTGGGCCCGGCTCCTTTGCACCTTGCTTGGTGATGCTGGGCAGTTCCCAGCGTGCTCGGTTTCTGTGTTTAACCACCCAGGACAATGACTCTTACTCTCACTGTGAGGCTTAACGGAGGCCAGGTGACACATACAAGCCCCCAGGCCAGCCACGCAGCACTTAAGAAATGGGAGCGGCTACTAGTCATGAACAGTTAGAATAATATGCTACGTCAGTGCAAATCTCACAGGGTGTAATGTTATAGATTCACATAACAATGGTGAGATGTGCTACAAATCAACAGATTACATAGCCTATTTTTTAAACCTTTGTATCAGTTTTACCCATTTCTGTGACTTCTACGAAAGAAGATACTGGATTTTAAAGTCATAGCTGCAGTGCTTTGCTGACCTGTTTATTTATTTAGCATTTCAATTTTTTTTATTTTGGTGGCGCCACGCGGCTTGTGGGATCTTAGTTCCTGGACCAGGGATTGAACCCGTGTCCCCCACAGTGAGAGCTCGGAGTCCTAACCACTGGACTGCCAGGGAGGTCCTTATTTGCTGTTTCATTTAATGACTCTTTTTCGACTACCTACCAGGGGCTGAGCCCAGTTTGCGGTGCTGGGAGTGAACTGGGCACAGGACAGAGATGGCCCCTGCTGCCACAGAGCTGACAATCTAGAGGGATGAGACCGAGCAACAGACACCGTGGCGGAAACTGCAGAGAAGAATGAGTCTCATAGCGGGAGAGGGTCAGCAGAGGAAGTGAGGGTGTGAGCCATGTGGCCATCTGGGCAAGAATCCCAGGCAGAGGGGTGGCAGGTGCAAAAGGCCCTGAGGTGGGGGGCACCGCTGGGCGTGGCTGGAGGGCTGTGGGAATGAGGTCATCCGGGGAGGGGATGCGCCACATGGGACCTGCAAGCGATGAGATTTGATTTTATCTCTGGTGAGGGGGAAGCCACGAAGGGCCCGCCGTCTGGGCAGGAGAGGGACAGGGCCTCACCAAGGTTTCACTGGGTCCTTGCTGGCTGCCGAGGACAGACTGAAGGGGGCAAGGGTGGCGCAGGGGGAGGCTGAGGGGCCCAGTAAGTGGGGGCCTGTGACCCTCCTCCCTTACTTTGGGGTATGTGACTTCCTGCCCCATGGGTTTCATCTATGCCACTGAACTGGGACGCCCAGCTTCCCGCCTCTCCTGTGGACTGTCCCGGGGCTTCGTGTGGGCCTCTCCCACTAAGGAAAACAGCCATCACGCACGGTGGTAAAGGTGGGCCAAGCTGAGAGGCAACGCCCCGAGGGTACCGTTCACTTGTAGCCTGTGGGCTCCTCTCTATAGAATGTGATGGGAATTGCGCCCCCTGGAGGTGTGCCATGGGCGGTCCCGGCAAACAGCTCTGAGTCTGAGATGTGGACGGCGGTAGGATGTTCTGCAGCGGTGTCCCCTCTTCCTGACATGTACGCTGAGCTGATACAGTCCGCACCTGCTCCTGACACCCACGCCGAGTGTCTGGAGGAGAACAGCTCCTACCAGGTTCCGTTCATGTAGTCATTCATTTACTCTCACCCAGCCACCCTGCGGAGCCTCCCCCAAACCCTGTGAGGTACACAGGTGGGTCAGCGTCCCCAGTAGGACACTGGGGATCAGGAAGGTGTTGTGATTGGCTAACACACAGCAGTGAGGCCTGCGTCTCCTGACTTGGCTATTCTCCAGGCCAAACCTCATCTTCCGGCCGCTGGGCAGCGTCCCGCCAAGGGGCAGCCAGGTGGCGACAGTGCCCTCTGCACCCACCAGGGGGCAGCAGACGATCATCAGTGCTGATGGCTGGAGGGTGGCTGCCTGCATCCCAGCCCGGGCTCATCCTCTAGGTTGGTTCCTTGTCCAGGCAAGAAGGCCAGGAACAGCGAGGACACGAATAGGGTGCCCCACGCTGCCCCAAGCACTGTGCAAACCACCTGGATAATTACTTCTGTTCAGTCCTCGCCAGCGATTCTGACGGGATGGGGCGCTCCCCATTCTACAGAGAGGGCCGGGGGTTCCTGCCAGGGGAAGGTGCCTGTGCAGGCTCTGGGGGCGGGGGTGGCTGGAGGCGCCGGGAGTCAGGCTCTGTCCCCCACTTTGTGGTTTCTCGGGGTGATGCTAGAAGCCGCCTGCTGCCGCGGGGTCATCTCCTTTTTTTTTTTTTTTTTTTTTTACGACTTTATAGGAGTATAATTGCTTCACAATGGTGTATTAGTTTCTGCTTTATAACAAAGTGGATCAGTTATACATATACATATATCCCCATATCTCCTCCCTCTTGCGTCTCCCTCCCTCCCACCCTCCCTATCCCACCCCTCTAGGTGGTCACAAAGCACCGAGCTGATCTCCCTGTGCTATGCGGCTGCTTCCCACCAGCTATCTACCTTACGTTTGGTAGTGTATATATGTCCATGCCACTCTCTCGCTTTGTCACACCTTGTCTCAGGCAAGGCAGGCTCGATCTCCCCCTTCTGAGGCAGGCTCCTTCCTGTCGGTGTTCACGAAGGTGCCACACCCGTGCCACACCCGTTTCCTCGGGGGAAGGATGCCTGGACAGGAACTTAGAGCTCACCAGTCACTTGGCCTGGTTTTACTCCTGCCAGAGTCTGGGCTGTGCCCTGGGAGCCCAGCCCCTCCTCCACTCCTCTCCATGGGCCAGAACCTGGCCTGGGTCCCCATGCTTCCTCCTCAGTTTGGGAAGGGGCCAGCCTGACTCTCTGCAGAGGCCACTGCCCAGAACAGAGGGCTCAGGGGACCCTCACTGGGCTCGCAATGAGGTGGGGGTGTTACCCTGCTCTGGCTCCTGCCCCAGGAATGCCAAAGGAAGAGGGGAACTGGGCCATAGGGGCAGCTGCCGGGTGCTGCCCCAGGGTTCAACCCAAGTGTGTGGGGATGCTCAGAGACTGGTCACCCCCAGGCTCACCCCATGACTGAGCCAGGCTTAGAGGGGGGGAACAGCCTTGCCCAGGGTCACCCGGCTGAGAGCTCAGGGCTCCCAACAGCTGAGCCAGGACCCACATCATTTCGTCGCCAGATGGGCTCTTTATGTTCTAGAAGCCCTCCCACTGCCACAGGAGGCCAGAGAACACTGCCCACCCCTCCCAGAGGGCGTGGCCCAGGAAGGAGTTCAAGGCACGGTCAGTGGACCCCGCAGCCAGCATGGAGGCGGGCCGCTACCCAGGGCCGGGTCTGGCCGCATCTCTTTCCCTCTCTCCCACTTAACTTATGTCACATCTTCCATCTCGGACGCCAGGATTTGCCCTCTGGGCAGCTGCGAGTGGCAGGCCTCTGGGTTTCAAAACAGGCGAATCCCGGCCTTTGTGCGAGGTCGGGGGGCTTCCTGCGGGTCCCTAGCCAGCGCACAGGATAGGAAGGGGATCTGGGCGAGTCCCCGGCCCGTGTGCCTCCCGCCTCGAGTTCTCCCGTGGGGACCGCTTGGTGGACCGAGAGGGCGCGGGACGACTCCGCGCAGTCGGTGCCCCCTCCAGGGTCTGTCCTGCCCGAAGGACCGAGCAGAGGGCCCCAGCGCGACAGGGGCCACCTCCTGAGCTCCTCCTGAAACGCAGGAGAGACGCAGAGACAACGACCGGCCATCACTCCACAGGCGAGGTCGCGCGCCCCGGGCGCAGAGCTTCCTCAAAATCTTGGTGCCCCTCGCAGAAGTCGGCGGACCCCAGGCTCTGGCCGCGCCGCAACCCCCGCCCTCTGCAACTTTCGTGAGCGGCAGCCGGGCAGGAAGTGGGGGGGCGGGCGGGCGGGGGCGGTGCCAGGCGAGCGCGCCGGCCCCGCCCCCACCCCTCCAGTGGCCGCGCCCCCGCGCCCCCCGCGCCCTGGAGCGGCGGAGCTGCGGAGTCGGAGCCCCGGGCGTGGAGCGCTGAGCGCGAAGGCGGGGCGAACAAAGCGGCGGCGGCGGCGAGGGCGGCCCAGGCCCCGGACGCGCGGAGCAGGCGACCCGCCGGGCCTTTGTCTCGGGCGGGGCAGAAGCTTCGGCGGCCGCGGGGCGCCCCGAGCGCAGAATGCGGCGCCCGGCGGGGCGGATCGCGGGGCGCTGCGGCGGCGGGCTGCGAGGAGCCCGGCCCGGGGCCCGGGGGGACTTGTGTGTGTGAAACGGGGGTCCGGCGCGCTGCCCGGCGGCTGCCCCACGAGCGCACGTGGGCGGGAGCTGCGGCGCGCTAGGAGCCGGAGGAGGAAGAGGAGGGGACGCGCGGCGGCGCAGCGGAGACCCGGGGCCGCCCGCGCGAAGCCCCGCCCCGGCCGCCGAGCCCCGCGCGGGCGGGCGGGATGCCCCGCGGCCGCTGCACTTCGGCCGGAGCGCTGCCCTGAGACGGCCGGCCCAGCGATCGGCGGGCGGGTGGGCGCCGCGGGCGCCATGGAGCAGTGGCGGCAGTGCGGCCGCTGGCTCATCGACTGCAAGGTCCTGCCGCCCAACCACCGGGTCGTGTGGCCCTCGGCCGTGGTCTTCGACCTGGCCCAGGCGCTGCGCGACGGCGTCCTCCTGTGCCAGCTGCTGCACAACCTCTCCCCCGGCTCCATCGACCTCAAGGACGTCAACTTCCGGCCGCAGATGTCCCAGGTGAGGGTCCGGGCGCGCCGGGAGGGGCCCTGGTTTGCGGTCCCGGGACCCCGGTCGGAGCGACGGGCTCGTGGACGTCGGCAGGCGGCGGGACGGTGAGCGGAGAGGCGGCGCGCCCCGGCCCTCGGAACCGGCTCCTCCGAGGGGCGACCCCGGGAGGCACGAAGTTGGCAAAGTCCCCCAAGCCTGGGGTGCGCCTCCGCCGCCTCCGGGCACTGCCTGGGAGCACCCGCTGCTGGGCCTGCGCCTCCCGGGGTGAGGGGAGCTCGAACACCGGCGGGGCGCTCACCACTGCCGCCCCCTCTCCCGGGCCTGGGCCCCGGAAAGCAGCGAGTGCCCCCCCCCGCCCCCCGCCCCGCCGCCGACCCCAGGATCCCGCCGCGCCGGTGACCTCGTCAGGCGTAGGGTCCCTGGCTTCGCGCCTGGTGGCTGGACGCCCTGGAAGACAGGGGCTCGGGGCGCGGCGGGAGGGGCCCGGCGGGGCGGGGAGCCGGGATCCCTGGTCGGCAAGGGAGCGGCTGGGCTGGGGGCACCGCCCCCTCGCCGGCCTCAGCCTCCTCCCGAACCCTTTGGCGGGGGGCAAGCAGCGCCAGGCCCCCAGGGTCGCGCGACTTGGTGGGAACATGCTTCCCCTGTACCCTCAAGTGTGGCCTTTGTCGCGGCCGAGGCGCATGTGGCTGCCGGGCAGGCAGGAAAATGTCTGCTTGGCTGGCAGGCGCTGCCTTTCTTAGCCCCTTAGAGGGAACTTGGCTAAGACTTAAGCAGAGTGGAGGCTGCTGTCCTGCCCCCCCCCACCCGGGTTCCACGACCCCCACCCCAGCACCTTTGAAGGGGCCCTGGGTGCCCAGCGGGGCCAAGGGCCACCCCAGGTCTGGCCAGCACTGCCCGGGAGCAACCTTCCTGCTTACCCCACAGCCCCTTCTTCTGTGACCCTCTGGCCTTCCCAAGCCAGTGTGACAGCTGAAACGGGCTGGGGGGAGGGGGGACGGAGTGAGTCACTGCTTTTCCAGGCTGGACTGCGTGGCCTCTGCCCTTTGGCTGTGACCGCATTTCCAAGGAGATGGAGGCATCCCCCCCTTCAGGGAGGATGGGGGTGGCCGCTGACCAAGAAGAGTCTTGAGGGGACGGGGGCAGGGGGCCACCCTCCCACTCCACGGAGGCGGACGGCCCAGGGAGGGAGCCCTGGCCTGCCATCTGGTCCCCAGGCCCCTCTGAAGCCAGAACCATCCGGGGCCCTCTCAGTGCTAAGAAGCCCAAGGTCCCGGCGCCGGGTGCCCTCAGATCCAGTCCTCTCCTCTGCCCTCACCCCCCTGGGGGCTGGGACGTACTTACCCCATTTTACAGCTGGGGGAACTGAGGGTATTGGAGCTGCTGAGGGCAGAGCTAGGCCTTGAGCGGGAGTGTCTGTCTGCCTTTGGCTGCCCAGGCTTGCTGGCTCCTGGCTGACTGGCAGAGAGGCTGGGGCCCAGGGCACGTCCGGGGGTGGCTGGAGGGTGTTGGCTGGGTCCTGGAGCTGCCCCTCCCAGCCGTGTTTGGCCAGGATGGAGGAGAGGGCGCGCTGGCTGTGGTAGGTGGCCTGGCTCAGCCCCTGCGCTTCCTGGGGTCCCTGGAGCCATCCTTGGGCCAGCAACGCTGACACGGCACAGTCTCCTTGAGCCCCCCTGCTCCAGCCCGGGTGAAGGGGTGTCGAGGGGCTGGACGGTAGGGAGACCCTGATGGGCGAGTGTCTGTGTCTTCATGGCCATGTGCTCTTATTGAAACCTGGCACTGTCACCTCCCTGTAGTGACCGCTTTGGGGGCCTCAGTTTCCCAGTCTATGTAATGAGGACAGTACTAGTGGCTGCCTCATAGCCAGGTTGCCACGCTGAATGAACGTTAGAGATCTTATCTGGGCAGGTGTGGCCCCTTGTGGCTGAGGGCTGGTCTCCCCTGCCTGTCCTCTCACGGAGGGTGGGGCTGGTCACACCCATCTTTGTATGTCTCTTGCTGGCACAGGGATGGCTGGGTTAAGGCGGACGGCCCCATCTGTGTACTCACGATTAAAGAAACAATTCCCTTGACCATGTATAGCTGTGCAGGGTTTGGGAGAGGAACATGGTGGTCTGTCTGCGTGGCTGTTCTTTGCTGTCTAGGGAACTTCCCTCCAATGGAGGAGGGAAGAGGACGTGGTCCTCTTGGTCCATGGTGGGGGCATCACAAGAAAAATCACAGCTGCCTTTTCTTACCCACCCTGCCCTGAGCTAGTCATGATCCTCGGAGGCATATGTCACTCCTGCTTCATGAATGAGACAGCTACAGCTCAGAGAGGTCAAGTGACTTACCCCACATTACACAGGTAGTAAGTGGTCAAACTAAAACCTGGACTTAGGTCTCCCTTCCAGGACTGTTTAAACAAATCCTGACTTCAGAAGCTTTCCCTCTGCTGTCTTGCTGATTTTCTGATGGATGCTCCTGGCCCGCTTCTCAGGTTGTTCACGGTGTGTGTCTGTTTCCATGGGATGGATGGGGTGGGGAGTGCGTGCCTATTTCCTGGGGGATCTGGATCCTTTGCCGGCAAGTGGGCAGGGCCCTTCCATCTTCCTGCTGTCACCGTGTGCCCGTACGTGTGCCCTTACGTGGAACCGTCCAGCTCAGAGGGCTGCCTGACGTCCCCTCGTTCCAGAATGCTGCTCTGGCTTCTCCTGTGACAGGTGACATCCTGTTTTCCAAGTATCGCACTTCGAGTGCCCCTCTCGTTTGCGTGGATCTCAGCTGGGTTATTGGCCCCAAAGGCGCATAATAGCCACGTGCACTTACTGAGCATCTGCTGTGTACAGAGCCAGGTACTAGGAAGTGTTCACGGGCAGATCCAAGTTGCCCCTTGTCCAGCCCTTCTGGATCTGGTCGGGTGTGCTTTATTTTTTTTATCCAAAATGCCT
Source organism: Mesoplodon mirus (assembly GCF_964341445.2). NCBI lineage: Eukaryota > Metazoa > Chordata > Mammalia > Artiodactyla > Ziphiidae > Mesoplodon > Mesoplodon mirus. The sequence goes on along the minus strand of NC_138976.1, from coordinate 2,607,100 downwards.
GGCAGCCACGTTGGGTTTAATTAAAGTAATTAGCTATGACCAAATATGCTGATCCTAATAAGAGACCGCGTGTGTCTGGAACAGCTTCAGTTATGAGCTCCTGAGGTTGCTGATGCCAGCAGACGGCCCTTGCGTTTGGTCTAAAGTCTGACTCTTTAGGGCACCACCCGCCCAGCCTCTTGCCCTCCACCCTGGCAGGCCTCCTCTCCGTAGAACAAGGCTGGGAAGCCCGTCTGCAGGGACACGGCAGAGAGAGCTCCCCCATGCCCACACCTCCAGCTTCAAGTCTTTCCCGTCCCTGCCTCGTGCCGACGTTCCAGCCTGCGCCCCCCTCCCCTAAGCCTTTTCCATCAGCGTCCATCGTGTGCGGGCCCATGCTGGAAGACTACCCCTCCTTTTGTCCTGGTTCTTCCTATAGGAGCTAGTCTAGTGGCTGCCTCCTCTAGGAAGCCTCCTCTGATTTCACTCTTCTCCCATCCTGAAGCGTTGCAAGCCTGGTCCTTGACCCACCCCGCCGTGTACCGGGTATGACCTCTAACCCTGCGTTTTCCACACTTTGCTTTAGTAAACAAGCATCCCTCGGAGCCACACTCGTTGCTCACTGTCCTGAACTCAGGACAGTGAATCCCTCCCCTTCCGGACTGGTGTGAGCCCTCCCAAGGGGTCTCCGGGTCCTGCCGCGCTGGGCCTCCCTTTCTGCTGTGTTATTCCGGTCCTTCCTTTGAGGAATAATTGCCAAGCCCCTGCGCTGCCAGGCAAGGGCCCAGTCCCTGCTCCGAGATGCTTTCAGGTGAGCAGGACACACAGCAGGTTGTTGAGGTGCCTGTGGATGAGGAAGTGGCCTTTAAGTGTCCTGAGAGCTCCCAAGTGCAGGCAGGGGGATGTGGTTCCCGAGGCCAAGTGGTGTGATACCCGGGCTGCCGGGGAGCAGGGACACGGAGGCCGATTCCAGCAGAAACTAGGGCGCCTTTTCTTTTCAAGTCAGGTTTTGTTTTGTTTTTTAGATTTTATTTATTTATTTATTGGCTGCTTTGAGTCTTCCGTGGCTGTGAGCGGGCTTTCTGTAGTTGTCGAGGGCTGCTCATTGCGGTGGCTTCTCTTGTTACGGAGCACAGCCTCCAGGCACGCGGGCTTCAGTAGTTGTGGCACACGGGCTCAATAGTTGTGGCTCACGGGCTCTAGAGTGCAGGCTCAGTAGTTGTGGCACACGGGCTTAGTTGCTCCGTGGCATGTGGGATCTTCCCGGACCAGGGCTCAAACCCGTGTCCCCTGCACTGGCAGGTGGATTCTTAACCACTGCGCCACCAGGGAAGCCCCAGGTTTCGTTTTAAGTGTGAACATATCTTGACACTTGAGAGTACGTTGGTGCCCTGCACCCTCACATGTTTCCTACAGAAGAAGGTCCCCTCTGCAGCCACAGAGCAGCCACCTAAACCCGGAAAACAGCGGGGATGGCCTTGGAATCCACTCGAGCTTCAGCGCGTGTCTCCACAAATGCCCATTTCAGCAAATGGTCCACCTGGGGGCTGGGACGGCCCCTCCGCCTCACCTTGATTTTGCCGACCTGGATGCTTTTGAAGGTGACAGGCCCCTTTTGTTGCAGAATGTCCCTCCCTTTGGGTTCATCTGCCGTTTCCTCGCGCTGGATTCAGGCTTTGCACCTGGAGCGGGTGGAGTGACCACGCTGTTGCCTTCTCCTGGCATCCTGTCTAGCAGGTGGCACGTGGTTTCCAAGTGTCCCCTTGCTGGGGGTGTTGGCTTTCATCACTTGACGCCGGCGCTGTTGGCCGACGGCTCCGCCGCCAAGGTCCTCCGATCCCCCTTGTAGGTCACGGATATTCTTGAGAAGGTGCTTTGAGACAGCGACAGGATCAGTCCTCCCTCCCTCCCTCCCTCTTTCTTCTCTTCCTCTTTTCCTTTCCTTCCTCTCTCTGTCTACCCCTGTGGATTGTGGTTTCCTGTTCTGTCCCACGGATTCTCACCTGTTACCGTCACTCTTTATTTTGACACTCAGATGGTCTCTGGTTTGACCAGCGGCAACTGCTTCAAGCTGCTTACGCGTGTCTTTTTGACACGTTCCCATCATTTGGTGAGCTCTATCTCCTTCCTGGCACAAGATATCTGAGCTCATCTTGTATTTTGTTTTGTCTGGCTCCGGAATCAGCCGTTTGTGGAAGGAGCTCTGGGTCCGCAGTGCAGAGGCATATGTAGAAACCAGGATCTGGGTGCGGGCGCACCTGTGCTGGGGTGTGTCAGCGCTGAGGCCTGGGCAGTGTGCACCTCTGAGTTAACACAGGCGTGTGTGTCCCTGTCCGTGTGCTGCACCTGTTCACATTTGTACTTCTGTCTGTATCAGTGCTGTCAAGTAGGAAATGTGTGAGCTGCATCTGTCTCTTAAAATTCCTGGTGGTCATATTAAAAAAGTGAAAAGAACCATGTAACGTTAATTCTAATAATACATGTTATGTAATCCATGCCCAAGGGGGCAGAAATCAGATCTGTGGGGGTGAAGAAATCATATTCTTTTTATGCATCAAGCACAGATGTACCCAGAGAAAAGGACAGTACAGTACAGATATACAGTACATCTGTGGTATTAAAATTTCATGCGGGGAGGGCGATTAGGACAATGCCTGGAAAGGCTCCTTAGGTGGGGGGTGATACTGACAAGAGGTTGAGAGATGCTGATTGCCCGAATATTAGCATTTCCGGGCGGCAGGGTTTGGCACCCAGTTTGTGCAGCAGCGGGTGGCGATGGGGGAGGGGAGAGCAGAGGCCGGTGGACCAGGGGTCTCGTCTTTAGCGCTGACCTGCTGACCGGAGGGTCACTTGCAGGGCTGTGTGGGGCAGGGTCTGAAGCTTGGCTCTGGAGTTGGCAGGGAAGGCGGTCGGGCATCACCTGCCCAGGTCACGGGTGGGCGCAGGCTGGCGTTGGTGGAACGTGGTTTGTTTGTGCCACGTGTGCTGATGACAGAAACCTGGCTGCCGGGGTGAAACGGCGAAGAATGCTGTGTTGGGGGGGGAGTCTGTTGTGAGGGGCGACCCTCATCTGTCTGGGGTCTGGGCCCTGGAAATGGGGCATCTCCGTGCCGGGAATAAGGGCCCCGCTGTGCGTGGTCCCAGGGCCTGACAAGGGTGAGTAGGTACAAGGTGACCCCCCCCCGGTCCCTCATCTCAGCCCATTGCTGCCATGAGGTCCACATGACCGAGGATGTCGCCTCCCTGGCAGGGCGGTGCCCTCCGGCCCCTGCCTCCTGTCCCCGTGTCCAGGCCACGTCTGTGGCTACATCTTCCCAGGACAGGGCAGCGCTGCTGGGAAGACGCCCTGCAGCCCTACCGCTGAGACCCCGCCAGGTGGACCTCCCTCCCGACTGCCCCTTGAATCCAACTGCTTCTCCCCTGGCGCCCAGCCGGCAGCCGCCACCCCCTCCCAGAGCAGGGGTGGGCAGACGTTTTCTGTCGAGGGCCAGGCAGTAAATATTTCAGGCCCCGTGGGCAGACGGTCCTGTGGCAGGTCCTCACCTCTGCCCTCACCATGCCGAGGCAGCGCTGATGATCTGTGAGCGAACGAGGGGCTGTGCACCAACATGTATTCATGGAGAATGACACGTGAATTGCATATACTTTCCACATGTCACGAAATACTGTTCTTTTTCTCCCCAGCCATTTAAAAATGTAAACACCTTTCTTAGCCTGTAGGCTGGGTAAAACCAGGCAGCGGGCTGGTTCGCTGCTGCTTGTCTGCTCAGAGCCCTTCCCGGGGCCTGCGAAGGCGTCCTGGTCCCCGGGGCTCCCCCCTCCCCGTTCCCATAGCGCTTGGCAGTCACGTCTCAGTTTGTATCCAGAGCCCTTGGCATGGGCTCCTCAGACAGGAAGTGATCCATGGAACAAAGCTTCCTCACCGCTTCCCTGGAGCCAGAAAACGTGCTGAGCCCCGTGGGGATGACCTCCTCTCATCCCCGGAGCGCGTGTGGCTGAGGCTGTGCTCTCAGCCCGATGAGCTGCCTGAAATGGCAGTGGAGGGGGCCACACGCGGCTGCCGTGAGAATCCTGGCGCTGACGTGTCACTGGCCTGGCTGAGCCTCACTCTCCCTGCCTGGAAAGGGGGTGACGGTGGCCACCTGCTTGGGCCTCCCACCAGGCCCGCTAAGTCTCAGAACACTGCACCTCTACCCCACGCCAGGCTGGCCGGCTTGCTCCTGCTGGCCGGACCCTGGCCCCGGCTCGCCTCCTGCCTCTTGGGCCAGCTGCCTTTCCCAGTCCACCTGGCCTCACCTTGCCTCTGGCGGCCCAGCTGCTGCAGAGCCTCGTGGGATGCCAGGGCCCGGGGCTTGCCTCTCCCTCCTTCCCTAGCCCCTAAGCCCCTCCCACTCGGCCCCAGGTGGGGGGTGGGGGGAGGGGAAGGATGGAGGATCCTTGGCCCAGGAGTGGAGGGCCCAGGGTTGGTGGACCGCAGCCCTGACCCTTCCTCTGAGGGTGACCGGGGACTCCTGCCCGAAGGGCTCTCACACGCTCTCTCTGCCTCTTCCTTCCGAAGAGCTCCTGGGCTGGATGGGGCAGGACTTGCTGTCCCGTTCTTCAGGGCGGTGCTGGTCCTTAGCAGGTGCAGATGTTTGGATCCCTGGGGGCAGAGGACCTCAGAGGGCTTCGTGGAGGAGGTGGCTCTTGAGCTGGTGGTGAAAACTGGACGCCTTTAGGTAACTAAAGGTTGGAGATGGGTGGTTGCTGCAGGGATGGGGCTCTGTGGGGGCAGAAGCTGGGGTGGGGGGGTTCCCACTGTGTCCCCAAGGCAGAGCGCTGCTGCCTGGCCATGCCCTGTCCTGAGAAACTTTGTTCCCTGGCAGCCCAGCCAGGGCGCCTCCCCTGGGCCTCGGGAGACCCTGTGAGGCACTGGGTTGGGTGGCCGTGCCCCCCGTCAGTGGAGAGGTGACAGGCTGGCCTGGGGACGCACAGCTGTGTGGGGGCCGAGGCCTCTCGCCAAGCCGCCCAGGTCTCTTGGAGCCTGGAGTGCCCTTCGCTTCGCTCCTCCCTTCGCCAGCAGAACAGCCTTGGCACGGTCCTCCGTGGGTGAGCAGGCTGGGGGGCTCAGCCTTTCCCTCACCTGCTCCCAGGCGGCTGGGGGAGGGTCACTCCATCATTTACTCCAAGTCCCATCTGCCTACGGGCTTTGGGCAGAGACCCCTGACCTGTGTCTGACCTTCTGGAGGGGAGACAGAATAAGGGATTCGTGAAGAATTAAGATGGAGAGAAAGATGCAGAGAAAGACAGCGGGCAGAAGGCTGGTGGCTGGACTCAGGAAGCCCAGGCAGGCTCCCCGAGGAGGTGCCGGAGGGGCCCCTCTGCAGCCTGCGTCCTGCACCTGCTCCCCTCGGGTGCTGTCCCAGCTCTGAGCTGGAACGGAGAGCGTGGCCTGTAAGTGAAGTTCAGCCCCCCAGTGGGGGGCGGCTGCCCGAGGCCACAGTCTCTGGGGGTTCCTTGTGTGCCCGAGGCCCAGCCACGGGGCCAGACCAGCTCCACGCCGTCCGGCTGTGAGCAGCTATGGCTCCCGCTTCAAGTCTCGGCCGAAGAGTGTGGCAGCCTTGTCTCCTCCCGCCCCGTCCACATCCTCCGTCCAGTTCCCGATGGCTGCGTTGCGTCCGCTCCTCCACCTCCCGGGGGTCCTGGGCTGCTCATCCTGGCTGAGCCGTCTGGGGGCAGCACTGCCCCGCCCCGCCCCGGACCCATTTCCCACCTTGCGCCTGGCCTCGTGTGCTGCTGGGCAGTGGGGCTGCCGCTGACTCGTCCCTGGGGTGGAGACGGGTGCAGCGCTGTACCCTCTCGGACCCGGGTTCAAATCCTGGTCGCCACTTCTCGGCTGTGTGCTGTGCCCCACCCCTGCCCCGGCCCCTGTTTCCTCTGCTGTGAAAGAGGGGTTCTGACAGCCACCTCCTGGGGGTTGGCTGAAGACAGAGCGGACGGAGGGGACCCAAAGCTCTCAGCCCAGCATCTGGAGGTGATGTGTGCTCAGTGGGTGTTACCTACCCCTCCACACCCTCACCCTGGGCGGCCCGGCCCTTTGAAGCCTGGGGCTCTGCTTTTCCCTGTAGATGCCCCTCCCCTAGCACCTGCCCCTGAGCTTGACCCCGGAGAGAGGTTAGGGCAGGGGCGCAGATGTGGCAGGCCCTGCAGACCTGCTTCAACGCCGGATCAGGAGCCGGCACCGCGCGTGTGTGGGATGAGCCCCTTGCCCCACACAGCCGGGGAACCTTCAAGCTTGGCCAGGAGGGCCAAGGAGGGGCCCCCTGACCCTCTGCTCAGGCCGCATTCTTGGTCCTCTGAGGCTCCACGCTTTCTGGGGGCACTCCGGTCAGCATCCTGTGGCTGCTGTGACTGTTTTGGTTTCTGGACCCAAATGGTAAACAGGAATAATAATGTACGGCTGCGGAGGGGGCAGGGCCGTGCCGTGGGTGCCTGCTGGCCGGGATGGGGGAACGGGGGTGGCCCCCAAGCGAGGCTCCCTGCCTTTGGAAGCTTAAGTGTTGCTAGAAACGCACGACATTTCTGTTTTGTGGGGATTGTTTGTCGTCTCTGCAGAGTTTATATAAGGATTAAAACACTTATTTTTTATTTATTTATTTTTTTGGCGGTACGCGGGCCTTTCACTGTTGTGACCTCTCCCGTTGCGGAGCACAGGCTCCGGACGTGCAGGCTCAGCGGCCATGGCTCACAGGCCCAGCTGCTCCGTGGCATGTGGGATCCTCCCGGACCGGGGCACAAACCCACGTCCCCTGCATTGGCAGGCGGGCTCTCAACCACTGAGCCACCAGGGAAGCCGTGAAACACTTATTTTTAACACACCTACTCCTCATCCCCCTAAGCCAACTTAAACTTCAGGCCGTGAATGCTCCTGTCGGTTTGTTTTGTTTTGTGCTTTTGGTTTCAAAGGCAGCGTGCGCACATGGTGTCCGGTGAGAGCTGGTCCAGGCGGGCAGGGGGCCCGGCTGCCGGCCGCCTGGCCTCCCATCCCTCCGTGGGCTCGGTAGCCTCCAGGCCTTTCCAGGGATGGGGCCCACTCCCAGGTCCCCCCCGAGGCCCGGTTGTCATGTGTGCGGAGTGGGGGGCACTTGTCTGTCTTGTGCTGTCAGAGAACTTTCTGAGGTGCTGCCCCACTGCCGCCTGCCAAGTGCATCCGCCCTGCTGGGGGCTTCACGGCTGCGGCAGGAGAGGTGTCTTCCGGGGTGTGGAGGGCGGCGGGGTGGGGTGCTGGGGGGCCGTCGCCAGGACCGGAGTCACCTGGCAGGTGGGCGGCCTCGGGTTCCGGATGTTTCTCTTCTCCACGTGCCTCACCGCCCCCCCACCCCCGGCCCCAGCCCTGCCTCTGCCCGGCCTCTCTCCTAAGTGTACCGTCCACATATTTGCAGCTTTCATCCACATTCGCTTGATGGTCGTATTTGTCTCACAAACGTAGGATGCCGTCAGGGGAGGGGGGGTGCAGGCACCGTGCTGAGCGCGTGGATGACCCCAGCCCCGCAGCGAGGGGCCAGCACGGCCCTGTTGGCGGCTGAGGCCCGGAGTTGCTAAGCCACCTGCCGGGGCCACGCAGCTGCGAGAGGCTGGGCCTGGGCTCGCCCCAGCCTTCCTGACGCCAGAGTCCAAGGCCCACGTTTTGCTTTCCTCCCCTCGGGGTTGGCTCTGGTTGGCGGCAGTGTTTCTGCCAGGTTTGGCCTGGTAGGGGAGACGGGGCTCCGCACCTCGCCTCCGTGTCCCTCCAGGAATGGGGAGGTGCCCCCTGGGACAGTGGTCATGGGTGCAGCATGGACTGTCCCACCTTTCAGCTGCATGAGGGGTGTCTGGGTCCCGGTCCCTGGCGCACGGGGCAGCTGGAGAGGTTTAGTCTGTTCATGCCTTGCCTCCAGGTACCCCTGGGGTGGTGGAAGGTTCTGGTCCCTTACACTCATGACAGTCACATCCTGAGACCCTCCCTCCCTTGCCCTTAAGCTCCTCCCATCCTTAATCTACCCTCCACCCCAGAGACTGGGCATCTGTGTTTTCCTCCCCGCCTCGCCCAGCGTATCTGGCTGCCGGGACAGGAGAGAGAAACATCCAATAGTCATTTTGGTGAGAGACAAGGTACCTTTCAGATCCGAGCTGTTTTCCTCTATACACGATGGGTTACTCACACATACGGATTCTGAGCACCCATCTGGATGCTAGAGGTCTCTCTCCGCCTGAAGTGGTTTTGTTTTTTTCAGGCGGGAGGCAAGGCAGCAGGGTGTGACCCGGGCCTGCAGATGGACGGACTCCCTGGCTTCCCTCGGCCTCCTCCCACCTGCCGCATCCTCCCTCCCCTCTGGGCCTCGAGGTTCCTAGCTCAGAGGGACCAGACGCCCCCATCTCTTGTGATGTCCGGGCGCAGTCTGTGTGGTTAGGGCCAAGGGCTGGAGCCCTGGCTTTGCCACTGACCACTGTGGGCCCTTGAGCTTGACCTTGACCTTCGTGGAGCCTCAGTTTCCTTCTCTGTAGGACTGGGATAAAAATAGTATCTTCCTCAGCGGGTGATGGATAAACAACATGTGGTCTATCCAGACAATGGGATATTATCAGCCATAAAAAGGAACGCGGCACTGACATCCTGCAACATGGATGAACCTCGAGAACGTTATGCTGAGTGAAAGAAGCCAGACCCAAAGGGACAAGTGTTACGTGATTCCATTTATATGAAGTGACCAGGACAGGCAAATCCACAGAGGCAGAAAGCAGGTCGGTGGCTGTCGGGGGGTTGGGGGGAAAAGGGGGGAGCAACTGCTAACGGGTACGGGGTCTCTTAGGGGTGATGGAAAGTTCTGGAACTAGATAGTGGAGGTGGTTGCACAACATGGGGAATGTGCTTAATTTCATGTTATGTGTACTTTTTTTGGGGCCGCACCGCGCAGCTTATGGGATTTTTTTTTTTTAAACAAATTTTTTTTTTTTTTTGAAGATGTTGGGGGTAGGAGTTTTTAGTAATTTATTTATTTATTTTTGCTGTGTTGGGTCTTCGTTTCTGTGCGAGGGCTTTCTCTAGTTGTGGCAAGCGGGGGCCACTCTTCATCGCGGTGCGCGGGCCTTTCACTATCGCGGCCTCTCTTGTTGCGGAGCACAGGCTCCAGAGCGCAGGCTCAGTAGCTGTGGCTCACGGGCCTAGTTGCTCCGCGGCATGTGGGATCCTCCCAGACCAGGGCTCGAACCCGTGTCCCCTGCATTAGCAGGCAGATTCTCAACCACCGCGCCACCAGGGAAGCCCAGCTTATGGGATTTTTATTTCCCCGACCAGGGATTGAACCCGGGCCATGGCAGTGAAAGCACTGAGTCCTAGCCACTGGACCGCCAGGGAAGTCCCTCCGTTATGTGCACTTTACTGGAGTAAAAAAGTAGCACTGCCCTTGTGGGACTGGGAGAATTGCATGAGGAATTCGAGCGGTTCTGTGGCCTGGGACCGCAGTGGCCGGGACACCCGCCCCTGTGTTCGTCCTCCATAAGGAATGTCAAGTCACATTTCATGCCTGCATTGGTGTAAAGGCAAATATACGAATAGTGTATTTAAATATCGAAATATTTAAAGATTGTCTTCGATCTAAGACACTTTCATGGGCTCTTAGAAGTGCTGGCCCGCAGCGCCCGGCAGGTGAGTCAGGCCCGCGTGGTCTTCTCTGGCCACTCCAGGCAGGACAGGGAGGTGAGAGCCTGGACTTTGGTGCCTGTCATTGATCTGTTGTGTGATGCTGGGTAACTTACTTTCCTTCCTCTGTAAACTGGAGGTGCTGACGCTGACAGTCAGGGTCCTCACCACACTGTTCTGAAAGTTGAACAGGCTTGTGTGAGTGGCAGGCTCTGCCCGACGTCCGGCCCATTTTACCCCCCCACTCCCCTGCCACCCCCCAGTGTAAGGGTCTCAGGCTGGGCCCCGGGGAGCAGACCCTGAGATGGGAGGTGAGCCAGTGAGGCCAGGGAGGGAGGGACGGAGGCCGAGGCCCTCCTCCTCCAGCAGCTTCCTGCCGTGGACGCTGAGCACTGGGGGCAAGACGGTCCTCGAGGGGCACGGCCCGAGGGAGGGGAACCCGGGGCTTCTGTCACCGCTCCTGGGTCCCGGGCCGGGCAGCAGCCTCGGGCACAGAGGGCAGTGCTGGGTCAGGCCCCGGAGTGGCGAGCCCTGGGGGACGTCGGCGGGGTGCCTGCAGCTGCTAAAGGGGAGTGGCTCTTCATCCTGGGTGGGAGATGATGACATGAGACCTTTCCTCTCTCGGCTCTAGGAAACAGCCCAGGGAGCTTTCATCTGAGTCGCTGTTGGCCGGGGGCCTGGAGATGGACCGGGCCCCTGTGTGTATGGGCAGTAGGAGGGGCTGGTTTCTTTCTTTTTTTCTTTTTTTAAAAATAGATTTGTGTATTTATTTATTTTTGGCTGCGTTGGGTCTTCGTTGCTGCGTGCAGGCTTTCTCTAGTTGCGGCGAGCTGGGGCTACTCTTGGTTGCGCTGCGCGGGCTTCTTATTGTGGTGGCTTCTCTTGTTTTGGAGCACGGGCTCTAGGCGTGCGGGCTTCAGTACTTGTGGCACACGGGCTCAGCAGCTGTGGCTCGCGGGCTCTAGAGCACAGGCTCAGTAGTTGTGGCACATGGGCTTAGTTGCTCCGCGGCATGTGGGATCTTCCCAGACCAGGGCTCGAACCCGTGTCCCCTGCATTGGCAGGCAGATTCTTAACCACTGTGAAGGGCTGGTTTCTGATAACAGTTATGAATGACTTAACAGGCTTTGGAGGAGGAGGCGTGGGGAGAGCGTGGCGCTCCATCACTGCTCGGGGCTCCACGTCAGGTGGGTTGGAGAGCCAGCGCTATGGTGGTGTGGGGCGCTCCCCAGGCTAGGCGGAGTCAGGGAACTTTTCTGCAGGAAGTAACCTTTTAGATGAGCCTTGAACAAGGAGTAGGAGTCAGGCAGGTGGGGGAGGGGAGGGGAGACGGTCTAGAACAGGTTGACAACTTCCCAGCCCCCGTTCCTGGCTTACCAATCTCAGGCCAGGCCAGGCCTGGGTCAGCCACTGGCTCTGAACCCGTTTCCTGCTTTCTTATTTTCCTCCTGGATTGCCTGTCCTCTTGGCCTGGCTGCCGTTTCTCTGCAGAAGCCAAGTGGGAACTTGATGCTCACCCCAATGACTGGGGACGTCCTGCATTGGCTTTGCTCTGCAGGGGGCACACTGATGTGGGCGCTGATGGGTTGGGTGAGTCTCACCAGCCATGGGCTGGGACCATCCCTGGGGTCCCAGGGGATGAGGGGCCCGCTCTTGATGGGACGCCTGGGGCCCTTACCTGATGGTTGGATTGTGTTTCTTTGGGCACATCTTCCTGCTCCGGTGGGCTGAGGCCAGTCAGCTTCTCTGGGTCTCTTTCCTACCTGTAAAATGGAACTGGGGGATTTTCTGCACTGCTGCTCACTGCTGATGGCCTCGGGGGCTGGTGCACCTGGAGAGTTGGGTCGTAGGCCGGGATGCTCGGGTGACAGTCCCCAGCCGGGGGCGTGGGAGGGAGCCAGGTGTTCGCAGGCACCTGAGGGCCGTTATTACCTGATGATGTATGTATGACTTTGGCAAGTTTCTTGCTGTCTCTGAGTTTCTTGGGGTGACACCGCTTCCTCCTCCACAGATGGGTTGTGAGGCTGAAGGGAGATGATGCCCGGGGCCTGCTAGCTCCAGACCAGGCAGGGCCCGACACCCGACAGGTGGTGGCCTCTGTAGCTCCGTATGTAGAAGGGACTTGTCCTAACCTCCTGTGACCCATGTGCCTTCCACGTGCCTTCCTGGAGGTGATGAGGGAAGATGGGCCCAGGGAGCACGGGAGATCTTGGGCCACTTGCTTTGTGCCTGGGTCTCAGTTGGCTCACCTGTAAAATGGGGCCATCATTTCTGCCCCAGGTGCCTCCAAGGGTGGAAGGGAGGAGGGCTCTGGGGCGTCTGAGGTCCCTGAAGGGCCGCCCGCCTCTGGGTGTCTGGAGGGGAGGCGCAGGATCTGTGCCTGTGGAATCCTCCTGGCGGGAGCCACCGAGCCCCTGGCTGCATGAGTCTCTGTGTTCTGGTTGACAAGCTCCCTCTTCCAACAATTCTTAAGGAGGGGCGTCCCGGGAGCTGCGACCATCTCCAGGGACCAGCGTGTGGATGCAGCGTCTGCTTCCTGGAGCGACATGGGTTTTCTGTGGTGTCTGGGAGCATCTCGGTTTCCCTGAGTTGGCTGATGGACGCAAGGTTCCTGGAGCGTCCCCGCCCGCCGCCCCCAGCACTGCAGGGAGGCTGGAGCACTTGGGGATGACCCGTTGAAGGGTCACATGGGGGCAGTGCGCTTCCTGGTTGTTCCCGTGGCCGGAGCTGAGGGGTGGACCGTGGAGGACGCGTGCCTTGTCTGGAGCGAATAACCGAGTCAGTAAATCCAGGCTGTGAACCCCACCTCCACGGCCCTCGTGTGTGTATGTGTTTACCGTCAGGCTTATCTCTGCAGTGGACCGTACAGCTGTGCTTCCCGGGAGCACGAGGGCTCAGTTCGGGGCCAGGTGCGGTGTGAGCAAACTCGAGCTGAGTTTGCAGTCGGGAGGCCAGGCTTGGCCTTCCAGCGGTGCTGTGCCCTCTCTCCGCCTGTCTGCATCCCTGATACGTCTGGGTGATGCCATCCACCTCCTCTGGGTAGTTTTGGGGCCCGAAGCCACTCTCCTCGAAGCGGCTGAGGGCTCTGGGGTTTGGCCCACAGAGCTCTGTCCACCCTAGCCGCTTGGGGGGGGGAGCCCTCACCACCTCCCGGCCATGGGGCAGGAAACAGGTGGTGCAGGTGGCCGCTGAACTGTGGGTTCTGTTGATGCAGGAGACCTGTGGCTGTGGCTTGGCCACACCCTGGACCAGCTCTGGGGCCCCCATCCTGCCCCCTCCCTCCTGTCTGGGCCTCCTGCTGGTGGTGGGAAATGGTCAGCCCGGGCAGGAGACCAGAGTGTCCCAGACGTGTCTCACCCTGCCCAGTGGAGCGGCTCTGGCCCTCAGCCTTTCTCCCGCGTTGCCATCTGGTGACTTGGGGAGGAGTAGGCCAGCACCTGGGCTGCCTCTTGGGGGCGGTGGACCCGGCGGGGACAGTGGCTCGCGCGGGAGTGCTCAGCCCTCTCTGATGTTCCTTGGGCATGATGGAGTCACCTGTCCTGCTGTGCCTGCTCTGGGCTGCTCCCAGGGCCACCTGGCGATGCTGAGATGGTCATAATTAGTCACGAGACTGGAGGCAGAGGGCAGCCCTGTGGAGTGGGAGTCACTGTCACCCATTTGACAGCATTGGAAACCAAGGCTCAGAAAGCAGGGCCTTGTCTGCCTTTACCTGTAGGAGATGGAGACAGCATTCCCGTGGCCTCCGCGCTCCCCTGGCCTCAGCATCCTCTCCCGCAGGGCGCCAGCGGGCTCCTGACATGTGGGATTTATATCCGTCTGAACACTCCCCGCGTTAATTCACGTGCTGGCACCCCCTCTCTTTTCTTAACTCGTGTGTGTAATAAATTTTTTTTTCCTCAAAAAAGAAAAAGGGAAGATAGAATTTTCACACACCACTCCCTCCTCATGCAAATAAACCTTGGGAGAAATTGGTGTGTCATCTCTTTGGGTGTATTTGTGGTAATTTAGCGGCTTAAATGAAACATCTGTTAGCCAGCCAGGCTCAGGCCGAGCAGAGCTGTGGATTTGCACCAGAGCGCCTGGGAGGTAATTTACTGCAGGAGCAGGGACTCGCCGGCCAGAGCCGCCCGCGTGCAGGCACATCTGGCACCCAAGGCCACGGGGCTGGAGCCTTTGTACCCGGCCCCCTTGGGTCCCTGAGGACAGCAGGAACATCCTTGGTCGTGGCCGGGCCAGGGGCTGGCGGTGGGCCTTGAAGACTGGGAGGTGCTGGGCTTCCCCGCTGATGTGCGGGCTTGGCGGTTGCCAGGACTCAGGGAGAGGCTGCCCCGTGTCTGCAGCCCGCCCGTGGGCTTTTAAACCCAGACCGTCCTGGCCGTGTTCCCTCCTTCAGGGGAAGAAGGGTGGGCGCCCTGTCGTGGTCAGGAGCCCGGCGGGGCCAGAACTCAGACCTGCCCCACCGCTGACGTGGCCGTGTGTGCCCTGGATGAGCTTCTTCATCACCCTCCCTGCACCCAGTCTCACTTGGCTTGTCTGTAAAATGGGCTGCTGTGTGGCTGTGGCTCCCAGTGGGCACTGGATCGTGAGCCGGTTCCCCTCATCCACTTTGGAAACTGCCATCTCTGTGAAGTGCACTTTTGGGACCCGGCAGGCACTGGCTTCTATCTGAGTCACTGCGTGGTGTGACGGGACCGTGCCGGGGCACAGGTGGGCTCTTGGTGGAGGACACCTGGCCCTGGGCCTTTCTGTGCCCATCAGTCGAATGGTGGTCACGTCACTTGTAGTTGGATTCTTGTGGGGGGCAGCTGCCTCTTTTCTAGAGAGTCTTCCTTCCTGACCACCTGTTGGAGCTCCCTCTTCCTTTAAGGTCTGCTAGACCTCTCACCTCCTCCAGGGAGACCACCTGGATTTCACCAATTCTTCCTGCAACTGGCACAGGTCATCTGGGCCTTCTAGCTCTTAGGGGACATTTTTTGAGCCTGTGAGCGATCGGCCCTCAGGGTGAGGGAAAGGTGGGTGACATTCTGTGCCTCCGTTGAGGAGTCCAAAGTCTGGGGGGAGAGCGGGGTCAGGGAGGGACCATGGGAGCAGTGGTCATCTCTAGGGGAAGTGACAGGGACTTAGAGCCACTGCCTTGCAGGAGGCGGGGTGTGTGGGTGGCTTCATCTTGGGTGCCAAGGAATCCCGGAAGGGGTTGGAGAGAACACGATGTGCCTGGATTTGGCTCCAGAAAGTTCTGCTGTGGCTGCAGTGCTGGGAGTGGATCGGAGGGCAGGCCTAAAGTCTTGGAGGCTGGGGAGGAGGCGGATGTGGTCATCCCTGCAGGAAAACTGACCGGGCCTGCACTGGGGGGGTATGCAGTGTTGGGGGCAGGGAGGGAAACAAGGGCTTCAGGGCCTAGGAGGAGGGTGGGCAGGGCTGGCCATCCATCAGACGTGGGATGATGAAGAGGGCGCCCTGATGTGGGGCTTGGGCTGGTGGGTAGGTGGTGGGGCCTGTCCGGATTCGGCCCTCGGGGCTCGGGGTCGGCTTTGGCCGAGGGCCCAGGGAAGGCCGGGCTCTCCCAGCGGTCGGTCCAGGATCTGCCCTGACCGGAGTTGGGGGATGTTTCAGCCCCACCCCCATTGTGCTCTCTGTTTGGCTTTGAGCTTCCTGCCTCCTTTCCGGTGTCTGTGTGACTGACCACATCAATGTCCCGGCTGGACTTGGGGTGTGGGGGGGATCATCCTGCTGGTCTGGCCTCCGTGTACCAAACTCCATTCTCACCATGCTACCAGCTTTGCCTTCCGAAGCACACAGTTTATGCAAAAGGTTACAAACAAGTGCTGACATTCTCACCCAGACGCGTGGGGCCGGCGTGCAACTTCCCAGCTCTCTGGGGACAGGCAGGATCCCCAGCACATGGTTCATCTCCAGGTAACATGATGGCCTTTGCAGAGACCCAGCGAAACTGCCTCAAAACCCGCAATAGTTGTGTGTTATTTTTAAGTGGTTTTTGCCCGTCGAAAGAGTGGTTTTTCTTAAAAAGGGCATTGCCTCGGATGGATTTCTTTAGGACTGCTTTATTGCCATTGATGCGGTAAAGCTTTAATCAGGAAACGACCGCACAGCGGGTTCTGTGGAGGGTAACGTGACAGCCTCATTGACTTCTTATCGGGTGGCGTTTGCCGCACATGAGCCAGCTGTCTGGGGTCTCATCCTCAAGGCCAGAGCTTGGGTGGGGGCCGACCCAGCAGGGAGCCCAGGGGTGTCAGAGGATGGGGAGCCTCTGTCTGACTACAAGGGAATCAGAGATCGAGGAGGAGGTCCTCTCCTGGACACCCCTCCTCTGTTTCTTGGGGTCACCAGGTTCTGTAATGTGTGGACAGATGCAGCTTTATCCAGGGCCCTGGGGATGACCCTGTGGGTAGGGACCTTGGAGCATCCTGGGGTGCCCCCAGAAGCACGCTTCTTCCCCTCTGCAGGCCCGGTGTGGGCGGTGCCAGGTATATTCATACGCGTGTATATTTCAGGCTGACTGGTCTGCTTACACCCAGAGGAACTCTCCTTATATTCAACTGTGTGCACCCCGTTTTAGTGATGGAACTGGGCTGGGCTGGGCGAATCTGCTTTTCCCATTCCCACACCTGCCCCAAGTATCTTTCCACGCACCTTCTTTCACCTGCTCCAAGATGGGGATTTTCTCATGTTTTTTCTTTTCTGACGTCAGCGTGGTCTGGGAGCCTTATAATCAGGGTGTGTAGGAGTTTCCTGGGCAGAGTGTTCCCAGTGAGATGTGAAATCTGCCGGGCTTCCATCTGACCATGCCTTCCACGTGACTAGATGTGGCATTTGTACACCCTGGTGTTTCAGGGCTGCCTGGTGTATGGAAGTTCCAGAGGTGACACCAGCCCCCCCGTGATTGGATGCTCACCACCCTCCTTTTTAGAAAGCCTGTCCTGTTTACCCCTGCCACGGGGACGGCCACTCTGAGAGCTCCCTGAGCAAAGGCTCTGTCCAGCTGGTATCCTTGAGTCGGGGGTGTGTCTCCGAGGCCATGTCTGAGACAAAGCCCCTCCCTTGAAGAGCCTGTCCTCACAAGGCGGGGGGTGTGCTGTCCTGACCCACCCAGGCGCCTCGACCCTCCCCGCACATGGGTCCTTGGATCCAGCCAGGGGCATCTCCTGGGTCGTCCTGGCCGTGCCGGTGAGCCCGAGCTGCTGACTCTTCTGTGGGGTCGAGTCTCTGACTGATGGATCGTTGATTAATACTCAGCAAAGAAATGCTCTTTTCACCGAGCCTCTGGGTGCTGGGACCTGATGGTGCTTGTCTGGAGAGAAGGGACCCCCGCTCGCCCGTGTCCCCCCTGGGGTTTGTGCAGGGGGGGTCTGCGTGCGCTTTGGGAGGGTGCCAGCCTGCTGGGTACACCCCGGCCCTGCCGTGTTCCCGTCGCCCTCGAATGCCTCGAAGGGCCATTGCTCCAAGAAATGGGTAGTCTCACCTTTAAATAATTCATGGGATTCTTATGGGTGGGAATGATCAGTCTCCAAAATAAAAGTGACCGTCATTAAAGCTGCACACGTTAACACTCATTATTGACTGAAGCGGGTGAAACTGAGATCTGGAGGAATAAGAGCTGATGGAAAGGACCTCAGGATGACAGGAAGGTGCCAGAAGTGCAGGGAAAACCCGTCGCGAGAGTCCAGCCTCCAGGGTCACAGGGAAGCAGGGAAGATACCTTTAGCGAAAGAAAACTGGAAGTTGAAACAAAAACCCCAAATCAAACAACCATCTCTAGAAACCGGTCAAGGAATTAACCGAGGCAGCAGAGCTCACCCCTAATGGTGTTTCCAGTTTCCTCCTCGTGGGTAAAGCCCCTGAGATGCGGCTGTTCGCGGCGCGCGTGGGCGGAGCCTTGCGGGTGGGCGTGGTCTCCCAGGCTGTGCTCAGGAGGCGGGGCTGGGTGGGTGCCACCGGGCCGCGTGACCTTCCTGCGGAGGAGAGGTCGCCCGAGGAGGGGGGAAGCACACACGGGGGTAGGGGTGGGGGAGCCGGGTAGGTAGAATTGGGGTTGGCGGCGTCCCCTACCCTCCAGCCCTGGGCCGGCTCGTTTTGCTGCGTCTTTGCCCAAACTTTGGTTTCCATGAGGACCCCCGCGTGGGGGTGATGGTGACTGAGGGCTATTAGGAGGGGGTGCCCCAGGACCGAGCTGTCAGGAGATGGGGGAGGAGATGGGGGACGATGCGGGGGCTCTGCACAAGGAGTCGAGGTGGGGGTCGTCTGAGGGTACCCCTTCCACGCTCCTTCACACCCATTGATTCGTGGCGTGCTGATTCTGCATGGCTCTCAGTGGCCCGTCCCCAAGCCGCTCGGGTGTGATTTGTTCTCGTTTCTTTTTTTTTTTTTTTTTTTTAAAATTTTATTTATTTTTGGCTGCATTGGGTCTTTGTTGCTGCGCGTGGGCTTTCTCTAGTTGCAGCGAGCGGGGGCTACTCTTCGTTGTGGTGTGCGGGCCTCTCACTGCGGTGGCTTCTCTTGTTGTGGAGCATGGGCTCTAGGCGCACAGGCTTCAGTAATTGTGGCTCGTGGGCTCAGTAGTTGTGGTGCACGGGCTTAGTCGCTCTGCGGCATGTGGGATCTTCCCAGACCGGGGCACAAACCCGTGTCCCCTGCATCGGCAGGCGGACTCTCAACCACTACGCCACCAGGGAAGCCCTGTCCTCATTTCTTAAAGAGCAAGGTACTGCTGGCTGAGCGGTCCTCCGAGCTGGCCGGTGTGGGGATTGGCCATGGGAGACAAAACCGACCGCAGCTGTGCGTCCTGTGGGGACCAGAGGTCAGCCAGCCGGGCCTCGCCATGCCCTCCCGGCCAGTTTTCTCCCAGGCAGCCCCGACTCCGGGTCAGGAAGCGGGGTGGGTAGCTGTTGCAGACCCTTGAGCAGTAAAAGGAGCCTTGCTGCGCCAGCCTGAGTGTGGGGCTCGGGGAAGGGGCCGGGCACACACCCCCTTGGTGCCCCTGATTCCAGGTCTCCTGAGCCTTGGCTGGAGCAGAGAGGGGATTCCAGACCTTTTGTGGGGTCTGCAGCTTCAGATAACCAGCTCTTCCCAACCTTGGTTCTCATCAGAGGAGCCTGGACCACCTCTGGATGCCGAGCCATGTGATGGAGAGCCAGACTCCCCGTTAAAGGACCGCATTTTCCCTAAGCTGCCCTTGGCTCCGTGGTCACAGGCTGACCCTCAGCCTCGCTAGTGGGTGCCACAGTCAGTCCTGCGCCCAGCCTGCCTGTGCTGAGCAGGGTGGGGAGGGGCACTTAGGCGTGGCTGCTGGGGGGTGCAGATGGATTAGTGACGTCTGCATGGGGGATGGAAGGTGACACACTCTGCTTATCTGCCTTCTCTGGTGCAAGGGAATGCCGTCACCATTGGAGCCTGCCCTGGGGTACCCAGCCGTGTGACAGCCCCCTCCTCCGCGTGCACTTTCCCCTCCTCGGGTCCCTCCAAGGCCAACCCAAGCAGCCCCCTCAGATCACTTCCCCTGTTCCATGTGCCTGGCTCCACTCCTAGCCTGCTAATGTCAGCCCTGGGGGCTTTCATTCCCTGGCCTGGCACAGTGGGGGCATGTGAAGAGCCTGTCTTTCTAAGGGAGTTGTCGCTACCCTCTGATCTGCTTGGATTTGGAACCTCTTCTCCCAGGGTCTGCGGCCTCTTTTCTCTGAGTCTGGGACCCCTTCTCCCAGGATGTGGGGACTGTCTTCTCTGAGTCTAGGACCCCTTCTCCCAGGATCTGGGGCCCCCTTCTCCCAGGGTCTGGGGCCTCCTTTCTCTGAGTCTGGGACCCCTTCTCCCAGGATGTGGGGACTGTCTTCTCTGAGTCTAGGACCCCTTCTCCCTGGATCTAGGACCCCTTCTCCCAGGTTCTGGGGCCTCTTTTCTCTGAGTCTGGGACACCTTCTCCCAGGTTCTGGGGCCTCTTTTCTCTGAGTCTGGGATGCCTTCTCCTAGGGTCTAGGGCCTCTTTTCGCTGAGTCTGGGACGCCTTCTCCCAGGTTCTGGGGCCTCTTTTCTCTGAGTCTGGGACCCCTTCTCTGCAGATCTGAGGCCCCTTCTCCCAGGGTCTGGGGCCTCTTTTCTCTGAGTCTGACACCCCTGTGCTGAACAGAGAGTGTTGTGGAAGCTTCACAGGCCTGGGCTGGCGGAACGTCCCACGTAAACTGTCTGGAGAGAGGAAGCGGCCTTGCCCTTGTTTCGGGAGCCTCCCTTTTCTGTGCCTCCTGGGGAAGAGGAGGCACAATGCCCTTAGCTCCCCCTGCCCTCTGGCAGGTGGGTGCTCGGTGTCCTGGCTGAAGGAGTAATTGGCTGAGCTGTTCGGGGAGGGCGGGCTGGGCGAAGCCTTGTGCAGCGATTCTCTGGTTGCAGGTCCCTTTAGGCATCACTCAGGGCGAGCCTCAGGGTAAGCGGCCCCCTGGCCGCCTCGGCCTTTGTCCAGTGATGGAGGACTCTCGGGGGAGGCAGGGAAGTAAGTTTTTAGTCTCGTGATTTACAATTTAAACTGTGAGATGGTGGAAGTCCTCACAGATCAGCTCTGCTCTGGCCTGGGAGGGCGGCCCTGACCCCCGTGCACCGCGACGTAGGCAGTGTGATCCCGGAGTGGGTGGTGTCACAGAGCGCTGGATGGCAGGCCTCAGGAGCGCAGGGCACCCAACCAGGTTTAACCGTCCGATTCTTCCCAGTGACAGTGGGGCAAAGAGCCACAGCCCCGTGGCAGGACCCGGGCAAAGGAGGGGCCTCCAAGTGAGGGCCTAGAGGTGGGCGCCGGGCTCCCCAGCGCTCCCTGTGCGTTCCTGTCCTGGGGTGACAAAGCGCCACAGACTGGGGGGCTTACACCACACAATATATGCTCTCCCAGTTCTGGAGGGCACAGGTCCGAAATCAAGGTGTGGGCAGGGCCGTGCTCCTTCCGGAGGCTCCAGGGGAGCGTCTCTCTTGCCTCTCCCAGCTTTTGGTGACCTCAGTGGTCCCTGGCTTGTCTTTGCCTTTGGCTTCACGTGGCTTCTCTTCTGTGTGTCTCTCTTCTCCTGGCCCCCATTGGATGTGGGGCCCATCCTAATCCAGGATGATTTCCTCTTGAGACCTTTACCTTGTACCAAATAAGGTCACATTGTAAAGTTCTGGGGGTGAGGACATGGACATCTCTTTGGTTTTTTTGGGGGGGAGCACAATTTGACCCACTGCACCCACCCTGCTTCCTCTTTCTTCTGTCCAGATGTTAGCTGGGAACTTGGACTCCTGGTGGGGAGGGGATTGAGGTTCAGGCCCTGGGCCCCTGGTGGGGAGGGGATTTGGGCTCAGGCCCTGGGCCCCTGGTGGGGAGGGGGTATGGGGTTCAGGCCTTGCTGAATGGTTGGGCTAGGGGATGGAGTGTGGCTGAGGCTATAGGAGAGGTGCACACGGAGGTGTGGTGCCCCCAGGAGGGCAGGGGCTGGCAGGTGTTGGGAGTAGGTACATTTTGGCCAGGTGGAGATGGCAGGCAGCAGGTCGAGGAGGAGGTGGACGTGGGAGATTGTGGGCTGGCGGGGCCCCTGTGGTCGCAGCTGGTCGGCCTGCACTCATTTCTCAACCCCTGGAGCTGCTCTGCTGCCTTCTCACTTCCCTCCGTTGCCCCCGCCCCCTCCTCCCGAAAATAACACCGGGGTTGGTGGCTGGGTGGGGGTGGGCCAGCAGGTGGTCGGGTACCTTGCTGACCTGGCCTGAGATCCTCAGTTTAATGTTTAACTAAAGGTCTCTTCCATGGGGGGTGGGCAAAGGCATTCACAGCCTCGCTTGGGGCCCCTGTGCCTGCACAAAGGTGGGCCTGACTGGCATTTGAATGATGGATGGACGGATGGATGGATGGAAGTGGGTGAGGGTTGCCTGGAGCTGTCTGAGGTCTTCCTCAGCTCCACCATTTCCACTTGGTGGAGCCCGTCTGGATCGAAGGCCGTGGGTTGTGACCATCCTCTGTTGGTGGTCCCGCCCTGACACACCTCTAGTGGAGGTGGAGCCTTTGGCCCCAAGAGAGAATTGCTTCTGAGGAACAGAGCCTCTCACTGTCCTGCAAATATAATAGTGAAACTGTGGAAACAACCGGAATGCCCCACTGGAGGGGATGGGAGGGCATGGAATGTGGAAGAGCGGCCAGGCCAGGGGGAGATTCCAGACCCCGAGTGCTGTGAGCCGGGCGCTTATGCTGTGAGTGAGGAAATGCCAGGACTCAGAATTGCCAGTTATTCCCAGCAGTCGATTTTGTTAAAAAAAAAAATGCAGGCAATATTTTATAATAATTTTAAATGGTGGATAGGGACTTCCCTGGAGTCCGGTGGTTAGGGCTCCGTGCTTCCACCGCAGGGGGCACAGGTTTGATCCCTGGTCGGGGGGCTAGGATCCCACAAGCTGTGCGGGGCGGCCAGAAAAAAAAGAAAAAGAGGATAATCTATAAAAATATTGAATCACTATGTTGTACACTTGAAACTATTATAATATTGTATATTTCGATTAAAAAAATCCAAAGAAGGAAAAAAAAATGCAAAGTCAAGGAGCTGGACAGAAAAGGACCCTAAGTGGTCAGTGGTGCTTTAGGCTTTAGGGTGGGAGATCCTGTAGGTTTTCGCTTTATTTCAGTACCCCGCCACCCCGCCCAGCATGGAGTGGTGCCCCCCAGGCATGTTTCCTTCTCTGTTAAAATTGCACAGGAGGTGGGACTTCCCTGGTGGCGCAGTGGTTAAGAATCCACCTGCCAGTGCAGGGGACACGGGTTCAAGCCCTGGTCCGGGAAGATCCCACATGCCGCAGAGCAACTAAGCCTGTGAGCCACAACTACTGAGCCTGCGAGCCACAACTACTGAGCCCGCGAGGCACAACTACTGAAGTCTGCGTGCCTAGAGCCCGTGCTCCGCAACAAGAGAAGCCACCGCAATGAGAAGCCCGTGCACCACAACAAAGAGTAGCCCCCGCTCGCGGCAACTGGAGAAAGCCTGCGCGCAGCAACCAAGACCCAACGCAGCCAAAAAAAAAAAAAAAATTGCACAGGACCTGTTGGCAGGTGGTGAGGGGGGAGGCCCCTCAGTGCCAGTCTGGGCCTCAGTTTCTCCACCTGGCCAAGTGGGGAGGGTTATTCCAGCCCGGAAGCAGCGGAAGCGGCAAGGCCTTCGGGAGAGTAAAAGGCCAGAGGGACGGGCTGCAGCTTGAGCCCCGGCCGACTCCAGGCCCTGGGCACCTGTGGGCAGGTGAGCTGTGCATCCTGGGCAGGTGGGGCCCGGCTGCGTGCTGGCTCAGCTTCTCTGTGCACAGATCTCCCAGTCCTCCCTGGATGGGCTCTGTCCTCAGGCCCGGGCAGCCTCCCTCCCCCGCTTGGCTCCTACCCAGGTTGGGGTGGGGTGGGGGGAGTCTGCAGCTGCGAACATTCCTGACCCACAGTTCAGGGGAGAGAGCCCAGCTGCTCGCCTGGCAAACAATGGAGGCTCCCCGCCCCCACTCCCCGTGCCCCACCCTGAGCTCAGGGCCTGGCGCTGGTGCGGCTGGAATTTCCAGAAAGTGCAGCGTCTGAGTTGATCTTCACATTTTCTGACTGTCAGAAGGTGACGTCCTCGGAAGCTTGCTGTGCTGGCTGCCCGGCTGTGTTTTTAGTCCTTTCGTGGGAACCACTCCTCCCAGGCCCCATCCAAAGTGGAGGAATCTCTTTAAGGAGTCTTGAACGTAATGCCTAATGGGAAAAGTAATGCCTAATGGGAAAAGTAAAAAGAAGCACCTTAGAAAGGCAAAGTTCCCTGGACTCCCGCTCCCCGCAGGGGCTGTGTCACCGATGCTTTGAGGCCCTCAGACCCCCTGTGTCCATCACCCATGCTGTATTTGCTTCTCCTCCTGGGAAAGCCAGAGACCCTCCCACGAGGCCAGAGGCTTTGGGTGGAGGGCATGGGGCTGGGGGCGGGGGGTGGACCGTAGGGGAAGCCCACGAGGAATCACATGGTCCTCAGTGGGGGTCTCATGCTGGGGGGACCTTGAAAACCATACAGTTTTTGAAGTTTTCAAACGAGTTTTTTTTTTTTTTTAATTGTGGTAAAATACACGTAACCAAGTTTACCATCTTAGCCTTTTTTTTTTTTTTTTTTTGGTACGCGGGCCTCTCACTGCTGTGGCCTCTCCTGTTGTGGAGCACAGGCTCCGGACGCGCAGGCTCAGCGGCCATGGCTCACGGGCCCAGCCGCTCTGCGGCATGTGGGATCCTCCCGGACCGGGGCATGAACCCGTGTCCCCTGCATCAGCAGGCGGACTCTCAACCACTGCGCCACCAGGGAAGCCCCATCTTAGCCATTTTTAAGGACATTCACACTGTTGTGCCACCATCAACACCGTCCACCCCGCAACTCTCTTCACCTTGTAAAACTGAAACTCTACCTATTAAACAACTTCCTGTTCCCCTACCCTACCCTGGGCAGCCACCATGCTACCTTCTGTCTTTCTGATTTGGGCTACTCTAGGGACCCCATATAAATGAAATCATACAGTATTTGTCTTTTGGTGTCTGGCTTATTTCACGGAGTGTAATGTCCTCCAGGTTCATTCTGTAACGTATGTCAGGAGTTGCTTCCTTTTTCAGGCTGAATAATATTCCATTGTATGGATAGACCCTGTGTTGTTTATCCATTTATCTGTTGATGGATGGGTTGCTTCCATGATTTTTGGCTGTTGTGAACACGGGTGTACAAGTATCTCTTTGAGACCCTGCTTTCAACTCTTTGGGGTGTGTACCCAGAAGTAGAATCCCTGGATCATAGGATCATTTTATTTTTAACGTTTTGAGGAACTGCTCTACTGTTTTCCACTGTGGCTGCACCATTTTACTTTCCTGCCAACCGTGCACAAGGTTCCCGTTTGTCCACATCCTTGCTGACACGTTATTTTCTGATTTGTTGATAGTTGCCATCCTAATGGGTGTCAGGTGGTACCTCGTTCAAGCCAGTGCTGATGCTGCGGGACCCCCTCCCTCCCCACTCTCCCCCGTGACCTTGTGAGGAGGTCTGCCTCCTCGGAGCTCCAGGAGTACATTCAGGTTCACTGAACTGGGGGGACCGAGGTTCTGAGACGGGCAGTCCTATCCCGGGTCACCCGGCGAGCTGCGTGCCCACTGTCGATGTATCCCCCTTGTGCCTCTGCCCACCTGGGCTGACAGTAGTGACTGAGACGAGGCCCCGATTCCGGAGAGTTCCGTGATGCCCTGTAGCTGGATGGAGAGCAGAGGCCGCTCTCGCCGCTGGAGGCCAGGGCTGCCCCGCTGAGCCCGTGGTTGGCAGCAGTTGGATTGACTTGGGAACGACAGT
Organism: Mesoplodon mirus; assembly: GCF_964341445.2. NCBI lineage: Eukaryota > Metazoa > Chordata > Mammalia > Artiodactyla > Ziphiidae > Mesoplodon > Mesoplodon mirus. Next base: position 2,582,131 of record NC_138976.1, on the reverse strand, counting down.
TTCTTTGCCACGTGAGGGAGAAGAGACTTCGGAAGCCAAGCCTGAGATTTACTGTTTCAAGGGCGTCCCTTGTGCGGGGAGGCCCGGGGAGTGGGGAGGAGGGGGGGCGCCTGGCGGTGGCATCGGGAGCTGTACCCTCACCTCAGGGCTTCTTCATGGAGGGCGAGGCCCCCTGTGGGGCCCCTAGGACCTGGGTTGCATATGATGCGTGCCTCGTTGGGGCATGAGTAGTGAATATCAGACTGAATGAAGGTCAGGGGCTCTCGGCAGGTTGGAGACCCCTGGGACAGGTACTGGGAGAGGCAGGGCCTCGGCATCGCTCCCCGGGGACCGTGGAGGCCACTTCTTCCCTGCAGATGGAGCCTGGGGGGCGGCCTGGCCTCTGCACTCGGGCCTGGCCGAGCGTCCGCTTCTCATCGTGTGGGTGTCTGCTGGGGCAGCAGGGGCGGGGAAGTGCCTTCTTGCCCCATCTAGCTAAAAACTCACCTTTATGGCTCACAGACCGTAGTGCAATGAAAATAAAGTCCCATTAAAAGTCCCCCTACCTGGACTTCGAAAACCATTTCTCTCAGCGCATGTCCACCTGAAGACGTCTTCGTGCTTGGCCTCGTTAATTAACAGCGCGGACGCATACACCATCACACGCACGCCCACTGGCACCCCCTCACACATAATGTCCTGCACGCCTGCACCCCTGCCCCGTTTGCACGGGGCTGTGCGCCCCCCAAGGCTGGTGTGGGAGGAGATGAGCCTGGGGGGCCCAGGAAGCCCCCAGCTGCCCTGCAGGCGCCTTCCATTCCTGGACGGGGAACGGTCCCCATCTCCACTGAAGCCTTCCTAGGAGGCACATGTGTGTTGGCTCAGGTTTTACTGAGTGCCTCCTATGGCCGCTCCTGCCCTGGGCATTTGGGGTCCTTTCCAACATCTCAGGAAAGATGCTTCTTGAAGCTCCCTGCGGTGTCTGCGGAGAGCCAGGCAGCAGAAGGACATCATGTGGACACTGCTCCCCGGTGGGCCTTCCCGGCCGGCTCTGCAGTAACCCCACCACCCCCATCCCCACAGGGCGACAGAGCTGATTCAGCGGCCTTGCCACGCGGGTGGGGACGACGGGCCCTCAGCAGGTGGCCCACAGACAGAGGGATGTTAGCTGCGGTGTGTGTCTGTCACGCCGCTTCTCAGAGCCGCTGGGAGCCGTCGGGATGATAACCAAACATGACGTTTTATCCACTCTTCTCACAGTGATGTGAGCTGACCCAGGCGCGAGGCCCCTGAGCGCCCGGCGTGCTGCCTTGAGTGACAGTTTCTACGGCGTTTGTGGCACTTTGGAGAAGGGTGTATGTCCCTGGTGTTTGTGGTGACGGGAGCTTAAAAACGCCGCACGTAATGTATTGGTTTCCCACACGTGGAGGCCACTTGCCCGTTGGGTTGGAAGTGCGGCGTGCGAGGGGGTCTCCGCTGCCTGCTGGTGCTCTCTCCAGCCCCTGCTTGAGCAGGCAGGTGGCTTTCACTGAGCAGGGGTCCCCACTGGGGCTAGAGAACCACAGGCCTGTTTTGGGGTGCTCTATTTTGGGGTACCCGAGCTGGGCACCTTCCCAAAGAGACTTGGAGGCAAGGGTGGGGGCCTGAGGCGCGTGGTGAGCCTAGAGCTGGGGTCATGGCGGGGTGGAGTTCCCAGGGAGGGTGTGGCAGTGGGAGGGTTCAGGATTTGAACCTAGATCTCTCTGCCTGAAAGCTGGCCGGACCTGCCAAGGCCCCTCTCCCCCCCGCCCCAATTTAGGGGGTCCGAAGCTGGAGCTAAGCCTCACGATATTCAGAGAAGCAGCAAGGAGGTGGGTCTGGGGCCCAGCACAGCCACTTCTGACTTCCCCATCTGGCTGGGAGTCTCTCTGGGGCCCTTGACCCCCAAAGAGCCCTGGGTTGACCCTGGGGGGTCCAAACCACATTTACTGAGGGCCCCAGGGTGCCAGGTCCAGGGTCCAGGGACTCCCAGCCAGGGGGGGTCGTCGGGGAACCTGTAAGGGGCAGGAATGGTCGCGAGCTGGGACGACGGGTGGAAGAAACCAGGATTTTTGCTTCTGTTTCTCATCGAAACCCTCTTCACTCATCCATCCATCCATCCATCCATCCATCTATCCCACAAACCTTTGCTGAGGGCCTGTGGGTGTGGCATTGTCCATTGTGTTGAGGCCAGGCAGCAGGTGGTTCATGAAAGGCGCCTCCCACCAGCTGGAGCCTCAGGCTGCTGTACCATCACAGACTGGGTGCTGGCATCAGCAGAGATTCCTTCTCTCCCAGCTCTGGAGGCCAGATGTCTGAAATCAGGTGTTGCAGGGCCATGCTCCCCACCCCCTACCCCCACCGGAGGCTCTGCGGGAGGGTCCTTCCCACCGCCCTCAGCTCCTGGTGGTCCAGGCGTCCCTGGCTGTGGCCGCCTCACTCCTGTCCCTGCTCTGGCCTCACCTGGCCTCTCCTCTCCTCCCCACGTCTCTCCTGTGTCTGTCTCTTCTAAGGACACTTGTCATTGGACGTAGGGCCCACCCTGATTCAGGATGGTCTCAAGATCCTTAATTACATCTGTTAAGACCCTTTTTCCAGGGCACGGACGTGTTTTTTGGGGGACTACCTTTCAAGCCAGTACGCTTGGCAAACAGCTTTCTCAAGCCTCAGCCTCCTTATTTGTAAAAGGTGGGACAGCGTCAGTGCTTGGACCATCCTGTTAACGTCTGCAGAGCTGACCTGCCTCTGGAGTCGGATTGGGGAAGAGGAGCTTGGAGGCGTGTGGAGGAGGATGCTCTGATGTTGACCTTGAGGCCACTTGCAGGCAGGCAGTAGAGATGGAGACACTGAAGTGGCAGAGTCAGGGGGCGATTTCACGGGGCTCGGGGGCCAGCGTTCACGGCCTGGTTCGGGGCCGCAGGAGGGTGCTGGCTTGGTGGTAGGGGGCACTGTGCCAGGCAGCGGCCGAGCTAATCTCTCCTAGCCGTGCCCGCCTGGAGGACTGGAGCAGCAAGAGAGCGGGATTGAACCCTCTGGCTCAAGCGAAGGTGGTCGCACAGAGAAACACTAGAAAAGCAATTTCCTGCCGCTTTGTAGAAAACCTTTGGTTTGACCCTGACCTTGAAGTCTTAATAAGGCGGGCTACTTTTTATCCCCCCCACCCCGCCCGGCTCAAACAGGCCATTAGCTGGAGCAGCAGATCTTTTGAGGACTGCTGGGAACAGTTTCCATGCAGGTATCGGGAGGAGATCGCAGATGATTCTTTCCTTGGGCAGCCGAGGGCTCAGAGGGGTTCTTGCTGTGCTCCTGTCTGTGTTCCCTGAGCCTGGGGCTCGCGGCAGGGCCTGGCGCACAGTAGGCGCCTATTAAGTGTCTGCTGACTATGGACAGAGTTGAGGATGAGCTCCCCAGCTACCCCCGCCCCTCCTCTTCTGCTCAGACGTCCAACCTAGTGTTTTTCCAGGATGGGTTTTCCTGGTGCGTTTCCCCTCAAGTGTCGATGCGGAAGTGCTGGAGATCAGGGTGGGGAGCGATGGCTTTCCATCTGTCACCAGCTCGGTACAGCCTGACTGCCAGCGCGTCTCCCTCCGCCTGGAGCTCGACCTCCTAACCTTTCAGAACCTGCTTCCCGTGGCTCAGCTGAGCCCCCTCCCCATTTCCCTGGGAAGCCCCCTCCGGAGTGTGGCGAGCAGGAGGCCCCACGCAGCTGTGACCCACGGTGGAGGGCTGTGTGGAGGGAGTGAGCTGACTGAGCACAGCAGGGCCGGGCGCCCCAGAGGTACCAGGTGTCAGCCTTGTGTGTGCAGCATCCACCTTCTCATGGGCCAAAGGGGGAAGGGAGTGGCCGGGTGGGAGGCCAAGGCCCACGCCCAGTGCTCCCGGAAGTGGCCAGAGGGCACTGGAAATGGGTCAGGGCATTCTTGTGGGAGAAGGGTCCGGGCTCAGGGGTCAGGAAGCTTGCTGAGGCCAGACTTGGGGTCTGCCTTAGAGGCACCCCCTCTTCCAGCACCTAGGAGGCAGAGTGCGTTTTTTTTTTTTTTTTTTTTTTGCGGTACGCGGGCCTCTCACTGCTGTGGCCTCTCCAGTTGCGGAGCACAGGCTCCGGACGCGCAGGCTCAGCGGCCATGGCTCACGGGCCCAGCTGCTCCGCGGCACGTGGGATCTTCCCGGACAGGGGCACGAACCCACGTCCCCTGCATCGGCAGGCGGACTCTCAACCACTGCGCCACCAGGGAAGCCCGCAGAGTGCGTTTTGAATCACATTTCGGTGGTCATGGCGTGAGGGTGATGTCCCGGGGAAGGGGAGGGGCCCGCATCACTGGGGAGCCCCTTCCTCCCAGGAGAGCTGGGATCAGGCAGAGAGGCACCAGCTCACGGAGATCAGTGCAGCTGTTGTCACCCCAGCGGGTTGTCCCCGGCCTCCTCCGATGTCGTTCCTGGAGGGGCTTCCCCCGCCCATGGCTTTTTGCTGGGTGGGGGGATTCCTCGTGGGAGGTGTCTTGCTTCGTGGCCCAGGCTGGACCAGACCACATGGGTCAGAGCTGGCCCTCCCCTCGCTGGGGGTTGAACTGGTTGGACCCCAAGCCATGAAATGGGCACGCGTGATAGCTCGTGAGTGGGGTAGAGGAATGTGCAGACCGTGGACGTAAAGAGCTCCGTGTTGGGCTTCCCTGGTGGCGCAGTGGTTGAGAGTCCGCCTGCCGATGCAGGGGACACGGGTTCGTGCCCCGGTCCGGGAAGATCCCACGTACTGCAGAGCGGCTGGGCCCGTGAGCCATGGCCGCTGAGCCTGCGCGTCCGGAGCCTGTGCTCCGCAACAGGAGAGGCCACAGCAGTGAGAGGCCCGCGTACCGCAAAAAAAAAAAGAGCTCCGTGGAGCACCCGGCGCAGGCCCAGCAGCTGATGGATGATTTTTTACCGGAGAAAGTGGAATTCCATCCGATGATGTTTCAGCACCAATGAGTGTTAGACTTCAAGCCAGGCAGGTGACCCAGTCCTTTCTGGACAAACATCTAACGGCTGTGGGGTAAGCCACTCGATGCGACAGCGAGGGGTGGGCACAGCGATGGGCCTGATGCCGCCATCGCACGTGGCCTGCCTGTGATCTGGGGCGAGGCCAGCCTCTGGAGGACCTCGGTGCACAAAGAAAACCCCCTCCGCTCCCTGCAGCGGGCCCTGCACAGAGGCCGCTGGGGTTCATCCGTCAGCCTGCTGGCGCCCACGTGCGCTCCCGTCTCCTGGTGCGTGTGCAGCTGAGAAAACGGCCTGAGTGGAGGAAGTGCTCCTGTTAAATTGTCCAGACATAATCGAGTCCCCGACGCTCCTCAGTAAATGCCCGGCTGGGCCTGTGCGTTCCCTGCCTGGAGCAGCGGGTGAGCTGGAGGTGCACCGGCCTCTCCCCCTGGGAGCCCCCGCATTCAGTGCTGGGGGCAGTCACGGCGGCTCGGCCCCTGATGGCGTGGGAAGCCAGGGCTGTGGAGTTGGAAGGACTGATTCCAATCCCAGATCCCGACCTCCCGAGCCTGGTTCCTTCTCTGTAAGATGGGTGATAAGTGATCCCTCCCTGCCGGAGGTGTCATTGGGCTTAACAATTGGTGGATCCTACCTGGCTGGTGCACGGAGGCCCGAGGATGGTACTGATGGGTGCGGGAGTGAGTGGTCATGGCCAACCCCAAATTCCACCTGCCCCTTTATTTTTGGAAGAGTTGCTTCTGGAAGGGAGGGTTCCCACTGCGCAGCTGCAGCCGTCCAGGGGCCCCAGATGCCTGTAAAGCCATCATGGAATCCCTGCTGCTTGGGGGAAAAGCTGGGCCATTTCAGAGATGCCAGTTAATGCTCTGTAGATGGTCACCTGTGCACTCATTCATTCACTGGACATTGAACCCTGGCTGTGGGTCATTGCCCAGGGCATTTGGGACCCAGGGGGAGAAGAGGGTCTTGGCCCCTACCCCCATGGAATATCTGGCCAGCTTGTCACCTCCAGGCCCCCTGTTTATTTACCTGAAGGGCCCCAAATTTCAAAGATCCATTCCAGTGAGCTGCTTCTATTAAATAGTAATGAAGTCATTTAAGATGTTTTTTGGAATGAGCGTGTGGCATAAATAAAACAAGAAATTCATTCCTTTTCCCATTTTTTATTGATCAAAGACCTCGTCGTCAGCTGCCCGTCAGAGCATCTGATGGGCAGGCTCAGCAGCTTGGCCCCGGGTGGCGGGTTGGGGGCGGGGGGTTAGCATCGCTCTAGCTGCAGCAAAGCGACGTGTCATCGTGAAATGCAGTTTTAATGCCGCTTGTTGAAATATTTCAAGAAACTCAGTGCTGTCCGTGGGCACTTTTTGGAGCCTGTGTTGTAGAGCGTGAACTTCAGATGTGGAGACCCCCGCCTTGCAGAAAGATGCAGGGGTTTTAAAACAAAGCTCCTGTTCTCGAGATACCTGGGCAGCTGGCATGCCCGGGTCCCTCTCCGGGGGTCCAGGGGTCTGTCTTACGGCTGGGGGGTGCTGGGAGGATGCTCTTCAACTCGCTGTTGTCCCGCTGCTGTGGCCGTGAGCAGAGAGCCTCAGACACGTCATGTCCTGGAGGTCTTGCTTCCTCCCCTGGCCCGTGAGCATCAGCTTTGAGGAGTTAGGCTGGTAAGATTAGAGGCCGGCAGAGGTGTGGACGAAGGGCCAGCTCCGTCTGCGGTGCGGCCACTCCTCAGTTCTGGCTGACTATGCCCTGGAGGAAGTGCAGATCACAGGGCTCTGGAGGGGCCATTGGGGCCAGACCCCACCTCCCCCCTTGCAGGGCATGGTGGCCCAGGGAAGCTCTGGGCACAGGGACTTTGGGAGGTCCCAGTGTCAACTGTCCCTTCGTAAAGCAGTTTTCTTGAGTGAGGGGCCCAGCATTGTAGGAGTCAGTGGGCAAGACTTCCCCATTTTACAGATGGGAAAACTGAGGTGGGAAAAGATGGGGCCGTTGAGTTGGAGCAGGCACAGCCCAGCGGCCAGGCCAGGGTCTGGGCTGGAATGTGCGTCTGTGCCTTCCTGCCCTGCCCTGGAGACCCCGGGGGTGGTGGGACTGTGTGGTGCAGTGGGTGGGCCGGGGATACCAGCCAGAGTGCCCAGAGGAGCTTTGCGTGTCGGGGACCACGTGCGGGGGCGGGGGGAGGGGAGGAATGTTGGCAGGGATGTGGGCCCCAGTCACTTCTGGGAGCTGAAGGCTGCTGGCCTCCTGACTTAGCCTGGGGGCAGCCAAAGGGACTTCTTCCCCTGGGACAAGCCCTGTAAGAGGCGAGAGGTCACCTCTCCTTGCCAAATCTCTGAACCTTGGTTTCCACACCTGCAAACTAGGGCTCAAAATGAAAGTCCATCATAGGGATGGATCGAATGCAGACCTAAAAGCAGAAGGTCTCAGTAAACAATGAAGTGGGGCGTGCTGGTCGGTTCCTGTGTGCGCAGCAGCCCTTCCAAATTCCCCCACCCACTGGCCGATTCGTGAGCCATGATTTCTGTGTGTGGAGCCTGCCTGTCAAGCCCAAAGGCTGGGCTCCTACCTTCAGTGTCTCCCCATCACCCCGACCGGACTTAATTTTCCTGCAAGTATTATTTTCTTTTTGAAAAAAAATCTTATTGATTCCCTGCTCAGAAACCTACAAACTATCAAAAGTCTGGCCTTATAGGTTAAACGGACCCAGATCTGTTCCCAACTCTGTCACATCCTTGCTACTGACCTTGGGCAGGCTAGGTAACCTCTTGGGACCTCAGTCTCTTCGTAGGTGAATTAGGAATCGCTGTAATGACTCTGGGATGCTGTGAGCAGCCCATCCCTTAGCCCAGAGCCTGGTGCCATGGAAACCCTTCCTAAATGGGAGCTTTGGAGATTCTTATGAGCCAGTGTGAGATGCCTGGGATCCCCGGACCCTAGTCTAGCCCCTCACTGTAGCAGTGAGACTTGCCAAGCACACATGGTGGGGGAGGGGTGTTGGAACCAGGAAGCCAGGTATGCACACAGGGGTGAGTCACATCCCACAGAGCCCAGCACCCGGGGGGCTGGGCACCTCCCTCATGGCCCAACACAGCTCCCTGGGGGCTCCAAGGGGCAGGGCAGCCAGCCAGGCCTTGAACACACAGACCCCGCCCCTTTCCCTTATCCTGGGCTTTGACAGGGCTTCCCCTCCCCCCTTCAGGCAGGGGCCTATGGTCATCATCCCAGCTGCACTGTTTCTGGCAGGAACTTGAACCCACCCATGGTCTAGCTGCCCTGAGCCTCACTTTGTCCATCTGTGGAATGGGGTGCACAGCTCAGGGGGCCGTCGCAGGCGGTAGTAGGTTTGTCACTGGAGCAGGACCGCAAGCAGCCGTGGTTGTGGTTACCTCCCTCCCTCGACCTGTGGGCGGTTCCCCGGCCACCTGCATTCAAACCACAAATCCTGGGCCCCCTGCTGCCATGTGACCTCACACAAGTGGCTTCAGCACCCTGTGCCTCAGTTCCCCCTTTTGCACCAGCCTTTCAGTGCTGAGGTGCGTGAGCAGTGGACATGAGCTCCGGGGGCCCCGTCCCAGTACTGCCTGGGGGACAGCAAGCCTGGGGGGTGGGTAACAGGAGGGGCCCTTGTGGCCTGAAGGCTGCCCGCCCAGTGGGGCAGGCCTCTGTGTCTCCTCCACGGGGTGGGGCTGTCCCTGGCGGTGTCTCCATGATCAGTGGGTTGACCACTAGGAAGCCGTAGTGGAGCCACTTGAACCTGGCCAGGAAGTGCCCCCCCATCCCCCCCCGAGGGTGCATGGGGGCCACGAGGCTCAGACACGGCCCCTGGCTCTCAGGACCCTGCTCTGCCTATCACGTCCAGGATCCCCACGCTGGGGCCTGGGGACAGCTAAGTGACAGGTGACAGTGAACAGCAGGCCTGGGCTGTCCGGTCTGGCTGTGCCTGGGGAGGTGGGCGGCGGCCCGTGGAGCCTGTGTCCTCATGCTAATCTGATTTCAGCCTGATCAGGTCTGAGGAGGCTGAAAAGGGCCTAGGACTAGAGGACATAGGCGGTCCCACCTCTCGGCACAGTGGCCAGGCCTCAACGAGGGATTGCTTGGGACCCCCTCCATGTCTGGGGCTGGGGGAGCCCACGCCCCACGGGATGCCCTCAACCAGTACAACGGCGCTACCTCCGGTCTGGGCCGCTTGTGAAGGGGCCAGTTTTCCTGGGACAGACCCTTATTGTGGCTGCCCTTCATCGCGGGCCCCGCCGGCCGAGGAGATAGAAGAATGCCACTTGCCCCTGAAGCCACAGGGACACGGCCGGCTGTCAGGCCTTCTCTGGCCACAAGACAAGGATGGGCAGCTTCTGGCTTCACACTGGCCGCCGCCCCTGCCCAGTGTCACCCAGCCTGTGGCTGAGACGTGCCTGCAGCCGCTTCAGCCCTGGTCCCCTCACCCTTGCCCCTCAGGAGTCTCTGTCCCAGAATCAGAAGCTGATTCTGCTGGGAGTGAGGGACCACGAGGCTCTGATTGGCCAGGTTCCGGCCACGCACCCTCCCGGGCCCAGGGGTGGTGGGGAAGGAGGGAACTGGAGGAAGGTGAGTCTCTGTGCCTCAGTTTCCCTAATTGTACAATGAGGGAGACGGTGACCGTATCACTTATTCAAACGGGGCCACTTATGGGAGTGGAAGGGATGCTGTTGGTAAGCACACCGGACAAGGGGGACCCAGGACACTCAGGGCATCCTGGAGGTAGGCCCCATCCTCTCAAAGGGCCTTCACCACTCTGGAAGCACACGTGGTTTCAGATCTCGGCTTGGCCACCTTCTAATCTGGAGCCAAAGTTCTCCACTGCCTGGGCGTCAGTTACCTTACCTGTGAAATGGGGTGAATTCCTGGAGGGAGGGCAGAGGCTGCAGCGCAGTGCCAGGCGCACGGGCACCCGTGAACCGCTGCCGGCCCGGGTGCTTTCTCCCAGTCCTGCCGTGCCCCTTTTCCCCTGCGGTCCGAGTCTGTGTGTGCGGCTGTTGTCCGCCGCCAGCCTGGGCTGGGCCCAGATCACCACGGGGAGCGGTTCTGGAAGGTGAGGGGCCCGAGTGGCCACAGTGGGGGTGGGGCCAGGCCGGGCAGACACTGTGCCCACGGGTCGCCTGCCCCGCCTGAGCCCCCAAGGGAAGCCTGGCCTTGCCGGCTGCAATTATGGTTAGGAGCTGGGTAATTAACTCTAAAAATGGGCGGCTGAGGAGGAATTAAAATAGAGGCTTAGTGGAAATCAGAGGCGAGCGGTGCAGAAAGGGCTGGAGCCGGCTGGACGCCGCAGCCGGGCCTGTAGGGCGGGTGGGAGGAGGGTCTGGAGCTGCAGGGTTGAGGGGGCCGGGGCAGCTCTGGTTCAGGCCCCTCCTCCGGGTGGGGGGGTGGGGGGGTTGAAACAGCTGAAGTCGCGGTTCTGGGCATCTGAGATCCAGGTGACCGCAGGGTGGACTGTCTCTTGGGGTCTTGGTGGAAGAATGTGTCCCAGGCCCCCTCCCAGCTCCTGGTGGCTTCTTGGGCTCCTGGGAGCATGACCTTAGTCTCCATCTCCGTCGTCACGTGGCCTCCTCCCTATGGGTCTGTTTTTGTTTGTTTGTTTGTTTTGTTTTGTTTTGCGGTACGAGGGCCTCTCACTGTTGTGGCCTCTCCCGTTGCCGAGCACAGGCTCCGGACGCGCAGGCTCAGCGGCCATGGCTCACGGGCCCAGCCGCTCCGCGGCATGTGGGATCTTCCCGGACCGGGTCTCGAACCCACGTCCCCTGCATCGGCAGGCGGACTCTCAACCACTGTGCCACCAGGGAAGCCCCTGATCTGGGATTTTGATGCTGGCCTTTGTGCTCCCAGTGGCCCCCTGCTGTGTCTGGCACGTGCTGCTCCAGTGGTCCCCATGGCTGCTGTAGGGCTTTGTCACGTGTAAAGTAACGGGGGCTGTGTCTGTGTGGGGAAGGCAGTGTGCACTTGTGTGTGCGCCCACTCTGTGCCTGCTGACTGAAAACCGGCATATTTTGTTCCAGCCGTGATTGTCGGAGTTGAAACGTGCGGATCCCTGGGCAGGGGCACGAGACAGATGGCCAGGAATGGCCAGGGCCAGTGGGATGGCCGTGGTGTCTTCTCCGAGCAGGGAAGCGCTGGTCCAGGTCGGCGCACGGAGGCAGAGTTTGCAGCTGTTAGCATTACTGCCCGTACAGACCGTGCAGGTTGAGTAATTTTCCCTTCTCTCCTCTAGTTCCTGTGTTTGAAGAACATCCGCACCTTCCTTAAAGTCTGCCATGACAAATTTGGACTCAGGAACAGCGAGCTGTTTGACCCCTTCGACCTCTTTGATGTCCGAGACTTTGGGAAGGTGAGTGGCCTCTTTCTGGAATGTCAGGAGGATGGGGGGAAAAGCCGGGCCTGGATGAGGCCAGTACCGGGGATGCAGCCCTGGCCCTGCCTTTCTAGCTGAGCGACCCTAAGCATTTACTTCCTGCCCCGAGTCTCCCATTCTTTGTGGGAGAAAGGGCACCAGCTCCGTGGGTCGGCTGAGGTGATGCAGGTACCGCTTTTACTGTGGTGCTCCGAGAAGGGAGCCGTCAAGATTATACTGAAACAAGCAGGGCCGTCTGGCTCTGAGCAGGTGTCGGGCAAGGGGGTGGTGATTATCTGAACTCCCTGGTCCCTGGAGGTGATCCCCTAGGTCCGTGGCAAATAACCTGGGAAGTCTCCCCGTGTTCTCAGAAAGTGTCCCTGGCAGCTGTCTGGGAGTCCTGCTGGCACAGGTGAGGGGAACCTGAGGCCGGGCAGGTGCAAAGGCCAGGTGAGGGTATGGCTCATTGTGGCTTCCGGGTGAGCCTATGTTCAGAGTGTCAAAGCAGCGTGTCACGTTCCATCTGGAAACCAACAGTTCCAAGGTCCCTCATTTTAAAAGATGGGGTCAGGACGTGATACCTTGTTGATGGATCGGGGGCCGAGGGCTTGAATCAGGCCTGGCTCTTTGCCGCCTTGTGGCCCAGCCGTTCCTGAGTTCCTGCGTGCTCTTGGAGGGTCCTTCCCTCTGCTGCCGGCACAGGACTACCCGGGGCCATTTCCACCTGCTGATGGGAAATATCAGAGGATATTTACTGCCTGCTTTATCTGAGGACCATTATCATAAGGGACCTGGTGTTTGCAGAAGAGTTGTGTGAATACATGATTTATGAAACGCAAGGGGAGTTTTGTATTTGCACTTGCAAATGCTGAGAAGTCAGTTCCAAGAGGAGCCCTTACTTGAAGTGCCGTAAAGTGTCAACTTAGCATCAATGACTAGGACTTTCCCATAAGCCACCTGGGCCTGACGGTCCTCTTCTTTAGTTCTGAAATTCTCTAGAAACGAGATTCGGGGACCTGTTCAGGAGCCTGTCTCTTAGTGTCAGCGCCCAGCTCTTAGAGGTTTGTCTTCCTCTCTTAAATGACTCACCCAAGTCCCTCTGGCTGTAGGGCACTTGCCCAGGACTCTGAGGCCGCCTTCTTCCCCTCTGCCCGGGGGCGTGTCTGCTGGGACAGGAGCCTCGGGAGCTTGCATGGAGCTGTGCTGGTGTCCTTTCCCATAAACGGGCTTCTCAGTTTTCACAGTCTTGCTTCTAGATGGCTTAGAACCTCTCTCCTGTTCGTATTTCTCCTTGTGACCAGCAGTGCCCTGGGCATGGGAGAAGCCAGTGGCTCTGGACTTTGGGGAACGGCCTTCGGAACACACACACACACACACACACACACACACACACGGACACACGCACAAACACTCATACACACAACTGGTATTTAAAATAATTGCATAGAGAAAAAGACAGGATAAACCCTGGCCAAACCCATTTCTTGGCCGGCTGTGACACGCAGAGTGCCCAGCCTGTAGTAGGTGCTCATTACTCTGCTTGAGCCGAGTGCAGTGATGTAAGACGTACATACATTTGGATTCAACTCTCGTCACGTGACCTGCCAACCATGGCCGAACCCTGTGAAAGGGGGCGCCCCTTATGGTCGTCAGGGGTTCCAGTGGGGTGGTTTGACCCCGGCGGGGCATGCTGGCTGCCTGCAGAGGGGCCACTCAGGGCAAGCCAGGAGAGGGCAGTGGACCTGGACTGTGAGTCACGGTGTGGGGGCCGGGAAAGCAGTGCAGGAGCCGAGGGGCCTGGGCACAGCCTCACGTCCTGCAGGGAGACCCGAGGCTCTGAGAAGGTCAGGGCTGCCCTGGTTCCACTCCTGCTGTTCACGTCGACTCCGACAGACCTGGGGCCACTTACTGGCCGACGACTTTGGCAGATGACACAGTGACTCTGACCCACCTCGGTTTGCCAAGGACCGCGTGGGCCGGGGAGCCCTCTGTGGTGCCCGGACCATAGTAGGTGCTCATTAAACAGTGGTGCCGCTCGCTGCTCCTGGTCCCTCCCCGCCCCCAGGTTTGGTGGAAATGCGCTACTAGACCCGCACAGGTTGGTGGCAGCCTCCCCTCTCTTTGTTTTTCTCCATCGTTGTATTCGTGCAGACTTCCGGAGCCCAGCCTGGCCCTCCCGCCGTCCTCCCTGTGTCCATCCAGCTGAGCATCCGTGCACTGCCCTCCCCCTTCCTAGTTTTCTGAGCGCAGTAAACCCGTGGTCAGCACCCTGAGCTGAGTTGGACGTGGGGCCAGCAGAGGCCGGGGCGCCGAGAGGAGCTTCTCCCCATGTGGGAGCCACTGACCAGAGCCTGCTTTGCTCGGCTCGTGCCCCCGACGTCCGGGGACAGGATCCCCGGGAAAGCACACACGTAAGCAAGACCCCGGCTCCTCCCCGCTGCACTGCTGCCTGCCCTGGTCCTGTTTTGGGACTGTCCCCGCCCCAGGGCAGCTGTGGATGGGCAGGCAGAGCTGGGGCTCCAGACTGCGGGACAGGGAGCAGGTCTGGGGAGGTCGGGCTCCTCACTCGGGTGTGACTTCCCGGGATGGGCTTGGGAAGGCCGTCACCACGTGAGAGTTGGCTCTGGGCACAGAGACAGCAGACACTCGCCAAGGTTCCCACGGGCCAGACTCGCCTTTTGCCCTCCAGGAGCCCCATCCAGTGGGGACGCCCAGGCTAGTCCAGATGTGCCTGGCGGTGCTCAGTGATGTCAGAGCATGAAGATGTGATGCTTGTTCTGCTCCCCCCTGACTGCCACCACCGGCCCAGTGCAGGCAGAGGGATCGATCAGTAGGGGCGAGTCCAGTCTCTGCCGACCGGAATTGCCTGGAGCCCGTGTTGAGTGACACTGAGGCCGATTCTTGGGTGGTTGGGAAAGGACTTGGGGGTGGCTGTGGCCTCTCATGGGGGTGGGTGGGGGCAGGGATTTGAGGGGCAAGGTTTCTTTCGCACTTTTTGCCTGGGTGTCCTCCACTTACATAGGATTCAGGAGCAGAAAGGATCCTTATGGGATAGCTGGCTAGTTAGTCTTAGGCTGGTTTAGAAATTTCCAGGTCTTTTTTTTTTTCTTTGCTATTATTGAAGGAGGCTTATAGCATTCAGATCCTGTCTGGGTTCTGGGTGGTGGTGTTCTTTTTCTAAACAGCTGCCTCTCAGCTTCCCAAGTCTCTCAAATTGGAGTCATTCCTTGGGAAGTGAAAAGGCATTCATTCCTTGGTCCTTCCACTCATCCGCCTGTTAAGCATTCAATTTACCAAGAATTTATTAAACACTTACTATGGCAGAGATCAAACGGAGAGACTTGCATGACCTTTGCCTTCTGAGGGTCACCCAGATGAGCCGTTGTGCAGGTCACGGTAGTAAAAAGGGGTGGGAAAGTGAAGGCTCTGAACTCTGCCCCTGGAGCTGGCCGTGCTGGCCCACCGTGTGGCCGTGACCCCGGAGCCCTTCCTCTGCCGTGTGGGTGCGGAGTGGGTCACGTGCAGTGTGAGCTTGGCTGCAGCAAAAGCCCCCCGTCGTAGGGGAGTGATCACCTCTCTCCCCAGGAAACCACTGTGCGGAGTTGGGCTGATGCTGATGATGCGCAGGCGTTCTTCCTGTTTCCAGAACCAGCAGGGTCCTCCACCCGCCCCCTGACCCCTGGGCTTCCCCTTTTCCCTTCGGGGCGGGTGTGGAGAGGAGCTGATGTTTTGGGGTGCATGAAATTCCAGAAGGTGTTTCCTGACCCTGGGAGGAGCGCCGGGAGGGGCAGCTCATGCTGACTGGGCTCCCTCTGCTTCCCGGCCCGTGGCAGGCAGGTGGAGCCCCGGAGATGCTGGAGGGCTGCGGGACCCCGGGTGCAGCCAGCCTTCTCTCATCCATTCAGAGCACAGCGATGGAGGGGGTGGGTGGCGGGGAGAGGGGTTCCTGTGGGTTAGACCCAGTGTGGATTGCACTCTGCGGGTACTTGGACTCTGAGCAGGGATAGAACGAGGACATGACGGCCCAGGGCGCGGTGGTGTTAGGCGGCCTCAGCCAGGAAGCAAACATACGGGTCCTATCACTTTTACTAGTAACTTGTCCCTCTTCTTGCTCACCCATGCAGCAAGCTCCAGCAGGAGCTGAGGCATCAAAGTTGGTTCCGGAAGTCTTTTTTTTTTTTTTTTTTTTTGGCCCCTGTCCCTGGTATTTTCCCGAATGGTCGCATTAAAGGTATTAGGTTTCTGCTCAAACCAGTCCCGTCAGGGAAGGTTTGAGCGAAGGGCCTGAGATGGGAGCTAAAGGCCAAGCCGCCTGGTGTGGAGAGCGTGACCAGGGCCCTGCTCCCTCCCTGATGGCGTGTGAATCCTTCTCGCGTTCCCTTGTTCTGGGCGTCCGTCAGATGCACAGGGCCCAGGAAGGAAAGGAGCATGGGAAGGCTGAGTGGGCGGCCGGGATGGGCTGGGTCTTCCCGGGATGCCTTAGCGTGGAATCTGGTTGGCAGTTCTGGACGGAGGATCCTGATAAGGCTGCAGGGTTTTTGTGGCTCTCTTCTGGTGTCTTGGTCCCAGAGATTGTGGATAAAAATCACCGTGGAAGGACGGCCTCATCTCCTCGTTGTGAGAGCCCCCTAAGTAGGGCGGTGAAGTGATGGCTTTGCCAACACGTCTGGTCCTGCCTGGCATTGCTGCTGGGGTCGGTCCGGGCAGTGACCCTGGGCTGGCGACTTTCCCGGAACTTCATTTCCTCATCTGGAAGATGCGAACAGTCGTACCAGCTTTCCCCTGTTGCTCGGAGCCCCACGGTCGCTGTGTTACGCACAGCTCTTCGTGTGGGCTGGGACCCGGTGGTCAGTGAACAGTCAGTTTTCATCATCATCTTCATTATAATCCTTTGTAGACCAGCCACCTACTGGGCGTGTTTACTTGCACCGTGAAGCCTGGGGTGGAACTGAGAAAGCTTTGTAGGAGACGAGTCTGTCCTCTGGGTGGGCATCAGGCAGGGAGAGTGGAGGGAACGGGGGCCCGGGGGGTGGACCCCAGCCTCCAGGAGGCCATGGCCGGCCTCTGGCTCTGGGTGGTCCTGGGCCGTCTTTCCTGGGACCCGCTCCCGGCTTCCTGCCAGTTCACTCATTCTCATCGCGGGCTTTCCTGCAGGCTGCCCCTTGGCCTGTAAGGCTCTCACCACACCACAGGGCCACCACCCCTCACCTCCCAGGGGCCTTGGCTCAAATCGTGCTGTTTAAAACGGCGGGGACGCCCCCTGGGCCCAGTGCTGTCCACCGTCTAAGCAGTTGCCTTCCTTACCAGGGCTGCGGGTCACAGTGCCCTGACCGGACCACGGGCTGCCTGGCTGTAGGGATGTTCATGCTCTCTTCTGGTGCCTAGAAACCAACCTGGGATGGGGGCCGTGCACCAGTCTGTCTTTGCGTGAGTCTGTGGATCTTACTGGAGGAGCTGGGAAGCTGTTGGTGGCGACGGGGTGAGGGTGCGGAATGTCGCAGAAGGCCCTGGTGCCCTTGGTGGGTCAGGAGGCCCAGGCAGGCCCAGGGGGCCCCTCCAGGATCTTTCCCCGGGTGGGGCTCCATCGCCCACGTCGGGGGCCCGATTCCCTGCATGTCCCCAGCCTGGGCTGCCCTGGACCTGCAGCCCTACCTGGTCAGCTCGGCTCACTTTAGCCCCCCGTTTTGAGTGGAATTAACAACCCGGGAGGAAGGTCTGCGAGGCTGTTTCTCTCATTTGAGTTGAAGAGCGGAGCCCACCCTCTAGTAACGGGTTGAATTCTCCTAGTTATTATCCATGGAAACAGTTTGCTGGGCTCAGAAACTTCCGAAGCGGTTAAACCTGGCCCTCAGCACGGCCGGGGGTGGACGACAGGCCTCTCCTTAAGTCAGTGTCCGAGGCGGGGCGTGCAGTGTTTCCCCCAAGTGCCGGCCCTTCCAGGAGCCCTCCCGCCGGCACCCCTCCTGCCCTGCCAGGAGCCCTCCTGCCAGCACCCCTCCTGTGCTTCCCTCCTCCTGCGGAGCCCCGTGCGCTGTGTGCCCGGATCTTTGCATCCGTGAGCTCCTGCCCTCTTCAGGGGCCTCAGGAAGTAAGGAAGGAAACCGAGGCCCAGAGAGAGGATGCGTCTCGCTTGTGTCCCACGGCAGTGGTGGAACTGGGGGGTCGAGTCGGGTCCTGCGGACGGCGGAGGCCGAGTTCTGCGTTCTGCCGTGCCCCTTCCCTCTGCCAAGCGAGGCAGCTGTTTGCGGGGGCAAGGAGTGGTCAGCTCTGTGGAATTCTGCCATCTGCAGGGGCTTGGGAAGCTAATCTGGGGCCAGTGTGGAGGCCAGGAGGGCGATATGGGGGCCAGGAGGCAGCGTGGAGGCTGGCAGGGCTGTCTGGGGAGAGGCCACAGGAGGCCTGACTCAGGAGGCAAGGACTGACCATCAGCTTTTTAAAGGGCACAAGGCTGGGCATTCCCTCCCGCAGTGGATTTTAAACCATCTGGGCCTGTCTCTGGAGGCCAGGAGGAGGCGGAAGGCAGGGCCCTGCTGAATCGGAGTGAGTCCACTTTTATCTGCTTTCTCTTTCGTATTTTGCCTGACATGTTGCTTATAGGAAGTGTTCTGAAGAGGTTAAAAGCATAGTTTGAAACGAGGGGTCCGTAACAGCTGAGGAAAGCCACCTCCCTGGGATCAGGGCTCTAGGAGGCGGTGGGGGGTGGCTAGGGCTGGGGCCTCACGGGCTGCCTGAGGGCCCTGGTGGTGGGCAGGCTGGTCACAGCTGTCCTGGATGTGGGAAGCAGGCGCTGTCCGCCAGCATCCCAGTCCCTCTGACTGCCCGCGGGTCAGCCACCACCTGCTCTGGCTGTGTCCAGAGCCTGGATCTGCTGCCCCAGCCCCAGGGCCCCTCGGCGGTTGTCTCTGCGGTAGAGGTGCCCTCCCTCCTTGCCCTTTGTCCCACTCTTCCTCTCTGCCTGGGACCCTCTTTTATCATCAGCCTGTCCTTGCCCTCCTCCGTCCCCCTGGCATGGCAGCGCCTGGCACATGCTGCCACCCCCTGCAGAGCCCTGGGCAGGCATCACTTATCGATCCCAGCACCTTCCCACCGAGCCCCTCTGCACGCACCCCAGGACCCCGACAGTCTACTGGATTTGGCACATGGGAGGAAACCAGTTTGCTTCGCCAGACCTCCCATCTGTCCCGCTATTGCCATGACCCCTTCTCTTGCCCCGGCCCCTCCGGCAAGCACTCACCACCCCAGCCCACTGCCCTCCGGACTTCTTGAGAGTGCTGATGCTTCTGGAAGCCAGGTAAAAGTGGACCCACTGAGGCACCTTCGGGGGCTTGGGACAGAGTGTGATGCTGGGGAGTGGGCTTCACCCACAGGTCGCCTCACCCCTGGGTGCTGTAGTTCTCCCATCTGTAAAATGGGTCTGCAGAAGGGCCCCGTCTTAGCTGCTGGAGGAAGATTGGAGACGGTGCGGCTGCGTGTCTGCGTGCGTGAGTCCCGGGGGTGGTGCCCTCCTTGTACAAGCCTGCGCAGAGCCGGTGGCGGCGGCCTTGGCAGCGGGGCAGGGGTGTGGCCTACAGCCCGTCCCTCTGCCTGGAGTGCCAGCCTCACCCGCCACCCTCCTCCCACTGCCCTGCGTTCGGGATCGAGATGTCAATTCCTCCTCGATGAATGCACGCAGCTCCCGGGCTCTGCTCAGGGAAGGAGCAGGCAGCCTTGGGGCATCCATCCGACAGCCCGATCTCCTCACCCAGGCCTCCCCGTGTTCGCTCATTTCACTAACGTTAGTTCATGCGTTTGCTGAGCGCGGCTGCTCTGCGCTCACCTGCGGCCTGTCTGCTGCTGATGCCCAGGCTGCAGCGAGTTCATCAGCACCCCTGCCCCGATGTTGTCAGGAGGCGATCCAGGCTGACCTCCTCAGCGTCCACTCAGCGCTAATTACTGATGAAAATATTAAAATGCAGCTGCCGAGGAGCAGGCGCAGCCTCCAGGCCCCGCAGAGCCGCTGCCTGCAGACCTTTTGGCTGAGGCTTTCCGAGCTTCTGCTTGAAAACATTTCCTCCTTTTAACTGCGGGTTGTCATTTCAGGATGTTTTTAGCCCGTCCGCTTCCAGAGGAACTCACCACCGGGCACACACGTGTACACACGCGTGAGGCACATGCAGAGTCAAATAAGCCATTCAGATGCTGATCCCACGTTTTCTCAATGGTGCTGGGAATGGTTTTCTCTCCGCTTCCGTTTCCGGGCGGCAGCCACTGGCCGTCATCGCCTGCATAGTGGACAAGGGTTGGGGAAGTCTCGTTTTTTGTTTCATAAATTTATTTATTTTATTTATTTATTTTTGGCTGCGTTGGGTCTTCGTTGCTGCGCGCGAGCTTTCTCTAGTTGTGGCGAGTGGGCTACTCTTCGTTGTGGTGCGTGGGCTTCTCATTGCGGTGGCTTCTCTTGTTGCGGAGCATGGGCTCTAGGCGCCCAGGCTTCAGTAGTTGTGGCACATGGGCTCAGTAGTTGTGGCTCACGGGCTCTAGAGCTCAGGCTCAGTAGTTGTGACCCACGGGCTTAGTTGCTCCGCGGCATGTGGGATCTAGTTCCCAGACCAGGGCTTGAACCCATGTCCCCTGCATTGGCAGGGGGATTCTTAACCACTGCGCCACCAGGGGAGCCCCGGAAGTTTCCGTTTTGGTGGTTGAGTCCCTGCAGGTCTGATGAGCTGTGAGTGATCTGGGTCCACCGCCCTGTGGGAGATGGGCAGGTCTTGTGTGTGAGGCCCGGGAGCCTCTGGGCCTTTGTTTTGGCCCCTCTGCCCCTGGAAGGGGTTCAGGGAGGAGCTGATGGCCAGGGTGGTTTCTCCGTGATCCTTGGTGGGCGAGTCCTACCCATCGACTCCTTTCTCACGTAGGATCATTCCTGGGGAGAGGGAACTCGGGTGCCTATGGTGGCAGCAGACATGTGCAATGGAGAAGTCGGGGTGGGGGGTTAGGAGCGTTGCGTCCAAGCCCTGCGTCGGCTGCTGCACCTCCTGGCACATGGGCAGGCCCCTGTGCTCCTCTCTGGCCTCAGTTTCCCCATCTATGAACAGAGGGTTGGACTGGCTGGCTGACCTCTTGGCGGTGGTTGTTGGGGGTGCCTTTCTGGTCCCTGTGGGTGTCGGGTAAGGTGCACACCTCGTGGTTATCTCTCATCCGTGACTCGTACCCTGAGGGCCCCACCCAAGGGGGCTGGGAGCGCGAATTTTCTCAGCTAGTCCTGGCGTCACTCGTGCATGCTATTTGTTTTTTTTTTTTTTGGTCTGTGTCCACAGTTAATTAAATTTTAATTGGCTAATTGTTTCTCCCTAGCGCCCCAAGACATTGTTTCTATTGAAGCCTGACAACTTGATGTTTGCAGCAAAAAAGCTGAATGAGACCAAGGAGGAAAGAAGAAAAAAAATCAAAATGTAAATAATTAATTGTAACAAAGTGTTCTTTCTTGGCATCCTGGAAGGCCTTTCCCAAGGAATACTGCCTCTTCGAATGGCACATGGCAGGTGGGGGTCTGCGGCCGGTCAGGCCTTTGGGGTTTCTGGGCAGTGCCTCTGAATCACAGGGTGTGTGGCTGTGACCTTGTTGGGGGAGAGACCCCGCTGTGGTTCAGACCTTTGCCCATTTACCCCAGGTCGTCAGAAGCAAGGGTGCTGGTTCAGCGCGCAGATTCCCTGCCCTGCCCGCCTGACACGCAGGTTCGGGAGTTTCGGCTGGAGCCCTGGAGTATTCATCCTGCCTCGTCCTTTTTGACTGTTGTTCTTTAAGAAGAATTATTGTGATAAAATGGACCTAATGTAAAATTTACCTTTTTAACCAGTTTAAAGTATACATTTCAGTGGCATTCCATATATTTGCAGTGCCGTGTAGCCATCACCACTGTCTTGTTCCGGAACTTTTTGATTAAAGTTCCAAAGGAAACCCCAGTTCCTCCTCTCCCATCCCCCAGCCCCTGGCAACCACTAATCTGTATTCTATCTCTACAGATTTGCCTGTTCTGGACATTTCACATAAACACAATCATACGGGATGTGGCCTTTAGTTTCTGTTCTGGCCTCTTTCACTCAGCATAATGTGTTCGATTCATCAACGCTGTGGCGTGTGTCAGAATTCCCTTCCTTTTTTTTTTTTTTTTTTTTTTTTTTTTTTTTGCGGTACGCGGGCCTCTCACTGTTGTGGCCTCTCCCGTTGCGGAGCACAGGCTCCGGACGCGCAGGCTCAGCGGCCATGGCTCACGGGCCCAGCCGCTCTGCGGCATGTGGGATCCTCCCGGACCAGGGCATGAACCCGCATCCCCTGCATCGGCAGGCGGACTCTCAGCCACTGCGCCACCAGGGAAGCCCCACCAGTTTTATTCTTGAATTCCTAAACCTGCAGCCCTCTCACCTTCCAAGGCTCTGGGCCCCAGAAGGCTGGGCACCCGCACTATGGAGTGAAGCCCATGCTCCGTCCAAAGAGGAGATGCCCCACCCCCAGCCTGGTGGCTCTCGCTCTTGAGGGGAAGCGTGGGAGAAGATTGGTCTCCAGCCTCACATGTATGGATCCAGGCTCTCGGGCAGGCCTTGTGGAATGTGGGGTTTGTTTACAAATGAGCTCTGTGGGTGAGGTGAGGCTGGGGGCTATTGTCAGTCATGCTGCTATGAACACAGGTGTGCAAATATCTTTTGAGTTCCTGCTTTCATTTCATTTGATTATATACCCAGCAGTGGACTTACCAGGTCATATGGTGGTTTTGTGTCACATTTTTCGAGGCACCAAGCATAATGGTTTCCGCAGCTTCTGCACCATTTTGCGTCCCACCGACAGTGCACAAGGTCCCAGTTTCTCCACCTTCTCACCGACACTTGTTATCTTCTGTGTGTGTGTGTGTTTGATAATAGCCACCCCAATGGGTGTGACGTGGTCTCTCATTGTGGCTTTGATTTGCATTCCCTGGTGATTAGTGATGTCAGGCATCCTTTCATGTGCTTATTGGCCATCTGTGTATCTCCTCTGGAGAAATGTTCATTCAAGTCTTTGTTCATCTTTTAATCATATTTTTGGCTTGTTTTTTCCCTTTTCATTTGACCGTATATTTGAGTGAGGACAGGTGTTCAGCTTTTAGGGCAGGGCCTCTGTGGGAGGGGCAGCCAGATGCCCTTTGCTGACGGGCAGTTGGTGAAATGTTCACAGAATGCCCAGGGTCTGCCCGGTCCAGCCCAACTCTCCCCTGTTCCCAGAACCCCACCTTCCAAAGCTTCCCACTCCAGAGCTCTCCCTACCAGGCCACCAGGTCACTAGGCATGTCTGCTTCCCCATCACTGAGTATCAGGCCCCTTCCCTGGGTGGGAAACCCAGGCAGGTAGACACTTCTGGGGTCACAGCTGTGACAGAGCCAAGGGTGGATGTTCTTTTTCCCCCAGCTCAGCCAGGTAGGGCAGGCTGGGGCTGTCCCACCGCCTCCCAGGAACGGGGTAGAGAGAAGCCTCCAGGGCCTGCCAACTGAAACCAGACAGCGCCCGGGCCCCTCAGCAGCTCTCGATGGTTCCGTCCTGTCTTGCAGGTATCAGTCAGCACACCTGCATGCCGTTACCTGGCCCACTAAACCTGCCAGCGCGGGGACGCGCCCAGGCTAACTGCTACCTGCAAACGTCATTAGAACAACCCTCACGTCCAGTCCTCGTGGCTTAATTTCCATGAAGAATGAACGTCTGGGCAGATGGGCTCCGTGGAGATTTGTATTAATCAGCGGTTGATTTCTCGTACTCGCTCAGGCCCCGGGCTTCCTCGTGGGCTGGGGAGCCGGGTGGGAACGTGGGGAGGCAGCTTTGAAGTCAGAGCCGGTCCCCAGGGCGGCCTCCGGGGATGCTGGGGGGCTCCTCTCAGATGCAGCAGGGGTCGCCGGGTGTCTGAAAGTGAAGATGCTCCTTCAAGGAGGGCTAGGAGTCGGCGACAACGAGGAGGATTGGGCGTGACATTCACGGAGAAAGTGAACATGGGCTGACACTGGGCTGATTCCAGACGAGAGAGCCTAATGGGGGCAGCGGTGGCCAGTCCCCGGCACACTGGTCCAGGGAGGACTGGACCATTCCTAGCCGTCCTGGGAAGACCAGGCCCTTGGCCTGGGCTGTGGCTGTACCGGGCTCGGTGCAGCTGTGTCACCACGGTGGCCGTCATGAGGTCCCCCCCTGGGAATGAGGCGGCTGTGACCTCGGCCCCGGTGACACCTCCTTGATGGCCCCCGGCTTCGGCCGGTGTGTGGCCTCATTCTCTGCAGACGTCCCGAACCCGCTCGGATCTCTTCGCTGCAGGTGGGCACAGGCTAGGTGAGTGTTCTTGGATCCCTTCTATTTATTTTTTATTTTATTTTTTAAATTCTGAATTCTACTTTTTTTTTTTTTTTTTTTTTTTTTTGGCCGTGCCGCGCGGCTTGTGGGATCTTAGTGCCTTGACCAGGAATTGAACCCGGGGCCACAGCAGTGAAAGCGCCGGCCGAGTCCTAACCACTGGATCGCTAGGGAATTCTACTTTTTAGTTTGAAAAAATCTGGCATATCAAAGACAAATAACTGGCACGCATCTGAAATATACATAACTAGTTGGAGTTGTATTCATCATTGTGTGCTGCGGAAAACAAAATCATTAAACTGAATTTAGGCCAAAATCTTAAATGTCAACAATCATCCTTTCGCAATAGTAACTACAGATTTACTTTAAAAAAATAATTAAAAAATACGATAAATAAATTTGGTGTGGCCGATATGACTTCACTCTGTTGAAGCTCTTAGAGTGAAGAGCTTTTAGACCGGGAGGAAACAGGTCAGTGTCACGGGGCAGGAAGGGATGGGCTGAGAGGAGGGTCCCTGGCCGCAGCCCCGGGTCAGTCTGTGGGGCTGCAGGGATTGGGGTCAGGGAAGTGGGTCCTGGTGTACTTGGTCTCAAGACTCGGGGTCCGGATTCCTTAGAGCGAGACACAGCTTTCCTTCTGGACATTCAGTGTTCTTTCATTCATTCAGCAAACACTGTGGCGTGCCCACTGGCCAGGTGCAGGGGTCAGGGTGGTGAGTGGCCAGCTCCCACTGTCCCCGCTCTCCAGCTGGCGAGGCGGGGGCGGATCTCCCCCATGCCTGAGCCTGGAGGCCGAGGGCTGGGGTCTTCGGGAGAACCCTGGGTCTGCATACCCAGCTTGGGTCCACCAGGGACACTTTGAGTGTCCCCATGTTTCCTCTTAGGACTTTGAGTTTTCAAAGAGTACACATATGAAACCAATGACAAGTCATTAGTTTTCCCCCTTTTTTTTTTTTTTTTTTTTTGCGGTACGTGGGCCTCTCACTGTCGTGGCCTCTCCCATTGCGGAGCACAGCCTCCGGACGCGCAGGCTCAGCAGCCATGGCTCATGGGCCTAGCTGCTCCGCGGCATGTGGGATCTTCCCGGACCGGGGCACGAACCCGTGTCCCCTGCATTGGCAGGCAGACTCTCAACCACTGTGCCACCAGGGAAGCCCAGTTTTCCCATTTTTAATTAGACACTAATTATGCGTTACACCTGATCCACCATGATAGCCGTGCCCCACACGGAGGGCGCAATGGCCAGAAAGGGTGCGGGTGGGAAGTTATGAGTTGGGACATTCAGTCTGGGTGTGTTCAGGGTACTTGGAGAGCTCTGGGACTGTGACCTTCACCCCGGGACTGCTGTGACCTTCAAGGACCCCAGTTGGGTGCCTTTCACTATGGAGGACACAGCGGGTCATCAGCAGGCAGCCGTGGTGGCTGGAGGGTGTCCATTTGCTGTGGGGAGAGCAGAGGAAGCTTGGAGGGGGACAGGCAGCACCCCAGTCCCGGGCCAACCCAAGGCTCCCCTGTGTCGTCAGCCGGGATGGCGGAGGGCGAGTATCTAGGGAGGAATGGCTCCCCGCCAGTGTCAGCCTGGTCTCCACGGGGCTGTGGGCCCCCATGCCCACGCGAGTGGGCAGGCGGAGGGGCCACTGCACACCTCTCTGCCCAACCACCCGGACTCTCCTCTTTGACCCAGTGACATGGTTCCGAGACAGTCCGGCATCTCTTCCTCTGTGAAGCCGCCCTGGGTTGCTCCAGCACATACTAGAATGGCTGGCCTTGGCAGTCTTCCAGCCAGAGCCCTTGTTGTGCCAGTGGGGACACGGAGGCCCTCTGTGGGTCTGAGGAGAGCCCAGGCTCTCTCTTCTGGCCCCTGGAGCCCAGGTCCCGGGTGATGGGAGGGCCGGGCATGGCCTCTAGGGGCTGACCAGGATGAGGCTCTCAGCTTATCATCTATAGCAGATCCCTTTACCTGTTCGAGCTGCCGCTTTCCCAGCTGGGAGGCCTGGCTCCTGGCAGGTAGTAGGGTCCGGCCCGTGGCAGGTCCACACCCGGGCCTCCTTAACCTCCCCATAGCACCTGGCACAGAGATGGCAGCGCCCAGGCCGGGCAGGGTTGAGCACACAGAAAGCTGCCCCGGGGTCTGGGGCCAGCAGAAGCTGACTCTGGGCTCTGCTGAAGGATGGCAGGGCAGGATGGGTCGAGCCTTCCACCTCTCGGCCCAGGGATGTCGAGGGCACACTCTTTGTTTTGCTTCCCTGAAACAGACCCCATCCATCTGGCTCCGGCTTCTGTGCCGTTTCCGGCTTGCATTCCTTTTTGATACTGAAATATTTTAGTGGGTGGCAAAAATGGCCCAGTGCCCTTTCTCCCTCCCAAGACGAGAGGAATGTTCAAGAAAATTCCGTTGCCCTGGCGCCCTCCCTGGCTGAGCAGGCAGCCTATGACCCGTGGGTTAGAATGGCATGGAGATCAGCCAGCTGTCCCGGCCACTGGGGTCCGTGAGGCCCTGGGCTGGGAGTCTGGGCACCTGGGTTCCAGGAACCCCTCAACTGGGGTTGCGCCGCTTCAGGACGGGTCTCGGGATGCAGCTCCATGGCCGAGCAAGGAACGCGGAGGCCTGGAGCCTTGGAGCCTGATTTCAGAGCCCAGCTGGGCCCTCTTTGGTGGCGAGGCCTGGGATGTTGCCTCTGTTTCCCATGGGTACCTGCTTCATAGGTGGGCTGTGGGCACCTGGGAAGGATGGTGCCCCATGCATAGAAGGTTCTGGAGCAGCATGTGGTGGTAGTTTTACCCTTCAGTGGGTAGCGGGGTGTGTGTCAGAAATGCAGACACGGCAGCAAGGGGGGCCCGAGAGGAGGTGCGGAGAGTCGAGCGGTAAACCCCAAGGGCCGAGCCAGGCCTGGATGAGAGGAGAGGTGGGGATACAACGTGGTGGGGATGCTGTGAAAGGACTGTGGTGGTCTTTCGGGGGCTGTGGGTCCCCGGGGCTGAGAAGGTGGGAAGGGAGTCAGGCCCGCCCGATTTCAGTTCTGCTTCTGTGTTCATTAAATGTGTGACCTTGGTCATCTGCACAGCCTCGCTGGCCTCATCTACAAAATGGGAAGCAAAATGATATCACTTTACATCCGTCCTGTGGAGTTGGGAGGAGGGCGTGTGGAGCACCAGCATTGTCCTGGCACCAGTGAGGGCTCAGACACCCCACCCCCAGGGGCTCTCGTCTCTGGCCTGGATTCCTAGATGTTTCTAGTGGTGTGGTAACGGGGTAAGCACTGGGCATGGGTTGGAGTGACAGAAGCACTGGACGACTCAGAAAGAAGACCCTTAACAGTGGCAGGCTTTCTGCCCTGTTGTCTTTCTGCCACGGCTAAGACCTTGATCCTCAGTGTTGAAAACTAGCTTCTACAGCGTTTCTAATGGTTTCCCTATTAATGTAAATGGAGAAATCACCGCAAGATGTCTTTCAACTGGAAAAGGAGAGACGTCCTACCACTGTGGGCAGATCATTAGGAAAAGCAAATTAACTCATGTTTAATGGTGTTAGAATCTCAGTCACTTTGGAAAATGGGGTTGGTGAGGCGGGGAAGTGAGAAATCGCTGATGCCCTTTGGAGGAGGTCGGGGAAGAGGAGGTCGGGGAAGAGGAGAGTCTCAGGAGTGTCTGACAGTGGCGGGTGGTGGGTCTGGGTGGGGGTCTCAGCTGGGTGAGGGCTGCAGGGTGGGCGGGATCCAGCCCACATTGTTTTCCACAATGTCGTGTAAATTCTCTCCTTCATGGTCCCAGTCTCTGCAAGCAGGGTGTGGGGCCGCTGTAGCCTGAGGGTTTGTGTCCACCCTTCCTCCAAATTCATATGTTGAAACCTAATCCCCAGGGTGTTGGTGTTAGGAGGTGTGGCCTTTGGGTGTGTGAGGTCATGAGGGCGGAGCCTTATGAAAGGGATTCGTGCCCTTATCAGATAGGCCCCAGGGAGCTCCCTTGTACCTTCTGCCACGTGAGGGCACAGGGTGAGGAGACAGCCTGTGAACCAGGAGGCGGGTCCTCGCCAGACACTGAATTTGCCTGCACCTTGATCTTGGACTTCCGGCCTCCAGAACTATGAGAAATAGATGTTTGGGGTTCAAGCCACCCTGTCTGTGGCATTCGGTGATAGCCTGGATGGACTGAGACAGGGTCCACCCAGCCTTTTCTGTCTCCAGGGCTCTCTCTCTGGGGTCTTTTGGGCTCTGATCTGGGGGGTGGGGAGACAGAACCAGCTCAGCCCTTTAAGGATGCTCACCTGGCAGGTTGTCCCCCCAGCTTCAGTTTCCTCACCCATAAAAGGGAGGGTGACACCTGCCTCTGGGGGAACTTAGGGAGCAAGTGAAACCCCATGGGGCCGGTCCCCGTCAGGTCTGAGTTGACTTGATTGGAATAGTGGCCCCTCTGTGCGGTGTTTACCTTTTCAGTGGGACCAGTATTTTGTTTTTGAGTCGCTAATGGCACTTAGGGGATTATGTCTTTGCAACTCACTGAAAATGACAGCTCTATCTTTTTTGAACATAAAAAAACCCTTCTAGCAAAAATATGAGTTTTCTGCTTCTTTTGTGGTAGGTTCCCAGATCTCTGATAAGTCATAAAGAATATTCAACTTGACGTTCCACCATTAGAGAATCATTCCTTTGACTTAAGTTCTTATTGACATAGGTAACCCGGTAGGCTTTGTCTCTCACTTCTCAGTGCCGAGGAGTTTGCAGATCCTCTCTTGAGGGTGGGTTCTGATCAGGAACGGAGAGAGAACTTGGGCCCAGCACAGGGGAGGACAGCGCCGGGGCCCCGGGGGAAGAGAGGTGCAGAGTCCAGATAATGGAATGAGCTCTCCGGCCGGCCCGTCACTGGCCCTTGGGTGGGGAGGGATGGTCCGGAGCCTGCTTGGCTTTGATGGACAGAGACTTTTTGCAGTAGGCAAGGAGGGAAGCCCAGGACAGACAAAGCTGCGGCCAGTCCAGGAAACCCAGTGGGAGTGGAGAGATGGAGCTTGCTCTGTCTGTCAGGCAAAGTGGGCCGGCTTTCCTTCTGCTCCGATTCTGGAATCCACAGAGCTGCTTCTCCCCACCCCCTGCTCTCCCTCCCCCCACCCCACTCACCCACCCGTGTTCTTCGAGCACCAGACTCCCCACTAAAAGTCACATGGATTCCCAGAACGACCCCTTCGGGCCCAGATGCCAGCTCCAGAGTGGCGGGCGCATATGCCTGTGTGTCTGGGCTTGCACTGCCTTTGTCTGCGCCCACCCCCTTCCCTCTCTACAAAGAGGGCTTTATCCCGAGGAGGGAAACTTCCCCCATGAATCACTGTCAGTTAGCTTTCAGCGCAGTTCACCCATTCATCGTGCTCCTTTAGTCCGCCTTATCTGCGCGAGACCAAGCCTCCTCCAGGGAGCAGGTGATAACCCATGAGCAGCACAGCCGCGTCTGGGAAAAGACCCTCCTTCCTCCTGCTGCTCCCTGTGGCCGTGGCCTGTGCCCGTTTCCTGCCAGGCCCTGGGAAGGCAAGATGTGGGTGCACTTGTGTGGGTGCTGTGACTGAGTGTGTGTGATGTGTGTACGTGTGTGCGTGTGTGTGGTGTGTACATGTGCCTGTGTGGTGTGTGTCTACGTGCATGTGTTTTGTGTGCCCTGTTGTGCACATGAGTTCTGCACCCTCAGGGCTTCCACCGGGCTCTTCCCCGGAGACAAGGGACTCACTGAAGGCTCGTGTTCTTGGGGTGCTTCGCAAAACAACCAGGGCCCCTCATCTGGCATTTTCTTCCAAAGAAGCTTCCTTGTTGTGACAGCTCTGCTCTTGGTTCCTGGGGGTGTGTCTGCAGGGAAGGAAGTGGGGGGACAGGGTGCGGCGGCCGGCCGGCGAGGAGCCCCCTGTGTCCACCTGGGGAGAATCTCCTCATGTCACCAGGGCCCGTGAGGACCGGATCCGGGGGCCCTTGTCAGCACGTGTGTGCCAGGAAGGGAAGGGGACTGAACACACATAGCATAAAATTAACCATTTCAACAACTTGAAAGTGTGCAATTCTGCGGCATTAAATAAATTCATAGTGCAGAGCAGTCACCACCACTGTCTAGTTCCAGAACATTCCATCACCCGCACCTGTCAGCAGCCACTCCCCACTCCTCCCTCCCCCAGCCCCTGGCAGCCACCAGTCTGCTTTTGGGCTCTGTGGATTTGCTTCTTCCGGACCTTTCATGTACGTGGACTCCTACTACGTGTCGTTTCTGTGTCTGGCTTCTTTCACTCAGCATGGCGTTTCCAAGGTTCATCCACATTGTACGTCAGGACTTTATCCTCTTTTTTTTTTTGCAGTATGCAGGCCTCTCACTGTTGTGGTCTCTCCCGTTGCGGAGCACAGGCTCCGGACGCGCAGGCTCAGTGGCCATGGCTCACGGGCCCAGCCGCTCCACGGCTGGGATCTTCCCGGGCCGGGGCACGAACCCGCGTCCCCTGCATCAGCAGGCGGACTCTCAACCACTGCACCACCAGGGAAGCCCAGGACTTTATCCTTTTTATGGCTGAGGTTCGCACTGTGGCATCTGCATGTTCATCTGTTGATGGCCACGGGCTTGTTGGTTACCGTGAACAGAGCTGTGTGAACACTTGTGTACAGGTGTTAGTTTGACCGCCTGCTTTGGTGCTCTGGGTACACGCCTAGGAGCGGAATTGCCAGGTTACATGGTGATCCTGGGTCTAACTTACCGGGGCCACTGACTTTCTGACTTGACGGGACAGCCCAGGGCACCTCTCGGGGTTTAGGGCCTGAGATATTTAGGCTGAGTTGTCATTTTTGGTTGGGTGGTGTTTGTGTTTCAGGATTAATGTTGACCTATAACAGGGCTGACATTCCTGCCAGTGGAGCCGGGATGCTTATGGCGTTACGGGGCTCTGGACAGAAACCTCCCGTGGGGCAGGGCTTTCCCAAGGGCGCCCACCTTCTCCCCTGGGACTGACTGGGGGAACCTGCTGGCATCGCTGCATGCTCTTCTCTGTGGGGGGCCCACCTCCTGCTCCCCCATAATCTCTCCATGGTCATCTCCAAAGGGCAGTCTGCTGCTGCATCTCTGTGACTGTCCAGCTGGCCTCCCCATGGCTCCCTGCCCCACATCCATCATTGCCCCCATGATCTATCCCAGCAGCTCTCAGTGGGGCCATTTCTGCCCCCAGGAAACACGTGGTTTGTTTTTTTTTTTAATGAATTTATTTATTTATGGCTGTGTTGGGTCTTCATTGCTGCGCGTGGGCTTCTAGTTGCAGCGAGCGGGGGCTACTATTCGTTGCGGTGCGTGGGCTTCTCATTGCTGTAGCTTCTCTTGTTTTGGAGCACAGGCTCTAGGTGCACGGGCTTCAGTAGTTGTGGTGCACGGGCTTAGTTGCTCCGCGGCATGTGGGATCTTCCCGGGCCAGGGCTCAAACCCGTGTCCCCTGCATTGGCAGACGGATTCTTTTTTTTTTTTTTTTTTTTTTTTTTTTCTTTTTGCGGTATGCGGGCCTCTCACTGTTGTGGCCTCTCCCGTTGCGGAGCACAGGCTCCGGATGCGCAGGCCCAGCGGCCATGGCTCACGGGCCCAGCCGCTCCGCGGCATATGGGATCCTCCCAGACCCGGGCACGAACCCGTATCCCCTGCATCGGCAGGCGGACTCTCAACCACTGCGCCACCAGGGAGGCCCGGCAGACGGATTCTTAACCACTGGGACACCAGGGAAGCCCCTCGAGATGTTTTTTTTTTTTTATATGTGTTTTTTTTTTAATTTATTTAATTAATTTATTTATGGCTGTGTTGGGTCTTTGTTTCTGTGCGAGGGCTTTCTCTAGTTGTGGCAAGCGGGGGCCACTCTTCATTGCGGTGCGCGGGCCTCTCACTATTTTGGCCCCTCTTGTTGCGGAGCACAGGCTCCAGACGCGCAGGCTCAGTAATTGTGGCTCACGGGCCCAGTTGCTCCACGGCATGTGGGATCTTCCCAGACCAGGGCTCGAACCCATGTCCCCTGCATTGGCAGGCAGATTCTCAACCACTGCGCCACCAGGGAAGCCCCGCTTGAGATGTTTTTGATGGCCACAGCTAGGGGACAGGGGATGCTACTGGCGTCTGGTGGGTAGGGGGGTACAGCCCCCCCACATAGAGCATCCAGCCCCAAAGGTCCATCGGCTGAAGCAAGGAACCCTGAATTCCCTAGAATCGACCTCTGTGTGCCACTTCCCCTGCTGTCAGCTGAGTCGCCGGATCACTTTTCCCATCTGCTCTCTCTGCTGTAGCCCCGGCTCCCGCGCCCACCCCCTGCAGGCTGTTCTCGACACAGCAGCCAAAATAACCTTTCAGATGCAGGTCTGCTTGTGCACTTCCTCTGCTCAAACCCTCCCTTGGGTCCGCGCTCCCTCAGGGGAACAGCCAGCGTCCCCCCAAGGATTGGCCAGGCCCACGGCACCCGGCCCTGCCGTGGCTCCCCCTGCCCGGCTCTGCTGGCCTCTTTGCAGCTGCTCCATCAAGCCAGGCTTCTCTCCGCTCCGACCCGACGCTGGCTGGTCCCCCTGCCTGGACCACCTTCCCCAGAGGGCTGCCTGGCCCCTCCCTCACGGCCTTCAGGTCCTCTGGCAGCTCTGACCCCTCCCTCCCCCCACGCCCCACCCATCCCTGCCCTGTGTCCTCCAGCATGCTGATAAGCGTCTTATTAATAACGCTCCTGTCACTCGCCCTAGAGAAGGCTGGTCCCGTGAGAAGAGGGATCTGTCTTGTTCACCTCCGGATCTCAGAAACCAGAGCAGGGCCTGGCACACAGTTCCGGCCCCATAAACGTTTGCAGACTGGACGAATGATTCAGCCCTGCCTGGCAGGAGTTTCTGGAGATGGCCGCAGGCATCCTTTCTTTCTTCCCCACATACACGCGGACGTCTGTCTGGGGGCCTGCGTCTTTCTGGAGTACAGCCGGTTTTTACCGTTCATCCCCTGTGCTCCTTGAACAGACCCACGGTTCTGAGAGCTGCAGGCAGAACAGTTTTCCCCATGGTGATGCGTTCGCTGAGGGAGGTGGGGCTGGGCCCCTGGGGCGGCTCCTGTGCGCTCTCTGGAAGCAGGAAGCGCAAGCAAACCCTTTTACTGACTTCTGCTTCTTGCCCTGGAGTCAGACTCTGGGGAGTAGCCAGCTGGAGCCCTTAATGCCGTGTTGAGTGCTGTGTGGACGCCCCACTCGGGAGCCACCCAGGACCTCCCAGAATTGCCTGGATCGTGCTCTCCGTTTGCTAGAGAGCGTAAAGCAGCTTCGCAGGGGCAGGACCTGGTCAGGGTGCCCAGCATCCGAGGGCAGAGTGTTCAGAGCCTGCGTTCTCAGAGGACGCCTGCCTGGACTGTGTCCCTGCCGCAGTCAGCGACTCTGCAGGTCTTGGTGGGGGCTCTCCGAGCAGCCCTTCCGGGTGGACACGGCCCTCTGCACGGATCCAGAACATTGACCCAACCCGGCTGAGCGGCCCGGGGCACCTGGGCAGCATCTCCTCTTGGGGTTTTGTTATGGGGCCAAAGTACATCACGAATGTGCCAGCACTTTGAGGAGATACTTTTCAATAGAAAAGTGTGATGGGGACAGAATGTCACCGAGAGGGGACAGCATGCCCTCCAGTGTGCACAGCTGTTCCCACAGGTGTGTGCATTGATCAGCAGAAAGGTGTGAATTGGGGACTAAAAGAAAACCCTTGGGCTTCCCTGGTGGCGCAGTGGTTGAGAGTCCGCCTGCCAATTCAGGGGACGCGGGTTCGTGCCCCGGTCTGGGAAGATCCCACATGCCACGGAGCGGCTGGGCCCGTGAGCCATGGCCGCTGAGCCTGCGTGTCCGGAGCCTGTGCCCCGCAACGGGAGAGGCCACAGCAGTGAGAGGCCCGCGTACCGCAAAAAAAAAGAAGAAAACCCTTTCTTTTACTTAATTCTCAGAACACTTGTGATAGCAAGCGTGTGGGTTTTCCCCACCAAGCCATTCTGACTCTGCAGTTAACACAGACCCCACAGGTGGAGGGCTCAGCCCCATGCCCATCACAGGGCCAGGTTGTCACCTGTGCTTCTGACCGACCGGCTATAAATTGGGGCTTCCCACCAACCCCTCCTCGGGTTCAGTAATTTGCTAGAACAGCCCACAGAACTCAGGAAAGCGCTTTGCCTCCTATTACCCGTTGTTATAAAGGGTGCAGGTCAGGGACAGTCAGATGAAAGGTAACTAGGGCCAGGAATGGGGAAGGGGGCGATACCCTCCATGCCCTCCCCGGGAGCATCTCCCTCCCAGCACCTCTATGTGCTCACCAACCCGGAAGCCCTCCGGACCCCACAGTTTAGGGACTTTTATGGAGGCTTCATCACGCTGGCATGATTGAGAATCAACTCAGTCTCCAGCCACTCTCCCTTCCCTGGAGGATGGGAGACAAGGCTGAAAGTCCCAAGGTTCTAATCCTGGCTTGGTCTTTCTGGTGACCAGCCCCCGTCCTGAACTACCCACAAGCCCACCCAGAGGCACCTCATTAGAATAAAAGACGCCTCCTACGACCCCGGAAATCCCAAGGGTCTTACTAGCTCTGTGTCAGGAACCGGGAGCAGAGATCAAATATTTATATTTTTCTGATGGCACAGGGACGAAGGTCACGGCGGGGACCGCACACCCTCCAGTGTACACAGTTTTTCCCACAGGTGTGTACTCTGTCACCCGGCTTTACTGCGAAGATCTATCAGTTACAGTGTCTCCTGGGAGAAAATAAGTCCCTGCAAACTTGTCTGGAGCCGCCTGAATGCATTGCCTCTGGGCAGTGATGCAAACCATGGCTCTCAAGCTTCAGTTGGCATTAGAGCATTAAAGCAGAGGGAGTGTGTTTACAGATGCAGAGTCCTGAGTCCTACTTGCAGGGGACTGTGATTCAGCAGGTCTGGACGGTGGCCCAAGGTTCTGAACGTTTCACCAGGGCCCAGGTGGTGCCACAGGCCGGGCCTGCGAATCACGCCCTGGGCAACCCAGACACGAGACTTGGGCTTCAGGTTTTTATCTCTACCAGGAAGCTGGCCGGGGGCGAAGAGTCAGCTAAGTGCCTGCTGGCCCTGTGCTGGGGCTAGGGACCCTCAGGAGTGACACTGTCTATACAGTGGGGTGGGGTCACCAAGGAGGGCAGGGGGGGACACCTGTGGGGTGATGGCTGTGTTTCCTGGGTATGTACACATGTCAAAACTGATCGGGTTACACACTTTATATATATGCAGTTTAT
Source organism: Mesoplodon mirus (assembly GCF_964341445.2). Lineage (NCBI taxonomy): Eukaryota > Metazoa > Chordata > Mammalia > Artiodactyla > Ziphiidae > Mesoplodon > Mesoplodon mirus. Next base: position 2,547,230 of record NC_138976.1, on the reverse strand, counting down.
TGTATGTGGATCATACTTGAATAGAGCTGTTAACAGGTAACTACATTTAGTTCCTCAGTTGCACCAGGCACATTTCAAGTACTTAGTGGCCACGTGTGTCTGGGGACATGGAGCATTTCTGTCCCCGCGGGAAGCTGTGTGGGATAGCGCTGCTCTGGGACCTGCCCTGGAGTGAGGCGTGCTCTTTTTGTTTTGTTTTTCTTTATTTAAAAACACAGTTCTGGGCTTCCCTGGTGGCGCAGTGGTTGAGGGTCTGCCTGCCGATGCAGGGGACGCGGGTTCGTGCCCCGGTCCGGGAATATCCCACATGCCGCTGAGCGGCTGGGCCCGTGAGCCGTGGCCGCTGAGCCCGCGCGTCCGGAGCCTGTGCTCCGCAACGGGAGAGGCCACAGCAGTGAGAGGCCCGCGTACTGCAAAAAACAAACAAACAAAAAACCCCCACAGTTCTAGGTACACCGTGAATGCGTGAATATATTCTGTTCATTAAATGTCGAGGTAGTAGAGATCAAACCTGTGCTCCTGAGACGTGGCCATGCCCAGCCCGACACTCCACGGCCTGTTTAGTTTGCCAGGGATTTTGACAGCCAGGAGACCATGACCTCCCAGGTGCAGCTGCATTTCTGGCTCTGACCCACGTGGAAATAAACACCCGGCTGCCTCAGGATGGCCGTGCCCTTTACAGGCATTCGTTAGACTTCTCCACCTCGTCTTCCCCAAGCATTCACGGATGCTCCTGTCAGACAGCTCTGGGCTCCACTTCCTTCCCCCATTTTCTTGCAACTTTGGGCAAGTGACTCACTGGTCCTTCATCTGTAAAGTGGGGTCAGTTCTGGGTGCATCAGGGAGCTCTCGGCACGGTGTTGCTCTGGTGCTGTGTCTTCACATGCAAGACCCGAGCCCGCACCGGTTAGAATAGACTTGGCTGCTTATAGCAGAAAACCCAACACAATAGTAGCCTAAACTCACCAGCGTTTTTACTCCCTTGTGAAGGAAATTTGGAAGTAGGCAATGCAGGGCAGGTGTGACGCTGCCACGGAATCATCAGGGACCCAGGCACCTCCCGTCTTTCTATCTGTCCCCTCATCACTGGCTTCCCGTCTCAAGGTCCTGGTCCAAAATGGCTTCAAGCGCTCCAGCCATTACTTCTCTCTTCTAGGCAGTAGGGAGGCTGGTGAAGGGGAAGCAGACTCGTTTAAGCAGACTTTGTGGAAGCTCCACCCACCGTTCTGGTTCCTCGTTACTGGCCAGATGGCAGTCACGTGGCCTCATACGGTTACAGGGCAGCCTTGGAAATGTGGTCTTTGGTATTGGGCTGTCCCTGATAAAGAGGTCGTGCACCTGGTGAGGCTGAAGGGCAGGATGGAGGATGGGAGGCCACCAGCTGTCCTGCAGCCGAGTTTAGGAGAGCGAGTCCGTAAGCTCATCCCTGTGGGCGTGCACAAAGAATTTGAAGTTAACGCACATTTCGGGATTTAAGGGGACACATTAATAAATAGAAATACAGTCTTCAGGTGAGGTTTCAGAGTTGAGGAGAGGAGGGTCGGGTCTGGGTGTCTCCTCTGGCCCCGTGCACCTGGGTCCTTCACCTTCTACAAGAGGCTTTCTCTTCCTCTTGGCCCAGTCCGGGCGTCTGGTTCGCACAGCTCTGGCCAGACATTGGCAGGGACGGAGGAGATAGCCCGGCCACTGGCTGTGTTTGCGGACATCCTCCCACCATCCCTTGCTACCGTTTGGTGAGTGCCGATTTGTGCCAAGCACTGTTCTGAGTGCTTCCTGTGTTAGCAAGGAACCCACAGCGAGCAGCTGATCTAGACCTTTTGCAGATATGCGTGGCCGTGGACTGGCCAGCGGAATGCGAGCTGGGTGGCTCTGCCACCCTCGACCATGTCAAGGGCGAGAAGTAAACTGGACTGTGCCTGGGCACCGGAGTCTTGTTGGCTACGGCAGTTGGTCTGCCCTGACCCATTTTGCAGGTGAGGAAACCGAGGCTCACAGAAGTTGCCGGTTGTATATGATTGTGCAGCTCAACAGTGGAGGAAATGGGTTTTGACCCCCCTGGTGGGCCCTGGGGCTCAAACTCAGCCCCAGGAGTGACTTTCAGGCCAGGGACTTTGAAGAGGCGGCACGTGTCCACCCCGTCCTGGGGAAGGCAAAGGAGACAAGAAAGCCCAGCCCAGTGTCCGAGTGTCCAGACCGTGTCCACCGGGAGAGGGTTTGTTGGAATGATTCCATAACAATTTTCTTAGTGTGCTTTCTCTGCAAGGATGGGGCTGGGCTGACTCGTGGTTCATCACGGGTTGCTCTAGGGGCCTGGGTTTGGGCCATACATTGCAGTTTTGTAACTTAAAGATCACGTGGTTCTCCTTTACTCCTTGTGTGCCCCTGTTCCTACTGGAAGGTGTACAGGTTTGTCTTGGGACCCTAGGAGCCGAGTTCTGTGTCTGGCTCTGCTGGACCGAGATGCACTTGCCTCCATCACGTCACTGGTGACTGGGCCCCGCACGGAGTTCTCAGAGCTGCCCCGGCTGCAAAACCCACCCGGGCGAGGGGTGTGCTCCTGCCCCGCGGTTTGTAGATGTGTCTGCCTCGGAGACCCAGGACAGAAAAGGCCTCTCCGGTTGGTCCCCTTCAGGGCGTCAGAATTGACTTGAAGCTGCCGCCCCATCCCTGAGTCTTCCTGGGCCATTAGGTTCAAAGGTTCCAGACTTTTCCACAGAGGCTGTGGTCTAGGTGCCCAGCTCTCACGACCTCAAGGTATTTGCCGTTTCTGTCGTGGTTCTCTGTGGGGGACAGAGTTGGGGGGCTGGCTTTCCCTCTGGGGAGGTGATGATTGCCTGTCTCTGGGGGGCAGGGGCCAGCAATCCCTTCTTCCATCCGGCCTGGTTTCTGCTTTGGGGAAGCGCCAGCAAATGCTTCTTTGTGATACCAAGTAAATGGTGCCCACGTACCAAGTCAGACATGGCTTCTGGAAAAAAGTGGGACCCAGTAATTCACTAAGTAGCCTCCTTCACCACACACAGGGTTCGGGCGGCTGCCAAGAAATACATACATTATAAAATGAAAAAACCGTGGCCAGGACTATGATAAACAGGGAGGGACAGTGCAGACCACACAGGAACAGATAGCACAGCCCCTGAAGGCCCTCTTGGGGACCCTAAGTGTCCACAGTTGGGTTCTGAGCCTCCGGAGGCTGATGTGAAATGAGAAAGACGCGTTCTTGGTCCGATTCCTTCCGAGGGGGTGGGGGGGGGCATGTCCCCACTGCCCGGGGAGCAGGGCTTTCCCACGCCCCGGGTTCCACCCTGGGCCCTCCTGGCACCTTTCCTGCCCTCGGGGCTCCTTGTCACACAACTCTGGGGCGCGCCGTTCCCTCAAGGGGCTGTCCGTGTTCTCTGGAGTGGAACCTGCAGCCATACCCTCAGCCTCTGCCACCGGTCTTCCAGGTGGATCCGTACAGCTCCCCACTCCCAGCGGCCACAGGACCCGGGGACAAGGAGGGGAGGGGCCAGGGATGAGCCTCCACCGTTTCCCCTCCTCGGGTCTCAGTTTGGGTTCACAGTGGGTGTGTCCTGCCCTCCGGTAGCTCTGAATAGGAGCTGCAGGGCTGCCGTGGCCACAGAGCAACAGTGTGCCGTGAGGGACGGGGCTGGCTGCGGTGGACCCTGCAGGTCCTCGTCTGCTAGGGGCGTCGGAGGGGGCGGGTCTGAGAGGTGTGGGAGTCAGGGCGTCCCGACAGAGCGTCTCGGGGGAGGATGTGGTGCCCACCAGCTTAGCCCGGGGAGCTGGAGATGAGGGTGGGGCGAGCCAAGGGGCTGCACCTCCCGTTTCCAGGTGGCTTTTTGCCTTTGCCTTTTCTCTCTGTCGGGCCGGGCTCCCCATCCTCTCCGCCCGTCTCCTCAGCCCTGGGGCTCTTGCCCTGAGGGACCATAAGGATGATGGTGCCGGCAGGACCCGGAGAGCCAGTGTGCTCAGCCTCTGCCCTCTCTGTCTTTGGCCTCTGCCCTCCTCTGCTCTCCGGGGTGGGCAGCCAAGGGAGGGGGTGGTGGTGGGAGGGATGCATCCTGCCCCCTCCCTCCCGCACCGTTTGTACATCTGTGATCATCCGAAGTGAGCTGGGGACTGCCCTGCCACTGTCATTCTCTTTGTTACTTTCCGCCTGGTTGTTTGGAAACTCTTTAGGCTTGGCATTATTTACAAAGGCTGGTCGCAGCCTGAGCCCAGCAGAGAACAGGAATTGATTTACGAGGATGGCGGCGCCGTCTAGGAAGTGTCAGCGTCTCTCTCCAGAGTCTATAAATCAGTTTTGATTCCGGCAAGGCTTTCTCCTGTCCCGTAAATCTGCTCTGAGGGGGTCTGCAACTTGCCGAGCTTGGAGTCAGTCACCTGGTGACCTAGTTAGTCTCCTGGCTTTGTTGGACCCGTTGGATTAAAGAGGCTTCTCCCCACTCTGCCTCCTGGTCACCAAGGTCAGATGGGCGAGGCTGGGGGCTCCTTCAGTCCTTTGTACGGGGGACAAGTGAACGGCCAAAATCAGCCTGAATTCAGAGCAGTGATTGGGGATGGGTAACTAGCCTCACACAGTAGGTCTTCAGCTGCCCCGGGGAAGGAATGATGCTGCTCGGGCTCGGAATCCTGTTGGCTGGGTTCACCAGCCCTAATGATCGGAGGGCTTGTGAGGTTTGCTCTCCTGTAATTGAATGAGGATATAGGTGCAGTGCCATGGCTCCATGTCCCAGCTGGGCGTGGGTCCTGGGCAGGTGTCCTCTCTCCCCAGTGTCCTTGGAAGCACATTTTGTGCCTTGGTTGAAGGAGGTGTGGGTGACGGTATGGGAGCCCAAGAGCTAAGCCCCGCTCTCCTCTTGGACGCTGATCAGCCAGCCTTGTTGGGGGAGGGTGGACCCGGGCTCACTTGATCCCATGGGCAGGCCCGGGGTCCTCCTGCAGGTCGCTGTGTCTGTCTGCGGTGAAGGCATGAGGGCGTGGTCCTTGATGTGTCCCAGCCACCGTGACCCGGGTGGGTTCCAGGTGTGCCGTGGGAGAGCTGGGGCTCCACATGTCAGGACAGAAGGCTGGGGGACTTCAGGCCTGGGCTCTGGAGGGACCCACTGCCCCCAGCTCCCAGGCCCTGGTGGATTTGAGGTCGGTGGTTTGACCTTGGAGCTGTCCCGGGATTCTGTGACACGAGATCATCGGTGATTTGGGGAGGTTTGGATTTGTGTGTAGAGCCCTGGGCCGTGGGGTCAGTGTCTTGGTCTCAGGGGGGGCACCTTGCAGCCCCCAGCCGTGGTCGCACCAGCATTTTCATGTACCTGGTCCACCCTTGGGAGTAATAAGAACGTGGTCTGTTTGAGGGAGAGCCAGGGGCTGGACGGATGACTGGGCTGGCGGGAGGGGCAATGGCAGGCGGGCAGGCCCAGGTGGCCATACCCGGGCGGAGGGGGACAGACACGGGGGCCTGGTCCTCAGGAGGCCACTCCCCATTCCCCAGAGCAGCCCCTGATGTTGTGCAGAGCATGGACTGAGACCCTGGGAGCTGGGGTGACTGTGCACTTGGCCCCCCTGCCAGGAGAGGCTTCCGGTCTGTGCTGTCCTCCCCCCTCCCCCTCATTCTCCCATTTCGTGAGCACGTGCTGTGTCCAGCCCCCTCGCCTGACCGTTCAGCACAGGGGCGCTGGCGTGTCGGCCCTGGATGCTGGCCGAGAACGCCTTCATTTACGCAGGTGGAAATGTCATTTATTTTTAGCTCAGACAGTGTTTTTAAGTCCTTTAATGTATAGATTTTTAACACCCTGAGGCTCAGAGAGGGCCTCTTTCCACCCCTCAGTGCTTGGGGGGCGCTTCTCGGGGAGGTGAGCTTCACGAGGCCTTCCAAAGGGCCGACTCGGTGGCTTGGACGAAATCTGTGGCCCCAAGACCCAGGGACAGTAAGGGACACATGTGTGGGAGAAGGACCCTCTCTCCAGAAGGGTCCTGGCTGCAGACGTGGCAACTGATGGCCCCTCGGGAGGCAGGGCCTGGCATGGGAGGAGGAGCCTGGGCCTCCCTGGCCTTGAATTGCAGCTGCAAGCCCAGAAGCAGGTGAGGGAACCGCCCTAGTGTCCTCGCCAGCAGCGGGACGGGACGACTGTGCCCTCCATGGGGCACCGTGAGAGCTGGGTGAGCAAGGCAGGGATGGAGCTGGTTGGAACCGGTGCCCGGCACGCAGTCTGTGCCCATGGATGCCACAGCCACTGTCGGAACTCGAGGGGGTGTGTGGTGATGGGCAGGAGAGATGACGGGCCTCTCCTGGGAGTTAGAACCCTGAGCGAGTGGGTTCCTGGCCCGACCCCACCGGGAGCGCGTCTTCTGTGGCTGTGGGAGGCTGGGATGGGTCGGCGCCCTGCGCCCCGGTGCATTTCAAGGCCTGGTTCTTGCGAGGGCATCTGCTGCCCTCGGGGTGGGTGCTAATCCAGTTCCACGTGGCTGATAGTCAAGAGCGGCTCGAGGTACTTCCCGGTTTGGATTTCATGGGACCCTGGAGGACAGGAACTCAGATAATGAGGCAGCCGTAGTTGCTTTTATGGGTGTATCAGATGGGTTGAGGTTTTGAAAGGGAGGATTTCGATTATATTGTCTGCCTTTTCAAGCTCTTTGAGCATCTAGAAAAAGCATTTGGTATTCAGTTCTATGGAGGGGTCGGCCCAGAAGAACGAAGCTGTGTGTGGCAGAGGGTACCCTGGGCACTCCTTGTGATCTGGGGCGCAGAATATGCCCCGAGAGGAAGAAACCCCAAATGCAAGCTGCTCCCGCCTTTTTCCCAGTGAGAGGATTTTACATCTCTTGGTCACCATGATTTGATAAGCATTCAGAGACCGATGAAAGTGTCAAACGTTTACTTAAATGTTTAATTTCTTAATATACTTACATTTTAGAAAACGTGATAAAAATAACGTTACTCTAAAATTGTACTTTTCTGTTCACAATTCATGAAATGTATTTCTTTAGACTCATCCCGTTGTCTTTAAGCTTCCTGCACCGCCTGGGAACACCCCACCTTGGGCTTGGTGGTTGTGTGGGTGATCGCGGGCTGCCCCCGCACCGGTGCCCTGTCCCTCGCCAGGACACCTCCTTCAAGAGCCTTCTTCAAAGGCTGGTTTTCAGCGACGCCCACACTTTGAGGTCAGACCCTGAGTGGCTCTGTGCTGAATTTCTTTGCCTTTCTTTTCAAAACCAATCTATGGCGTGACCTCTGTGAGCTGCCAGACCTCTCAAATACAAATCTGGAAGGAAGAAACGGCTTATAGAAAGTTTTGGAATAAAACCAAAATGGAATTAAAGTGTTAAGTGGAAATTAAATGTCATTTACATGAACACAGTGGTGTGCAAATACGATTAAATTAGCAACCAGCCTCTGAGCTACCCTACGAGCAGCCAACGGAAACTCACATGGTTGTGAGCAGTGAGGGAGGTGTGCGTAGCTGTAACTGACACAGTGGTGACCACGATCGCATTTCCACACTGAGGATCTCTCTGAATTATTATTATTTTTTTTTGCGGTACGCGGGCCTCTCACTGTTGTGGCCTCTCCCGTTGCGGAGCACAGGCTCCGGACGCGCAGGCTCAACGGCCATGGCTCACGGGCCCAGCCGCTCCACGGCATGTGGGATCTTCCCAGACCGGGGCACGAACCCTTGTCCCCTGCATTGGCAGGTGGACTCTCAACCACCGCGCCACCAGGGAAGCCCCTCTCTGAGTTTTATAAAGACTTTAGTGCAGCTTCTGAGGAAGGAGGCATGAACTCAGACGACATCCCTGGCCTTTTCAAGGCACCTTTTTTGCCAACGTGTAGAAGCCAACGTTCTCACTTAAAAAAAAAAAAATAACAGCTTTATTGAGATATAATTCACATAGCACAGAGTTCACCCTTTTAAAGTGTACAGTTCAGTGATTTTTAGTGCATATATTCAGAGCTGTGCAGCCACCACCACTGTCCAATTCCAGAACGTTGCAGTCACCCTAAAAAGAAACCCTGTGCCTGTTAACTGTCACTCCCCATCCCCTGCTCCTGGCCCCAGGCAACCACTGATCCACTTTCTGCCTCCATGGATTTACCTACTCTGGACATTTCGTATAAATGGGATCATGTAATAGGTGGCCTTCTGTGTCTGGCTTCTTTCGCCGAGCGTGATGCTTTGGAGGTTTATCCATCTTTCATCAGAACTTCGTTCTTTTTTTTTTTTTGCAGTCCGCAGGCCTCTCACTGTTGTGGCCTCTCCCGTTGCGGAGCACAGGCTCCGGACGCGCAGGCTTAGCAGCCATGGCTCACGGGCCCAGCCGCTCCACGGCATGTGGGATCTTCCCAGACCGGGGCACGAACCCTTGTCCCCTGCATTGGCAGGTGGACTCTCAACCACTGCGCCACCAGGGAAGCCCAGAGCTTCGTTCTTTTTAATGGCTGAATAACGTTCCGTTGGATGTGCCACATTTTGTTTATCCATTTATGCGTTGATGGGTGTTTGGGTTGATCATTTTAATTCTTATTTATTTCTGTTCGAGTAATTATATATGCACACGGCAAAAAAGCAATCAAGCTAGGCCAACGGGCTTGGAACAGAAAGCGGCAGCTCCTGCCCCATCCCCTTCCACCCAGCCCCCCCCCAGGGCCGCACTTTTAAAAACTGTCTTTAACTCTCCTTTGGTCACCTTTGCGGCTCTGCGTGATACACTCATAGCTCTGGCTCTTGATTTATTGGCTTTAAATGTCTCTGTATTCCTTGCTATAGAAGATCAGCCTCTGCCTCCCTCCCTTACCCTGATTTTTTTTTTTTTTTTAACAGGAGGACAGTTTATAACGCAGGTGGAGCCTCTCAGTAGTGAGTCACTGAATAGCCTCCCTTCCCCAGATCATTACGCTAGTATTTTCCCTTCATCCACGGTCGCCCTTGTAATCTTCACACTATGTGTTTCCCTCTTCTCTCTCGATGTCTCCAGAACGCTGGCCACCTGCCCTTTGTTCCCTGGCCCCCTACTTCCTGCCCGCCCCCGTCCGACTGCTTTAAGACTGATGGCGTTGCTTTCTGCCCTGACCACCGTGTCTTCTGTCCTTGGCCTTGGGGGCCGGTGCGGAAGCCGAGAGCATGGGGCTGCGCTCAGTGCCGGGAGTGTCACTAGAGGCCCAGGTGGGCGGCAGGTGCCATTTCTCCTCTGGGGCCCCGGGGCACTGACTGTTTCTTGTCCTGGACACTGGGGTCAAGGTGCCAGGGTCCAAGGCCCCCCTTGGTAAACTGTGTTCTGGGAGAGGCTCACGGCCTTCCTTAGATTCTCAGGGGCTTCCGAGGGCCTGGGATTAAGAATCTGCCTGGAGTCAGTGGAAAGGGCTGGCCCTCCTCCTCCTGTGGCCAGGCCCGTGGCCCTCCCCCGCTTCCCCCCGCTGTGGACTCCGGGGGCCCTGGGTGCTCTGCCTGTCTCCCTTGCAGCTCCATCTGTGCTGATGTCTGATTCAGGCCTCAACCCCGGATGGTGTCCACTCCGGACAACCGCCTGGCTGCCCTTTGGCCAGATCCCACCTCAGGCAGCTGGAATCATCGGGAATCCTCGCAGGCTGGCTTTTGGGGACCCCAGGGCTGACTCGCCAGGCGACCTTGGGCAGGTGACTTAATTCTGTCTCAGCATGAGTGTGTGTTGATAGACTGTGGTCTGAGCCTTCTCTACAGGGTGTCCACTTTCCCTGCCCCCTCAGCCTCCGGCCCACGTTTCCAAAATAAACAGAGGCCTGTTTGTGCTCAGAGGACGCTCCCCAGCTCACAAAGCGCCCGCCTCCGCGTGAGATGGCCTTGAATCCAATCTGCACAGCCCCACACGCTCACCCTGGGAGTCAGCCGCTACCCGAGGGGCCCCTAGGGGACCCTCACACAAGGTCTTACAATTTCCCTCCCTCCCTCTCTTCCTCCCTCCCCTCCATCCTTTCCCCTCACCATCCTGTCCCTTCATCCCTCCCCTGGACCCTGTCCCTGCATCCTTCCCTCCCCTCCCTCCTCCCCTCCATCCCTACTCTCCATCCTTTCCCTCCACCCCGTGCCCGCATCCCTCCCCTGGCCTCCATCCCTGCACCCCTCCCTCCCTCCCCTCCACCCATCCCATCCTCCCCTCCCTCCCTCCATCCTCTCTCCATCCTTTCCCTCCACCCCATGCCCGCATCCCTCCCCTGGCCTCCATCCCTGCATCCTCTCTCCATCCTCCACTCCACCACCCTTGCCCCCACGCTCTGCCTCATGCTAGTCTCCCCTCCTTACCCCGTTGCCACCCTCTGTGGGTGAGGACACTGAAGCTGGGGAGCAGCGGTCGCGTGTCGGGGGCACAGGGTGATGGGGTAGGGCTGCCTCACCTGCCTCCTCCTGCCTCTTTCTCTTGCTTCTGCTTCGTCTCCTTGTCCCCGAGAGGGCTGGTCCTCCTGTGAGGTATCAGGCCCACGCCTGGAATGTTCTCTGTTGGTGGGAGGACAAGCTGCCTTCTTTGGCCCCCTGGGCCCCTTAGACTGAGACCATGGGCACAGTGACCACTGGGGAAGCCTGGGGGAGCGGGGTTGGGTGAGTCTCGCTCCAGACCCCAGGAGGGCGGCTGGCGGGCTCAGGTGCCCCCTTGGAAGAATCGCCTCTGGTCCTGCCAGGGTCCTGCCTCTGGTCCAACACCCAGACCAGCCTCGGCCCTGCAGCCTGGTGTGCAGGGGGCTGGGGGGACGGTCTCCAGAACTCTGCTTTCCTTCCTTTCTCTGCTGAGAATTGGCGGTGCCGGCACGGAAGAGGCTGCTAGGAATCCTAGGGTGCTCCTCCATTTGTGGAGGGGAAACTGAGGCGCGTGGGGGCAGGTGTGGCTTCACGTCCCAGCGCGATTGCTGCTTGGGGAGGGCTTGGGCCTGGGGTCGGATGTTCTGTTCTCCGCTCTTGCCCACTTAGCCTCGCCCCTGGCGCGGCCGTAGCTGCCTGGGCTGGGGGCGGGCACTTGACTTAGGACGTCCTATGCCTCAGGCTGGCCGGGGTCCAGTGGTCTGTGCCCTGTGTCCTGAGTCCTTGCCCTGTGACTTGTGCCCTGTGTTTTTATCTTGTGTTCCGGTCCTCTGACCTGGGTCCTGTCCCCTGTGTTTTTTGCCCTGTGTCTTATGCCTGATGTCCTGTGCCCTGTCCCCTCTCTCCTGTGCCCTGAGTCCTTGCCCTGTGTCCCACGTCCTGTGTTCTTGCCCCGTGTCCTGTGTCCCATGTCCTGTGTCCTGGCTCGGCACAACAAGCAGGGCCTGGCTGACCCCTCTCCTGGGCAGTTGGATCTGGAGCTGGTCAGGGGTGCTGGCTGGAGCCCGATTCCGGGAGCAGGGAGGCTGGCTGGTGGTCCTGCTGGACTGCTGGTAGACAGGGGAGGTGGTCAGGAGGAGAGAGCGGGTGAGCGCAGCCGGGAGCTGGCGTGAGGGAGGAGAGGAGCTGGCTGCTTGGAGAAGCTGAGTTTGGAGACAGGGTCGCCCAGGGTGGTCCTGACAGTCTCCCTGCACCCAGGCCACTCCTGCCCGTGAGTCGCCGAGATTCCTCTGTTCCCTGTGAGCCCGTATTTGGTGCCACCACCTTGGGCACGATTCTGGTTCTCACCCACAAGCCTTTTCTTGGTGAGAAAAGGCTCGTTTCTTTTTCACTTTTTTTTTCAGACCAGAAAATGCCCAAATGGATATTAGGAGGTCTGAATGTTTTTGTACGTCAATTCTAAAAGATGGGTGGTCCTTGTTGGCCGGTGGTGAGATGGGTGCGGCTGCTGAAACAGGAGATCTTGTAAAAGCAGCTGAAGACGCCAGAGGCTTTCTCTCTCTAGGGCAGAAGTCTAGGCAGCACCACAGCCCCCGCGGCTCAGGCTCCCAACATCCCTCGCTCTGCCATCTCCATCCCTAGCATGTGGCCTCCTCGTGGTGCAGGGTGGCTGCTTGGCTTCTGCCATCACACCCACGCTCTATTCCATGCATCAGGGAAGAAAAAGGGGGAGGCAGCACTTTTCTTTCAAGAGCGGGGAGTCTTCCTCACAGCTTTTTCTTTCTTACCTGATAGTTAGAACACAGTTACAAGGTCACGTCTGGCTGCAAGGGTGGATGGGAAGTGGGGTCTGTAGCCCGGCAGCCCTGTGTTCATCTGGAACTCATCTCCCACCGAAGAGGGAGAGGGATCTGGGGGCGGGGTGGCTAGGAGTCTTTGCCACAGGTGGGGACAGCTAAGCTCCCGTTCCCTCCCTCTCTTGGGGTTTTTTCCTCGGCTTTTCTTGTGGGGGAGAGACCTGATCAGGAGCTGGGAACCACAGTGCGTTTACATTGCTGGGCTCATTGCAAATATTCCTCCTTGAGTCCCAACGGCCATTGTGAGGTGGACGCCATCAGACAGGGAGACCGAGGCACAGACTGCCCTGTGTGGTCATGCAGGGCTGGGTTCAAGGCCAGAGCTGCTCGACTGCATGGGAGGAGCTGTCCGCCAGGCCCTGTCTTTGACTCACACTCTGGTTTCACCCCCTAAAACCGCAGCCCATGGGCAGGGCTCTGGGCCTGCCTGTCCTCCACACCCATGTGTGCCCGGATGCTGTTAATTAGCCTTTGCTGGTCCCCTGCCGGGTCTGCCGCCCCTCCCACTGCGGAGATAATAACTCGTGGGGTCATCCCAGGAGTGGCCCCTCCGGCTCATGTATTATTCATGGAAGACACTAATAATCCAGCCTGAGTCCTCCTCGGCGGAGGCTGCGGGGTCCCCCTCTTGTATCAGTATTAACATTCGAAGCGTTCGTAAAGCACCGTCACGTTTAGAAAGCCTGATTCGGTTGAACTGGGGGACAGGGAAGAAACCAGAAAATACGTGTTTCCAAATGTAATGCCTTATGAACAGAGAGCTGTGCTTTAAGGCCTCAGGGGCTCTTCTAGGTGTCACATCCCTGAGCCCCTTTGGTCCTCAGCACTCGTGCTAGGGTGGGGACCGTGATTATCCTAATTTCCTGGACAAGGAACCCAGGCCAAGAGATAGGAGCGACTTGTCCAGGGTCACACAGCATTTGTCCCCGCGTTTCTGGCCTCTCGTCCATGGTTTTATGACCTTGGGTATGACCTTGGGCAAGGCCTGGCCTCCCTGGGCCTCGACTTCCCAAGTCAAGGGCAGAGCAGAGGTCGATGGCGGACACCCCTTCCGGCTCAGAATCCAAGTCCCTTCTCTCCCCTCGTCCTGTCTCAGGCCTCCCCCAGCTCACCGTGGAGAAGGTCAGAGGTGAGGTTTCTGGAGATCAAGTCCCTGCATCCCCAAATCCCGCACTCCAGGGGCTCTCAGATCTGAGGCCTGCGTGGTGCCCGGCAGGGATGTACTTGATGGTCACTTCATTTACGTGGTGGTGATGTATCGTCTCCCTGAATGACTGGCCATCTCGCCAGGGCCCCGTCCTTTAGTTGGGAGAAGTGTCACTTCTGTTTCTGCAGAGAGGGGGAAAATGAAATTGTGTGTGCTTACAATTAATCTCGCTAATGGCAGCCTCTCTGGATCTGGAAATTAGATGTTAAGTATATTGAAGCCAGCTGATCAGATGACACCCTCTGGAACAAATCAATTAGCCGAGGCTTATGATACTAATTGGGATAACATCCGGATTGTTTTGCTTTGACGCTTTGGAGGACGTCGGTGTCGCCTGGACGCAGCGAGGCTGGAGGACGGATGCAGTGGTTTGTGCAGAAGGTGCTCAGGGTGACCCAGACGGTCGTGTGGGCCCACCCGGCCTGTGAGGAAGCGGGAGGGCGCGTCCGGGACCTTGTTCCAGAGCCCATGTGCTGAAGGTGCGGTTGTCTGTACTCACAGCGGCTTTTTAAAATTGTGGTAGAAAACACACAAAGTTTACCTCCCAACAGCTTCGAAGCGTAAGTTCTGTGGCATTAAGTACAGTCACCTTGTCGTGCAGCCTTCACCACTTCCTGGTGAAGCAAACCAGACCTGGGCAGTAGTTATGGTGGCAAAAGCAGCTTGTGGTCGGAGCTGTTGCAGAAGGGGAAAGAGGCCGGGTTCAGCTCCGGACACAGCCTGTGCGGGTGTGGATCTCAGCTGCGGAGGAGGAAAGTTGCTAAGAAGAGGTTGGGGGCTAAGCTGACCTAGCAAGATGCTTGCAGAAGGCAGGCCAGGGGGCCCAGACATCCCCTGGGGGTGGGTGGGCACGGGGAGCCCCATCAGACATCGAGATGTCTCCCCGGGGACCCCCGACGGCTGCACCCCATCGTGGATGGGTCCCTCATAAGCAGAGGGGAGAGCAGCCCATAGTGACACAGCCGGGACCTGAGCCCAGGTCTGACCTTGCTCCCCGCGGGCCTGAACTCCCAGCACCTTCCTCATCCGAGCCAGGCGTGGCGGGGTGAGTGGGTGCCCCCTTCAGCCCGACCTCTGAAGTGGAGGCCCCAGGAGCAGCTGCTTTCTCTCCAGGGCGTTGTTTGTTGTTCTGCTTCCGAGGGTTTCTCTCTCTCTCTTTTCCCTTGGGAGCAGGTGGCAGGAGGCTGATCCAGCACCCTGGCTTTCCCTTACACCTGCATCCAGTGCCGTCCTGGGCAGGGAGCTGGGGGTCCCCAGGTGGCTGGGATGCTCTGTCACCAGCGTGACCTGGGTAGTGGCCTCCCCTCCGGGCCTCCATCCCTCATCTTTCTGTGGGGTGGCAGGCTTGCCCCACCTCCCCTGGGGCTTATGGGTCCACTGTGGGAAAGTGGAGATGGGCTGGCGGGCGGCTGTGATGAGCACCGTTGTGTCTCCCGTGGCTGTGGCTAGTCCCCCGAGTCCCATGGCTCCCTCCTTCCATCCGTGGGCGCTGGCGTCAGGGAGAGTGCTGGTCAGATAGGAGAGTGGACTCTCCTGGCACCTCCTGGGATGAATGTGGGCCCTGTGTGTGTGTTTGGGGGCTGGGGGGGGGTCCACCAGGGCAGGGGTGCTGCTGGCTGGTGATCGATGATTTTAGAGAGGTGGGTTCACAGGACCCAGAGTGTTCCCTGGGCCCAGCTGTCCACACCTCTGAAAGCTGGGCTGCTTCCCGGGCACGCCCTCCCTGGGAGTGGTGGGTGGGCTCAGAGCAGCTGAGGCCTGCTTTGTTCCCCATTCAGCAGCCCCGCCCCACCCCATCCCTGGGCGGCGTTATTTATGCTTCCAGGCAGTTAGTTTCTGCAGGGAATCCCTGAGGGCTCTGTCGGGGTGAAGCGGTCACTTCCCCCTGAATGGGCCCAGCAGATGGCCTCCTGCCCAGCCTGCCCCACCCCAGAAGACGGCATGGCTTGTGACGGATCATGCCAGGCGGCTGCCTGCTGGTGCCCTCCTCCAAGTGGGCCTGAGCCCAGGGACCCACCCTGGGATTAATACCCTCCACCGAGAAGCCACCCCCGCTGCCGCAGGGGAGAAAGACCAGCCTCCACCAGGAAGCCCCCCGCTGCTGCAGGGGAGAAAGACCAGCCTCTGGCTCCTCAGTCCTGCCTTGGTCCCGCCAAGAGCGACCCTCTGTGTGACCTGGAAAGGAACTCCTACCCTCTGGGCGGGGACAGACCCCGCTGCAGGGCAGCGTCAGCCCCTGAGCCTCTCCCTGCATTTTGGAAAACTTGTCCACACCCCGACTTTGTCCCCTGCCCAAGTGGCTAGTCGTCCTGGTAGGTTTCCGGGGGTGTTTGCACGAAAGCAGGCTTTTGCGCTTTCTGAATTCATGTCTCTTTGGGTAGCTGAAAGCCTGACCCCCTGTTGGTGGAACTGCCAGGTCGTAGAGACATGGCCTGCCATGGGGACTTAGCCTCTCGAGGGGTGAGTACAGCGCCCGCGTGCCCCAGGAGAGGAGTGGGCTCCGCTCGCTTCCACATCCTGTCTTCTCTCCTTGTCTCCCGTAGGGGAAGGGGTTTGCACCCACCCGACACTTGGGCCTCACAGACCCCAACCCAGAGGGAAGAGAGGATGCTTATGGTGCCTTAAGTCTGGGGCTGCTCCTTGTCTGGTCAGGCCTGAGCTGGTGTGAGTCCCGGACACGCCACTTTCTAGCTGGGCCACCGCAGGCGGGTGACTGAGCCTCTCTGAATCTGGCCCCACCACGCTACGTGAGGTTACCACCACCCTCTCCTTGGGAGGCTGGGCCGTGAGCAGGGTGCCCTGTCCTGTGCTGTCCCCAGATTCCTGCTTTTGGCCAAGATGTGCTGGGACACGGGGCAGCCCCGTGCGGGTCTCGGCCTGAGATGGGCGGCGGCCCAGCCGCTGGCTGTGGTTGAGAGGGCACTGATGTGCGACTGCAGTCACCCAGGGGCCTCTGCAGACGGGTCCCGACCTGTTAGGACGCAGAGCACAAGGCCTGCTCACCTGTATGTCCAGCTGACCTGGTGCAGGTGTCGGCCTCGGGGACTCCGTGCCTCCCAGGGTCCGAGGGCCTGCCTTGGGAAGGGGAGCCCTCTGCACGGGGCAGCGGGAGACCAGGGTGCAGATCACAGGGGAGGCCTCTGCAGGCCAGAGTCCCAGACCCACTTGGCCTTTCTACGCAGCACCCGAGGGCCGTGGCCTGGCCGTTCTCTGGCTCAGTTTGCTGTCTGTCTCGGGAGGTCACCGTCATGCCTGCTGAGGAGGTGGGTGGCTCGGAGGGTCAGCGAGTCCTCGAGGGCTGTGGAGGCCCGCGGGCAGGTGGGTGATGGGGACCAAATGCTGCAGTGTATGGGCGGGGTGAGCCCAGTGGCCCTCGGGGCCACCCCTGAGCAGACGTGGGCTCTGAGAAGTCCTTCCTTTGCTTAGGGTTCTCTCTCCATCATTCATAAGGGCCTCTTTAGCTGCACGTGGGGTGACTAGAAATTCATGACAGCGCCCTGCTGACAATGGCAAATACCTCCTCGTACAGCTAGTGGGCCCTCTGTGTGCCCAGCCTGCATGTTTAGTTTCCACAGTGACCCAGTGAGACGGGCACTAATTATTTATGCCCATGAGCTTTTTTTTTTTTTTTTTTTTTTTTGTGCGGTACGCGGGCCTCTCACTGTTGTGGCCTCTCCCGTTGCGGAGCACAGGTTCTGGATGCACAGGCTCAAGCAGCCATGGCTCACGGGCCCAGCCGCTCCGCAGCATGTGGGATCTTCCCGGACCGGGGCATGAACCCATGTCCCCTGCATCGGCAGGCGGACCCCCAACCACTGCGCCACCAGGGAAGCCCGAGCTATGTGTTTTTGAATGAATGAAGCTGATTAAATGTCTTTGAAATCTCTAGATTTAAAGCTAGAGGCTTTTTTTTTTCCTAAACATAACTTCTCAAAGTATCCTGCACATACAGAAAAAGTGTCTGTCGTAAGCGGACAGCTGGATGAATTTTTTTTTTTTTTTTTTTTGCGGTATGCGGGCCTCTCACCGCTGTGGCCTCTCCCGTTGCGGAGCACAGGCTCCGGACGCGCAGGCCCAGCGGCCATGGCTCACGGGCCCAGCCGCTCCGCGGCATATGGGATCCTCCCAGACCGGGGCACGAACCCGTATCCCCTGCATCGGCAGGCGGACTCTCAACCACTGCGCCACCAGGGAGGCCCCAGCTGGATGAATTTTCACAGGGTAAAGCCACCGGGTAACCAGGATTGAGAGACAGGACGGAGCCAGCACCTACTGGGCGCCTGGGGAGTTCCTACCACACCCCGTGGGGTGGGAGCGGCTGCCCTAATCGGTCCTTAGAGTATGGCGGGACCCAGCGAGGGCAGTGGGCTGACTCCAGTGAGGGCCCAGGAACAGAAGGAAGTACGCCTTGGATGAGTGACCTTTGGGGGCACTTTGGAGGAGGCTGAGGTCGGGCAGGAGGCAGGTGAGGGCGCTCCTGGCCGAGGGAGCAGCTCAGGCGCCGTGGGCCGTTAAGTCACGACACAGGGAGGTGGCACATAATCGATGCTTTTGCTCACCGTGTGCCTCTGGGGCCTCACCCTGGTGGCCTGTCAAGTGTGTGCATGCCTGTGTGCGTGTGCTGGCTTTTTTCTCTTTTGGTGCTGGTGTCCTGACTGCTCACCATTCATTTCGAGTGCCCACTCCTCGGCCGTGAGGGCCGCTGGAATCCACGTAAGCAAAGTCGTCAGTCGGCTGCGGGCCCCAGGTGAGGGTTTTGCGGTGCCCTTGACCTCCAGAGTGGCCCCGGATCTGGGAAGTCTTCTGGTCTGATCGCCTGTGCAATGCCAGCACCAGCTTCTTGTATGCCTCTCGTGACGGAGTGCTCACTACCCCCCGGTGGCAGCCCACCTCCCTGGGGGCTGTTCCCACGGCACCCAGGCCTGCCTCCCTGGCACCCGCCTGCCGTGGTGGGGACCGCGTGGGGTCAGCAAAGTGGGTTGTTTCGATATTTTCCTGTTAATCTTCACATTCCTGAGCTATCCCAGCAGGTCACCAGCTGGCTCTGCTATCCCCCCGCCCCCAACTTCTTGCTGCGTTGCCCTCGGGGCCATGTCGCCAGCCCCTGTCTGGACTTCTTGCAGAGTGTCATTGTCATTTACCAGGACCCTCTCTGAATCATTGGGGGAGCAACAAAGCAGGGTCCACCTGCTTGAGGAGTGGTGAGTGAGGAATGAAGCCTCGTGCGGCCTTGGGGACGTCCCTCCCTGCGACTCAGGAGGGAAGGAACAGAGAGGGGGAGGGGGCGGGGGCCCAGGGATGGAGCGTGGGAGATTGTTCCCGCGGGCCAGGTGGGGAAGCCAAGCCCCGGCAGTGGGGCGTGGGTGGGTCCTTCCTCTGCTGCCCCCCCAGGCAGCGGCTCTTTCTCCTCCACTTCGGGCCGGCCTCTCCCTTGTGGTCACGGAGAATCTATTCTGGGAAAAATGCATCTTTGAAACCTACCCTCAAGGAGGAAGAAAATCCATGAAGTGGCTGGGGCGGGAAGGCCCCTGATGCGCCAGGATTAAGCAGGAATTGCGATGAAACTGCTTTTCGGGGAGCGATCCGGAGCTTTGTCTGTGGCTGTTTTCCATCTGTTTCCTTCATCACAACGTGCAGGGGAGGAAAAATCACTTTAGACTTTTTTCCTGCCGAGGGTTTCCTTTGCACAAATGGGGCTTGCAGTTGCCGGGCAGCAGGGATTCTTGGGCTGATAACTGCTTCGGAAAGGAGAGAGGTCCTTCATGGTCCGTGTGAGCCGGCCACTCTCTGCAGTGTCAGGTGCCAGGGGAGGCCACTTCCTGAGGCCGCGTCCTGTGGACAGGGTGCCCTCGTTTATAGAGAGCCTAGTGCACATGTGCCAGCATTATGACACATGCCAGCAGGTCCCCCAGCAAGTCCAGTTCCTCCCTCAGGTCTGAGGTTGAGTGGCTGGCACCTCACCCAGGAGGCCTTCCCTGATGCGCCCCCCACCCCATCCAGGAGGCCTCCCCTGATGCCGCCCCATTTGGTTAGGTCCCCTGCTAGTGCTCCTGTCCTCGTAACACTGAGCATGCACTGGGTCCTGTGAGCTGCAGGAGTCACTTCTGGCCTCTCGTCCCCGGCACAGTGCTTGGCATGTCCCGTTGCTCGCTGAGCACGTAGGTGAGGAGGGGAGAACCCCCAGCCTCGTTATCATCCCCACGCTACAGATGAGGGCCTGAGACCCCGAGACCTCAGGGCATGGCCGAGAGGGCGGGGACAGTCTGCAGCTGGATATAAAGCCGGGTTTCGTGACACCAAGCCTGGCACTCTGTCCCCTGTGGAAGGCTGTGCCACAGGCCCCTCAGATGGGGGCGGGCACGTGCCTGGCCAAGGCAGTGGGGACACCCCTCAGCAGGGTCCCCCATCCTTGCTCCCTCGTGCAGGGAGTCAAAGGAGGAATTCCCAGGATGCATGAACAAGGTAGGCAGGCGCCCCATAGCCCGTGGTCAGCTGCTGCCCTCAGCTTCTCCCCACCCTCCCACTCTGCTGACCCATTTGGAACCTCCCCGCCATCCCCAGCAGGGATGGGGACTCCTGCTGAGGGTAGTGTGTTGTGGCTGCTGCTTGGGGGTCTCCCCCCAGCTCCCAGGTGTGGCTTCCCGGGAATTGTACCACGACTGGTGGTAATTCTGCAGAGTCTGCAGAATTACCTCTTCAAGGCTGTCCTGTCAGCGATGCTATGACAAAAATGCCATCGACTGGCTGGCTGAAACAACACACATTTATTGCTCACATCTCTGGAGGCTGGAAGTCTGAGATCAGGCCCCCAAGCGGTCGGGTTCTGGTAGGGGCTCCCTTCCTGGTTGGCAGACGGTCACGTTCTCGCTGTGTCCTCATGTGTTGGAGAGAAACAGAGAACATCCTCCAGTCTCCTCTTCTCAGGGCACCAACCCCCTTTATGAGGCTCCACCCTCATGACCTAATTGCCTCCAAATACAATTGCATCGGGGGTTAGGGCTTCAATACAAGAATTCGGGGGGGACACATTCAGTCCACAGCGAACGCTAACCAGTGTCCAGTGACAGACAACCACAGAAGACTTGGAGGTGGTGGAAGTGGGGGTGCTGCTCCCCCAGGAAGGGCAGAAATGATGATTATGACTGTGACAGTGAACCCACAGGCTGGATGGACCTCCTCAACCACCAGGGTGTGTATTGCCCCCATTTCTCGGGCAAGGAGACTCTGGGACTCAGCTGCACTCAGCATTGCCTCCTCGGTTGGGGGTGGATGGGGACCCTTGTCTGTCAGACAGAACAACCTTTCTTTTTTTCAAAAAAAATTAATTTATTTATTTTTGGCTACGTTGGGTCTTTGTTTCTGTGCACGGGCTTTCTCTAGTTGCGGTGAGCGGGGGCTTCTCTTCATTGCGGTGCGCGGGCTTCTCATTGTGGTGGCTTCGCTTGTTGCGGAGAATGGGCTCTAGGCACGCGGGCTTCAGTAGTTTTGGCAGGCAGGCTCAGTAGTTGTGACGCACGGGCTTAGTTTCTCTGCGGCATGTGGGATCTTCCCGGACCAGGGCTCTAACCTGTGTCCCCTCCATTGGCAGGCGGACTCTTAACCACGGCGCCACCAGGGAAGCCCCAGAACAACCTTTCTTAATGCTCAGTGCTGTCAGATCTTTCCGGAAACACCCACCCAGCCATGAACGTGCTTGGGTTTGCAGCTTGTCTTGTAATTTGTGTAACTGCTCGAGGCCATCCTCACGCAGCTACGTGGCTGCCGTGGTGCCAACGGTCATCCCTGACGTCCCTGATCCCTCTCCTGCGGGATGTCAGCAGAGCCCGGAGGGCGTGAACACAGCACAAGCTGAGCTCCCCCTGGCACTGGGAACACAGGTCAGAGAGCCGCTCCCCGGACCTGGGAGGGGCAGAGCCACACCCTCCTTTGCCGTCAGAAAGCCGAGGGAGAAAGTAGAGAAAACACTGCAGGGCCGCAGGGTAGCCAGAGCTTCAAAGGCTCTCCAGGCGCTGGCGTCAGGAGCAAGGAGCGGGCGAGGGCTGATCCAGCAGAGGAGAGGTTCATGCTGCTCCTGCTGCCCAGGGCACTGGGGTTGTGCTTGCAGTTAATAACTGAGTTACTAAGTCATCACTTCAGAGATAAGTGTGTGTATTGAAAAGTTATTGCCGTGGTGTAAAAGATACAACTTGTGTTCCCCTTCCCATTAAAATGGCCATTCATCAGCGAGGGCAGTAAAGCAGCTCTGAAAGTCATCGGCCCTCGCCAGGTAATGGCTGGTGTCACCTCGCCCCCGTTAGCAAGCTGGGAGTTTGACAGATGGGGAAGGCCCAGGGAGCCAATGAGCCAGAACTGCTGGGGCGGGGTGGGGGTGGGGATTCCTGGGTGAGGCTCAGACCGGAGGCTGAGGTGCTAATCAGACCATCCACGTTCTTAGCCATCTCTACTGCTGTGTGTAGGTGACCACTCTGACCCTCAGTTTCGTTATCTGACAAGGGACACAGTATCCCCTCCTCCTGTGGTGGAGGATTCAGTGCGGCAGTGGGGTACTTCGCAGCCCAGTGCCAGGCTGGGGGTCAGAGCTCAGGTTCATGGTCAGGGCTCAGGCTCACTTGAGTGTAGGCTTCTTCAGCGAGGCCCCTGGTTGGTGTGATGCTCTGAGCGCTGCTCACGGGCTGAGACTCAGCACATTGCCAGGTTGCCCGGGGGGTGTGGATCCCCCGCCTCCAGGGGCTGTGGCTTGGCATCCCTCAGAGCTGTGGGCTGGAAGACCGCTACCACCTCAGTACCCAGTGTCCCCCAGTGCAGTTCTAGGACGGGATGGAGAAAAACAGAATCCACTCCCTGTTTCTCAGCAGCTGTGTAAAGTCTGAGGAGGGTGTGAAAATGCAGAAGAGCCTCTTAGAAAGGGCTTGGGGTCAGACAGCCTGGAGCCGCCTCTTACAGTTGGGTGTCCCTAGCAAGTGAGGTCGCGCAGTACCCTCATCTGGAAATTGGGGAAGATGGTCCTGACCCCACGGGATTGTGCTGGAGCCAAACCATACGTGCCGAGGCGGGAGTGGATGCAACGGCAGAGGCAGGTGTGTCTGGGGTGGGCCCCGGGGACCTGCTCAGGGAGCTGGCTGTGTCAACACCTGCTGTCTGGCCCCTTGGTTCACCGAAGAGGGAAGGGAAAAGTGTAGCGGGGGCCTCTCGGGAGGGCAAGGCCTCCTCCTGTGATGGGGGCTCCTTCCACCCTGCCCAGTGCTGTTCTGTAAAGTGTGTGGGCATTCCAGCCCTGGGCTGCCCTTGGGATGCTCGTACCTTCGGGGCAGTGACTCCTGACGCTGGGCCGCAGACCTGTGTCTCGGCTCGTGGCCTCGCCCCGGATCAGCAGGGAGCTGTGTCGCTGCCTGTCTGCAGCTGGGTTTGAGATGCCTCCTACGTTTTGACACACCTTCATTCCACCTCTTACCTGCCAGATGGGGGAGGGGAGGCACGGCTCCATCGCAGCTGTGCTAACAGGGAGGTGGGAGGGAGTGTCGAGGGGGATGGTGAGCCGCATTCTCAGACGGTGAGTGGTGGCCTGGGGCGACCCACCCCACAGGCTCCCAAAGCCACCATTGTGGTGGACGGGCTTCCTGGCCTCAGGGCCTCACTTAGCAACCCTGCTCTTCTGGGGTTTATGATCCTGCGCTGCTGCCTGTTGGCCTCAGATGGGGTGGATGAGCCAGGCTTGCTGGGCCAGGGCCGGGGTGAAGATCTGGGGCCCCACAGCTAGATGGATGACCTGGGTCCACCTCTGCTCACCACTGGTCAGCTGTGAATCCCCGAGCCTCAGTTGCTCCTCCGTGAAATGGGAAGGTTGGCAGGAGTGTCTCCTGGTGGAGGGAGCGTTTGCGGGAATAAACAGAAAGAAGCCTGGTAAAGACTTGGCCGGGGGGAGGCCTGGATGCATGTTAGCTGAGGTTGTCAGTGAAGACCGTCAGAGCAGGGACCTGGAGCTCCAAATGGCATCCCTGCCTTCCTGGCTGGGTCTGCCTGGAAGTTACTGGGTGGCCTTTGCAAATCACTTACACCTCCCTAGCTGGGTTTTAGGTTTTCCATCTACAGATTGAAGAATTTGGACCAGATGGTCGCTAAGCTCCTTCCACTAAGGATTTTACGTTTCCCTGACCGATTCCTGCAAACCCTCCTAGTTGGGAACAGCTCCAGTTCAGATCCTCCCCTGGTCCTCTCCCAGTCCTGTGATCATGGAGCGTTTGCCCCGACGTTATGGATCAGGGACTCTTGGATGGACACTGTCTGTTGCAGGCGCCCCTGAGCCTCATGGCTGGGTGGCTCTGGACGCTCCATTCACACCTGACCCCTCACTGTGTTCCATGAGGGCACCTGGATCCAGCTTCCCTTCCAGCCTCTTTCCTGGTTCCCAGGGTTATGGAGTGCTGCCCCCCGGCGTTTCCTGCTCCGGCTGGGTCCTGGGCTTCCTTCTCCTCTGGAGGTATGGGGGCTGGGCCGTCACCCTTACACACTGGCCGGGGCAGCTGGCCACCTTGGCTGGTTGCAGTGGGGAGGGGATGGTGCCGGGGGACGGGGGCTGCCACTCAGCCCTCCTCTTCCAGCTCTCCCGAGGGTGTCAGGAAGGAGGGGATATTAAATCTCAACCCCCCGCCAAGCGTAGCCTCAGAGACACAGAGAGGGCAGGGATGCTGGCGGCAGAGAACATGGGGAGGAACAGGGGTGGCCCCTGCCCCCTTCCCATCTCCCCTCTTGGGCTCAGTGTAGCGGTCAGCTGGTCTCAGAGGCCCCGGGCCACGTGCCATCCTCTTCTCCAGGCTCCTGGCCCTGGGCCGTTTACAGCTGTGACGTCCCTGGGGGCTTCTGCTTGGCCCCCTCACCAGGGGCCTCCCCAGGCCCTTTGGGTCTGTCCTGTGCGCCGTGGGCCGGGACTTTCAGATGTGATCAGAGGCAGGGGAATGCCAAACTAAGTCCCAGCCTTTCATTCCCAGTAGGAAATTGAGGCCCGAGGGGTGGGGTGGACGCTCAGAGAAAGGGCTGAGCAGAGAGCAGAGCCAGGGCCCAGCCTGTCCTCCTTCATCACCCACCTTGGGTAAGGTGGGGGCCAGGGCTGTCTCCTGGCCCGGGGTGGGGGGTGGCTGGGACGGATGCTCAGCGTCCTTGCTTTTGTGGGGCCTCCCATGGGTTTGAGGAGCCGGGCTCCAGTGCGGTCCCCACCTCCAGCGGTGAGACCTTGGTCCTGTCACCGTACCTCTCTGGGCTTCAGTTTTCTCAACTGGTAAGGAAGAGCAGGGCAGCCCCCGTGGTGGGTGGCCGTGGAGACGGAGGAGTGTCCATGCACAGAGGGAGCTGAGGGCACGCCAGGGGCTGGCTCCACTGGAGGTGCACTGCACGCAGAGCAGTGTGAGGCCACCATCGCAGGTCCGAGAGGGCCCGGGGCTCAGGGATCCCTCTGGGTTGGGTCACAGACGTCAGCAGCTACAGAGTCCGAGGTGTGAAGATTTGGGCTGCTGGTCCCTGAGGCTCGGGATGGTCTCTTCTCCCTGCGTTTGAGGGTCTTGATCTGGACCCACCGAGTGAGGAAGTGCAGCTAGATTTGGGGAATTGTTTCAACTCTCACTGAAAACTCAGTTCGAGGGCACGAAAGAGCAGTGGGCCACTTCTGAGATATCCATAGTCTTTTCTTTCTTAGCCTAACTTTTTCTTTCCTCCTAAATCACTTTCAAGCCCCAACCCTCTGAAGGCTACCAGACCGTCCCTCCGAGCACTCCGCTTCCCAGGTTGCTGCAGGTCACTGACTTGGCTCTATGAGTGGCATTTTTTTTTTTTTTTTTTTTTTTTTGCGGTACGCAGGCCTCTCACTGCTGTGGCCTATCCCGCTGCGGAGCACAGGCTCTGGACGCGCAGGCCCAGCGGCCATGGCTCACGGGCCCAGCCGCTCCGCGGCATATGGGATCCTCCCGGACCGGGGCACGAACCCGCGTCCCCTGCATCGGCAGGCGGACTCTCAACCACTGCGCCACCAGGGAAGCCCGTGAGTGGCATTTTTTTTTTTTTTTCATTCTGCCGTTTCGCTGTCTTGGGGCAGGGGGTCTGGCTCCCTCCCATCTCCCCGCACCCTTCTGGCTCCCTTGAAGGAAAACCCCATCCGTTAGGTACCGTGGCCCTGCTGTGCAGAAGGCGGTGGCTGAGAGGTGACCGTGCTCCCCGCTCGCTTTTGTTTCCCGGCCTTCTGGCGGCGGAGCTCGAACACGGAGCTGTGGTGGCCTGTGCTTCGTAATGAATCACTGCTTGCCGGCCGCTTGTCATTCCGAAGGCAACGGCACAAGTGTTTCTGACCTCGCTCTTGATGCGGAAGGGAAAAAGGAAGGGCAATGCACGCTGAGCTGGAGAAAGCAATGTATAATGATTTGCTTCTAAACATGCAGCCGAGTTCGCTGTAGATCTCCCCGCCCATAGGTGAGTTTCCGGGCAACGTATTTAAACGAGCTTGATCATCTGGCCCGTTTTGTCTCCTCGGGGCTGCTGGTGTATTTGCAGATGAGTGGTCCTGGCTGATAAGAAAGTCTTCCTGGTCTGTGCGTTTCCTGCTTAATGATTTCTAATGACCGAGGGGAGCTGGGGCAGGAAGCCCTCCTGACCAAGCGGGGCCGACGGACCCGCCCACTTGTCAGCCGACCAGCGACTGGACAGCCGGGCCCTTTTAAAGGCCGACTTGTAGCCATCTCTGTTCTTGCTCTGGATCGTCTCTGCCCATTCTTAGGTTCACATTTCGAGTTGCAGGGCAGTGACGTTTTGTGTGATGACAGCAGAGCTGCCGTGACGGATAGGCCTGGGCTGGGCTGGCTTACACGGGAGGTGGCGGAACCGTTCCGAGAGTGTGCCGGTGGGCAGGGAGCGTGTGCACGGGCGTGCGGGCATGTGTGGCCTCTGCTCCGTGCAGACCTTCTGGGGTCCAGGCTGATGGCGGCTCTGCCACCTTTAAGTGGGGCTTTCAAGGTCACCCCAGGAGCAGGGCGGTTTCGTGAGCTAGGTCTGCAAAGCAGCCTGCTTGATGTCTGTTCCCAGTCACTGCAGGCGAGGCTGGAAGATGTGGTCTGGTTGGGCCTGGAAGAGCAGTTGGGGGTTTTTTGCCCACTGCGGGCTCCTGTGTGGAGTATGGTGCAGCTGATGGGAGCACGGGATTGGCTGACACAGACTGGGTCCAGTTCCTAAGGCAGCCACTTATTGCTGGGTGACCTGGGGCAGGGTTCTTGTTCTCTCTAGCCCCCAGCGTCTGCATCTAGTAAGTGGAGAGTTGGGGGAGAGAACCATCCATACAGGAACCATGTTTGTGTCATGCTAATCCCAGTGCATGACACTTAGTAAGGGCTCAATAAACGGTAGCTCAGGTTCTCATAATTAAGAAGTGGGGATTGGGAGGCAGGTTCTCATTGGAACCTTTGCTGTTGATCCTATCTGTCCATCTGTCTGTCCACCCATCCATCCATCCATCCACCCATCTGTCTATCCGTCCATCCATCCAACCATTCACCATCCACCTACCCATGGAACCTTTGCTGTTGATCCTGTCTGTCTATCTGTCCGTCCACCCATCCACCCATCTGTCGATCCATCCGTGCATTCAACCGTTCATCATCCACCTACCCATCTGTCTGTCTGTCCATCTGTTCACCCATCCAATCAATGGATCATCCATCCATCCCCCATTCACCCCCCATCTACCTGTCTGCTCATCCACCCACCCACCCAAATCCCCAGATATTCTTTGAGCATTCTTAAAGTCACTCTGTGATTTAGGCCATCATATAAACTCGGTGAGCTGCAGTTTTTCTCACCTGTGAAATGTGAAGAGGCAGCTCAGAGCCTGGTTTTGAAGGTCAGATGTGATGCCAGCCCCAGAAGAGCTTGGCAAAGCTGACCATGGGACATGAAAGGTGTCAGTTGTCTGGGGTGCCTGAAGCTGTCTGCATGGAGCCCCTGGAACCATGGCCTCTGCTCGCCCTGTAGGGAAAGGGGAAAGCATGGAGGCTGAGAGACATGTCACGGACCCCTCCCCCATCCCACTGAAGGTACAGTGGGGTGAATAACAGAAGGGTCTCCTCTCAGAGCCGCAGCTGACTGTGTAAGCTTGAACGAGTCCGTGGGTCACTGGGCCTTGAATTCCTGTCTGTAAAATGGGGCCACAATTTCAGTCCAGCCTATCTTATGGGAGGGAGCCTCCTGGGGCTCTTGGAGCTCTGAGATGGTGCCTGTTGGGGAGCAAAGTGGCCCTGAATCTGATCCACCCTCTATGACGTCCCGACCACGAGGCACGGTGCCTGCACTTAGCAGGGCGCATTAAACATTTGATGAGTGACTAAGTCAGGGAAGCTAAAATCATTCATGTCCTCTAGACTGAAACAAAAGTTTCATGAGATAATACTTAATTTACTTCTCTTTTCTGATATTGTCTGTCCTGTACTATCCCATCCCATCCCCCCCCCTTACCATCCTATATCACCCCATCGCCCCCCAACCCCTTACCTTCCCGTCCCGTCCCCTCCCGTCCTTTTCCGTCCCATCCTATCCTACTTCACTGAAAAAATGCCCTTAGGACCGTCCAAGTTTACGCCTCACCAGTGTGTCAACACCTGCAGTTTGCAAACTCTGCCCTGGAGCAGTAGAAGGTGAGTCCTCACCTGAGTTAGAGCCCTTGCTGGGCAGGAGGCTGACTGATTATGGCTGGGCCTCCTGCAGCCCAGGGACGACCCGAGCAGAGGAGGGTTGGCAAGCCTGGCAGCCCAGAGCTGTCTCCGCCCACTCAGGGCCAGGCCCTCGAGGCCGCTGTCTGGCTGCTTCCCCGTGCAGGTTTCAGCAGAGGCTTCAGCAAAGGGGTAACGGGTCCAGAGCTGCCCGGAGGTCTCGGGATGTCCTCCCTGTCTCCCCCTGGAGACCCCTGAATGATGCTGCTTTTTGAAGTCCGAGATCCCCCCTCTCTCTGTCTCTTCATCTCTCCGTCTCTCCCTCGGCCTCTGGTCTCTGTCTGCCTCTTCAGCCCTCGTCCTGAACTCCTCTTTTTAAGTCATAACAAAGGCTCGAGCCTGAAGCCAGGAGCTTTGCCCTCTTCCTGTGTTTTCATCCGAATAGGGGGTGGGTGAGGCAACCCGTAATCACCGCGTGGATCTCCTCGCTCCCCGGGTTGTGCAAAACCCCCTTCTGTGAGCCGTTTGTGAGCACCTGCTGCAGGCCAGCCGCCTGAGACACGCTTTTCTCCCCCATTTCACAGACAGGCAGACTGAGGCAGGGGGGCCGGATTTGAACCCAGGGCTGTCTGGGCTCTTCCTCCCCAGCAGACCATCTGTCTGCAGCCCAGACCCACTCCGGTGGCCCCCAACCGAACCCCACACATGCTCTGCTTGGGCCACCTTCTGAGGAGGAGCCGCCACCTCTGTCCGAGCCTTTGGGCTGGGCCTGGGGGTCTGCATTCTAAAGCTCCTCCCATGCACGTGTGGAAGCTGATTGGCCACCGGTGTCTGGGAATCTGTCTGCCCGGATAGAGTCCGGGTGGAGAGCTGCAGGGTCAGAGCAGGCCATGCCTGGTGGGGACGGGGCCAAGACTGCCATCCAGGGTCCAGACCCCGGACCCCGGCCTCCCAGCCTCTAGGCTGTCACACCCATTCTTGTTCCTTCACCGAGTCTTAAAGGAGCTGAAACATTAAAGGTCACAGTCAAGGCAGGAGGTAGATGCAAGTGAACAGCACAGACAGCCGTGGCTTTGGGGAGTTGGCCTTGCACGTTTCTCCTCCCAGCAGGACTGGTCCCCGTGGGCGCACACCCTTCTCCTGTCAATCCCCTGCCCGGCCCCTGCACACACGTTTCTTTGTTTGCCTGGAGCTGAGGCTCCGTGGGCCCAGGCGGGAACAGTTGGTAGATCGCTGAGCCCAAAGGTTTGAGCCGCTTGTACGTGGAGGGAAGGAGAAGAGTGAGGGAGGAGGGAGAGCAGGTGCTGTGTCTTTTCATTCATTATCAGCGATGCAGATGAGAAATGGAGATAAAAGTTGGGGAAATGTCATCCTTTGACATTTACGTTTTCAGAGGAGTTGGCAGGGACCGTGGGCCAGGAGGTTTTTGATCATCACGGGAGAGTGATGCCTCTGGGGAAGCCCAGCTCCTCCATCCCGGGAGTGGGGCAGGCACCAGCCAAAGGCCCTTCGGGAAGCCACTAAGGTGCTTCACGCCCCCCGCACCCCTAACCTTTCACGCGTGGCCAGTGCCCCTCATCTGACCCCATGGCTCTGAGGGGTCCCACGTCTGTTCCCAGCAGCCCCTGCTCTGGGCCTCTGGTCACTGGAGTGAGGTCCCCCCTGGTGAGACCTGAGATTTCCCTTCTTGCGCAGACACCAGCCAAGAAATGCGCAGCCCACGCAGAGCGAGGGGCAGGGCACCTCCGGCAGAGTGGGGACAGTTAATCCTGTTAACCCCGTGTAAGGAGCTGCTCCTGTCTGGTGACACACATCCAGAGCGGAGCCCTGTACAAACTGCTAGTGACAGGTTCCAGCCTGGAGCAAAGCGACTGAGAGCTCAGGGCTGAGCTTTGCTGTGGTCATAGCAGCAGGAGAGGCTATTCTGCGCTGGGACTGTGGACACGTGGACACTGGGACCCGTCTCCTGGCCTCAGCTCACTCAGCTGTGGCAGTTCCTCCCTGTCCTGGGCTCCACCTGTATGAGACTCGGCCTCGGCCCTGACTGCAGGTTGGCAGACAGGTTTCGTCTCCTGTGCCGATGCTGACCGGCCACTGGTGCCTTGTGTGGACTCCGCAGGAAGGACTCTAAGCCTGTGTCTGGCTCCATGCGGAGGAGTGCGGCAGTTGATTAGCATTGTCTGCCACGGTAGGCGTAGGAGAGGGGTGGCATGTGTGCCCTCTAGTTGCTAAGCCCTTTCGCCCTAACACTTCCAGCATTCTATCTAGTAACTATAAGGACATCAAGCAATATTGCTTTAATTCTTGTTCTTCCTAAATATTTACAGCCCTTAAAAGCCAAGAATAACAGCAGAAGCCAAGTTGCTCATTATTTGTGAAAGGCCTCTTGGAGCACACGAGTGTGGGAGCCCTGGCTGGGCCAGCTGCACAATAAGCCCATTGAGTCTTGTCTGAGAAAACACAGAAGAACCCTGTCATTCTCTGCATTCATAACTTCCGTGCGTCCCGGCCCCTGAAATAGAACCCCTACCGGAAGACAGCGCACAGCACTCAGCTTGTTGGCTGAATCTGCCGTCTCGCCAGCTGAGAAAGGGCCCTTCTGTATGGTTCGGGGTTCTCTCCCCCTCTTTTTTAAAAAGAAATTGCTGCTAGAAGGAGAGCTGCCCACAAGGAAGTCTGAGGCATGTGTCCCAGATGGGGGACTTCGGGAAGGTGACCTAGCCTCAGTTTTCCCGTCTCCCAAGTGTGCACGGCAGGCCTGGCCTTTAGGGGTGTGAGGATTCGCTGGGATGATGCCCGTGCAAGGCCCATCAGACTCAGTTTCTGAGACAGCCAGTGCTCAGCAGAGGGTGTCTGTGACTTTAGCAAGTGGTCCTCACGGCCCGTGTTCATGTTCCCCGTCCTCAGACGCACACCCACACCACCCCCACACCCACACCCGTGCGCACACAGCCGGCTCCCAGAGTTGAGGCTCGCCCCTGCCTCCTCAGTGCTCAGTGTCTGGCACGGCAGGTGCCCCATCAGTCCTGCCAGGAATCGTGAGCAGCTTGTGTGAGTTGTGAGTCATTCTCGAGTGCCTTATGCTCTGTGTTTGGGGTCAGTCACCACCCTCTCCTGGCCTCCATTGCCCCACGACCATCTGTGGAGCCTCATCCCTGCTTGCCACTGGTCATTTTGGAGATCTGTGGAATGGCCGCGTTGAGGCCTCTGAGGCTGAGAGCTGGGTGGGTCCTGTGTATCTGGAGGGGGCTGGGGCGGCAGATGGCCGAGCACTTCAGGAATCTGTGTTTGACAAGTCTTGTGGGTCTGGGTCTGGGGAGAGCCTGCTGGGATCCCCTCATGAAATCTGAACGTGGGCTTCTTCGTTTTCCCGCTACACCCTGACCCCCCGGGATGCCGGGCATCTGTTTAAATGGTCACACTGGAGAGAGAAGGGGCTGGAAGGGAAGGGAGCACTATGCTGGGATGTTTGCGTCTACGCTGTGCCCCGGGCTGCTGTGTCACCTTGGGGAAATCTCTTGACCTCTCTGGGCCACTGTTTCCCCATCTCTGAAATGGATCAGCACCTATCGGGAACAGGAGCTGTTATTAATCATATGGTAACTTCCAGAACAGGAGCCTGGGGTGAGCACTTTGAAGGCATGATGTCTGAGCAGACCCTCAGTGGCCCCGATGAGGCAGACCCTCTCCTGGGGGAGAACGAGACTCAGGGAGTGGTTGATGTCGGAGCCCCAGGAGTCGGCAGAGGGGGCGCTGTGAGCCCAGCCCTGCTCCTCTCCAGGGCACTGCGCCGGGCGTGCAGCAGCCCTCAGCAAATACTAGTGCACCAAAATGACATATTTTGCACGACAGATACAAAATAGGTGTCTTGCCTAAAAAATCTTATGCTGTGTTTTTTTGTTATTGTTTACCAAGATGAAACAGGCTCGATGAACTGTTCTCGGCACAAAACACTTCATTACAGTTTTACGATGACTTGAGGCTTTCTGGTGAAATTACAGAAGCATCTTTTCGTCTCCCCCCAGGTCATCTCGGCCGTTTCGAGACTCTCCCTGCACAACTTGGCTCAGACCAAAGGGATCAGGTGAGCTTCGCAGAGCGCGCACTGCTGAGTGCCTGCCCTTTCATCTTCATCCGCCCCCCGCGTGCCCTGTCACAGATGTTGGAGCTTGGAGCAGAAACCCTCTGCCCTGTGTCTTTCTCATGAATTTTCAACGTGTTGTCGGGTTGCCTGTTGGCAGCGGCTGGAAGGGGCGGGGAGGAGGGGAGAGGCTTCAGCTCACACGGGGGAAATCTTGCAGCACGTTACTGATGGCTGCAAAATCTCTCTCGATTTAGGTAATAAGATCAGCAAATTAATCCTTTCACAGATCATTGCCTACCTAAGTGCACTCTCCACACATCAGAAGTGGGTTTTGCCTCGCATGAAGTAGCAGTGTTTGTTTGCTGTGATGGGGCTGAACCAGGGGGCCTGCCTGCTTGGGGCTGCCGGCCTCCCGGCAGGAATCTCTCCACCCTCAGCTTTAATTCTGCTTGGATTGCAGGGAATCCCATGGCCCCCGTGGTCTGATCTCTCGTCCCTGACACGTGGACATCGTGGGGCGAGGGGCCCTGGAACTGTGAGGGTGGAGGGGTCAGGGGAGATGGGGGGATGGGGGCATGCCGGCCACGGGGGAGGGGGGGGGACTGGTCATTGTGGATGACCAGATGCCCCCCCCCCAGGTGAGGACTGGTCATTGTGGATTCTGACCCATGGATTGGGGTCAGGGAGACCAGGTTCCATATCCGGTGAGGACAAGCACAGGGCCTGCCTTCCTCGATGTCCCTGGGGACTGTGGGCTATCAGGGAGGGGATGAGAAGCTTGGGAGGGCAGAAATAGCTCCACCTGAGGGTGGAGTGGATGGGGTCGCACCTGGCTGGGTGCAGGTGACTTTGTGAGGTGGTGGAACTACGGAGGGGCTTCACCCTGGTGTTGTCGTGGAGGGGGGCGCTGCACATGCGTGGGCTGGGGGTCCCAGGACCAGGGTGCCTACTGCAGTGGGACCCTTGGTGGGGCTGTTTGCCCAGGTCCAGAGGGTCACCGGAACAGACTCAAATATTAGGGAACCCACCCAGAACCTCTTTCTCTGTTGGGTTCTCCAAGGACTCAGAAATTTCATTGAATTGAGGATTTTTTTTTAATGTCAGCTGAAGGATCGGCTGTTTAAAAATGTTTTAAAGCTGCCATTAAACACATATTCGAGAATATTTATAACATGTTTAGGGTATAAGGAATAACATGAAGACGAAACCCCTGTACCCACCACCCAGCCTACATTCTAGAACTTCAGCTGTGAGGCCCCCAGTTGCATGGGCTGGTTTTCACTGTAGCTTTTGTCTGTAATAGGGACATGTTAAAAATGTTTAATTGAGAAAAGTGAGTTGTTTCTGGATACAAAGACAGTACGTGGATTTTTTGTGTGTGTTTTTCCCAGAAACGGTCATCCGTTCTTTCCCTCGCTAGCCCGGGATGACAGGCGGTGTTCTGGGTTGCCTCTTACCCGTTACAGCACGTTCTGCACCTGTGTGCGTGCCTACATGTACACGTAGCAGCAGTGAAGTCCTGCCACAGAGTTAGGCATTTTATCTGCTTTGTCATGTGACGTGAGAATGTGAGCTTTTCTTTCAGTCCATTAACCATCCTCCCAAACAGAGACCTGCTGCCAGGGAGCCCAGCGGTGCTCCTGGGGCGGACGAGCCAGCTGGCTGTGCTGGGACTCGGTCCTGCGGTGGCCTGAGCACCGTGCCAGGCTCCCCACGCCGTGCCCTGCCGGGCCCGAGGCCCGTGACTGAGGCTGTGACCGCCCTGTCTACAGGCTCCTAGAGCCTCAGTTTCCCTGAGGGTTGACAGCCAGCCATAGGGTCTGCTGGTGGCTTAGAAGGTGGTGAGGGGCCTGAGGGCGGGCGTGTGACCTCTGATCAGTGTGGAGGCCCCTGGAGGACGGGGTGGTGCCCTCCCTCCTGGCCTTCTCGCCCCCATCCCCCCATCTCCCCTGACCTCTCTGCCCCCATGGCCCCAGGGCCCCCGCCCCACGACCCAGGTGCCTCCCAGGCTGCTCCCGTGGTGCTCTCCGAGGCTGGCAGGTGAGCTTAGAAAACTGCCCTCTCTCCTCCCTATTCCGGGAGCCGCCCGGGCAGTGTGTGGGCACAGTGGCCCCCTGGATGGGGAATGAAGACCCCAGCCCTGAAGGTGGCCGCCCCTAGGGCGATGGTGAGCAGAGAGGGTTGCGATCTGGGCTGCGGAGTTGGTGAGACCCGGCTGTAAACCCTGCATCCTGTTGGCTGTGTGCCTTGTGTGGGAAGCTCCTCTCTGAGTTGGTGGATGGGGATTCACCCAGGGGGCTCATCAGGGTTCATTCAGATGAGGCACGTAAATCCCGAGGTCAGTGTTGGCCCACAGAAGGGCTCAGTACATACTATAGTTTGTTGCAATGACATAACAGGGTGCGTTGGGGGCCCCCAAGACCACCCTTGGGTCTGACGATTCGCTAGGACTCAGAGAACTCAGCAAAGCCGCTATACTCAAGATTCTGGTTTATTACAGCAAAAGGAGCCAGATGCAAATTAGCAAATGGAAAAGGCACATAGATTGGCGTCCAGAAGAGACGATGCACGAGTCTTCAGGTCTCCTCTCTCCGAGGAGTTGCGTGGACAGTGCTTCATTCTCCCAGAACGATGTGTGATGTCATGGGTGAGGGTTGCCAGCCAGGGAAGTCCCCCTGAGCTTTGGTGCCCAGGTTCTTGTTTGGGGTGGGTCATGTAGACATGGCTGACTGACCACATGGGTGACCTTAGCCTCCAGCCCCTGCAGAGGTCGAGCTGGTACGGTGGGGCCCTAGGCCCCCCATAAACCCCATCATTTCCCAGACTCTGTGGCTGGGCCCAGGGCCCCCCAGGTAGACAAAGATGTTCTTATCAGCAGGACATCCCAAGGGCACAGAGGTCCCTGCCGGGAGCCACCGGGCCAGGGCCTGATCTTTCTTGAATGTGCAGGGTGTGGGCAGCCCAGGTCTGCTGAGTTAACCCTTTACTGTACACGGGGGAGGGGGAAATGAAGGGGATGGGGGAGGTGTTTGCAGACAAAAGGAAGAGGCAGGGCCTCCCGGCAGGAGCAGCACCTTTGCAGGAAGAACTGCCCGGCTCACCTGCATCGCTCGGTTTCCCCTGTGCCCTATCCTCACCCTGTGTTTCTCCCTCCTTGTCTGAGCCCCAATCCAGAACTTTCCCAGGGTCCCTTCCCTCCGCAGCCCCCCGGGGACAGGACCTCCATCACTTCACACGGCTCACCCACCCTGAGCCTGGGAGGCGGGCTCTGACCGCCCCTGTAGCACGACGCGTTTTGAATAATCTCTCCCCGTGCACCGTACAGGCTGAGTTTTCGCGGGCAGTTTACCGTCCTGGGAACCACCGGCGCTGACACAATACGCTCACTAAGCTCTTTTCCCTTAAGAGCATTTCACGGTGTCGTTCATTAGCAGAAGGTGTTCCTTTAGCCAAACCCTTCTGTGTTTTGAAAACGCACAGACCAAGCCTGCAGCCCTGAAGAATCTCTTCCTCATTTCTTTCATGGCTGGATAGGAGCCCAACATGCTCCTTTAGAAAAATGATCATTTTCACAACGCTTGCTCTGTGCATAATGAGCTGATTTTCCACAAAAGCCCCAATCATGCTTCTCAGAGGCTGATGAATAGGAGACTTAATCTACGAGCCGCACCCTGGTGCTGGCTGGGGGATCAGGAGTGATGTGTGTGTGTGCGGTGGGGGTGGTCCCTGGGGAGCCAACCAGCTCAGCGTGTGGGGATGTGGGTCCTTGTCGAAGCCCTGCAGACTGAGGGATCATCGCGGCTGGGAATGCCTGGGAAGGAGGAGACGGTGAGACCCTCTCTGCGGCTGAAACTGAAAGGTGAAGCCAAGGCGCCGCCCGCCGGCGGAGGTCTCATCTGTCAGCCGCCTGCTTGTTGCGTGACCGTAGGCAGGGAAGCTCTTGAACCCTCTGTCTCTCCTTCTGTAGGCGGGGAAAGCTCCCCCTGCCACGCAAGGTTGCCGTGAGCCCGTACACTGTGCAGCGTGATTTAGTGCAGCCCCTGACACTCTGTGAACGCCCACGGGCTGCTGGCTGGATGGTGGGCTGACAGGTGGCCCCCCAAAAGATACATCCACCTCCTAACTCCTGGACCCTGTGTGACAGGGAAACGGTTCTCTGCAGGTTACGTTTTTATAGATGTACTTACATCTGTCGTTGTAAGAGGGCGGCGGGAGGATCAGAGTCGGAGGAAGGAGATGTGATGACAGAGGAGGCCACGAGCCAAAGAACGCGGGTCGTCTCAGAAGCTGGAAGAGGAACGGATCCTCCCCTGGAGCCTCCGGAAGGAGCCAGCCTTGCTGACACCTTGATTTTAGTCCCTAAGACCCACTGCAGACTTCTAACCTTCCGGAACTGCAAGATAGTAAACCCGTGTCGCTTGGGGCCACTGTTTGGGGTGCTTTGTGGAGGCAGCAGTGGGAGTGAACGCAGGTGACGTGGGACAGGAGCCTTGGGAGCGGGTGGGGGCCGTCGGGGCGCCCTAGGCGCGTGGACCTCTGCACACACGCCGTGCTGGGTCCTCACTGGGCTGAGCGCTCCTGGGAGCAGGGACCAGCCTCCGTCTTTTTTTTTTTTTTTTTAAACATTATTTTTGCCATTAGATTAGCAAAGATTTTTTTAAACTTTTTTATTTATTTATTTTGGCTGTGTTGGGTCTTCGTTTCTGTGCGAGGGCTTTCTCTAGTTGCGGCGAGCGGGGGCCACTCTTCATCGCGGTGCGCGGGCCTCTCACTATCGTGGTCTCTCTTGTTGTGGAGCACAGGCTCCAGATGCGCAGGCTCAGTAGGTGTGGCTCACGGGCCTAGTTGCTCCGCGGCATGTGGGATCCTCCCAGACCAGGGCTCGAACCCGTGTCCCCTGCATGGGCAGGCAGACTCTCAACCACTGTGCCACCAGGGAAGCCCCAGCCTCCGTCTTTGATTCCCTGGTCCTAGCCCGGCCCCACCACCCTGTCCTGTGCTCTCTGGCTTTGTATTGAGTTGCATTAAACTTCACATAAGCTTCATCCCTTTGAAGCGTACGGCTCAGTGGCAGCTCGCACATTCACAGTGTTGTGCCACCATCACCCCTGTCTTGCTCCCAAGCATTTCTCACCTGAACGGAGGGATCCCACGAGCTGGGGCAGTGGCGCCTGCGGTGTTCCTGATCCTGCCTGGGGCTCCGTAGAAGGTTCTAGAAGGAGAGGGTGCTCCTCATGGCAGAGGCAAGGCTGGCGGGGAGGGAGCTCCTGTCTGGGAGGTGTTGGAGGAGGGCGTGCGGGCAGGGGAGAGGGGGGCAGTCAGGCCTGATCAGTTTGGTTTCCTTTGTTTCAGGGACCCTGGAGCTGGTCCTGTGATGTGGCAGCCAAGGCTGGTGACCGGCTGTCACTGGGTGGGGTGGGGTGCTTCATGCCTCAAAGGGGTGCATGTTGTGTGGGCCAGGCCCTCGCTCGAGGGAGCAGGTGCGGATGGGGCTC
This sequence comes from Mesoplodon mirus, assembly GCF_964341445.2. Taxonomy (NCBI): domain Eukaryota; kingdom Metazoa; phylum Chordata; class Mammalia; order Artiodactyla; family Ziphiidae; genus Mesoplodon; species Mesoplodon mirus. Next base: position 2,509,648 of record NC_138976.1, on the reverse strand, counting down.
CGCCTGGCCTGTCCCCCCACTCTGGCCTCTCAGGTGTCATCACACAGAGCCCACCTCAGAATAAGGAGGGGCCAGCTGAGGCCAGGGCGGGACCCCTGCCTGCCGAAGAGAGTGGTTGCAGCGTGTGGATTCCTTTTGCATTCTCCTAACAAAGTGACACCTGCTTCCCTGCAGGGCCCCTCCCGGGAAGGAATCTACTGTTTCATTAAACCTCCTGCCGAGAACCCTCTCCCCCCACTTGGTGACAGTGACCCACACTCGGGGAGGAGGGGACAGCCCTGGGGCAGCGGGGAGAACCCAACGCTGGCCTTGGTGACACCAAGGCCGTGTCCTGTCCATGCTGGCCACGGGGACGGAGCTCCCGGAAGGCACCACGGAGCCTTTGAACCTTCCCCACCATCCAGGGCCTGCAGCGTCCTTCCCTGGACACCTGAGTGCTTGCCACCGGCAGCTGAGCCTGGGCCCCATCTGTGAATGGGGTTGTCGGGAGGACGCCGTGGAGGAGGTGGGCTGCGTGCTTGACAGACGGTGGCAAACGGTGGCCGGCTAACTCCTCCTGAGTCCGTCGCCACCGCAGACACCGGGAGGGCCGCTTCCTTTCCCCCGTCACTCACCCCTGCGCAGAATTTTGAAGGAGCGCTGTGTCCGCTTCTCTCTGCCGCTACCACTGTGGGCACGAGAGCTGGAAAGTGACACGTCTGTTCAAAAATATGTTAACCGGCCATTTCCCGCGGGGCAGCGGGGAGGTAATCCGTGCTGGAAGCAGTCAGGAGAAGAGGGACGCAGCCAGCTGGAGCTCCGCGGCGGGCGGGGGTCTTTAAAAACACCCAGTGCAGCTGAGTGTCTCTCTCTGCCCCACTCCCAGATCGTTAGTCGTCGTCAGCTAGACGTGCCTGTGCTGTCAGTTTGCCCACAGAAAATGTGCATCTGGCTGAGCTAATGGATTTTCATTGTTGTTGCCTCCCCTCCCCCACCCTCCCTCGCTCCCTCCCATTCACCTACCCACCTGCCTGCCTGTCCTTGTGTCCATCCAACCCACCATCTGTCTGTCCATTCGTCCATCCTTCCTTGCACCCATCATCAATCCACTTACACATCCACCCATCTGTCTGTCCATCCTTTCTTCCAGTCGCCCGTCACCTGTGCCCTCATCCGTGCACCCATCTGTCCTTCCACTTCTCCGTCCACACCCCGTCCTGCCACCCTTCCTCCATCTGTCCTCTTTCACGTACACGTCAGTGGGTTGGTCTCCACGTGGTGCTCTGAGGTGGTCAAGGTCACAGCTTCCGTGGCCTGGCAGTGATCCCCAGCACAGAGCAGGCCCTGGACAGTGTGTTGCAGTGGACGGCAGATGAGGAAGGGACCCGGCCGACTGGGGGCGGTGCTGGGGTGCTGGGTCAGTTTCTGCATGTCCCCAGCCTCCATGGCCTCCTGGGTAAAGTGGGGTCAGAGTTGTAGCCCCCTCCCTGGGTTGTTGTGAGGAGTCACAAGGTGGCCGTGACAGTCTCAGCACAGTGCCTGGCACGTAGTAGGTCCAGCGCTGAGGGACAGGAGGAGGAAAAGGAGCCTCTCTGCATGGGGACCTGCCCGCACCTGTCTGTGAGGCTCTGAGGCTTGAGGCAGGTCGAGTGTGAATTTCCCCATTCCGATTCCTTGGCTCCCACAGCTGGCCCTTCGTCCCCCACTTTTACACACGGGGAAACTGAGGCTCAGAGAGCTTCCCGAGCAGGCAGTGACGGGGCCCAGGGAGTCGTCTGCTCATTCATTCATTCCTTTGACCATTCATTCATTCTGTCAGTGCTTGGGGGTGCCAGCAGCCCTGGACAGGTGCTGGGACACATGGGGGACCAGTCACTGTCCGGTGGGGAGATGGACACTGGACCCCGGTCACAGGCAGGCAAAAGCACTGCAGCCGTGTGCAGGGCAGGGTGCAGGGAGAAGCCGGAGCGTGACCCCAGGCCACAGGCACAGGGTTAAGGGCCTAAGAGACCCGGGTCTGGGCTGCCGGTGTGATTTTTAGCAGGTTTCTTAGCCCTGAGACTGTTTCCTGGTCTCTGAAAAGGAGGCTCACTTGGCTGATGGTCAGAGCCCGGGGCGAGGGCCAGTGTGGAGTGGCCCGAGCACAGTTCTCCAGGCGAGGCCTGAGGACCCTGCCTCCCAGCCCTGGCTTCCCATGGGGCCCCCGGGGAGCCCGCCTGCGGGAGGGCAGGTGTCGTGGGCTGAGTGGTGGCTGCGGAACCTGTGAATGTGAGCTTTGGGGAAGAGTCTTTGCAGATGTAATTAAATTAGAGATCTTGAGATGAGATCATCCTGACTACCCCGTGGGCCTTAAATCCAAAGGCAGGTGTCCTTATAAGAGGCACACGGAGCAGGGAACCAGGGACAGAGGAGAGACGTGGAGACGGAGGCAGAGACTGGAGTGACGCTGCGAAGTCCAGGACCTCTGGGGCCCCCGGGAGCCGAGAGAGGCCGGAGGGCTCCCCACAGAGCCTCGTGTGGCCCTGCCTGCCCCTTGATTTCAGGATTTTGGGCCTCCAGCACCAAGAGAATGAAGTTCTATTGTTTCAAGCCCGGGGATGTGGGTTTTGCTGGGCAGCGAGCTCTGGGACGGGGCCCAGGCAGGGGTCCCTCAGCCTCTGGCATCCCCGGTGCATGGGGGCACAGAGCTGCAACTCCTGAAGGCTGAGCAAGAGCCCCAGGAGCCCTGACCTGGTCTTCGCACAGCCCTTGCCAGCCTGAGACCTGGATGCCGAGGAGGAGGCCAGCGGCTGGCAGGGAGGTTTGGGGTTCAGAGACCCCCTCCAGTTATCAGGGATGGGAGGTGGACCTCCAAGGACAGGGGTGTCCTCACGGGCAGGTGCCCTGTCCCCAACGACATTCAGTGTTGGGGGCTGTAAGAATGTCCTCGGGCACCATAGCCCCAGCTCCGCCCCCCTCCCCAGGCCTGTCCTTCCCTCTAGGGAGCGAAGACTGCTTCACTCTGTAACAGGCAAAACAATCAGAGGCTGCCTTCTCAGCAAATACCACCATTAAACATTTATTGGGCAACTGTGTAACATTATCGGCTCATTTTCAGAGACGGAGAAGGAAATCTTGTCCTGTTTTGCAGTGGGATTTATCCATATGCAGAAGGGATGTGAGGTCCTTAAAAATGCTCTGGGACAGAATGTGACATCGTAGTGTGGCCGGCGGTATGGGGGGATGTGGCCCTGCTAGCAACCAGCCCCCGCCCCCCAAGCCCCGCTCTGGGGCCAGGTCGGCGGTGCTCTCTGTGTAGCCCTGAGCCCTGCTCCCAGCCGCGGCCGGTGGGAAGGGACCGGCCCAAGTCTCCGCCGTGGCAGGAGGCCGGCCGAGCCAGTGAATCAGACATGCCGCCTTGGGATGCAGCATCCTCTGCAAAAGGTGTTCTGGTGCTTTGGGTACATCCAGTTACACAGTGTGAAGGCAGCGCTCGGATAAGCCTGAGTCCTGCTCATCTCATTGTCGGGAGAGGGGCTTTGGTAATAAAGGGGCAGTCCCCCCGGTGTCACCTGGGTCATCCTTCTCACTGTGCGTCTCCTCTGTCGCGTCCCTCCTCTGTGCCGGCTGCTGCTGCGGTCAGGATGGACCAGGCTCCTCAGTGCCAGCAGACAGCCCCGAGTCTCAGTGACTTGCTGCAGCGACACGTGTGTGTCGGCCGTGTTCCCCTCCACGCCACTTGCCCCCAGAGCCAGGCTGACAGACGGCCTCCTGCTGGAACAGAGTGGCCACCGCGGCAGGAGAAGGAGACCCAGCAAGTCACCCACTGGCTCCTACAGCCTCTGCCCCGTTGGTGAAGCCAGGATGTCTAGCGATCGGAATTCAACCTGCCCCGCTGTGGGATGCTGCCCGTCCCTGTGAGGAGGGACTGTGGTGTCCCATTCTAGAGATGAGGAGACTGAGGCCAAGAGCCTGGGGGGCTGGCCTGAGGTCGGGCATTTAGGGACTGGTGGAGTGAACTCAGATACGGCCCCGCCAGGCTGCCTTGGAGGGGCCCCTGCACCGTCCAGCCCATGGGTGAGCCCGTGCGACCTGAGCCTGCCCGCCGCCCGCCGTGTCTCCCTCACCTCTGGCTTCACGCTCAGGTACAGGGTCCCAGCCGCTGGTCCCCACCACCATACGCCTCATTTTTAGGCAACTTGTGGTGATATTTTGACAGGAGAGAAGGGACTTTTGGGATTGACCGTCTGTCTGCCTTCCCTTAACGTTCCCTGCTTATTCCCTCTTGGTTATCAGTTTTCCTTCTTTTATTTTTATGGACTCATTTATTTAGTTTTTAATTATTTTTAAGTCTCATGAGCCCAACATTCAACCCCCAAACTAGAACCTTCTAGCTCACAGGGCAGAAGGAAACGTATGATCACGCACTGCTCTCCTGGGTCCTGGTCCCGGCGGCTCCAGCAGGAAGTAACCACCATCCTTAACTTCGGGTCTTCCACCTCCTTGCTCTTGTAAAATTAGTCTTATTATATTTCATGCATAGTTTTGTTTAGTCCCCGTTGTTTCGGACCTTTAATACAGAGTCACCAGGTGTAAGCTGATTCCTGGGATTGCTGTTTTCACGGCCGTCACGTGATCGGTCAGGTCGTGGTGTGCACTTCTGTCCTATGAGGCACGTTGGCCTTTCCAGAGCTGCCCCTCCTCCTGTCCCCCGTTTCCCGTCCCCCCCATCGTAGCAGCAGCGACACACGTGGGGCGGAGCCCTCCCCACGCGTCAGCTCGCTGAACGCGCACCTGGACCCCGGGAACCAGGATTCAACCCCATTTTGCAGGGGAGGCTGAGGCCCCGAGAGGGCACCTCTCGCTCAGGGTTGCCCAGACGGTTGGGGTGGAACTGGGACCTCATCCTCCCATACTCTCATGGGAGTCATCTGGGGGTCAGGGGTCCTGGTGCATGGGCCCAACACTGACCCAGGCACAGATCCGCTGCCCGGGGCATCTCCGGGTCCTTCCAGCCTCAGGTCCTGGTGGAGCTGGCCTCTGGGGGCTGGGAAACCAGCCTCGGGTCTCACCTGCTGACCCCGGGGGCCAGCTGAGCCTCCCTTTTCCCTTTGGGGTCACTGGTAGGGAGACTAAGGCAGGCCTCTACCCTGCTCGGCACTGGAAGGTCCAGCCCTCCACCATGCGATGTGATGTGGGGCTGCTCAACAGCCAAGGCGTGTTCCTGGCCCCCTCCCCGCCCCCGGTGGGCTTGGTGACTGCAGGAGGCTGGGTGCCCTGTCATTGAGCACCCACGGGCCCTGCACGTCTCTCCAGCTTGGGTATCTGACTGGCAGTCCGGGAGGGGGGTTTGGATGGGATGGGCATCCGGCTCTGGCCCCTCCCAGGAGGGCAGCAGTGAGGCACCAGTGGTTCTGATTAAAGCCGAGACCTGGAGTCCGGCCCTGAGGCTTGGCTGGACCCTTGGCCCTACAGACTCCAAGGTGAGCATCGCAGGCTGGACAGCTGGCCCGAGCCCAGCCCTCCCTGCCCAGGGCCACCTCCAGACCCAGGGCTGGCGCCCTCCATAAGAGCTGCAGTCCAGTTCTCTGCTCTGAAGTAGCCAAGCCGGACCCCCAGGACACAGTGGGGGGCAGCAGCCCTGTCCTTGTCCTCACACGAGCCCAGAGCAGCCTGGTGCCCAAACGCTGGCACGCACCTTGTCCTGCACCGTCACCAGTCGTGTGCACCTGCTCCAGGGGGTTGAGTCTGAGGCTAGGGCAGCAGAGGGAGGGACGGAGGCCCTCAGGTGCAGTGGTCGGTGCCCCTCTCCGAGGAGGTGGCCTCGATCTGGCTGACCCCCGAGGAGTGAGCAGAGCCAGTGTGGACAGGTCTGGGCATCAGAGGCCCAGGCAGAGGCGCTGGGGGGGGGGGGCGGGGAGGGGATGTGCTTGGTGTTCCTGTGGGATGGAGAGGGGCAGGGGGTGGGAGGAAGGTCGTGTTGTGAGAGGTGGGCAGGGTGGGGGGTCTCTGGTCTCTCTGAGTGTGAGGGGAAGCCCTGGGGGGTTTCAGCAGGCAGTGGCCTCTGAGATTTTGTCTAGAAACTGCTGGCCCCGTGTGAACTGCAGGGGCTCCAGGGTGGAGGCCAGGACCAGTGAGGGGCTGCCGTGGGTGTCCAGGCCGGAGGGGTGGTGGCTCGGGGGAGGGGTCCTGGGGGGAGGGGAGCGAGAGCCCGATAGGCCACAGGAGGTGCTGGTGGCACAGGGAGTGGCCCCCCACCCCCCCGCTTGGCAGGTCAGTCCCTCGGGATGACCAAGAGCTGCAGCCCAGATGCTGCCGGACGCCTGGGCAGGGGTGAGGAACGCAGGCTTGCTCCCGCCTGGGTCTCTTCCCTGCTCTGACCCCTCTTGGGGATAGTCCTGGCTCCAAGCCCGGCTCTGTCACGTCCTGGCTGGTCTCTTCGGGCAACTTTCTCTACCTCTCTGAGCCTTGGTGTCCTCCTTTGTGATGAGACGGTAGCCCCCATCTTGTGGGGGGCTGTCATGACTGACGGAGGAACCTGAGGACACCCCCATCCAGAGGCCTTCCCTGGACCCCTCGTTTGTGAACTGGGGGGAGGGCTTGGGTTTCACTTGTGTCCTTTCAGCAGGGTGTGTGTGCTCCTACCTCCACCCCAGACCCTCAGCCCGGCGGTAGGGGCTTGGCCCGATTGCCCTGGGACGGTCCCCTCCTCTGGGCCGTAGGTGGAGGGCTGGCCAGAACTCCCCCAGGAAGAGGACCTGCTTCTCTAACCGGAGTCCACAGACCAGTCTTCCACCTGGAGCGTCATCCATCCCAGCTCTGCCACAGAAAACACCAAGATCAACTAGTGATGCCTGCCCTAGCCAGAGGGGATGGGAAGGTAGGGGGTGATTGCAGGCAGGCCCAGGTTTGCCCTCTGTCCTGATGGACCCACCAAGGGGAGGGACCCTCCCTGCGGGCTTACAGAGGCCTTCTTAGGACTTGGTGGAAGGGCCAGGGGCTGACCCTTCACTTCCCAGCAGACCAGAAGGAAGTGGGGGGAGGGGAGAGGAGTGCCTCCAGCTCTGACACCCCAGCCCCTCAGCCACCATCTGTTCTCGGAGGTGGCTCAGAGAGGGGAGGGGTCTTGCCTGAGGTCACACAGCGGCTTGCTTGGTGGTCTCTCAGAACCCCCCACCGGGTCCCTCCAGATACCTGAGGAGGGTCCCCAGCTAGTCTCCTAGCTTCCATGTGTTTACGAGGAAGATCTGCTTTTTTAAAAAATAGATTTATTTATTTATTTTTGGCTGTGCTGGGTCTTCGTTACTGGACATGGGCTTTCTCTAGTTGTGGCGAGCAGGGGCTACTCTTCGTTGTGGTGCACAGGCTTCTCATTGCGGTGGCTTCTCTTGTTGCGGAACACGGGCTCTAGGCACGCAGGCTTCAGGAGTTGTGGCACATGGGCTCAGTAGTTGTGGCATGCGGGCTCAGTAGTCGTGGCTGGAGGGCTCTAGAGCGCAGGCTCAGTAGTTGCGGCGCACGAGCTTAGTTGCTCCGCGGCATGTGGGATCTTCCCGGACCAGGGCTCGAACCCGCGTCCCCTGCATTGGCAGGCGGATTCTCAACCACTGCACCACCAGGGAAGCCCGGAAGATCTGCTTTTCTGACACGTCACGGTGGGTTTACCGTCCAGAGCCAGCAGTGTGGATTGGACACCCACCTGGCACAGCCAACTACTGGTTCTTCTCTTTCTCACTCTCACTGCTGTGCCCGGATGTGACCCAGATGGGCCACTGTCACCGTGTCCAGTTCGGCCGGGCCGTGACCGGGGAGCAGGGGGCGAGGGTCAGTGGGCAGCTAGGGCCCTGCTCTGCTGTTACAGGCCTCACAGGGCCAGAAGGGACATTTCAGGGAGCAGACAGCTTTGGACATGGAGAAGGAGAAAAGGGAAGAGCGTTTCCAGTAGCCGCCGGGGTGTTCCAGGGTGTGGTTTTCCATGCATGCTCGGAGCTGCCCTGGTGGGGGGCCCCATCCCTGCCCCGCAGCCGATGGGCTCTGGAGCCTTGGGCAGAGCCACCCGCCTGCCCTGCCTGCTTCCTCCTTGGAGCCGAGCCTGCCCCGGTCCATCCCCTGGGGCCCCGGCTGCCTCTCCCTGCCCAGCGCGACAGCGCTTGGGCGCGGTCCCCCCCGGCCAAGGGACTCTGGCCCATGAGTGAGCAGTGTGGAAACTTTTTGTGCAGAGTCTACTGGTGAAAATGGGGCTGCAAGAAGCCTTGGGCCTTGCGCTGGGAAGAGAGGCTATTGGGGGGCGGGCCGTGCGGGCTGTGGCTCTGGGAAGCCCCCGTGCTGGCTGTGTGGCCACTCTGTGATGCCTCTCGTTTCTCGATGGACATTTCTAGAGTGTTCCATCTGGGCGGAGCCCTGGCAGGCTGCCGGGATTTCCCGCCTAGGCCGGGCCGGTGTCCCCTGGGAAGAGGTCAAGGTGGCATGAAAGGAAACCAGCCGAGTGGCTGCAGGGGACTGGGCCCCGCTTGGAGGGGGAGATGGCCCCGCTGATCCGCTGGCCTTTCCGCTCCAAACTGCTGCTGTTCCGAGAAGCGGGCCGGAAAGTCAAAGCTCTGTTGAGCCTCGCAGCTGCTGAGAAACCGCGTTCCTCTGTCTCAGCAGCAGCTCCAGGCCCCTCCCTCCCCCAGACAATGGGATGGCGGGAACCAAACCATTCTTTCCTGACCCAAGGTCAGTGTCCCCCTCTGCCTCACTAGGGTTCTGGAAGCAAGGGTTGAAACAGCCTGGCTGGCATCTGGGGGTTCACTTGGGTCTCCCCCAGTCGCCTGGAGCCGGCCGCACCTCTTCCCCCGCCTGCACTTCTGCCGGACCTGCCTCTGCAGACGTCACAGGGGGACCTCGAGACCTCCTACCTCTGTGCTGACTTGGGTTTAAGGTCCTGGTGGTGGCACCTGGGCCAGCCCATCCATCGCTGCCTCCCTCCGCCCTGGTCCCCATCGGACTCCTGCCCCACCTGGCCCTTCCGCCTGCTCCTGCTCTGGCCCAGCCTCTCTGAGACCGCACACCCCCGAGTGTGCAGGGTATGATCACCTCTGCCCAGGCCGCTTCCTCCAGCCCCTAAATCTTGACCATCACCTCACCTCCTTACGGGCCGGGCCCTGTGGGAGGGCACAGCCACACCGCACGTCATGAAGCTTCACACACGGCCTGTGTGTGAAGCAGGTGGTTTATCCCCATTTTACAGGTGAGTTAACTCAGGTCCCTTGGCCAGCTCAGGGGCCAGGAAGCTGTGTGGCCGATTCCAGCCCCCCGTCTGTCTGACGCAGGGCTGGAACTCTGAACTCAAGTTAGACTTTGCTCTTCAAGTCAGCTCCCCGGCACCTCCTATGGGAAGCCCTCCCGACTTCCCTTTCCTCCTCCTGCTGTCTATATCTTTGTGGCCGTCCCCATGCCCTTTAGCCCTGTGTGGCCCTCGTGGTGGGAGTGGGTGGAGGGGCCCGTTGCAGCCCCTGATACGGTGGCCTGTCTGCATGGGAGTGTGGTAGGCTGGAGAGAGGGACATGATCCCTTGCTTGTTTGGATGGTTGGGCTGTTGAGCCGGAGAGCCGTTTTTAATAAGCAAAATGTGGTGCTTCAAGGCCTCCCTGCCAATTAGCAGGCGGCACCCAGGTGACTCTTTGAATTATTAAATGGGCCTGCCAGGGCCTTCAGGCTGCGGTTTGATGTGCCTTTGAAGTCTGCCTGGCTGCCGTTTCCCTGGCAAACTGGTACGACGCGGGGTGTGGCCCAGTGCCCTGTGGCCCGGGTATTCCTGGTCCCTCCCGCCCACCCTGCCCTCTTCCTGCTCACCTAGCACCTGCCTGGGCCCCCATCACCCCTGGTGAGGTGAGGCTGAACCCAGTGGTGTCCCGGGGCCGGGCCCCGTGCCAGGCCTTCCGCAGGCCCACTGCACCTAATTCTCAGGCCGTTTTCAGAAACTGTGTCCTGCCCGACTGGGGGAGTGACCTCTGAGGGCTCCCACGTAGTGCTAGCGCCATAAATGAGGCACCATTGTCCGCCACACGCCCGACTGGGGCGGCTGGCTCGTCCCAGGTTTAGCCCTGGGATTCCCGCATCCTTGGTAACTGCCTCGTCCGGGGCAAGCTGGGTGGTGGTCACCCCCACAGGACAGGTGCCGGGAGCTGGGAGCCCCCAGGACTCTGAGGCCGAGTCTGCTCTCTGGGGGCTGGGAGCTGGTCTCGCCCTCCAGGGTGGGAACCCAAGGCCCTGCCCCTTCTCTCGGACGCCCCGGGCCGGCCAAGGAGGACCAGGGGCATCTGCCAACGGGGCTGCTCCGTGATGCTGCTGGCGAACACGGACCTTGGAGGTCACTTTGCAGGGAGCGCTTCTCCGCGAGTGGAATTTCCACTTTCCTCCCTGCACACGCCAAGTGAAGGGTGGAGAAGTGAAAGGCCATCTTGGGCCCCGGTCGCTTTCACCTGAAGTGTGAAAAATAAACCCCGTGTCCTAGATTCTCTGAGTGGCGCTAGGTGGTCGGACCCGAAGCTTTTTTTTTTTTTTTTTTTTTTTTTTGCGGTACGTGGGCCTCTCAGTGTCGTGGCCTCTCCCGTTGCGGAGCACAGGCTCCGGACGCACAGGCTCAGCGGCCATGGCTCACGGGCCCAGCCGCTCCGCGGCATGTGGGACCTTCCCAGACCGGGACACGAACCCGTGTCCCCTGCATCGGCAGGCGGATTCTCAACCACTGCGCCACCAGGGAAGCCCCCGAAGCTTTTTTACTTCTCGAATGAGTGTTTGTTTGGATACCGTTCTTCTTCCAGGCCCCCGGGGAGAAAGAGCTCAGCAGGGTGGGCTGGAGGACCCCATGGTGCTGACTCCATGGGCCTGGGGCAGGGCTGGAGGCACCCGGGTGAGGGGCATTTCCTAATTGTCATGGAAACCCGGGGTGGGCCCACTGGGGCTGCTGCTCAGGAGGCCATGGGGACTGCCTGAGTCTGAGGCCCTGGACTTGGAAGTGGACTCAGGGAGCCCCCGAGAAGGGGAGGGAAGGTGACTCAAGCTGTCATATGCGGGACACTTGCTGGGAGCAAGGACCTGGGCTGTGAGGCTTACGTGTGTGTTATCTCATTTAATCTTTTTTTTTTTTTTTTTTTTTTTTTGTGGTACGCGGGCCTCTGACTGCCGTGGCCTCTCCCACTGCGGAGCACAGGCTCCGGACACGCAGGCCCAGCGGCCATGGCTCATGGGCCCAGCTGCTCCGCGGCATGAACCGGCGTCCCCTGCATCGGCAGGCGGACTCTCAACCACTGCGCCACCAGGGAAGCCCTCATTAATCTTAACAATGACTACTGCCCCCATTCTACAGTTGGGGAAACTGAGGTTCAGAGAGGGAGAGTTTCCTGCTCAGGGTCACACAGCGAGTCCGCAGCAGAGCCAGGATTTGAACCCAGATCTATTACCTGCAGAGGCCTGGCTCTTAGTTCCCCCCACAAGTTCTCCCCGAAAATGAAGGTAACAGTGGCAGTGGGGTCTCTGTTTTGGCTCCTTGCCAGGGTGTAGAGAGATGGCTCTAGGAAGCAACGTCCTCTGTCCTGGCAGGCCATCTGCAGACAGCACCGTCGTGAGATGTGCACCTGCTGTGTGCCAGGGGCTCCCTGGTCTGGGGTGGGGGGACCCCCAGGGAAGCAGGCCCGGGAGCCACCACATAGCCCTGCCTGGTGGAGCCCTGGGCTGGATTGGATAATGCAGGGGGGCCACTCCCAGATAGCAGGAGGGGTCAGCATACTGAGTGCTGCACCGGAGCTGGGCTTGAAGTACATGAAAATCAGGCTGGGGGGTTCATCAGCTGCTGCCTGGAAAAATAGTAAATCAGTGCCGACAAGTGGGTAGCATTGCCCTGGAACCCTGTGTCCAGGCCCCGAGTCCCTCAGCACAGCATGGGAAGAGGTGAAGCTGGACGAGTTCCCCCCAGAACCCGGAGACCTGGCACCTCCTCCCAAGGGGTCCTCTCGTTGGCTCCTGGGTTGTTGTCCTATAAATCGGGCCTGCTGCCCGCCGTGCAGGGTCTTCCAGTGTCCCCATCGACTGCTCCTGGGTCCCAGCTGGCGTGCACCTGTGTTCGCCACCTTCATGCCGTGACCCCGGAGCATCGGGTCCGCCCCCTTCCCGACCACGTGTCCTGTCCCCACACAGCCGTACACACAGCTACGCACGCGGGCACTTTTCAGAGGCCATGGTTTTACAGCAGATTCTCAAAGAAGTCCTGTGGACAAGGACCAGAGCCTGATTTATTGATCCCAGAGCTGCGTCCATGCTGCACCTTCTCCCTGAAGCAGTGACATGGCAGCCCCCAAGCCCAGCTCAGATCAGGTGTCCAGGAACTACCCAATGGATGGGGGAAGGAGAGGAAGATGTGGTTTGGAGTAAGAATTGTGCCCCCCTCTGCTCTTTGTTCGGGGGTTTGGACTCAGCCACTCCCTTAGGGTGCCGTGTTTTGGGGCCGTCTTCCTCTAGCGGGGGACCCCCCTAGCCTCTGGCACTGGGGCTGTCATTGTCCTGCCCAAACACGGCCATGCCGGCCAAGCAGCCGGATGCTAACATTGACCTCGGGGTGGGAGGCGTAATTTGGTGGGACCTTGAAGCAGTGGCTTGAGCCTCTCATCCCTGCCCCGCATCCCCCCGCCCCGGGAGGACGGGGTGCTGGGGTGGATTTGACGCAGCCTGACGCATGGGCTCTGTTGGGGATTTCTTGGCACGTGGCAGCTTTTCTGCTTCCAGCTTGGGCATCCCCTTAATTCCCTCAGTGGTGCGAGTGGGAAACTTGGCTTCCCAGAAGCGGAGCACAAGGAAATGCGTCCTCAGGAAGGGTCTGATGGGATAAGAGGAACCCAGCCCCGCCCTGACCCCCGGCCCCCCCGCCCTGAGGGCCCGGATGACCACACTCTGGTGTCTGGCCCACGGTCATTTCTGTGCCTTTCTGCCATACTTGATTCTCATCCCCTCCTCTTCAAGAACAAATGAAGTCCACCATGAATGTCTGGATGTCTGGTCCAGCTGGGGAGGGGGAAATTAATGGCGGGGGTGGTAGATGCTGCACAGTGGGGTCTGGATGATCAGCCGGTGCCTGAGACAGAAGGGTGGAGCCAGGCCTTGTTGCAAGTGACCCCAGAGTCACACCTGCTCCAGCCCCTCTCGGGCTTGAAGTTATAGCTGGAATGTGGCCCCAGAAACGCCCTCTGTGCAAATGTGTCTCTTCGGGGTTAAGTCAGGGTCAGTGTTGTAAAGTCACAGCTCAGGGCCGACTTGGGTACCTCTGCGTGGATTCTCATAAGCGCTTCTTGAAAATGCTTCCTTGTATCTAACTTGGGGCTGCCACTTGTTGTTTTGGGGGGAAGGGACAGCTTGAGAATATCTGACATCCATGTATCTGTGCACCCATCCATTCCCCAATGAATCCACCCCCCAACCTGTCCTGGCCACCCATCCATCCTCCCACCCCCATGCCCCCACCCACTCACTCATTCATCTGTCTATCAACCCACAAATCCCATCCTTCTCCCACCCCTCTCCCACCCACCTGTTCTCCCACCCACCCATCCATCCATCTATCCATCCGTCTGTCCATTTGCCCATCCATCTACCCACCCATCCATCCATCTATCCAACCATTCATCCATCCACCCACACATCTGTCCATCCATCCATCCGTCCATCCATCCAACCATTCATCATCCATCCTTCCATCCATACACCCACCCACCCATCTGTCTGTCTATCCATCCATCCATCCATCTATCCATCCGTCCATCCATCCATCCATCCATCCATCTATCCATCCGTCCATCCATCCATCCATCTATCCATCTGTCCATCCATCAATCCATCCGTCCATCCATCCAACCATTCATCCATCATCCATCCTTCCATCCATCCATCCACCCACCCACCCATCTGTCTATCCATCCATCCATCCATCTATCCATCCAACCATTCATCCATCTATCCATCTGTCCATCCATCAATCCATCCGTCCATCCATCCAACCATTCATCCATCATCCATCCTTCCATCCCACCCATCTGTCTGTCTATCCATCCATCCATCCATCCATCCATCCATCCATCTATCCATCCGTCCATCCATCCATCCATCCATCCATCCATCCATCCATCCATCTATGAATCCATCCATCCATCCATCTATCCATCCATCCATCCATCCATCTATCCATCCGTCCGTCCATCCATCCATGCCTCTCTAATGTCAGGCACCGAGCTAAGCAGAAGTGGACCCAGGCTGAGAGATGGTCAAACTGGTGGAAAGCTGGTCAGGGAGTGGTTTTGGGGGAACGCTCCACTTCTGGGTCCTGCAGTCACATCTCAGCCTGGCCTGAGATTTCCTGTGATAAGTAGGGTGGGGGCCAGAACTTTCGGCAGTCGGGGTGACTGACATTCGACTGACTTTTAAGAAACCAGAGCTCGGTTCCAGCACCCCGTCAACCACGTGGGATCTGGGTCAGCTTCGGAACCCAGGAAGCGCGATTCCTGTATCGTGCGAGTGATTTCCTGGCTGGAAGTATGGCTGGGTCGGTGAGGGTCCCTCGTCTGCCGAGGGCCAGGGCGTCCTGATGGCCTGCAGCTCTGCCTGTGACTGTCCTCCTTCCTTCTTGCCACATGATGCCCAGTGGGGGATGACATTGTCATGGTGATGCAAGGAAGCGGGGGGAGAGCCACAGGGAGGAGGGGGAGCCCACCACGGAGAGGTCAAGCTGGGTCATGCCACGAGCTACTGCCATGAAGCCGCAGGTGATGGGGACCCCTGGTCTGGTGGGTCTGCCTTGGGACCTCAGACTCAGGGCCATGCAACTCTGTGACAGAGCTGGGCAGGACCCAGGGCTCCAGCTGCTGGTTCAGTGGGCTCCCCAGGCCCCCACCCCATGGAGCACAGGCTCCGAGCCTTGGTAGTGGAAGCTGCAGGGTCCAGGCGTCCATCCCCACTGGACTGCCCTGCTGAGCACGTCAGCCTGACCCCCAGCAAGGAGGCTGCCAGCCGGGTCTCCTGTGAGATCGTTAGTAACAGACTTCCTACCAGAACACGTGCCCTGGGAGTTGGGGAGATGCTCGTTTCAACCAAAGGGGCGTTTTCGTCTCCATGGAGGTGGTTAATTTGGGCCCATTGCTTTTGAATGAGCTGGCAGCCCCCTCCTCCTGGCAGCATTCACCCCCCTCCGGCCCCATCCTCCTGGAGGCTGGCCTCTGTGCCCGGCGTGGGCTGGTTCAACTTAGTCGGGACCATGCACCTCGTCTGCAGGTCCCTGCGGGAGAGGCAGGAGTGGACGCTCGCACGTGGGTGTGCAGGGCACCCCGGGGAGCCCCGGAGAGTGTGTTGGAAGCCCATTTCCTTGAAGGGCTGCTGCATGGGCTCCCCCTGCTGGTGGTGGGCGTGGGGGGGCAGGTGTGGGTATGGCACCGACAACGTGCCCTTCCCATTTCCACCCCAATCGCTTCTTTTCTTTTTTTTTTCTTTTTTTTTTTTTTTTGTGGTACTCGGGCCTCTCACCCCTGTGGCCTCTCCCATTGCGGAACACAGGCCCGGACACGCAGGCTCAGCGGCTGTGGCTTATGGGCCCAGCCGCTCCGCGGCATGTGGGATCCTCCCGGACCGGGGCACGAACCCATGTCCCCTGAATCGGCAGGCGGACTCTCAACCACTGCGCCACCAGCGAAGCGCCCAATTGCTTCTTTACCCAGAATGCGCTGTTCCGTTTGCGGACCTGCCCCTTTCCTCCAGTTTGTGAACTGGGATCTCATATCAGTCTCCACATGAGATCCCAGTTCGGGGTGACAGAGCCGGTGGGCTCACCCACCCTCCCCGCAAGCACGTGCCACGTGCAGGCGGTGCTGGGGCTGGTGCCGCGCCTGCATTCCTTCCCGTGAGCCCGGCTGCGCCCAGGGCTGTGTCACCTGCATCTCACGCCCTAACACTCCTCACCTGTACTGGCCGGCCCCCAGCACCTGGGCAGCGCGGGCTGGCTCCACCCCTTTTCCCAGCAGTCAGGCCCAGGTTTACTTTGCAGTAGTGACAGGTGCGACCTGAGACCCCGCGTTCCCAGGGAGCCCCTTTTCCTCCCCGTGAGTTCCCCTCCCACGGATTCTGAGCTGCCCAGGTAGATGCCCGTCTGCAGGTGACGACCCTGCCGTGCCGCCCTCCTCACACCAGCCGGGAAGTTTTCTGACACCTGGGCCCTTCTCTTACTCCTCCCAGATGCGTCTTCGGGGTGACAGAGTTTGCGGGGACCCTGGGCATCCCCCCAATACAGAACTGGGAGATTTTCATGGAAAATAAGGGTCTCAAGTCCAGATAAGTTTGGGGCTCATGGCCCACCCTCTCTGTCTCCTAAAGACAGGTTCCCGTGCTCCCCGCCGAGGATGCCCAGGGGAGCCCATATCCCCATGTCTGGGGTCCCCCTGGCGCGTGGAAGCAGGATAGTCACGTGGACGGAAGCTTCCTGCTGTCCCTGACCCGGTTCCCTTGTTTGCCCACAGGGATGCCGGGACCTGGACAGAGGGACCGACTTCCGGTGTCCGGGGCCGAGCTGGGCGTGGGGTCCTCACTCTAGGCACGTCCATCTGGGCGGTCCTGCATCACACAGCCGCGTAACGTGTGCCCCGTTTCCTTCCACGAGGGAACGGATAGAAGCCCGCCTGCTCCTGCGCTCGCTCCAGGGGGCCCGTGGTGGACCACAGGCTGGGGGCCTGGCCAGGGCGGCGGTGCCACCGAGACCTGCTCACTCCCCTGACGTCTCCTCTCCCACAGGCCCTTCCCCTCGGAGGAGACCGCGGAGAATGACGATGACGTCTACCGCAGCCTGGAGGAACTGGCAGAGTAAGGAGGTGGTGGGGGGAGGTGGGGAGCGGGGCTTCACGCGGGCCCCCTCGACGGGCGCTGGTCTCGGCCGTCTGCCCGGGCCGCCCGGGCCGTCCCCACGGGGGTGGTGGTGTGGCTCCCCTGCCGGAAGGATGCGCCGTTCTTCACCCCACATTCCAGGAGGCTCCCAGCGTGTCTGCTGGTGACGTGGCTGCGGCCCTCCTCCCCAGGCTCAGGCGTGAGGAGGGCTGGCTTTTGCCGGGCTTCTCTATCGAAGCTGCAGTGGGGCTGGGCAGGTGTCCTAGCTCGGCCCTTGGAGGCTGTGCTGCGGATGGGAGAGAGCTGGAGTTTCCAGAAGCTGGGGCCCCTGGAGCACAGGTTACAGGCAAAGGCAGTTGGTGATTCCGGGTTGTCTCATGGCCTGATGCGGGCTGGGGCTGGGCCGAGGCCAGGCCACCTGAAGCCACTGGGGCATCTCCCCTTCTCCCAAGGCTCCGTCTTTGCCTGCCCCGGGTCCCCCCGATTCCTCTCTCCGAGGATTTCTTGCACCATCTCATGCAACCTGGGTCCAGCTGCCCCTCCCCGGACATTTCACCTTATGGTCCTGGAGCCCCCCAGGGACTGGCAGGAATCCCTGGGTGGCGGCTCTTCCAGAAGAGATGGTTGGGTTCTGTGCGGTCAGCTGTGGCCGAGGGTGGGGTCATGTGGCCTGCTGCTCGGAGAAGGGGGGGCGGGGTGGAGCTGGCAGGGCCACCCCATCCTGCAGGAGGGGGACCGAGGCCCGGGAGATGACGGGCTTGCCCAGGCCGTAGGGTGGTCCCACGTGGCTCCTGACCTGGCCGGCCCACTGCCCTCAGGCCAGGTGGACGACCCTCTTCCCCGGATTCCTGCCCCTGGGGACCTCTTTCCTGTCTTTGTTCCCGGATAAACGGCTGTTCCTTCTGGGAAGACTCGTGGCCTCTCTCTCCTTCATCTTACAGCATCTTACAGAGAATAAGAATCATAATCAGAGTTAGAACCGGGATTTGCTGTGCACTTGCTGTGTCAAAGCCCCCAGCTTGTTCCACGCCCACATCCAGGCTGCCTCTAGGATATGGGGCCTGGGCAGATATTCTTTGCAGGATCTCTATCCATTTAAATAACTTGAGTCATTGAAAAATCAGCATGTGGGCAGCAAGCTGGCGGCCCAACATTATGTGATCTGTGAGTGAAACACTCACTGGCCCGTGGGCATAGCTGCCACCAGCCCATCTTCCGGAAACTGGGCTGACCCCAGTGTGAATGGTGGCGATCCTCAGGACACCTGGTCAACCCAATGTGGGTCCGAGGGTGGAGAGCGCCCTGAGGGGGCAAATGGGGCCCAGGGTCCACACGAGTCACAACCGGGGCCTGGGGCTCCCTACCTGGATGCCATTGCCCGGTCCCAGGAATCAGAGGAGGACTTGGAACATTTCAAGAAAGGTGCACTCCAACCCACGGGGCCTCCCGAGGTGCGGGGCTGAATGAGGGGCTGCCCACCTTCCCCCACCCCCCGTAAGGGGTGAGGAAACCGAGGCTCAGAGAGGCACAGCCGGAGGGAGGCCCCCAGGAGTCCCCACCCGTCTGCAGCCCCCTTGCTGGCTGAGCTCCGCGCTGGTACTGCTTCCCGCCCGCCCTTCCCGGCATTTTTCGCCTTGGAGAGCCTCTCCCTGTCTGCCGAGCCCGGGCCTAAGTGCCCCCCACTTTGGGAAGCCTCTCACCCTCCGTCCATCCGCCCGCCCAGACAGCATCCTCACTCACACCCCACGCATCACAGAGCACCCACACCCCTGTCTGGCCTTTGGGGTGTTTGTGGGGTGCACTGTGATAGACTGGAAGGTTCCCGAGGTCAGTCCCTGCATGTCCATGCCACCGCCCCCCCAGCCCCCAGCAGCTGGCACCCCGTGCCCGCGGCCTCACAGCGCATCCCAGGCGATAACGTTGGGGGTGGTGGGGGGACGCTGCTGGTGCTTCATCTCCTTCTATCCCCCACTCCGCCCCACAGTCTCCTTGGGAGGGGTACTCTGGGGGGCCCCCGCTTTACAGATAAGGAAACTGAGGCCTCGGGAGGGAAGCTACTGGCTCATGTCACTCAGCGAGGGAGCGGCAGAGCTGCCCTTTTACCCCGAGCCTGTACCCTCGCCTCCCCACCATGCAAAGTCAGCGCCCCCCCCAGGGTTCGGGGAGCCCCTTGCCCAGTGCTGAGTGTCGGGCCCTGATCTGCCATTTCTCCCGAGTCACCCCCAAGCTGAGGCTGGGGGTCTCTGCCCTCCCGAGACATGCATGAGGGGTCAGCAGAGGCTGAGGGTTCCAGGAGGGTGGGGCCCACGCCGCCCTTGCGCAGCTTCCTCTGCACCAGCCAGGCCCCCCGCTTAGCCTGTCCCAGTGGCTCTTTCACGTTCAGTTTGGAGGAGTCCTGGGCGGTGAGTTGGCCAGCGACCCCGGGTGCCCATTTTCCCCTTCCTCGGTCTATTCTGCCTGTGTCTGACCTCTCACAGGATGGACTTCCTCTCGCATGGAGAAGCCAGTCTGGGGATGTGTGGCTTTGCACACAGTTCAATAATGTTATTCCACGACATTACGAGTGAGCCTCCTTAATCCAGTGAGTTCCTTTTGACTGCAGTTATAGCAAACGTAAATCATACGTTAATAGGGGAGGGGAATGAATTTGAGTCTTGAAGTTGCGGTTTGGTCCCAGAGGCTCCAGGTTAATAAATTTTTCATGCTTTTTTCCCCCCTTCTCCTTTTACTGAAAATCAAGATTTCTTAACATCCTGTCTCTGCGGACTTGGGATTCATATTTATCCATTATGGCAATTTACAAGACACAAACAGAAATGTCATTTCTTCCCTGGCCTCCCTGGGGCAGGGAACGGGGCACTGGCCTGGAGCTGATGCCAGGCAGCGCCAGGGAGCCAGGGAGTGACATTTCCAGCAGAACTGGCTAATTCTTTCCTTTGGGCTCTGGCCAGGTGTCGGAAAGGATGATCACCTCGTGTTTCTCAGGGGCCCCTCCTGACCTCCTAGACCTCGGACGCTCTGCAGCTGTTTGGGGAAAGGCGAGCCTAGTGGGGGGTCTGGGCACCAGTGGGGCACCGCCAGCTGTGCATGGCCCCAAGGACGCCTCCGTTCCGTCAGTCCATCAGTCATGTATTTGTTCAGCCACCAGCTGGTTGCTGTGCACTTTCTGGAAATTTAAAGCGTGGTCAGGGCAGCGGGAGTGGGGAGCGGGGAGCGTGCTGGGTTGCGAGGGGTGAGCGTGGGCGTCGCTGGAGGAGAGATGTGGCTCCCGCGCGGGCCCCTCAGAATCCTCGCTAGAGGTGCCCTTCCTACCGGGCGTGTCTTCACAGCCCCCCAGTGTCCCCCCGGCGGGTCATTGAGGGCTCTGCAGCCTCAGCCCACGAGATGCCGCCGCACACTGAGAGCCCCCTTCCACCCACCTAAAGCAGGAGCACCGACCGGGCCGTGCAGGAGCCGCTGCCTTGTTCCCAAAGCAGCCAGGGGCGTCTCTGGGCAGACCTGGAGCCTCGGCTCTGGCGTGTCCTACCACGTGGGCCTTGGCGGGTTACCCAGTCTCTGCACCCCGGCTCCCCTGTGTGTAACACACAGTGTCGGTCCTCAGCTACACTGCGGTAGCACAGCGCCCAGCGGGCACACCCTGAGCACCCAGGCAGGGGAAGCGGTTCCCATCCTCCCGGTCTACCAAGGATGTGGCCTTTGTCTCCAGTTTCCAAATGGCCATGGCAGCGCCGTCCAGGAGAAATCAAACATGAGCCGCCTGTGCGATTGTTAATTTTCTAGTAGCTGCACCAGAAAGAGAAAAAGAAACAGGTGAAATGAATTTTATGAATGTATTTTTACTGAACCCAGTGTATCATCTAGTTCAACATGTAATCGTTAACATAACAGATCATTAATGAAGTAGCTGACATTCTTTTGCAGAATGTGAGTCGGGTCAGTCCACTGGCCACGTTTGTGAGCTTGCAGCCACATGTGGCTTAGTGGCCCCATGTGGGCAGCCCGGGTCTCGGATCCAGAACAGCATTCCGGGGGCCGGCGCAGAGCCCCCTGCGTTTGAATGGATGATGCTGCGCTAAGATTATGTTCTCTAGAGCTCTAAGCTCACTTTTGAGATCCTTGAATAATGTATAATCAGATAATAGAGCAGCTGGTTGAAAAAATTAACAGAAAATAGTGCCACTTAAAAAATGCTTCATCAAGCAAACTGAGCCCCACATGAGAGGCCTGTTTTTAAACTGCCCTGACCATTAGTACCTTGCATTTGCCTAATGGCTCGTCCCTCCCGCTACCCCTTGCTTCCTTCCAGGTGCTCCCAGGAACCTGGAGCTGCCCCCCTACCTTCTGATACCTGCCCGACTCCTGGGTGGGCCAGGGTTTAGGCATCTGCACTGGGGGAGCCCCCCCACACACAGGGCTGGGAGTCAGATTTGCACACAGAAAAACGACACTCATGAGACAGTTCACCACAGGAGTCCAGAGTGGGGCCGGGTGAATGCCAGCTCAGAAATCAGGGAAGGCTTCTCAGAAGAGGTGACCCCTGAGTCTTGGAGCCCAAGTGGGAAGCGGCTGAAGGGCAGGGGTGGCGTCCCAGTGGAAGGAGCAGCCTTGCCGGGGCCTGTCCCCGCAGAGGCGCGGCAGGTTTGAGACACCGCAAGGTGTTTGCAAGAAATCAGAATCGACGAAGCACCCTGGGACGCGCTGGGAGGACCACCCTCCTCATACGAAGGAAGGCACGGCCTGCATCAGAAGGCCTGCAGAGACCCCCCAACTGGGTGTGCTTCAGTGCTGGGGGGCGCCCGGCGTTGGGGGGGTGCCTCAAGGTTATCCTTGCCGGCTGGAGAGAGAGCATCACGCAGGCTGAGGAACAGCAGGGGCGCATCCGTCTCGGCCGCACGTGGCTCTCATGGTGGCTTTCTGTCTTTCTCTGGGCCCGTTCAATCCTTCTCGGGGCTCACCTCCCCCCGTCTCTGGAGTGAAAGCACCAGCCCAGATGCTACGTCGGGGGCCTCGAGCTTGACGGAGCCACGGATTCACGATTGAGGAGGCCGTTCCTTGACACCGGTTTCGCTTTCCTCGGAATTGAAGTGATTTTCAGGCATAAACAAATGTGATCGTGACACGGCAGGGAATACAATTAATCCGTAAATATATAGCTGCGTGCTTTATTACATCATAAGATGACTTCGCAGCTTTAAAGGCGCCGTGTTAGCATCGTTGGGGTAATTTTTTAAGATGCATAAAATGTAGGAGTTTCCCCGAGTCGAAGCTGCTTTCAAGGGGCTTTGGGCATCTTCTTGGAGCTGGTCTTCCTGGTCCCTGGGGAGTGAGGTAGGAGTGCACAGGTTGGGTGGGGGGCTGCTTGCTGGGAGGGCAGAGGCCAGGCCCCTCCTGCCGGCCCCCTACTGCAGAGGACGAGCAACTGTCGCTCTGCCTGACTGTGACCTTCAGCTGAGGGAGAGCCTATGCCCACCCCAACCGGTGACCCTGCCCGCCCGCCACTCCCAGCCGCAAAGAAGGTTCCCTTACGTTCACGCCACCTCACATGAAAGTTCAGTGTCGAGCAGGAGACCTGCACGTGTGGGGGACACCCAAGTGCGAGGCCTGGACAGGTCGCTGGGTTTGGGGGTGTCTCGTGTTTCTCCCAAAGGATTGCTTCTCCAAGGGGACAAGTTTGAAAGCAGACTACACAGAAACAGCCCCATTAAAAACAAACCACAAAGCCCTCTTCGTGTAGAACACAGACCCCACCATGGCCCAAAGGGGGTTGACACTAAAGCCCCCCAAAGTGGCGGTGTCGGTGGCCGCCCTCCTCAGGCTGGTAGAGGGCCTGGCTGGACAGGGACGGGCAGGGTCCCCTGAGCCCTGGGCGCTGCAGAGGTCTCCCCCCTGCTCTGCAGCCTGCTTCCCCAGACCGGGCACCCTGGCTCTGGGCTGCTGAGGTGGTGACAGCCAGGCACAGGCAGGCCTCGGCTCTCCCATGGTCCTTGCTGGACAGGTCCACCCAGTCTGCCGGCCCAGCTGCCTCCCCTCTGGCCGTTCAGGCCTTCATTTGTACAGTATGCACTTAGCGAGCGCCAGCTGTGTGCCTCCCTGTCGAGGGGTTCTCCATCCTCATGTGAAGTCTGGGAGGCCTGGCCTGGCTTTGGGACCGGCAGGGTGGAGGGAATGAATCCAGCGTCCACGGAGCACACGGGGGTCTGTCCCCACACTGAGCCCTGTGGCTGAGGGGCAGAGGGGATTTGAAGCAGGTCTGACTCAGAAGGCCACCTGCCTGGCTGCCCTCTCTGCCCCAGGGCTGTCTGGTAGGGCCCTGCAGTGACCTGGGCCCTGCAGTTCTCATTCTTACAGCTCTTCTAAGCCCCACAGGAGCTATCCAGGCAGTGTCCACTGGGATCAGACCTCGACAGGCCAGGACACCTGGAGGGCTTCCTGGAGGAGGTGTTGCTGGAAGGGGATGGAAGGTTCATAGGACTTGCCAAAATGTGACTTAGGAAAACCTGTCCCCGTCCCCACCAGGCCGGCCACTGCCTTATTTTGGGCTGGGGTCCTGGGAGAGTCTGGGTCTCAGCTGTGTCTGTTACTCAGGACCTGAGGGCGAGCCGTGCCGGCCCCAGAGTCACCGTGTGTGTGAAGCCCAGTGGCTCTCCTGCCCCTGTGGCCTAGACAAGGTGCCCGATGCTCCCCCGCCGTCCCAGAGCTGGCTGCAGGACTGTCGGTTGGCCAGAGGGCAGCCCATCCTCACCTTGTGCCGTAAACAGGCTCGTAGCTCCTCCTCTTCTGCTTACCGAGGCAGCTGGTGCAACTGACAGCCCCGGGCTCTACGCCCTGTGGCTCTGAGGCTCCCTGCCCTCCAGGGACATCTCGACCCCTTGGTACCTGGGCCTGTGCAGTTTTGCAAGGTCCTGGCTGCTATGGGGGCCCAGGGCTTCATTGACCTTGAAACCCTGACCTGCAGCACTTCAGAAAGGAAACTTGTTCATTCTCTGTGCTGGAGAGAGCACAGGGGCCCTTTGGAATGAACACAGAGCAGATGCCCGGTTGCCACTGTGCCCTGGCTAAATATTTAAATTATGCAGGCCCGCAGATACGACACAGACTTAACATGAATTTTTAATACCTAGTTAACCCCGGGTCCTTTCAGGACAAGGCTGTCACAGCGATTCTGGGGTCTGATTTAACACAGTCTCTGTAGGGTGGGGAGGCCAGTGTGGAAGGATGTACACATTCATTTTACTGTTTTCAAGAAGAAAGCAGGGACCAGCTGGGCTGTGGCCAAAAGTCTGTCTAATAAAGGCCTCTCCAAATCACTCTCCTGATACTAACTTCCAGGACCCCATGAGGATAAAGACTAGGCCCTTTTTACATTATTTCCCATGTGCTCAATGCAGATTTGACACACAGTGGCACTTAAAAAATATTCCTTTAAAAAATGAATAAGCATAACACTTTGGATTTAACTATAAAAAACTCTGTCATGTACATAATAGCTGCTGTATTGGTTGCCAGACCCTTATTCCTCTTACATAACCCAGCCCAGAGGTCACCTCCTCCAAGAAGCTGAATGGGGTGCCCCTTCCCCAGAAGATTAAAACGTCCACCAGGATTATCTTTGTCACTGTGTTGTCATTGTCTTCCTGCATTTGTCCCCCATGCCCCAGAGGAAAGCTCCCCAGGAGGGTCATCCTGCAGGGAACAAAGCACAGAAAAGGCAGGTAACTTGAGCTGGGCCCTGCACACCATGGCAAGGCCCTGGACATCTGCTATTCTTATATTAAGGATCCAAGCATGGTTCCAGGTACCGTTCAGTGGGTCCACCTGAGTGCCAGGCCCGGTGCTTGAGTTTTGCCCTGTTATCTCCGCCTTCTGGACCCTGCAAGGTGGGTGGCCCTGCCCCCATTTTGTAGTTGGGGAAATTAAGGCTCAGCGTGGGTAAGTGATTTGCCTGCGGGTCGCACAGCACACTCTCCATGACAAAGGAGGGATTGAAACCCCGAGCCAGCTGCTGCTTGGCTAGGACAGTCCCCTGGGCCTCGTCATTGTGATTGAGTCTGGCTCACTGTGGGAAGACTCTTCTACTGCTTAGAAAGAGTCCCTGGAAAAGAGTGAGTTATGGCAGGAAGCACACTGCCGGGCGAGCCGGGCCCCCTCTGGGAACCTGGTAGCCACATCTTTGTCCAGGTGTGCCCCTAAATGGCTATACAACCTTGGGGGACCACCTTGCCCTCTCTGGGCCCTGCTTTCCCCATCTGTAGGGAGCGCAGACCCTCTCTCGACTGTTGGGGGGAGGGTCCTCTGAGGGCACGTGAGGCCGACCTCCCTAGTGTTAGCAGCGCCTTATCTGTCTGTCTGTCTGTCTGTCCCCACGTGCAGCCCATCCAGCCGACAGCTGGCTTCTCCGGGCCCTCTGAAGCCCCCTCTCCCTGCCGCCCGCACTGCATGGTGTGGACGGAGGTTGGGAGGTGTCAGGTTTGGTTTCCTAGTAACAGTTTAACGGTGATTTGGGATCCTGCCTCCCAGCATCAGACAGCCTGGGGCCAGAATGCATATCGCATCCATCAGCGATATTTTATGTCCATCATAAACATACAGGCTCGCCAGAGGCAGAAAGTGGAGAGTTTGTTGGCTTTTCTTTGATTTTCCGTAGGCGGCGGGGGGCTCTTCTGAGCAGCTGACTTTCTGTACCAAAATTGGGACGGGCAGGCGAGGCTTCTGGGGCGGGGGGCGGGCCGTGGGGTCTCGGCGGGAGGGGAGCTTTCCTCCGTCTCTGGAGGGCAGCAGGACGCTCTCGGGCCCTCCTGGAGGATCTCAGGCCACTGTGAGGACCAGAATAATTTTCGGGATTTAGCATCTGTCGGCGCAGCTGCTGCCGGAAAGCAGCAGGAGTGAAAGGGTGAGGGGAGAGCAGGCCGGCAGGGAGGTCTCTGTCGCGGAACGTGGGCTTGGGGCTGGGGAAGCCGTGGCATCCACGTGGCGTCCAGCTGAAGGGAGAGCCAAGGTCTCGTGGTGGCATGGGCTTGGCCGGGAGACTCATCCGTGAGCAGGCATCCACGTCCCCACCGTGGTCCCAGACTCCCCCACTCACATCGTCCTCTGGTCTCTCCTGGACAACTGGACAAAGAAGGGCGATCTCTGAAACCTACCAAGGACACATCAGTGCTGACACCCGGCTCCCACCTGTCTAGTCTGATGCGTTTCAGAACATCCGAGGTATTTAATGCTGCCGGTGTCTGTTTATCGAGCATGGACCCCTGAGCTAAGTATCGTCTCATGGACCCTCCCCTCTCACCCACGGGGTGGTGGGCCACGGTCACTTATTGAACACCTACTGTATGCTGGGCCTCTGCTGGTCGTCTCCATTGAGGCTGGTCCTTCCAATGACCCTACTGGGGGGTTGGCCTTATTCTCAGTTTGCAGATGCGGAGACTGAGGCTTAGATTCTCCTGCCCAGAGTTGCAGAGCCAGACACTGGCAGGGCTGAGAATCCATCTCGGACTCGCCTGGCTGCTTCCCCCCACGGGGGTCACCTTCGGGAGAGTCAAGTTCCCACCACGAGAGCCCCCGGCCTGAGCTGAAGGAGAAGGGGGCCCACCAGCCCTGCGGTCCAGCATTGACCGAGCAGGTTCACGTACACAGGTGGCTCCAGCACGGCGGGGACAGGCAGTTTCTCCAAGAAACCCAGCCTCTGATAACTTGAAACCCCAAGACAGGGCTCTGTTGGTCCGAGTGATAATGGGAAAAGAACCAGGGTGCAGCCGAGACAACCTGCCACGACGGACTCCCGCTGGGGTGACTCAGAGGCTCTTGCGGGTTTTTTCAGGGCCTTGGAGTCCTTTTCAAGGACTGTGGGAGGTTGGGCTGGGGGTTGGGGTGAGTGCACCAGGCCCAGATGGGGGTACAGACTCCTTGCCTCTCTGCCGTGGGACAGTGTGCAGGGGTTGCTGGGGGCTGGCTCCGGTTCTGAGGGCCAGGGCAGAGCTGGGTGGTCATCGAGCTCGTGTTGCAGGGAGGAAACAGACCAGGATCCGTACCCCACGGGATCCACCTCCAGGTCACCGCCCTGCACTCCAGGGCACTTCAGACACTCGGGGGACCTCATCTTGCGCCCCTCCCCCACTCCCGAGCCCACACCTGTCATTTCCTTTTCCTCCATTCAACAGCCACGGCCGTCAGATGCACTGGGCACAGCTGGTCACAGCATTAACTCATTTGCTTTAGCAGATGCCTAAGACCTGGAATCTACCCCCTGCCCTGTTCAGGAGACTCACACTTGGAGGCGATGCCTTAGCTAAGAGTTTGGGAAGCAGTGGAAGTTCCATGTGATGTTCGCCAAAGGGACAGAGCTACTGGGAACCAGAGCTTGTCACCCCACACAGATGACACTCCTCCAGTTTAGAAGGGTCTGCATCTCAGCCATAACTGCTGCCCTGTCTGTCTCCCCACCTGGACTGTGAGGTCCACGGGACAGAGTCTGTTGGTGCCTCTGTCATCTCTGTGTCCCCCCAGATTCCACAAGTTACCTACTGGCACAGAATTGGTCTTAGGATAAGTATCGATTAAACCAATCAAATCTGATAGTCTTTTCATCTTAATTGCCGAGTGGAACAAATATGTGTAACTTTACTTTTATGACTTTGTTTTCATTTTTTTAAAAACCCCACTTCTTTGCTTTTTCTTTTATTTTCCCTTCTCCCATAATGTGGAACATGCACAAGATGAAATTTTAATGCTACTGTTTTATAATTTTGTGTAATATACATTAACCTGTATTTCTTAGTGTTCATTGACCTGAATTAAATAATTGTTGGGGAGTATTTTCACAATTAAAAAGAATCGTAAATCTAGAGAATAGGATTATGAGTGCCCTCATGGCTCTATAAGGAGGCCCTGCAGACAGCGGTAAAGTTAGGACATTACAGGCAGGAAGCTGACCATTCACTACTCAAGGTTTTTTGTTTTTTGTTTTTTTTTTAATTTAAGTATAGTTGATTGACAATGTTGTGTTAGTTTCAGGTGTATAGCAGAGTGATTCAGTTATACATACATCTGTATCTATTTTTCAGATTCTTTCCTCTTATAGGTTATTACAATATTGAGTATAGTTCCCTGTGCCGTACAGTAGGTCCTAGTTGGTTATCTATTTTATATATAGTCGTGTATATTTATTTTATATATAGTCGTGTGTATCTGTTAATCCCAAACTCCCAATTTATCCCTCCCTCCCCCACAAGTTTTCAACAGGCTCTGGATAACAGACATTTTGCAGAATGGAGAGAAGTGATTGGGTCTGCATTTTTGAGATTTTTCTGTCCCAAGTTCAGATGCCAGAGCACAGCTCTCTCTCTCTGGTGTTTCTGCCTGCCTATTTTTAACCTCAGTGCCCTGTGTCCATTAGAAGAGATGAATGTGGTGAAAATGGATCCTGCATGAATGACTGTTCCTTGTCTTTATTGATTTTGAGAAAGAAGAGCAGCTGAGATTATGGTGGTGGACATGTGTTGGGGGAACCACCAGGGATGTATTCCCAGTGTCTCCATCTTGTGGTCCTGTTCCATCTGTGAGTATGGGGGGAGGGGGAGGGGGACTGTATCATCTTTCTGTTGCCCGGAGGAACCCACTGTTTCTTCAAGAGCTGCTCACTGTGGATGGGATGGAGTGCTTGTAGTCTTTTGTACAAGCGCATCCCCAATCCACTGGCTTGAGGTGCCCGAGGAAAGAAATTGGGGGTGGTAGAACAGCCAGAAAGTTAGGCAGGGAATGCTGGAAGGGAGGGACCCACAGGCTCAAATCTGCTTATAGAATCCACCTAAATCCTGGGTTGACCATTAAACCTCATACACACAGCAGAGTCCCTAAGGTCTCCAGCAAAAAATGTCGCAGCTGGAAACTGGATTTAGCAGCCATTGCAGCTGCTGCCCACTGCAGGGAAGATAGAGTTTGAAGTTTAAGTACAACCAACCGAGTTAACTGTCAGAACAAGTATTACTTTTCAGAAGAAATAGTAGGAGCTGAATCTCTGTAATGAATCATTCATAACGTCCAGCGTCCAATGAAAAAAATCATCAAATTTACAAAGAAACAGGAACAAGTGAATCATACTCAAGAAAAAAACAGTGTCGAGGGGAACCAACCTTGAGATGACTTAGAAGTCACAATTAGCAGCTTTTATAATAAATATGGGTTTCGAGGAAAATATGCACCAAATCAATGAACAGATGAGGAGCCTCAGCAGAGAAATAGAAACTATTAAAAAGGACCAAATGGAAATTTTAGAACCAAAAAGCATGATAACAAATGAACAGTCACTGGATCAGTTTAATAGAAGACTGCAGATGGCAGAAGAAAGAGTCATTGACCTTGAAAATATTCAATAGTTCGATGGAAGTTATACACTCGTAATTACAGAGAGAAAAGGAGATTGAAAAATATGAACAGAGCCTCAGACGTGTGGGACAATATCAAGTGGTCTAACAGGTATAATTGGAATCTCAGAAGGAGAAGAAAGAGAGAATAAGGCAGGAAAAAAAAAAACAAACATTGAAAAAACAGTAGTCCCAAGCCTCCTAAATTCTAAAACCTCTGATAAAACTACAAAGTGTTGCTGAGAGAAATTAAAGACCTAAATAAATGAAAGTGTATACTATGTTTGTGGGTTGGAAGATGATATTGTTAAGATGTCAGTTTTCCCCCAGATTAAACTGTAGAGTCACTACAGTTCCTATTATAATTCCAACAGACTTTTTTTTTTTAATTGACAAGGTGATTGTAAAGTTGATATGGAAATACAATGGACTTTCGGATAGTCTAAACAGTCCTATAAAAGAACAAAGCTAGAGGATTTACACTGCCTGATTTCTATAAAACTTTCTATTTAGTTTTATACTTTCTATAAAACTAAATTAATCGAGACAGAGTGGTATTGGCATAAAGATAGCTGAATGTATTGATGGGCTAGAATAGAGCATTCTAGAACAGACCCACACATATATAGTCAGTTGGTTTTTGTCAAAGAGATCCAAGCAATCCAATGGAGAAAAGAAAGTTTTCAACAAATTGTTCTGAAACATCTGGATATCCACGTGGGGATGAGTAAATGAACTTCGATCCCTACCTCACACCATACACAAAAATCCATTTGAGATGGATTAGAGACCTAAACAAAAACACTGAAACCATACAGGTCTTAGAAGAAGATACAGGAGAAAGTCCTTTGCAACCTGGAGGAAAGCAGAGATTTCTTACACAAGGCACAAAGATTTTGTAGGTGCAACACAGGATAGAGTCAGGACACCATAGAAGAAAAAGTCAATAAATTAAGCTTCATTAAAATGAAAAATGAATGTTTATCAAAAGACACCATTAAGAAAACGAGTAGCCTTGCCAGAGACTGGGGGAAAAAAGTTCAAAAAACATATCTGACAAAAGACTTGTATCCATCATATATAAAGAACTCCTAGAATTCAGTAAGAATAAGGCAGCCAATTTTTAGAAATGGACAAAAGTCTTGAGCAAGCCTTTCTCATAGGAAGATACACAAATGTTCATAAGTACACAGAAAAAATGTGAACATCATTAATCTTTGCAGGAATGCAAAATAAAACCGCAATTCTATCTCACTACATACCCGCTCTAGTGGCTAAGATTAAAAAGGCTGGAACCCGCCAGAGCTGGAGAGAACTGCAGCTGTAACTCGTGTACACTGCTGGTGGTGGAGTAAACGCTGCAGCCACTTAGGAAAAATGCTTGGTAGTTATTGATGAAGATAAACACACACACCTCCCCTTTGATCCAATAAGTCCACTCCTCATGGAATTTCATTTCCAAAGGAAATGAGAGCACATGTCCACAAAAAAAAAAAAAAGGCAAGTGCTCATAGCAGCTTTTATTTACAATAACCAGAACTTGGAAACAACCCAAATGTTCATCAAAAGGAGAATGGATGTCAAATTGTGGGATTAGGACTCAGCAATAAAAAGGAATGAATTGCTGATGAAGGCAACAGCCTGGATCTCAGGGGCATGATGTTGAGGAGGGGAAGCCAGACACAGACGTGAATGTAACAGACGATGCAGCTGATGCGACGTTCTAGAACAGACGAAGGGAATCTCTGGTGAAGAACAGTCAGAGGCGGGTTACTAGGGGAGGGGGAGGGGTCGATCAGGGAGGAGAGGGACTTTCAGGGGAGATGAGGATGCTCTGTGATGTCACGGGGTGTGAATTACACAGGGGCGTCCCCTTGTCAAAATGGTAGAGCTAAGGGTACATCTCGATCTACATAAATCCTATCCCCCAAATGAGAAGCCTGTGTTAAGGCATTCCGCCCCACGCTCAAAACGCAGTAGGTGCTCTGTAGACACAATAGGTGCATGTAGACGTCGGTGCATGCCTAGATAATGCGGATGGTGCCAGCGAAGAGGGTGGCAGAGAAGGGACTCTGCCCCTCGGCACCTTCCGTAGGACCCCACAGTCCACACTGGTGTCCAAGTGTCTTTCAAGTCCCACCTATCTGGGAAGCTTCTGACCTCTCCAGCCTTCACTGTCCTCTCTGTCAAGCACAGCTCTTGCTTGGGGTCCTAATGAGGTGGGTGCCTGCATCACCCTAAGATCGACAGATCGCCGGTTCTATTTCTCTGAAGAGCCCTCAGTGCCCACGCCATCAGGTCCTCAGCCAATGAAAGCATTCTGACCGGTCCACCTGCCAGGAGCTAGCAGAGCAGGAACGTGGCTTCTGAAAGACCATGTGGCCAGTTCCCCGCCCGTGCACCCCGGCTTCCCCATCCACACGACAGAGAGCTTTGGGCTCAGTTGTATCTCGAGCCCTGATTCCAGTTGATGATGGTGGGGGCTGCATGGGGGTCTTTGCTGGAAAAGATTCTGAGCTGGATGGGATAGAGTCCTGGGGTCAGTTAGGATGTCCCCCTAAATGTGGGATGAGGAAGGGGGCTCCTGGGACGGCAGATTGCTGTCCCTGCACCTGATGGCCTCGAGGACCCTTTCCAGGCTCACGTTCAGTCACTTTATTCATTTCATCGGCTCGTAGAATATTTAACTGTCAAGGTCCCCCACCCACCCCACTTCCTTCCACCGGCCCATCAGAGCAAAGCTGATGACTGTCTTCAGACGGTACGAGCGGGCTGATCTGCCTTCGAGGTGTCTCGCTGAGCAGCCCGGGGGCTTCCCTTCTGTTCCACGCTGTCAGAATTCTCGACAGTGCCTTTGTCACCAGCCTCGCTTGGCTGCACGACAAAAATCCAGGGTGTCTGGCATCCTTCAGAAGGAACCCCTGCAGGTACTTGCCTGGACCCCCAGTAATCTGGTGGTCAGGGCTACGGGAACTGTTTCCTTTGGGGGCAGCCTCTGGAGAGGCGGGGGTGATCTGTGTCAACATGAGTGACCGTTCCCAAGGCCCATCTTAGGGGACAGAACCCCCTCTCTGCCTTCTCATTGGTTCTGACAGGAGCTGGGAGCCCTGTCACCATCTGGGTGCTGATTTGCACCCCAGTTCTCGGCACTGCCGACGTCCAGACACTCGTCTCGCAGTGGAGGGCGGGCGGGAGAGGGGAGAAAGGACGAGCTGGGGCCGAGACCACCCCACAGCTCCCTGTAGCCGCTGTGGAGCCTCAGTGTGTGGTTTTCTAATCTGTGAAAGGGCCTCAGTGCTCTCCATCTCCAAGGGTGTGTTAAGTTGAAAAGCGTACATGTTTTTCAAGTGCCCACACGTGCATTGGCATCCCTGTGGACGGGCTCGTCGGTGGGTGAGTGAGTGTTCACGTCACAGTTACAGGGGTCCGTTAGCTGGCCGAGCCCCGTGTGATCCGGCTTTGTCCTCAGGCCAACTTTTGCTTCCTCACACCTGGAGTGGTGGTGGTAAAGCAGCAAGTGACACACTCCCAAAGCAGCAGCTTCCTCTCCCTCCCTTGCTCATCAGCTACCTGTGGGGGTCTCATCAAGGTGGACACTGGCTCACCCCATCCCTGGAATCATCCCCCACAGAGGGAGGTCTGATGCATCTACCCACTGTCCCATTGCAGCTCAGCCCCACGGGGGAGGTGTCCAGGGCTCTGGGGAGACTGGCTGCCACGACCTTCCTTGAATACGACACATTCTCTCCAGTAGGTTTGTGGCGATCCGTCTCCCCCGCCCCAGCCTCTAGAATGACAGCTAATATTCAAAAGCTAGGTTTGGGACGGGGCCAGAAACCCACTCGTGAGAGCCGCTGGGTATCGTTTCTGCTCTCTCCTCCCTCCCCTCCCCCCTCCAGGACTCTGTGCGGTGGGGAGGGGAAGTGGTCCACCTCATGCTGACGCCTTTCAGAAGAGAACTTTGCCAGGCCTCCTTTGAGCCAGGCTATGAGATGTGTCCTCACACAGAGAGGCACTCGGGGCTGGCGTGGGCCTCCCGGGAGAGCTGGCCTCTGAGCACAGCCTGCCCCAAGGACGGACCCCACAGCAGGCTGAAGAGCTGGCTGCCCTGGGCCCAGGGTGACTCCTGTCCCCGATCCCCAGGCCAGAGTGACCCCTGGGGGCCGGGGCCTGTGGGAAGTGAGGGAGAAGTCGGGTTGGCTCACTTGCTGTCGGCTCTTTCAGTGAAATATTTGCTGAGCACCTACTTTGTATCAGGAGTGGGGATCAGAAGGGAGGAAGCAGTTGGGTTTTGTTTGGGGAAGAGACAGGCTTATCCACAGGCACTTATAAAATAATTGGAGATGCAGTGAGAGGGATGCCCTTGGTACAAGAGCTCCAGATGGAGAGTCCCGGATGACAGACTGGGCGGGGGATTCCAGAGGGCCTCTTGGAGGAGGTGTCCCTTGACTGGAGGCTTGCAGATCAGAGGGTATAACTTGCTGGGAAGATCATGAGCTGAAAACAAAGGTTTATCGAATCGTTCAGTTAAGCGGTAACTTCCTTGCTCCTTCGGGAAGGCGCATCACTAACTCCTCGTCTTGCTCTGTTCTGCTTCCTTGCTGACGGGTGGGGGAATGTCCACGTGCCTGTGAGCTCTGCACTTTGACCTTCACACTTCGACTGCTGGGACTGGGGAGACCTTGGGCTGAGCCAAGAGCACTCGGGGCTCCAGGTCCCAGGCGTGGGCCCGGGGAGAGGGCCTTTGGTCCCCAGAGCTGGGCATGCCTGTCCATCAGCTATGCAGAGATTCCCGTGAAGGCAGTATCTCGCCCCCGGGCCCCAGCGTGTGCCCCTGCTTTTACTAAAGGGCTGGGGTAGGTGGACTTTGTCATGGTGGGACCTTCCAGAAGAGCGGCAGGCAGAGCACAAGGCACTCCCAGGCTGCCTGGGTTAAACTACCAGAAACCACGGGAAGCAGGTGCCCTGTCCTTGGGCCAGGACACTGAGGCCGAGAGGGAGGGCCTCTCGGTGGCCCCAACGGCCTCTCCCCTCCGGGGGGCCCCCTCGTGGACGTGGCTTCAGCCTCCCACCCCTCTCCCCCGCTTCCCTCCCGTGCAGTGAGCATGACGTGGGGGAGGACATCTACGACTGCGTCCCGTGCGAGGATGAAGGGGACGACATTTATGAGGACATCATCAAGGTGGAGGTGCAGCAGCCCATGGTGAGCCCCCGCGGCCCTCCCTGCCCCGCCCCCCCTTTAAAGCCTCTGCGCAGACCCCACCGTCTGAGCCACCGGCGGGGTGGGGGAGCTGCACCCGGTCCTTCCTGGCCACCGTGGGGTTCATCCCCTGCGCCAGTCGGCCAGGTCCCTTCTTTCCTGTGAAGTGTTCTAGGGAGATCGGGATGGGACACCGCTGCCACCCCACCTCCCCGAACGTGTTGCCCTGGAAGTCTCCTCCGGAGGGCGTGCAGGACCCCGAGTCCTTCCTGCCCAGGGAGCCTTAGATAGTGACGCGGTGCTGGTCTCGGGCAGCCTGCCTCCCTCTGCCCTTAGCCAGTCGTGCGTCTCTCCTGCGCGAGGATGTTTATTTCCGACGGGCGTCGGCTGCAGCTCCGTGTGCTGCCCACAGCTGCTGTACTGGGGAGGGAGGGTTCTTGCCAGGCCGGGATGGGAGATGGGGACCTGGTGGCGTGGACCACAGCCCTTTCGCACCCCCGGACTCCTGGGGGCGGTCACGATGCCAGTTGCCCACTATAGAGGCCTTTGATGCCATTTGCCTTCACCAAAGAAATGGGGGAAATTTCTCTGAAAGCAGGTTTCGGTCTTTTCCCTCAGTGTGGGAGCCACCAGCTGGTGGTGGAGAAACAAAAGGGTAGGACACAGCTCCCCACGAGGCCTCTCAAAGAGGCCCTTCCCGCTCTCTGCCGGGAGACATGCCGAGATGCCGGGCAGTGGCTCACAGCCCCAGATGCTGCTTCTAAGAACGGGTTTCTCATTTTGCCCCTCAAGGGTCTGAAGGTGGGTTTCGGTCCCCACAGTTACCAGGAATCTCACTCTGGAGAGTCAGCTGTGGGTCTGTGAGCTCAGGTCCGCCCCCGCCCCAGGCAGCCTTACAGTAGGCAGCTCTGCCCCTGACCTTCCAGGGAAGTGGGCTCAGGGGGCCGGAGGGCTCTGCTTAGCTGCCCCGGCCTGAGAGGCTGGCTGGCCTCCCGCATCGCCAGCAGGCTGAGTGAGATGGGCGCCGCCTGACTCCCCAAGCCCTTTGGAAGCTGGGTGTCCTCGGGTCAGGCGAGGGCATATGGGGGTAGTGGCCTGTGTGTTTGTCCGGGGGGACCCCCTGCCCCCTGGCTGTACAAGCTCCCATGAGACCCCGTCTGCACCTGGTTTGCAGAAGCCCTCGAGTGGGTGCTCCCCAGAGGCCGCTGCTGTCCCTGGTGCTGAAGGCACATGACAGGACCCGGGGCGTCTGCAGGACCTGTGGGGCTGGGGGAGATGCCCGCCTGTGTCCTCGGGACAAACCAGCGTCCCACCTGCCCAGCGATGCGTAGTGTCCCAAGTCTCGGCGCTGGGCTCACGAGCTGTCCTGTCCATCCAGGCAGGGTGGGCCTCCTGCCACCCGCCAGGTCCTCTGAGATAAAACAGCTGGTTTTATTTCCTCCCCTGTCATGTCTGGAGCTATCTGAACGGTCTAAGTGGAAAGTACTGGGAATAGTGGTGTTTCTAAAGGAAGATACAGCCAGGAGATGGCAGGTGCCACTCTCAGAGCCCGGCCGTGGGGAAGCTGCCCTGTGCTCGGTCCCGGTGCTGTCCCCGCCGCCCAGCCAGGCTGACATGCGGGTGGGCAGAGGGTGTGCTGTGACCTCTGGGGCTGTTGGCTAATGTGGGTGAGCTCCCTGACTTCCCCGAGCTCTGCTTGAATAAGCATAAGCACTGCTAACTGGTTCTTTGCCCTATTCATTTCTCCATGCTTTCAGATTAGATACATGCAGGTAAGTGGTGGGTGGAGGGGAGGCCCGGGGTCAGTTCCACCAGCACCGTCTTCCTCTGCCTTCCGGGAGGAACTTGGGACCCTGTCCCCAGGGAGACGCTTTTGGGCACCACATTCTTACACGCAGTTGTAGGGGAATTGTGGGCCCTCAACACTGAATTCCCAGGCTGAGCGGGGCTTCGGGCTTTGGGAAGGAGCCTGGGGGGCCTGGGAGATGTGCCCGCCTGGCAGGTTACTTTGGAGAACTGTGGCCCCGGCAAACCCACGTGGGGCCCTGGGGCATTTCTTGGAGGAGGAGGAGGAGGAGGATGACGTCAGGGCAGGTAGGAGTCCAAATGGCACATCCCACGTCCCAGCGCTGTTTCCCCGGAGCCTTGCTTGCTCGGTCAGCCTGAAGGACTTAAGGAGAGCGTCTGGACCGTCCACAGAACCTCCGGCAGGCAGCCCACCTGCTGCCTCTTCCCCGGCCCCTGTGGCCACAGTCTCTTGGTCAGTCCCGCCCCAGAGGTGGGGCAGGCCCTGCCTCAGAGGCGTGTCCTCCGTGACCCCTGCCGACGGGCTGTTAGCTCAGAACCTGCTCAGAGGCAGTGGACATTTGGAAAGTCCAGCCCTGTGGGGAACTGGCTTCTTTCTCCGAGGCTGAAGCTGGGAGGGTGGACCAGTTGGTGGACACGGGTCCTCAGGGAGCTGGTCAGACCCTGTCTCTGTGCACATGGTCGGCGCTTTAAGCATGTGACGCCTGCCGTGTGTGCTGGAGGGGGTGACCAGTCCGGTGGAGACAGATTCAGCAGCCTCTGTCCCATCTCTGCGCTGTCGTCAGTTCTCAGGGTCACACCACGTCCCCTCCCCCGTGCCTCAGCCTGCCCGTCTGCAGAAAGGAGGGGAAGGGCCTTTTGTCTCCCACGCCGCCCCCTTCACGCTCAGTGACCCCGCGGTCGAGCCCGGGCGGGCGGCAGGTGGAGGGCACGGCGGGGTCCTGGCTGACCTCCTGTGCCCCCTCTAGAAAATGGGCATGACGGAGGACGACAAGAGAAACTGCTGCCTGCTGGAGATCCAGGAGACGGAAGCCAAGTACTACCGGACCCTGGAGGACATCGAGAAGGTGGGCATGGCCGCCGGGTCCACCCAGGACCCCTGCCTCCTGGGAGACGCTGTCACCAGGCAGGGACTCAGGGCAGTGGTGACAGAGGCGGGGCTCAGGGGCCCTCTCGGTTTTGCACCCTCCACCGAAAAGGAGGTCGCCCTCACCTCTCTTCTGCCCTCTGCCCTCTGACCCCACAGAAGCTGTGGGCTCCACTCAGGCCAGTTTCCTCGTCAGCTGCCACCCTTGGCCCTGGTCCCACCTCCCACCCTTTGGCCTCAGCTCGGACCCTGGACTGTTCCTGAGCTTGTTTCGGAGGCTCCTTCCAGCCTAAACTGGGCATCATCGTGGCTTCTGCTCCTGAATGCGCTGAGCTAGGCTCTTCATGTTTGCATCCTCGCCCAGAGCTAGACGCTTTCTGTATACACTCTCACCCAGGCCGGGCGCTGAGGGAGCTCTTGATGTATACCTGCTCCCTGGGGTGCTAACAGCAGTACCACCCACTGTGGGCATCCTGCACCTGGGACGCAGTTGGGCCCAGTGACGTGAGTCTCTGGAGCTCCTGGGGCGGACTGTGTGCTCCCCTGAATGGCTGGTCAGTGCTGTCTCGCTGCCGGCCTGCCCAGCTCCTAGAGAACCACGGATGGGCCTTCTCCTGCCATGCGCCGTGGCCTCCTGTGGTCGCTGGCTCGGTGCCATTTCCCTGTCACTTGGACATCCTCATTGCCAGCTGCCAGTGCTCGCTGGCGTGAAAGAACCAACACGGTTTTTTTGGGGGTTTTTTGTTTTTATTTTTTGCGGTACGCAGGCCTCTCACTGCTGTGGCCTCTCCCGTTGCGGAGCACAGGCTCCGGACGCGCAGGCTCAGCGGCCATGGCTCACGGGCCCAGCCGCTCCGCGGCATGTGGGATCTTCCCGGACCGGGGCACGAACCCGTGTCCCCTGCATCGGCAGGTGGACTCAACCACTGCGCCACCAGGGAAGCCCCCAACACGGTTTTTGAGATAGACCCTTCCTGGCTAGTCTTTCATTGCAGAGTAGGGCCGAGTGTAGCCGTAATGGGGTTGCCTAAGTAGGTCCCCACTGTTTAGGGCACGGTGGAGCCTCCAGCCAGGAGTCGTGAGATGCCCCTTGGCCCCAGGTCTGGCCCAGGCTTCTGACCTTTCCCCTCCTCCCGCCCCACTCAACCCTTGTGTGTCCACCCTTCAGCTCCTCCCCTGCCCCGACCACCAGCTTTCCTGCAGACACACGGTCCCAGCTGCCCACCCCGCCCCCAGCAGTCCCACTCCTTTGAGTCCCAGCTCCCGGGTCAGCTCCTTCCAGGGCCCTGCAGGCTTCACGTAGCCTGAGTTACGTCGCAGAAAACCAGCGGGCCACTGTGGCCCGTCTCCACCCCTGGAATGTGGGCTTTGAGGGCGAGTGCTGCCCGTCTACGGGCGCAGTTCATGTCGGGAGTTGAGCTGGGGGCGTGCCCAGCCGGGGTGTGCATGTGCTGAGTGCTCTTGGGGGTGACTGTGTTTGTAATCCTCCCCTAACCGTGTTGTCAGGTGAGGAAACCGAGTCACACGGTGGCCCGTGCCGGCACGGCACAGGGAGAAGTGCTTGGGCGCATCCAGCAGCCACTAGTGCTTGTTCGTTTGGACAGGTCTCTCTTGCTGCACACAGCGGCCAAGGAGAGGGCCAGGGGACCAGGACCCTGTGGGACAAGGGGCAGGGAGAGGGGAGGGTGGCTGGTCGTTCCCTGTAGGGGCCTCCAGGAGGCCAGGGGCAGAGGCACCACTGCCGCTGTGGCGCTTGCGGGGCTGGAGCGGGCCTCTTGATGACAGATTTGGGGGTACACTCATGGGCGTAGGCTCAGGCATGGGTGTCGGGTGGGAATCACAGCGCTTTCTCGGTCCTCAGGCTCTCCCTTGGGTGATGTCTCTCACCTCACGGGAGGACCCCACTTTCTCAAATATCTCAAAAAGCAGAGCCCACCCTGGCTGGCCTTAGGGTGGAAGTCCAGCACCACATGCAAGGGGCCCTCTGTGGAGCTTTGCCCACCGGGCGGGGCGGGTGCTCGCACTGGTCCTCAGGCCTGACCCCCAGCCGGTCCCACACTTCCCGTGCAGGTCTCCCCTTCTCCGGTAAGCGTGGAGCACCCACGTGTGCTGGGCTGAGTGGCCGCCCCGCAGGACCCTTGATGGGGGAACGGGGATGCTGCCTGCAGTCGCCTGTTTTCTCTGAGGCTGTTAGAGCCCCTCCGACCGGCGACTGTGGCCTCAAAGGTGACTGGCATCCTTCAGGCGGTGATGGCAGGGATGGGCTTCTCTCTTCCAGAACTACATGACCCCTCTGAGGCTGGTGCTGAGCCCAGCAGACATGGCGGCCATCTTCATCAACCTGGAGGTAAGGGTCCCATCCCTGGCTCACCGTGTGTGGGCTGGAGGTCCTGACCTGCTTGGACGTCAGACGGGCTCCCACTTGACCGTCCCCAGGGCTTGCATGGTTGATCCTGGATAAAGGGTGTTTTCATGGCTGACAGATGGGGGGCGGTGAGCAGCCCCCCTTTGCTCGGGGACTTTGGTTTCAGGAGACGGAGGACACAGTTTCTGGGAGCTTCCCTGCCCAATACTGTGCTGGCCGGTGTGCCTGGGACGCACACGCCCTGGAGGAAGCATTAGGCTTTGTCATCAGTGGAGGGAAGTGTGTCCCCTCCCCATCTCTGAGCAGACAGAGCGCTCTCACTGCTCTGCGGTGTCTGAACACGGACACCGGGGGGCCATCCCGCGTGGGGCGGCTCACCTCGATGTGGTCAGCAGAGCCGGGGCCAGAAGCTGCGTGTGGGTGGGCTTCGTCAGGGAGCGCTGGCCCTGCTCTTCCTCGGGATGCCAACGGCTTGAGGGGTGGGCGCTGGTCACCTCCTGGGTGAGGCTGACGCAGACCCCGGAGCTTCGCGGCCCCTGCGCCCCCCGACCCAGAGTTCATCCTGCTGTGAGCAGTGGCCCACGTGGCCACGGAAGGACTGGGAACCTGGACGGGGGATGGTGCTGCCTGCTAGCCACCCCTCTGCTCTGAAGTGTGGACACACTTCCCCAGGGCCAAGGCCCCCCTTCCACAGTGGAGAGACTTCACCCCTCAGGGCCCCTGAGCCCCTGCACTCCCTCACACAGTGGGCGGGTCCCGAGGATGCTGGCTGGCGTCGGGCACCGTGCGTCTGGACAGCCTGGTGCAGACTCTGGATGGCGGTAGCACCTTCTAGTGAACGGCAGCCGGTGTGTACGTGAGGAAGTACACCCAGCGCCCGGCCGCTCACGTGGACGTCCTTCCATCGAAACGGCAGCCCAGAAGGAGCGTGATCGCAGAGCCCGCGTGCCCCCCAGGCTGCTGCGCCTGCTCACGCGTGGTTGCTTTTTGTCCCAGGACCTAATTAAGGTGCATCACAGCTTCCTGAGGGCCATCGACGTGTCCATGATGGCGGGGGGCAGCACGCTGGCCAAGGTCTTCCTGGACTTCAAGGAAAGGTGAGTGGCCGCGGCCTCTGGGGCGTCCGGGCACCTCTCCGGTTCCATTGTGGGGGCGGGGCAGAGCTGGTGGGTGAGTTTACCCAGGTTACCGCTGCGTGGTGCCCGAGGTGGGGGTCGGTGCTCCCACACTCGCTCTGTCCTCACTTGTAAACTGAGAAAACTGCCTGCCCTCCCTGCCGCCACAGCCTGCATGGGAGGGGCCTCTCGGGGGCTCCAGCCGCCCCCTCTGCCTCTATTCTTGGGGGTCCTGGTGGCTGAAGGACACTCGTGCAATCACGATGCCCCTGCCGTGCTGCAGACCCCACGGGAATCGGGCACCGGGAGAGTCTGCCCCTGAGTTCTGTGCCTGGGGGAGGTGACCTGTAACACCTGCTCCTACAACCGCACCCACCCCGCCTGTGCCAGCCTGAGTGAGGGGCTTCAGGGGCCGCAGGGAGCCATGGCTGAGAGCCCAGGCTCTGGGTCCCCAGGGCTGAGGCCATGACGCTGCTTCCACACGACACCACAGCCCGACTTCTTTATCTGTCGGTCAGGGGCCACGATGGCGTCTGCGCCACTTGGTGCCCTGAGGGTGAGCAGAGGCCAGCCCTGTGCTGCCGACACGCTGGTCCACACCCAGCAAAGGCTCCTGTGACCGGGCAGGTGTAGGGGCCGGATCTGGGCAGCCGGGCGGGGGTGCGGACGGCAGCCCTGGACACAGATGCGTGGCCGTCTTGGCATAAACTGGCTTCAGCCCTGAACGTGGGGAGATGTAGCTCTGGGACCGAGAAGCGCAGAGCCCTGGATCTTCCAGTGGTGCCCTGGTCCTGTGCGAGTCTCCGCAGCTTCGGGGCAAGTGTCCGTGGAGCCCGAGGGGTTGTAGATGCTCTCATCAGAATCCGAGGCGGCCCGTCTTCTCCAGGCGCCTCCCAGGTGGTTAGGCTGAGTCTAGACACAGAGAGGGCGCCGGCCTCCACCCCGCCAGAAAGTCACCTGTGATGATCATGCCCGTTAGTGGGGTCCCTGGTCCAGAATCAAGACTGTCAATGGGAGAGAGTGACAACTCATTAGGAATCAACACTGGGACCTTTTTTTAAAAAAATTATACATTACGTGGCCCCTGTGCATCTATTTGATTGTTTGCTTTAAGCGCCTCTGTTTGTCACCCCAGTTGACGGAGGGGGTACGGAGGCAGCCTTCTGTTCTCTAGAATGTCCTGCTGGAGCCTGGCAGGGGGATTGGGATTCTGGAAGCTTCCAACTAGGTGTGAGGGGGCAGGTGTCAGGATGGCTCTGCCATCCCAGCGCAGAGCCCGGGCCCTGCTTCTTCCCTTTGCGCCTCGGCAGCTGGCGCTTCAAGATGGGATGCTGACGAGGACAAAGCCAGATGACGTAACGGGCTCGCAGGTGCCAGCACTGCAGGGTCCTGGGAGATGGTGGGTTTTAGCCACTGAAATCTCAAGGGATGCATCAGCAGATGGTGCCTGGTTTTCTGTCCCTCGTAGAATCTTTGGAGAAGGAGCCTGAAGGTTCTGTCTTCCTGGTGCCTCTGCCTGGCTGCTTGTTGAAGCCGCCTGGGAGCCTGTTAAAAATACCAATTCCTGGGCCTCCCTGGTGGCGCAGTGGTTGAGAGTCCGCCTGCTGATGCAGGGGACGCGGGTTCGTGCCCCGGTCCGGGAAGATCCCAGATGGCGCGGAGCGGCTGGGCCCGTGAGCCATGGCCGCTGAGCCTGCGCGTCCGGAGCCTGTGCTCCGCAACGGGAGAGGCCACAACAGTGAGAGGCCCGCGTACAGCAAAAAAAAAAAACGATTCCTGGGGCTTCCCTGGTGGCGCAGTGGTTAAGAATCCGCCTGCCAATGCAGGGGGCACGGGTTCAAGCCCTGGTCTGGGAACTAGATCCCACATGCCGCAGAGCAACTAAGCCCGTGAGCCACAACTACTGAGCCTGCGCTCTGGAGCCTGTGTGCCACAACTACTGAGCCTACGTGCCACAACTACTGAAGCCCGCGTGCCTAGAGCCCGTGCTCCGCAACAAGGGAAGCCACCACAATGAGAAGCCTGTGCACTGCACGAAGAGTAGCCCCCGCTTGCCGCAGCTAGAGAAAGCCCATGCGCAGCAATGAAGACCCAACACAGCCAAAAAATATATATATATACCGATTCCTGGGGTCTGATGAGGGGTCCTGGGAGCTGTAGAAGGCACCACAGGGGCCGGTGAGGACCCTGGGTCCGTGTCCCCCTCATCTGCAGGAGGGTCCCCTGCATCGCCCGTCAGGTAATTCTCAGCTCTGCTCACAGCACTCTGCACAGGCAGCTGCATTCCCAGGTGCCTTCACCTGGGATCACCTGAACGTGCCTCCCCCAGGCGCCCTGTAGCTCCAGGCAAGGAGCTGTGGCCTCCTGAACGGGCAAGGATCCTCAAGCCTGCTTTCTGAGGGGCCACGAGTTGGGGGGCTCCCGGGAGCCATGAGGGAGCAGGCAGTGCCCATGTGCAGGTGGCAGATGCAGCCAGAGGAGAGCAGACAAGCTTTCTCCAGGCACCACAGGTGTGGGCATGCTGGCCGGCCTGGGCAAGGGGACGGGGATCAGGTCTGGGGGTCAGGCCGGCTCCCTAACCCGCCCTCTACCCCCAGCAAGGTTTTCCTCTCACTTGGCTGCAAGCCACCATGCTCGGTGAGCCCATGGCGCCCCGCTGGTGGACTTGAGCTGACTGTCAGACCTGACCCTCGCCCAGGTGACGGGCACAGCAGACACTTGCCAGCACCTCGTCAGTGCTGTGCCTTGGCTGGGGGTCGGATGGGCACTGAGGCCCAGTAACGCAGCTCAAGGCCGCGTGGCCAAGGTACAGATGGATGACCTGCCCTCTCCTGGGACCTTGCACGTCCCCAGTGCAAGGGCTCTGCTGCCTGGCTTGTCCCCACGGTCCAGTTTGCCTGTGAACAAGACCTCGCTCCACCCTCTACACCCAGCCTCGGGCTGGCCTCCCCCCAGGGCTCCTTTCCTCTGGGAATGACGGATGTCTCCGCCTCGGAGAACTGCAGTAAGCAGAATGCGTCCTGGCACCGAGAGCTCTGCAGACGGTCACCCGCCCAGCGAGGCATTGGGGGTCCAGGCACTTTTCTTGGGGTCCCTTTGGGGGAGGGGCTGGCTGCATTTCACCAGACCTCATTTGCCAAATCACTGTCCACCCCAGCGTCCGCCTTTTCTGGCACGTCCCTTCTTATTTCTGAGTCAGCCCCCAAGGCCTTGATGTTCGCTGGCTTACCGATTCTGCATGCATTTATGGAGTGCCTGCTGTGTGCAGCTCCAGAGCTCTGGGCCAAGGACATCATGGTGAGCGAAGCAGGCTCAGCTCTCCCTAGGAAATGAGTCCACAGACAAGAGCCTTACCGTGGGCTGTGATAGTGCCTGAGAGCCCAGGGAAGGGGAGGGGGATGTGGGGCAGGGACTTGTAGCACAGGCTGGGGCTGCCTGAGGACCTGGGGGAGCCACGTGGGGAGTAGAAGCCGCGGGAGAGCCAGGAGCTCTGACTGTTTGGGGAACCGGCAGAGGCCGGAGCAGCGGGCCCGAGGGGGCGAAGCGGAGGTTCTCCAAGGAGCAGTTACAGGTTCTGCAGGATCTGGTGGCCAAGACAGGGATTCATAATTTTTTTTTTTTTGCGGTACGCGGGCCCTCTCACTGTCATGGCCTCTCCCGTTGCGGAGCACAGGCTCCGGACGCACAGGCTCAGCGGCCACGGCTCACGGGCCCAGCCGCTCCACGGCATGTGGGATCCTTCCGGACCGGGGCACAAACCCGCGTCCCCTGCATCGGCAGGCGGACTCTCAACCACTGCGCCACCAGGGAAGCCCCATAATTTTTTTGATGAGGGCAGCAGAAGCCATTGAGGAATTCAAGGGGCAAGATGCCGGCAGCTCATGACTG
Organism: Mesoplodon mirus; assembly: GCF_964341445.2. Taxonomy (NCBI): domain Eukaryota; kingdom Metazoa; phylum Chordata; class Mammalia; order Artiodactyla; family Ziphiidae; genus Mesoplodon; species Mesoplodon mirus. The sequence goes on along the minus strand of NC_138976.1, from coordinate 2,464,980 downwards.
ATGAAGGATGGGGTAGTGTCCAGGTGTGGTATGAGCAATGCGGAATGGCAGAGGACAATCACCTCCCTGTTTTTGGAGCTTATTCTCCCAGTAATGCAGCCTCGATCCTCAGACAAGGCAGAGGCTCCTGTTAACCTTGCTGTGTGGGCTTAAAGAGACGTCTCCCACACGGAGGGAGCTGGCTCTCGGGCAGGGTTTGCATTGAAGTCACATTGTTTGTATTTATCGCCGGTCCTGACCTGAAACAGAACCACAGAAGAGGGCCTCCTTGGGTTCGGGGAAGGCAGGGTGCCCCTCCCTCCACACGGCTGGCAGCCCTCCTCCTGGGCAGGGCAGGCAGGGAAAGCAGCCTCACAGAAAGAACAAAACTGTGAAATGTGCTCACGCGTGAGGAGCTGTCACGGGGAGAGAGCTGCTTGCTGCGCTTACAGCCTGACATGAAGGCGGCTCGGGCTCACACCCCGTGTGTGTGTGTGTGTGTGTGTGCGTGTGTGTGCGTGCCCACCGTCCAGGCTCCTGATCTACGGGGAGTACTGCAGCCGCATGGAGCATGCCCAGAGCACGCTGAGCCAGCTTCTCGCCAGCAGGGAGGACTTCAGACAGAAAGTCGAGGTACCTGGGGCTTCCCGGCCTGGCCTGGCCCTTGCCATTTCCGAGCTTCCAGTTCCCTGGCCTCTTACCCGTTTCATGGGAAGCTGGGGACGGGGCAGTGATGGGACGTTTTTTGTAGGTGTTTTTGGCAGACGATTTTTTTTCCTTTGCATTTTGTTGGGGTTGAGAGTGGGCAGGGGGAGGTCACCATCCCAGGCCAGGGCCCAGCCTGGGTGCAGCTGTGGCAGAACCCCCGGACTAGATCCGGCTGAGTGGGGGGCTGTGACTGAGCCCTGACCCTGGCCTATCGGGACCCCACGGGGGCCCCAGGTGACGGACGTCTGCTGGGAGCCCCCCACCCCTGCCCTGTCGTCCCCCCAGAGGCTGGGCTTCCCATGTTGTATCTGGCCGGTCAGACGGTTCCCAGGGTGATTCCTGGTGCCACGTCCCTTTGCTCCGGCAGTGCTGGGGGTGACTCGCCCCTCGGAGAGGCCCGATGCCCTCGTGTGTCCAGGCAACCAGTGGGGAGCGCCTGGTTCCTGAGGGCGGTGCCCCCTTAGTGTGAGCTGGCCTCCCCCAGTGTCTCTGGTAGACCCCAGGCCAGGCGTCACTCAGAACACCCCCCATGTGGCCACTGCAGACCCCTGAGGCTGTGAGGGGCAGCAAGCCTCCTGCCCGCCTGCTGTGAAGCCCACCCCTCTGCACACGCCTGGTTTGGGGAGGGTCTCTGGGAGCCGGACCAGGGGAAGACCAGACACCTGGGCCCCAGTTCAGGGCTTGGGTCTGCCCCCGTCCCGAGGCTGGGGGATGGGAGTGTTGGGGTCCGGTGTCCCCGGGCAAGGATGCTCTAAATCCACCTGCTGCTCCCCCGACACCCAGGAATGTACCCTGAAGGTCCAAGACGGGAAGTTTAAGCTGCAGGACCTGCTGGTGGTCCCCATGCAGAGGGTGCTCAAATACCACCTGCTCCTCAAGGTGAGACTGGCTGGAGTGGGTCAGGGCCCAGCAGCCCCCGGGGCGTGGGGTGGAGCCCACAGACAGGTCAGGGTGACAAATGAACAAGCACGTAGAGTAAGGCAGCCTGTGCTTAGCGCCTAAAAACTGCAAAATAAGTATCAGGCGCTACGCAGTATTTGTATGTATTATGAGTATTTGTCAGTTAGTATACAAGGAAAATTATTATTTAAATCAGTAAGAGAAAAGAAAAACCGAGAGAGACGGAAAAGCATCCTCAGGCCAGAAATAAGAGCTCCTGGGGCTCATCTCTTAACCCAGTCGCTGAGCTTCCTGGTAGCCACAGAAACAGGAAGTCCTTCGGGACAGACAGACCTGCACGGGGGACAGTGGTTTCTGTGAGGTGCCAGGCAAAGCCCTTTAATGAATCAGCAGGTCACCTGTTAGCTCAGCCCCTGGCTTTGTGCTGTCTTAATGTCCCCCCGCCCCGCCCCCCCCCCCCCCCCGTTATCCACAAGAGTTGGAGACACCTCGCCTCGAAGCCGTGTGTCCCCTGGGGGAGGGCTCACTGTCTGTCTGCCGGAGTTGGGCGACTGGACCAGAGCCTGGGGGCGGGGCGGAGGGCTTTGTCCCAAGGGCCTGGCTCTGTCTGCACACCCGGGGCCTGGGGGGGAGCGGGCCCAGGCTGGGACCCCTGAGTGGTCACCCACGCCTCACCCGCCCCCAGGAACTTCTGAGCCATTCCACCGACCGGCCCGAGAGGCTGCAGCTCAAAGAAGCGCTGGAGGCCATGCAGGTGGGTGAACCGAGGCAGGGGAGAGGCCGGGCCAGCCTGGGGCTTCATGGGCCGTGCCCGCCCTCTTTGACTGGACCTGGGTTCGCTAACACCCTTACCTTGGCGATCGGAGACGTAGATCTTCCTGGGACGGCAAGAGTCAGAGCAGGGGCAGGGCGGTGGATGGGACCCACCAGGGGCAGAGGGGGCGGGTGGAGGGGCTTCCGTAAGGCTTCTCTTCTCTAGCCTCCCCTGGCCCACAGCGACCCCAACCCCCCAGGCCTCCCTTCCTCTCGCTGCTTCCCTGACTGTCTGCCAGACTGTCGCCGGAATCCAGGCACCTGACTCAGTGCTGGGCCATCTGGCCCTCCCCGGCCTGCTGCCCAGTGTGTGGCATCTGCTTCTGAAATGCCCACTCCACCCAGGCACAGCGCCTCTCCTCTCCTCCCTCTGTCCATCGAAGCCCACTTTACAGCTCAGCACCCAGAAGGAGAGCCCAGCTCACGTCCCTCCCCCTCTTAGAACCCTTCTGTGGCTCCCCACTGCCTGCTGAGTCAGGCCCAGACCCTCACCCCGGCACGCAGGCCTCCAGAGCCGCGCTGGCTTTGCAGTCATGTTTACCCCTAACGCCCCACCTTCCAGGCAGGCTTGGCCACGCTCAGGCCCCTGAAGGTGCTCCGTTCTTTCCCACCTGTGTGTCGACTCCGGCTGAACCTGTCCTTGTCACCTGGCAACGACCTGTGCATCCTCCATCTTTGCCAAGTGACCTTCCCAGGGAGATCGCCCCCTCTCTGGCTTCTGTCCCCCCACTGCTCGGCCGTCTGTGTCTGGAGCTTCTCTGAGCAGCCTGTCCTCCTGGAGAGCCTTAGTCCAAGTCCTGTGCGAACTCTGTGGCCTGTGCCATGGAGGCCCCAGTGGTTGCACGGCTCACCAGGCCCATCTTGTTATGTTCCTGCCTAGGGGTCTCAGATTCTGCCTGGCCAGTGGGCTCCCTGTGTGGACGGGCAGGAGGCACTGGAGGGGAGGCTGGAACCAGCTCTCACCCCCTACCCACCGCCTGGCTCAGGGGCTCCACCCTGGGCTCTGGGTGCCTGTCCTGCTGGGCCCTCTGGATCGTGGCGGGCAGTGCCCCCTGGTGGCCAGCAGGAGACTGCAGCCTGTGGGTAGCCGGGCTGCGCGGTGGGGTTGCCCTTCTTCCACCCAGGCTCTGTAGGGCCAAGAACTGGCTGGTCCAGGTCGACATGGTTGTTTTCCTTCTATTCCGACCTAGAAGGTGGCCGAGTGACAGGGTGGAACGAAGCTGTTCTAGGAGGAGGGATTTCCTGGCCCACCAATGGGGCGCAGCTTTTCTGCCTCGTTTGTCAAGTGGGGTGACGCTTCTCACCCCTGCGGTCATTTCGAGGGCCAGCCACCTCTGGGGACAGTGGACGGTGCTTTGGAGATGCCCAGCCCTTGGACGGTGCCGTGGGGTTCGTGGCTGAGCCCCCTCACGCCCTGCCCAGCGTGGGCCTGCTGACCCGCTCCCCACCTCTGTTGTGTCCCAGGACCTGGCGATGTACATCAACGAAGTGAAACGAGACAAAGAGACCCTGAAGAAAATTGGCGAGTTTCAGAGTTCCATAGAGAACCTGGTAAGTGCGCTGGCTCCCCAGACGGCGAAGACAATCACGGCCATATATGCATGTTTTAAAAAATGACTTTCACGGGCTTCCCTGGTGGCACAGTGGTTGAGGGTCCGCCTGCCGATGCAGGGGACACGGGTTCGTGTCCCGGTCCGGGAAGATCCCACATGCTGCAGAGCGACTGGGCCCGTGAGCCATGGCCGCTGAGCCTGCGCGTCCGGAGCCTGTGCTCTGCAATGGGAGAGGCCACAGCAGTGAGAGGCCCGCGTACCACAAAAAAAAAAAAAAAAAAATGACTTTCACAATCTCAGCATTGAATAAGCGGAAGGGTAACCACACGCTCCGTCCGTCTGGGTCGTGGAGGCACGTGCAGCCGTGCTGAGCGCTCTCCGCCGAGAGTGTGGAGCAGCTTCTGGAGCGGAGGCTGACCTTGCACTGCCAGGCTGTGCACCGAGACCAGCCCAGGGGCCCTGTGCACAAAGGTGGCCACTGGCTGAGGGCCCGAGGAGAGGAACGGTATTGGCTGCTCTGCCCTCCCTCCCCGGCCTGGACCTGGACTCTCTTGGGTCCAAGAGGACAGTGCGACGCCCGGGGGAGCGTGAGGCTCCTGACGCTCTGGGACCCCTGGCTCACCCACATCTCCTGCCCCCATGAGGGACAATAGAGAGGGTTTGGTCACCCTGCCCAGGAGTTGCCCTTGAGTTCTCCCCTGCCCCTTGACCTCTAGCAGGCAGGGCTGACACCTCATGGGAACTTATCCTCATCCTGGTCCATCAGAGGCTCAGCCTCAGGGCGTTGGGTGAACCACTGTGTCCTGCGGGGCGAGGGGCTGGGCCATCCCAGGAAGCGGGCACTTCCCTGCCTGTGCCAACCAGTACCAGCCTCACGCTGATCTGCTGAATGTCTAAACAGGGTTTCTCCGCCTCGGCACTGTTGACATTTGGGGCTGGACCATTCTCTGTTGTGGGGCCTGTCCCGTGCATTGTGGGATGTTGAGCTGCACCCCTGGACTCTGTCCACTAGATGCTGGTAGCATCCCCACCCTTCAGGGGCCCAAGTCATGGCCACCAAATACAACTCCCGACATCACGAGATGTCCCCTGGGTACAGAATCACCCCTGGCTGAGAACCCACTGGTTTACATGCATTTTCACTCTCTGGTCCCTGAACTTTTAGAGTCCGGGTGAGTGTCTGTCAAAAGCAAATCAGCACAGAAGCTTTTGCAAAGGAAGCCCCACATGCCCAGGCTGACACCTGGTGCCCATTTGTCTGGTCCTCGCCGACCAGGGTCAGAAGAGCCGAAATAGGACTGTGGTACAGGCACGTGGCGTGAAAACAATCGTGATGTGTCGTCCAGCAAAGAAAAAAGAAGTCGCCGAACAGCATTACGACCCGACGCCATTTTTCTTTCCTTTCAGAGGGCAGAGGAGGTTAAGGATGGCTGTGCCCGTTAGCAGTGGTGTTAATGCCTGGTGGGGCCTGGGGCTGTTGGTTTTCCCCTCGTTGAGCGTTGGATGTTTTCAACATGCTATACGATGGATGGATGGGCACTACTTTTGTGACACGAAGACTTTTTTTTTTTAAGTTTTTACATACGACTAATTCTTGCTCATCAAATGACAAAAGTTAAACAGCAGGTGAGCAGGTGTGGAGTGTTCCTGTGGGCTAGGCACCCTGCTCTGCCCAGCCATGTGGTTTTTTCCGGACCCCATCCCAGCAGGTGGAGCTGGTGCCTTTCTTCCCACACTTTGGAGATGACACACAGAGGCCCTGAGTCACTAAGCAGGGTGCCGGTCCCACCCTGGGTGACACCCACGCTGCGTTCTTCGTTTTGCTCAGGCAGATCCTGGAAAATGCAGAAAACTCTGAAAGAAGTTGCTGAGAGCCCCCGTTGTAGCGCCAGGCGGGCTGGCCTGATAGCGTTTTGCGGCATCCTCTCCTTCCTGTTCCGTCCGCGTAGACCGCACAGGGAACGTGCCCAGACCGCACAGGGAACGTGCCCAGAGACGTCTCTCTGAATCAGAGCAGAGCAGAGATGCAAACCAGGCAGAAAACGAAAATGAAATCCTTGCAAACCAGAGAGGGGGTTCAACTCGAAGGCTCTTCCTGTGGTCGATGAACCACCGGCAGGACCCCCGCGCCCTGCCCGCCCTCTATCTGATAAGCGCTGTTTGTTCTCTTTTTAACTTGGTTTCTCGGGGTCGGGCGTCTGGCGTTTCCCACCAGGTCCCCGCTCTGGCTCCATAACAACGGTGGCCTGCTAACTGACCCACACCATCAATCACCCTTTGTTGCTGCAGAGCTGGAGGGAGTCCTCAGCAGGGCTGGGTCTGTGGGGCGCGGCGTCTGCAGGCCCACTTCCTCCCTGTCCGCTTCTGTCCTCAGCACCAGCCGGGAACCAGGGGGGCTCGTCTCACATCGCTCCCGCCTTCGGTTTCTGCGGAAAACGGCCGCCCCGGACGCGTGCCCACCTGCCTTGCTCTCCACGTAGGGAACTTGCTCTGGCACCGGGGCTAACGGTCTTGCCCTTTCTTTCCCAGCAAGTGAAACTGGAGGAATTTGGGAGACCAAAGATCGACGGGGAACTGAAGGTCCGGTCCATAGTCAACCACACCAAGCAAGACAGGTGAGCGGAGTGGGTGCCGGGCTGGGTGGCACCCCTGAGTCAGACACGCCGCTCCAGGGCACCCTGCTCCCCAGCGGGTCTGGAAACAGCTTCTCATGTGGACTTGGCTCTGGGTTGCTCCCTTTTCCTTGCTTCCTTCCTTCCTGGTGAGAGCGACGGCCAGTGGCTGCCACGCCCGTGGGGCTGCCCTGCCTGTGGCCGGCACTGGACAGGCCGGGCTGGGGGACAGCCAGAGGCCCGGCCTGCGAGCGCACGGGCTCCTGGGAGCGGCCGTGTGAGCTGTTTGCCAAAGGACTGGGCAGGAGTGCGAGCCGCGACGCGAAAGCTCCCGGGGGGCTGGCAAGTCCTCTACACACACCTGCTGCGTCCAAGGCCTGGGGCCGTGCCCAGGGTCACAGGAGACATGAGCCCTGCCCCACGCGGCTCCCAATCCAGTGGAGGATGGACGTGTAAATGGGCAGCGACCGGCAGAGGCCAGTGCTGTGAGGAAGGCCAGCGGGGGCAGGGGTGTGGAGGATCCAAGACCGGGCCGAGGGGTCAGAGTTAGCGAGTGGACCAGGCAGGGGGAGGGGCTCAGGCTCGGGGAGGGAGCAGCCCTCGCACTGCCCACCCAGGTGCCCGCAGCTGTCCCACGGCCTCGGACCCCAGTGCGCTTGCTGTGCTGACGGGCCCCTGGCCACGCTGTCGGGCCAGGTACCTGTTCCTGTTTGACAAGGTGGTCATTGTGTGCAAGAGGAGGGGCTACAGCTACGAGCTGAAGGAGATCATCGAGCTGCTTTTCCACAAGATGACCGACGACCCCATGAACAACAAGGATGTCAAGAAGGTGAGCCCCCGGCTTCCTGGTGGTGACAGAGGGGCTCCTAAGGCTGGGCCGCCCGGTGCGGGGCAGGCACTGACCCCCCCTGAGGGAGGAGTTGTGGGGTGGCCAGAGAAAGCGTGGTCAGGTGGGCTGGCCTCCACCTGCTCTGTGCTGGGCCCGGCACCCCCCCTGGCCTTTTGTCTGAGTCTTTCCCAGCGGGGGTCGGGGGGGCACGATCCAGACTGCAGTTCCCCAGTGAGGACACTGAGCAGAGGGGCCTGGCCTGAGGCCGCTGGTGAGAGCCCAGCCTTAGACCTTGGCCGCCTGGCCCATGTGGCCCCCTGCAGCAAGCAGACCCTCCTGCCCCTCCCCAGCCCTCCCGCTTTGGAGGAGGGCACTGGGTGGGCCTTGCTGTGGCTTGTGGGACTCTGATGTCCAGCCGGTGGGCTGTGGCTGCTGGGGGTGGGGCCGTGGCTGGTGAGGGAGGGGCCATGGCTGCTGGGGGTGGGGCCATGGCTGCTGGGGTGGGGCCATGGCTCCTGGGGTGGGGCCATGGCTGCTAGGGGTGGGGCCATGGCTGTTGGGGGTGGGGCCATGGCTGCTGGGGGTGGGGCCGTGGATGCTGCTGGTGGGGCCGTGGATGCTGAGATGGGGCTGCTGTGCTCTCTGGTTCAGTCCTGCTTCTGCACCCAGTGCTTGAGTACCTATTGTGTGCAGCCCTGGGCTGGGTGTGGGTGCCAGGAACCAAAGTGCTAAAAGAGCCTGGACTCCTGAGCTTACAGGTAGAATGCAGGTACCACCTGGAAGAGCTATTGGGGGTGACCTGCCTAGCCCTGATGTCCAAAACAGGCCACTGGGGCCCCAGAGGCAGTGACCTGAGGCCACCTCCCAGGCTCAGGGCTGAAGACGAAGCCCCCCAAGTTCCACCCCGGCACCTGCCCCTGTGGGAGGAAGGCCCCTGCCATGGTGGTCCCGTCCTGGGGCACTTGGCAGTGGGCAGCGTCCTGGGTCGCGGCACCCCCGCGGGGCTGGGCCAGGCCTCTTGATGACCTCGTCTCCCCTTTTCCTTTCCTCTCCGCGCTTCCTAGTCTCACGGGAAAATGGTAAGCCCCTGACGCTCACGAGCTCGCTGCCTTCCTCACCTCCGGCCCGATGCTGGCACTTCCTCCTTGAGCTGGGAGTGGGGTCTGGGGAGCCGGGTGGGCCTGAGCCGGCTGGGTTCCTGGCGTCCTCCTCCTTCCTCCCCTCAGTGTCTGGATTAAGAGGAGACATGTATTTATGATAACAGATTTGCCGGCTGCACAGGGTGTCAAGTGAAACCCCCCCTCCTGCCTGCCCCACCCACTCCCGGTCCCTGGAGGTTAAGGACCTGGGTGGTTTCAGAGCCACTGGCGTTTTGCCTGTTCTCTCTCTGCCGCCCTTTGTTCTCTCTTTCTTCTTTCCCTCCCTCCTTCCCTCTTTTCCTTTTTCCCCTCCGTCTTTCCTAACACAGATGGGCTCAGACTTCCCAGGCTCTTCTTCCTGGGCCCCTTTAGAAGCCCCGAGCGATAGCCGGGCCTGGTGGTGGCTGAGGGGTGGGAAGGCTGGGCCGACTTTGCTGCAGCTCCCCAGGCCCATGGCCTCCTCTGCCTTTTTTGTTTTTTTTTGTTGTTCTAATTCAGACCAGTGAGCTTTTTTGGCATCACATTTAGGAAGTGAAAGTGGGTGGGCTGGCGTCCTGGAGGGGCCCCAGGTAAGCACCTCAACGCGGGTCATTAGAGGTGGCCTGGGCTAAACCAGCAGAGACCTCAGTTGAGGGTGCACCTTGGAGGGGGTTGGAGATGGGTCCCAAGACATCTCGTTAGAGGCTGCATACACATACACACGTGTGCACATACAGGCCCAGGCATGAGTGTGCCTGTACATGTGCCCGTGCACCTGTGTGCACCTAGCCATGCCCGTTGCAAGCGTGTCCCCTGTCTCCTCCCACAGTGGTCCTATGGCTTCTATCTAATTCACCTTCAAGGCAAGCAAGGCTTCCAGTTTTTCTGCAAGACGGAAGACATGAAGAGGAAGTGGATGGAACAGTTTGAGATGGCCATGTGAGTCCGCCATGGCAGCGGCATGGGGGTGGTATGCTACGTGGATTTTTCCCAGGGAACCCGCCCCCCTGGGATGCCAGCCCCTGCCCCCCGGGTGGCAGCCTCGCTCTTTAATCTACAGTGGCCAGAGGGCCCTCCCCCTGGGGCCGAGCCTCCCACACCTGACCGGCAGAGCAGCGAGTGGCCAGGAATGGCCATGGTGCCAGATGGACTCACGGTGACCCAGATCCCTGGGCCCTTACAGGCCGGTGGATTGTCACCTTTGGGGAAAAGCCCCAGAGCTGTTTTTCCTTGAAATCTAGGAGGAGCCCCAGTTAGCCCAACAGAGAAAGGTGATCATGGGGGTCCCTGGCCACATCAGACCTTCAGGCCAGGGTGGCAGGTCCTGGGGGGCCTCTGGGCAGGTGCACTCACCTCCCTGGCCTCTTCCTCCTGGTGAGATGCACATGAAGGGAGGGCCCAGGTTCTGGGATTATTGGGAGGATCCAGCGGGGTCCCACGTGGGACACATCAGAATAGATGGCAGCCAGGCGGTGGGCCCCAAGGCTTTCTAGGGTTGTAATTTTCTCCCCACCATTCTCATGAAAATTTTCAAGTATTAATCCAAGTTGAAAGAACGTCATGGTAAATGCCCGGCCTCCTCCGTTCACGTCTTGTGCTGTTCTCTGTCACGTGCCGTCCCCCCAGCCCTGGTGCCGTCTGCTAGTGGACGTTTTGTAGTGAATTGCAGACATCAGTGCAAGTGAGGGTGCCCATCATGACGTCACGATTTGTTTAGATTTTTATATCTCAGGCTCGCACACAGTGACATCCTGGGTGCGGTTTGCTGAGTCACGACAAACGCTTGCAGCGGCCCACACCCAAGCCCTGTCCAGATACAGCCCTTAACCATCACCCCAGAAGGTTCTCGAAAGCTCCCACTCGGACCCTTCATCCTCCCCGGGGTGTCAGGGCCCCTCGGGTCTGCCCGGGTGTCGGGGCAGATCCTGGCTCTGAGTCCTGGCCTCCTGACTCCTGGCCGCGTTCCGGAGCCCGGCTGGTTTGGCGGCTCCCGTTTTGGGGGGGCTCAGGGAACCTGGAGCCCGCTTTCCCTCGCAGCCCGCTTTCCCTCCCATCAGGTCAAACATCAAGCCAGACAAAGCCAACGCCAACCACCACAGCTTCCAGATGTACACGTTTGATAAGACCACCAACTGCAAAGCCTGTAGGATGTTCCTCAGGTGAGGGCCCTCTCCCGGCCCCCGAGGGAGCCTGTTGCTGCCCCTCTGCTGTGCCCCCATCGCCGCCAAGCACCCCTAGGCCAACGCCGTGCTGGGCCCCAGGGACCCGGGGAGACACCCCATCGTGTGGGAGGCAGCCGGCCCTCGGACGTTTGGGATCTAGCCGGGAGGGGAGGTGACTGTCCCCGTGGGTGCCCAGGGCCCCCTGTAGGGATGGCAAAGCCAGGCCGGGGACCGTCCAAGGGGAGGGCCAGCACCAGACTGCGCATCAGGGCGGGGGTCCTGGGCCCCAGGGCTTTGAGGGGTGATGCTCGGGGGGCAGGAGGCAAGGTGGGTCTGGTGGTCCACCTCACCTCCTGCCCCTCCCCCCTCCCACCCCGGCACAGAGGCACCTTCTACCAGGGTTACCTGTGCACCAAGTGTGGCGTCGGGGCACACAAGGAGTGCCTGGAGGTGACCCCTCCCTGCAAGATCAGTGAGTACCCGTCCCCGCCCTCCCCGTGGGGCACGGGCCCTGGGGGCTGGTCCTCAGGGCCCCACGACACACCCCGAGCCGAGGGTCCCGTCGTCCCTCGCAGCTGCCGGCTCTGGTGGTGTTCCCACATTCTCCTTTCCTGCCATGGTGACCCCATGGGGCAGGGACCAGATGAGGAAACAGAGGCTCAGAGAGGGGAGGACGCCGGCCCCGGGTCACACTGTGTCAAAAGGCCCAGCCGGAGCGGGAGCGGGGATTCCGTGGCAAAGCCCTCCTCCTAACTGCATACTGGCTGGCTTCTCTCGGCCTCTTGGGCACCCCCTGCCGCGTTGCAGTTGTAAGCCTCTAGAGTCTCCACCCCGCAGAGGGCACAGAACATTCCTGGCAGTTGCATGGAGGTTTCCGATCACAGAGGAACACCTCACCCCTGGGTTCCCCCGCCCTGGAGAGGCCTGGCCCTCTTTAGCTACAGCCTTGTTTGTAGATGGTTCACGTGCGTGCACGGCACCTACTACGCTCCCCTTTGCCTCAGATGGGGAAAGCCTGAGGCTCCTGTCAATCGTCTTGGTTTGGGGGATGAGTTGGGGGAGGGCCCAGCCTAGAGCAGCTGGACGGGCAGCCGGAAAGCCTGAGATGGTTCTGAAGGGTTTCAAAGCCGCCACGGTCAGGGGCTGGCTGAGCACTGGATCCGGGCGTGGGGCACCCGCCAAGCACCACACTGCTTGCCCTGCTTCATGGGGCCCAGATGCTCCCACATTCCCGTGAAATGGGACTGTTATGCTGACATCCACACTCAGGGGAGCTGTGCTCAGAGGGGGTTAACCACGCTCCAGGTAGACAGGGAAACATGCCAGGCCTGCTTGTCACCTGAGACAACACCACCCAGAGTAGGAGAATTTGTTAATTACTCATTTACTGTGACTACTGGCCCAGTGCCCTGATCTGGGAGGAGGGTCCGACAGGTCAGCCCAGACCCCCTCGTCCCCACCAAGGCCCGGCGGAAGTTCAGCAACCCTGCCAGTCTCCTCCGGGCTAGAGGATGCTGCCGGCCCCGACTGGCCCCAGCGCAGCTTTTCAGCTTTGACCATGGCTACCGCCCTCTTGTGGCCATGTGTCCTTTGCGTCAAGCGACTGGTCAGTTCATTTCTTTTGACATTTTTTTCCTGATCTTAAAAGTAACATACTTCTTTATCAAAAACTTAAAGGAAAAAAAAGAGGAGAAATGAAACAAAGAAGAAAATAATGATCAATTATGAACATATTAAGAAATAACCAAAGGTGATATTCTGGTGTATTTCCTGTCAAGTTTTCTTTTTTTTTCTTTCTTTTTTTTTTTTTTTGCGGTACGCGGGCCTCTCACTGTTGTGGCCTCTCCCGTTGCGGAGCACAGGCTCCGGACGCACAGGCCCAGCGGCCATGGCTCACGGGCCCAGCCGCTGCGCGGCATGTGGGATCTTCCCGGACCGGGGCACGAACCTGTGTCCCCTGCATCGGCAGGCAGACTCTCAACCACTGCGCCACCAGGGAAGTCCAAGTTTTCTTATTTTTAAATAATCTTTCTGTTTCCTTTTCCCTCTGATTATTAAATACCCATTTCCCATAGAAGATATAGAGAAAAGTAAGGGAGATGAAAGCAATCCTGATTTTTGTCACACCAGACAAAAGCAGCTGCCGTTAGCCATCAGCTGCCTTCTCCCTCTTTTGCAGTGCCCCCGCCCCCCGTCCCCCATCTCTTTTTAGGTTTTTGTGTTTTTCACGATAGGTATAGTTGAGGCTTTACCAGTTAGGCAATTGCATATCTTTCGAAAGCTGAAGTCATCAGCGTCCCCTGTGTCACTGAGAGCCCATGGTGGGCACCTGATTTTACTTTAAGGGGCCTGTGGTTCCCCCAAGGGCACGTGCCTCATGCCTGACGCCTGTAACCTCTGTCCTGCAGGGTCTGTCGGATCCTATGTCTGCCCAAAGCAGGCTGCGACTGTGCGTGTTAGACGGTGTTGAAGTCACATCGGCCACACGTTAGCCCTTGCGGTGCTTGTTTTGGCTGGTGGTGGAGTGGCAGCTCAGCTTGTCAGATGGCTGGGGCCCAGCCTGGAGCTGTGTCCTCCCCTTGGGTCACCCCAGGGCAGGCGGAAAGAATCTTCGGAATGTTTGCCTTCCATCTGATGAGCTGAGGTGTCCCATGTCCGAGGTGCTGACAGATAGAGTAGCACGACTACCACGTCTTCTGTCATTTGCCCACGGCAGGCACCACTAATCAACGGTGGAAATCTTCCCTTTGAGCCCAGGTTCTGTCCAGTGATCAGGCAGCTGCTGCCGTTGAAGCAGAGTTGGCTCATGCAGGAAAACCAGTTTGCCGTTGGGTCTGATACCCAGTGTGTGTTCTCCCGTGGGCCCCCTAAAACCAGAGCTCAGAAGTAATTGAGAGATTTTTGCGGTCACCAAGCACACATGTCCATAATCCATGTCTGAAAGGAAGGGCCTTGAAGCTCACCTCGCTCACACACTCAGGCGCGCCCAGCGGCTCTGACCCCGATGTGCTTCCTTTTCAGGTTCTCCTGCAGACCTGGTGAGTCCACCAAACCATTCCCTTCCCACTGCCCTGCACCCTACGCCGCCCTGTGCCTGGAGCCCGAAAGACCCAACCGTTCCAGCCCTCACGCTTCCGGGGCCAGGCCGGCTTGCAGAGCCCCTGTTGGTTACGAGGGGCCTTTGTTTTCCTTTGTGGTCGTCAGTAGAAATGGGTCCCTGTGCATGGCCTCCTGGGCCCTGATAGCTGTCCCCCTGCCCGGCTGCCCACCCATTCCACCTGCCCAGTGGCTTGCTGGCGGCTGTGGGTGCCCAGCTCTGTGACAGGCGTCTGCCCACCTGCCACCCATCCTGATGGACGTAGAGCCCTCTCTTTAGCTGACGTGGGGGCGGAGTCACTGAATTCACTTATGGGGTGTGGACATCGTGTCTCTCCCCAGCCGTGGGGTCCAGTCAAATTAACCAGCATGTAACGGGCTCTTACTGGGCCCTGCCTGGGCTACAGAGATGCCCTCAAAGAGGAGGGAAGACAGAACATTTAGTGTATGCAGCAGGACACGTCCTGGACAGAGACGACAAACCCCAAGCTTTGAGCAGGGAGGCTCTGGGCTGGGGTGGTCAGGGCAGGCTTCCTGGAGGAGGTGGGAGTTAATGGTAAGGGATGGGAGGGGAAGAGGACGGATGTCCCAGGGCTGCAGAGGGGTACAGAGGTGGAGGGTGTAAGTAAGAATCGTGTCACACAGGGAAATAGGTTGTCACCATCACAAATGTCTGTGGGCGTTCAGGACATGTCCCTGGCCTCCTCCCCACTTCCTGCCTTGACCCTTCTCTCTGGGTGTAGGGGGCAGGGGGTGTGGGATGCTTGGGCAGCCTTCCCTCCTCACTATCCTCTGTCCTTGCTCTCACAGGACACCTCTGGAGCGGGGCCAGGTGAGTCTGTGGGACTTGGGTCTTCTCTGGTATCGTCCTTGTCAGCGGTCACCCTGGGAGCCGAGCCTGGGCCTGGCCACGGTGACTGCCACCTTTGCCTAGCGTTCTTGGCTCCAGGCTCCCAGGGTGTGTGCTGCCTTCCGGCCCCATCTCCCTCCCACCTCCACGGCCACTTCCCCTGGGAGCTTCCTTAGTTTTTGATGACGCAGCGCCAGGCATGGGGACAGGGCCCAACCTGCAGAGAGTCAGGGTCCCTTCAGCCCAATAGAAGCCCTGAGCTGCAGCCCGGAGACCCCGAGCAGAGCAGACTTTGGGACACTGCTGCTGTCAGTTTACCATTTCCTCCGTCCCCCCATGTCCCCCTTGCTCTGCGTTGGGTAGCAGGAGAACTGAAAGCATCAGGTGTGAGGCAGCCCAAGCTGTGGACAGAGTCCAACCTAATCGTGAAAACAGAAAACAGAGACCATGCTGCTGCTTCTGGGGCACCAGCTTCAGGAACCAGGCCTGGCAGACGTGGCCCATGCAGGGCTGGGCCGGTCAGCGCAGGGCACGGTCTAGGAGAGGCCTACAAGTTTGGGGGGGGGGGCTCAGGCGGCCCAGGGCTGCCCCGGAGTGGCCGTGTGGCCTTGGCAGGTCGCTGACCCGGCCCCCACCTCTAACAGGATGGATGCCCCGTCTTCTGCTCCACGCTGCTGACTCTCAGTCACAGATTCGAAAGGTGTTTGGATGACGGCACAGAAAGCGCTCTTTAAAAATAGGTTGCTGTGGGCTTCCCTGGTGGCGCAGTGGTTGAGAGTCCGCCTGCCGATGCAGGGGACACGGGTTCGTGCCCCGGTCCGGGAAGATCCCACATGCCGCGGAGCGGCTGGGCCCGTGAGCCATGGCCGCTGAGCCTGTGTGTCCGGAGCCTGTGCTCCGCAACGGGAGAGGCCACAGCAGTGAGAGACCCACGTACCGCAAAAAAAACAACAAAAAAGTTGCTATTACTGCAGGGATACCCTGAATCTGTTAATCTCATAAATAGTTTATTTATGATATTTAACAAAGGGACGTGGGAGCCTTACGGGAAGAATTTAGGGAGGGGCGATACAGGCCCGTGGCCCACTTCCAAGAGCCCTGAGAGGTCTGAGAAGGCCGGGGAGGTCAAGGTCAGCTTGGGGTGGGCTGCCACCAGGACCAAGTCCCCGAGCCACGCCCTCTCCTGCCCTGTCCTTCGCAGGTCCCAAGATGGTGGCTGTGCAGAATTACCATGGCAACCCTGCTCCCCCCGGGAAGCCGGTGCTGACCTTCCAGACGGGTGATGTGATTGAGCTACTGAGAGGCGACCCTGAGTCTCAGTGGTGGGAGGTGGGTCCTGGACCTGGGAGGGTCTCGGGCCCCCGGCTACCCCCTCCCCACTCCCCAGGGTAGAGGCAGAGGGTCCTGCATTTCCAGGCAGGGGTGGGTTTGGGGTGTGAGACCATCGGGGTCGACAGAAGTGGGCTGTTAGCAGGGCCCGGGTCTTGGGGTGTTTGCCTTGAGGTGGTAGGGAGTGCAGCATCCCCTCACGGAAGAGATCCTCCTCCTGGCGTCCGAGCCCTTTCCCTGTCTGCCTCCTGCCTGGGTTGTGTCCTGCACACACACATCCCCCAGGCCCCGCCCAGGCCATGCCGCGCCCACCCTGCTCCCCACCTGCCCCAGTTCAGGCCAGCACCACCTTGCTCAGCACTGGCGGGGACAGCATGACCGAGACCCGCCCACCGCCCTGACCCAGGAGGCCCAAACGCGGACACAGGTCCATGTGATGGTTTACGGTTCTGAGCCATGAAACCTGCTGTTCTGGTTATACGGCCTGAGACGGGAGCTGTCGGTGCTGCCCCGAGATCTCCCAAGCCCCGGCCCACGGGGTCTACATGGTACCACAGGGAACCGGGGCACTTGCCCAGGCTGGGTGACCCGGGCGACCTGCTTACAGCTGATGCCGGTGCGTGTGTTCGCCAGTGTCCACGTACTGTTACTGCCGTCGTCGTTGTGTGCTGGTCCTTGTCAGTACCTACTTACTTATGAACTTACCGCACTAGACTCGGCCTCATGTAACTGGAGATGCAGGAGCTGAGGAGGTGTCTGCAGGACAGGGTCTGCCCCGCGCTGACCCCAGCCACCCAGTTCCCCTCCCTAGCTGTCACCAGGGCCATCAGGTTTGGGTGGCCTTGCAGAGACACTTTGCTGATGTGAAAGTGGGGGCCGAGGAGCAGCTGCCGGGAGGGTCTTCCAGGCAGAGGGAACGGAGAGAGTGAACAGTCGCCCCCAGGCCCTCCCACGCCGTGCTGTGTTTTATCAGGACCCCCAGGTCCACATGCCCCTCACGGTTTGCGAAGGGCCGGTGTGGATAGAAGGAGACCGCAGCCAGGACAGGGGGCTCTAGTCCCAGCACCGAGCAAGCCGGGTAACTTCTCTGGGCCTCAGTGTCCTCATCTGTGAAGTGAGGGCGCCCCCCACCTTTCCTGCCCCAAACGGTGATGAGGTCAGCCGAGGTTACAGCAGGAAGGTGATGCTGTGATGGACTTCTCAGGGACTCTCGTCCTCCTGAGGACAAGCTGAGTACACACTACGATCCCCCCTCCCCCCACCACTGGCCAGGCCAGGCCCCGTCGGCCCTGACCATCTGTCCTCTCCCAGGGTCGGTTGGTGCAAACCAGGAAGTCAGGTTACTTCCCTAGCTCGTCTGTGAAGCCCTGTCCAGTGGATGGAAGGGTGAGTACTTCCCATGGAAGCTTCTGGAACATGGTGGCCAGGGTGCCATGGGTGCTGAGAGCCGTCTCCTCCCTCAGGACGCCCTGGACTTGTTCAGGCCGTTGTGAGCTGGCCCCGGAGCTGGGATGGAGGGCCAAGGGGCAGGGGATCCCTCCTCTTGGGAGGGCTCGGCTGTTTTAAAAACACTAAAATGGGCATCTCTGCAGCAGGTGCAATGGACCAAAGACCAGCTGCCTTTCTCCAAACTGGAGGGACTTTATAAGTCTTCTCCCTCCAACATAAGGACTCAGAGCTAGATGTTACAATGTTTAGAAAAGAGGCAATATGGCATTTCTTTCCTCTGAGCACTGTGGAGCAAGTTCTGCTCTGTTACAAAAGGCATCGAGGACTTCCCTGGTGGCGCAGTGGTTGAGAGTCCGCCTGCCGATGCAGGGGACACGGGTTCGTGCCCCGGTCTGGGAAGATCCCACATGCCGCGGAGTGGCTGGGCCCATGAGCCATGGCTGCTGAGCCTGCGCGTCCGGAGCCTGTGCTCCGCACGGGAGAGGCCACAACAGGGAGAGGCTCGCGTACCGCAAAAAAAAAAAAAAAAAAAAAAAAAAAGGCATCGAGCTGTCAGCCATCAATTGCATCACCCACACACACTCCAGAAAAAGCTAAAAGGGAGTGAAACTTCTCCCGAAGGAGCAGCAGGCAGATGCCCGTCCCCCTGGGAGCCCCGGTCCACCTACCGGGCCCTGCCCGGCCTCTGGCCCCACTGCCCAGCCTGCTGCTTCTGTACAGGCCATTGCCCAGTTGAAGGAGAAAGCATTTTAGGACAGGCTTTGCTGGCAGGTCAAAGGGACCCGACAGCAGAGGAAGAAAATGTCACTAACTCACTGGGTGGCCTGCGGCGGGGGGGGAGGCGGGGGAGTGTCCCTTCCCAACCCTGGCCCTCAGTTTCCCCATCTGCATGGTGAATGGGGTGGGGAGGGGACAGGTAGTCTGGGAGGCTCTACCCAGCCTGTGGCCCAGTGAGGGGAGGCCAGGCCAGCGAGGGCGCAGCGTGGGGTCTGGAGAGCCGCAAGCTTTGCTGCAGACGCAGCTCTCCACCCGCAGGCCGCGCTGCTGCCGGCCCAACGCCTGTCCTTGGGGCTGCGGCCCGTCTGCTGCAGAGGACGCGAGGTATAGGGTGTGCTCCTGTCCACTGCTGAGCAGTCGTAGCCGCCTTCAGGTTGCTGTGTCCCTCCTCACACTGCACTGGTAGTTGGATGCTATATATTCATTCATTCGGTCAGACCCACTGAGCTTCTACTCAGAGATGGTGAGTCTTGGCTGCTCCCCTCAGGGACCTCCCAGGCCAGTGGCTCTGGGCCTAAGTCCACAGACGTCCTGGTAGCCAGTGCTGGGCTCCCGGGGTCATTGATGATAGGACGTCGCTGGGCCCCGCTCTGTGGACAGTCCTGGGGATACACCAACCCGAATGTTCTCTCCTGCCAGCCGCCCATCAGCCGGCCGCCATCCCGGGATATGGACTACACCGCATACCCCTGGTGAGTGGATCAGCGGGGGCCCCAGGCTGCCTCTCTCATGTCTCCAGGGCGGCTGAGCCCGGCTGCACGTGGCCCCCTTCTCCCCTCCTCAGCTCTGAATCGCTGGGAGCCCGGGGGAGTCTTCTCTACCCCGAGGCCGCTGTTTCCCCGTCTATAAACAGATCATCAGGTTCTAACATTTGGGAGAACGAAGCCCTTTTTAAAATGTGATCTTACTTGAGCCTTGTCTAAAATATCAGTATATAGAAGGAGGTATATTTAAGGCCAAAATTATAATTGTATTTGCTCATACGGGCTTGATGAGAGCAGTGGGGCTGTTTGATGAGTAAAACGTGGAGGTGACATGGTAGGTACGAGTCTCAGGTGCAGGTCAGCCTCGGGTCCAGCTCTTATCACTCTGCCGGCCGGCTCACCGGCTGCCCGGAAGAATGGCTACCCTTCAGTGACCATGGCCCTGCAGAAGCTCGCCCTGTGGCAGCCCCAGAGCAGTGGGCCGCTCGACCCCGGGAGGGTCTGCCCTTGTGGTTTTCGGTTTGGGGTTGATCCCTGAAGCCACCCCGGGACCCCTGTGCCCAGTGGTGTGATGTGCCTGCACCCTCGGTGTCCCTGGCCTCCCCAGCACCGCCCCATCTGGGTCTCTGAGACCTCTGGGTCTGTTCCAGTACGCTGTTCACCCTGCAGTTGGGTCTAATGTGGAGGGTGGAGGACTTAAGCTCTGATTTTCACTTGATGGAGTAACGCACAGAACTTTAATTTTCTAATGAATCTGTTTACAAAAGTCCCAATTCAGCCCGACAGGGAGGTGCAAATGGGGTCAGGCTTTGTTCTTGAGGTTGGGGGTCGGGGTGGGCTTCATTTCCATAGAGCTGGCAAGAAAAGCTTTCAGTCAGTGTGTCGGAAACCCACCCACGGAGATGCCGATGGTCTCCAGTACGTTAGGACACAAAACAAAACCCCACATGAGCAGTTTGTGTTTATCACTGCTTATTAAACAGTGACAACTTGGAAAGGAAATTTGATCTAATGTCTGGTACCCTGAACGCCTCTTGCAGGCCCAAGGTTCTGGAGGGTGGAGGCCGCGGTGGAGTGGCTGGGGCCTCTTTGGGGTCCTCATCTCTCCCCCAGCCACCTTCCCTGTGCGGGCTGTGAGCCAGGCACGTGGATGCTCCGCCCCGCGCGTCTCCTCCAGACCCCGCCCACTGCTCGCCCCTCCTCCCAGGGGCGTGGCCTCGCGTCCCAATAGGCTCTTCGGCAGATTAGAGCCGTGTCAGTGAACAGCCCCCGTTTCCCCCTCTGCTCCAGGTTTGCCGGCAACATGGAAAGGCAGCAGACCGACAACCTGCTCAAATCCCACGCCAGCGGGACCTACCTAATCAGGGAGCGGCCGGCCGAGGCCGAGCGCTTTGCCATAAGCATCAAGTACGTGGAGGCTGGGGCTCAGAGAGACCCCTCCCCCCATGCCGTTCTGAACCAAGGAGCCCACATCCCCTCCGGATTCTGGGCTTGTTGGGTGTGGCCTTGGGATGCGTTGCCCACGCCAGGGCACTTTTGAGATGAAAGGGCGTCAGCGGGTCTGCACGATGCACCCGGCCCAGAACAATCGTGAGTGATCCCGGCCTGCCGCCAGCCTTGCCCGAAGCCGCCCCGTGGGCTTGGTCTGGCGTTTTCCAGGTGGTGGGGACGAGAGGAGCTCAGGGATGGGGACAGGCCTATGGTGAGAGGTCAGGGACTTCCAGCGGCCCCACGGGTGGCCTTGGAGAACACGGGCAGTCACGCTGCTGCCAGCTCAGGGCTTCAGCCCGTGGCCTTTGGGCTGGGGTCCTCCCGCTCAGACTCTGCCCCCTTGTGGGTCTATCTCCTCTTCAACAGACAGAATCTGATTGGTCGTTGGTCACCATCGGCATAGGACACACACTGGACAGGAGTCTCAGGCCGGTGAATAGAGGGTTCTGGTTTGCCGTGACCTTGATGGGGTCAAGAGCCTCCAGCAGGGTGACCTGTATCCAGGAAAGGCCCCCTCGGGTCTGCGGGGGGTGGGGAAGGCCCAGTGACCGGGCCACCGGACGGCCACAGACTCACCGCCTGGGTGCTTCTGGTATCGAGTCACAGAAGCAACGCGAGGGAGCAGAGAGGCCCCCTTGGTAGAGGATGCAGGAGCGCCTCTGGCCGCTAGGGGCAGACGGGAGCCGGGCTCAGTGGGCCGCCCCCAGGTCCTGAGCACACAGCCCACTCCCACCTTTCCATCTCAGCTTTTGTTCTCCCGCCCCCTACATCAGCTTCCTCTGCACCTGTGCCCAGTGGGGGCCGAGGGCATGAGTGCCCCAGCAGCAGGGTGCCGGTCCTGGCCTGAGCACGTGCCGCCGGCCAGCATGCCTGCACGTGTGCACGTGCGTGAACGTACCCCCCATCCCCTTCTGGCATTACTGGGAGAAGGCCTGCGGGTGGTCATCCCCTGGTCATCCAGGGCAGGGTCCCACTGTACAGAATGGCTGTTGGAGGACCCCTGGGGTGGAAGAGATGGAGGGGTCGGGATCTGGGCAGCTAGGAGGAGCCAGAACTGAGGACGAGACCCCCACCTAGGTGGACAAACTGCCACGGTCCCCACGGGCTTTCCAAGAGGCCCCACTAATGTTTGGGCCTGAAACAAATGCGCTGGCTTTTCTAAAATACAAAAACCAAAGAACACCTGCAGCCTTGAAAGTGACAGATGTCTAGTGAATGTCAGCTGGACACAACCTGGGCCACCTGGTACACAGGACTTGCTCTCCAGCAGAGGTCAGCTGTACCCGCCGTGGGTGGTGGGAGCATCGTAAGGTGTGTGACCCAGTGTAGGTGGGGCCTCCCGCAGTGAGAGTCTCGGTAGGGCCCTGGGAGATCAGTGGCGCATGAGGCGTGCTGGCAGGCCTGTGGCAGAGACTGGAGCAGCACCAAGCAGTGAAGTGGCAGAGATGTCTCTCGCCTGATAGGAATTCGTGGAGCACCTTCTGGGTGCCTGGCCTGCAGGATTCTGGAGTGGGGCTCAGACGGGTCTTGTCCAAGGAGCTGGGGTGGGGCTGAGCACGCTCAGCTCACTTCGAATCCAGGAGAAACAGAGTGGTGGGTGTTCTCCAAGGCCCCACGGGAGAGGAGGCTGGCCAGCTGGGCGTTTGCTTATTTAACAACTGTTTATTCCATTAACTGGTTTCCGGATGTTAAACCGACCTTGCATTCCCAGAATTTCCCATTTGATCGTGGTGTAAAGTCCTCTTTATATATTGGTGTGTATAGATGTGCACATGGAGAGTGTGTTGAGGATTTGTGCCTCTGTTGTCATAGGGGATACTGACGTGTCGTTTTCTTTACTTGTGATGTCTTTGTGATTTGGAGGCAAGGGGTATGCGCTCTCCAATGAGGCCACATTTGAACTGAGACCTGGACACAAGGCAGGGTCGTGAGGGGGGCAGGAGGGTGAGCATTCTGGGCTGAGGGGACAGCCAGTGCCAGGGCATGGCAGGCTTGTGCTTGGCGTGTCTGAGGAAGAGCTCCTCCGGCCAGCTGGGGTGAGGCTGCTCCCTTCGGGCCTCACAGGCCAAGGTCAGACCTCTGACTTACAAACCATACTGTGAAAGCCTCACCAGGTGATGGGGAAATGGGGAGGGGGACGTCCCCAGTGCAGAGAACAAGAGGAATCTGGGACAGGACATCACAGTGGCGCTGGATGGGGGAGAGGAGTGGAGCTGCGGGGCCTGAGGCCTTGGCTGACCTGGGAGTTTGGGCTTCAGACGGGTGGTCTGATGGATGGATGGACAAGCAGTGGGGGACAGGCCCCGGCTGGGGCAGGGAGAGAGGCTGCAGCCATAGGAGCAGGAGGTGTGGGCCGAGGGCCGGGGTCTTCGCTCAGCAGACATAGAATAAGTCTGGACCCCTGGGGGGCCAGGGGCTGTGTGGCTCGTGTAGTGACCGGCGCTCCCGTGTGCTCTGCCCAGATTCAATGACGAGGTGAAACACATCAAGGTGGTGGAGAAGGACAGCTGGGTGCACATCACCGAAGCCAAGAAATTTGAAAGCCTCTCGGTACGTGATCCCGCAGCTCCCACCGGCCCATCCCCGAGGCGGGAGGAGGGCCCAGGTCTCCACTGTGGCCACACCGAGGAGGAGCGGCCCCCTGCACCCACTCCTGCGGGCCGGGCTTGCAGAGCGGCAGAACCCAGCAGGGGTCCCCCTGTCCCCGGGGAGGAGAGTCTTCCCAGCGTGGGAAGGATCCAGGGAAACTGGATTGTAGGGCACCTTGGGACAGGTAAGGCCTCGTCGCAGGCCCCCCGAGTCAGGCTTCTGTCCCCCAAACCCCGTGGTGGACAGTAGGGCCGCCAGCATCACGCAGCCCATTCGCCTCCAACGCCCCTACCCCCAGCTGTCCCAGCCCAGCCAGAAAGCCGCGAGAGGCATAGTCCTTCTTAAAATGATTTTAAAGTTGGACCTGGTGTTTCTTTGCTAAATTACGCATGTTCCGTGCATGGAGAACATCTAACTGGAGCATTTGAGCTCTTAGACTGCCCACTGCGGCCGCAGAAATGCACCCAGTAAAACAGAGTATCCACAGTCTGCCCCCAAACCTGATGTTCTTATCTCAGGGTGAGTCCCCACCACCTCTAAGTAGAGCCTAGGTGTGGGTTATAGGTTCCTTTTTCAAACAAAGCCCCTGGCCACACTGGACCCAACTCTTAGTTTACCTCTCAACACAAGGAATGCTCACCAGGGGGACCACCCTCTTCCTGCCCCACTGTAGCTGCGTGGCATTCGGTCACGTGGATATATGCTGGGGTTTCTCGAGGCACTTCCCTGGTGTTGGTGTGGGACGTGTGGGCGTTTCGAGTTTTTCTCTATTATGAAGAGTGTTGCCGGGAGCACTTGTGTCCATCAGTCCCGGCCTTCTTCCCTGACTCTTCCCTTAGAAACTTTTGGGAGAGAAATCGCAGGATCAAAAGTTTGCGATACTGACCGCCCTGCCCCCAGTTTGGGTGCTAGGAGGGGCAGCGAGGAGGAGGGGTAGTTTTCGGGGGTCAAGGAGATGAGCCCCCTGTGAGAACCTGGGGAGGTGGGAGAGGGAGGGCCGGGCGTCTGGGAGGACTGCCTGGAGGCGGAGGCAGCAGTGAGTGTGTGCGTCTTGCAGGAGTTGGTAGAGTACTACCAGTACCACTCGCTGAAGGAGAGCTTCAAGCAGCTGGACACCACGCTCAAGTACCCCTACAAGTCGCGGGAACGCGCGGCCTCCAGGGCCTCCAGCCGGTCCCCAGGTAACGCCCGTGCGCGGAAGGCTTCTGGTGCGCTGCACTGACCTCGGCCAGGAGCCCCTTCCCTATTCCCACCCCGGGGAGCAGTGGCCCAGGCCCCCCAGCCCTTCCCAGCACCCTCCTGAGCCAGGGTGCCAGGGCGGCCCCATGTGACGGGTGGGGAGTGCCAGCTATGAATTGCTGCTCCGAGTTTTGATACCTCTGCCTGGAGGTCAGAGTGGGGAGGGAACCGGGCAGGTCGCTTCTGTCCTCAGGTCCGTCCCTGTGCCCCAGCATCCCCCACCCCGCCCCTGCCCAGGGACCCCAGCTACGAGGGAGCCAGAGCCAGTACCTCTGTTTGCAGATGGGGGCCGGCTGGGGGGAGGGGCAGGCTGGGCCCAGAGTGTTTCGCATCCGGCCCAGGGCTGTGTCTCGGAGCCAGCCAGCCCACTTCCTCCAGCTGTAGGGGCCCCCAGGACCTCGGGTCCCACCAGGGCAGAGCAGGCCAGGAGAGGAACGACGGGCCTTTAGTGAGCACCTACTGTGTGCCGGGCAAGGGGCTGAGATCCATCCGCACGAATAGTTTCCTGTGTCCTCGCACGAGCCCGCCCACTGGGAGGAGGTGGCCCAGGAAACTGGTGCAGGAGGTGGAGCGGGGGCAGCTGCACCCGTGCCCGGGTGGGTCCCGAGGCCCGCGCCGTCCCGCTGCCCTCCTGGTGCCCTGGGCGGGGCCTGGGCCCCCATCCCCGCCGCCTGTGACCGCGCCTGGGACAGCGTGTGGATGCTCCCCCGGCGCCCCTTTCACAGTCTCTCTCGCCTCTTTGCAGCTTCCTGCGCTTCCTACAACTTTTCTTTTCTCAGTCCTCAGGGCTTCAGCCTTGCTTCTCAGGGCTCCTCCGTGCCCTTCTGGCCAGGTACCGCTGCTGCTCGGGGCGTGGGGGGCCTGGCCTGCCGCCAGCTGCCTGGCGGGCCCCGGCCCCGGCCTGAAAGTGTCCGCAGCTGCCCGCAGCCTGGGCGGGGCGGGTCGGGCGTGTGCAGAGTGGAGCAGCGGGGTGGGGGTGGGGGGCTGCTGCGGCTCCTGCAGACACAGTCCGGCCTGGTGCTGCCCTCACCCCTGCCGTGCTCACCCCCATGACCCCTCTCCAGCTCATCAGCCACTGTCCCCCGTTGCTCCCCGGGAGCTTTGCGTCTGGCAGCAGCAAACAGCCGGGCGACCCCCTCGGGGTGAAGGTGGGAGCAGCCCCGGGGCGGGCCCCACTGGGCGACAGTAAGGAGGACTTGTGGGGCTTGGGTGCAGGGGGACAGGTCTCGACTGGCCTTGACCGCACGGCCCTCTACTGCCAGATTCAGAGCCCTCCCCAGCAGCTGCATGTGCTGTCCCTCCCATCACGGGCCATTGTCATCTGTCCATCGGGACTCCTGGGTCCCGGGCCAAGCTGGTCCAACCGGCTTTCCAGTTTGGCTTGGGCTCTAGAGTTGGGGACATGAGGGAAGTCAGGCACCAGTGCCCTGGGGTCCAATTCCAGGCACTTTGTCAGAGTGAAGGCTGGGAGCTGGGCAGTGGTCACTCAGCTGTCCACTGGCCATGTGATGCCCAGGCCCTGGGCACATGGGGGAAGGCCCCGAGGGAGCTGTGACAGAGCACCGACACCTGCTCGTATCCCCACGAGCACGCTTGCCACCCGTGACGGCCCCCAGTGGGGCGGTGAAGCTCCGACTTCATCACGGTGGAGCTCGGATGGGCCACGTGCCCACAGGTTGGGGCGCCCACAGAGGAGCGAGGGACCCTGGGACCAAGGAGCCTGGTCTGTCCCGCCAGAGCCTTTCCACTCGATGGGCTCCTCTGTGGGCGCAGGGCTGGGCCCCGGGGGAGAGACCCAGCTCGGCCTGAAGGACCCTCCGCCCTGGCGGCCCCACCTGGCAGCTGTGTGACGCCGCCCGTCTTTCCCCAGCAGTGTTTACGCCCCGCGTCATCGGCACGGCCGTCGCCAGGTACAACTTCGCTGCCCGGGACCTGCGGGAGCTCTCGCTGCGAGAAGGCGATGTGGTGAAGATCTACAGCCGCATTGGTGGGGACCAGGGCTGGTGGAAGGGCGAGACCAATGGCCGGGTGAGTGGGACCGGCCCCGGGTCCTGGGCCCCACAGGGGCTCCGCCTCCCTGCAGTGCTCGGGAAGGTGGGGCTCCGGCAGGCTGGCACCGCAGCACCACCTTGCCCGACCCTGTGCCCTCTGACTGCGCCCAGGAGGTTGGGTGTCCCCAGGTTCCGTGAGCCAAGGTCACAGTGAGGAAGCGACTTCCTGGCTCAGATCTGGACCCCGGCCTGTCTGACGCCGTATCTGTGCTTGGTCCTATTCTACGGTCCGTTGTGGAAACGCAGGGGACAGATGTCGGGTGCAGTCTTTAAGTCCCTTGCACGTGTCCAACCCTCTTTGCAGGCCGGGAGGCTGCAGAACTGAGAGTAGGGCCGGGATGTCCTCACTGGGCTCCTGCCATTCCATAAGACCCCATTTACACCTTGGTGAGATGGGAAGGGACACACAGTGTCCCCAGCCAGCCTGCGATTCTGAAACCCCACAGCCCCTTATCCTGGTACCCTGTCTGGACCCCCTGGCTTTGACCAGTTCCATTGGCAGTCACCCGACAGGGTGCCTGGGCTCCACAAAGCACCGATTAGGAAACGTCCAGTTTTTGCAGGGGCTGCAGCTGCCCACAGACTTGGCTCCCGTCACTTACCATTCCATTGCCAGGTGGAAGGAACTGGTCTGCCTCCACCTTGGAGGCCCTTGGGTCTGATCCTTTTTCCATCTGACAGCCCTTCAGAAGTGTGAGGCCGCTGAGTCCTAGGCAGTCGACCTAGAGGGCTGGGACTGCTAGTTCTCAAAAGTGCCAAGAGGCGCCTGGAGCTGGGCCCTCACCCCAGTCATGAAGTCAGCCAGTTTCCCAGGTGATTTCAATGCAGAGTTCAGTTTTAGAACCACTGGCTTAGAGTGTTGCTAGATATTCCTGTTGTTGATACTTTAACCCTGTTATGAAATGTCGCAGTTCTTCTTGTTGTGAAGTCTGCTTTACCTGCTGTTTGGGAGACACCAGCTTTTTGAGGGGATTAGTGTTTTGCATGGCATACTTTCTTCTTTCTTGTATTACTTTCAGCTTTGCTGTATTCTTATATTTAAGATAGTTAGATGATAAAATCTTATTATAAATGGACTTTTACAAGCCAGTCTGATCTGACAGTCTTGACCTTTTGATTAGTATAGGTAGTCCATTTACATTTAACGTAATTACTGTGCTGTTTAGATTTAAATGCATTTCACATCTATTCCTTCTTTGTTGTCCTCTCTTTCTGACTTTTGGATTAATCAATTTTTCTATTCCACTTCTCACCCCCCTTGCTTAGTTTGTTAGTTACACATTCTTTTCCTGTTACTTAAGTGGTTACCTTAGAGGTTCAATGTACACTTTGACTTCTGACAGACCACCTTAAATTAGTACTTGCACTACTTACCAGACAATGCAAGGACCTGATACCCTTTGACTGTATTCATTTTCCTTCCAACTTTTGGGCAGGTGTTGTCATGTTTCTTAATTTGACATTTTTTAACCCCGTAAGACATTATTTTTGTTTTAAGCAGTTAATTTTCATTTAGACTTACCTCTTTACCTTTCCCAGCGTTCCTCATTTCTTTCTGCATTGTTACACATACAATCAAAACCACATTCCTGGTGCTTGAAGGTCCCTCTTAGTGTGATTTTTAGTGCAAGTCTGCTACTTATAGATTCTCAGTTTTTGTTGGATCTGAACACATCTTTCTTTCACTTTCTTTTTTAAATGTTTTCATTATAAAATATTTGTAATTTATTTTGATATAATTTCAAATTTAAAGAAAAGTTGCAGTCCTACAAAAACTCCCATATGCCCGAATTTACCAATTAAGAATGGTTTGTTCATTTGGTTTCTCATTTGCGTTCTCTCTCTCTCTCGTAAGTGTGTGTGTGTGTGTACACTTATTTTTCTCTAAACCATTTGGAAATCAGTTGCAGAAATCATAGCACTTTACCCTTAAAGAACTGTAGTGTGTATTTCTTAAGATCAAGGACATTTCCTTTTGCTATAATGATCTACTCCCCAGTCCATATGCAGATTTCACAACTGTCCCAATAGTGTCTTCTCTAGTTATTTTCCCCTGGTCCTAGATCATGAATTGCATTTACTTGCCATGACCCTCAACTCTCTTTAATCTGGGACAGTTCTTCAGCTTTTCTCTGTCTTACATGACTTTGACAATGTGGAGAGTATGGGCCAGTTATTTTTGTAGACTATCCCTCAATTTAGGTTTCTTTGATATTTCTTCATGATTAGACTGAGGTGGTATTTTTTTGGTGGGAACACCACAATGGGGGTGTTTTCTCTTTTTCAGTGATGTAGGGTCCTTTCAAGAAGTTTATGATGTCAGTTTGCCCCATTATTGTGACATTAACTTTGATCACTTGGTTAAGGTGGTGTCTGCCAAGGTTCTCCACTCTGAATTTACTGTAATTAATAAGTAATGTGCAGGGTAATACTTTGAAATCAGATAAACAGGCTGTTCCTCATCAAACTTTCACCTACTAGTTTTATCATTCATTGATGAATTTTACCTATTCAGTTATTTCTATCATGGTGGAGAATAATGATTTTCTATCTTTTTTTATACACTTATTAGTGGGCATTCTACTGTAAGGAAAAGCTTTTTCTGCTCAGCTTGGTCATTCACCCCAGCAATCAGTCATCTCTCCAATGAGACCTGCTTCCTTTTTGTGAGCCATTTTATTGAGTTCATTTTGTGTGTGTGTGTGTGTGTGCGGTACGCGGGCCTCTCACTGTTGTGGCCTCTCCCATTGCGGAGCACAGGCTCCAGACGCGCAGGCTCAGCGGCCATGGCTCACGGGCCCAGCTGCTCCGCGGCAAGTGGGATCTTCCCGGACCGGGGCACGAACCCGTGTCCCCTGCATCGGCAGGCGGACTCTCAACCACTGCGCCACTGGGGAAGCCCCTTGAGTTCATTTCTGAAGGGTATTTTTTACTGAGTTTAGAAGTCTAGGCTGGCAGATCTTTTATTTCAGCCCTTCGAGGATGTCATTCCATTGTCACCAGGCTTCCATCATTTCCGTAGAAAAGTCCATCAGCAATCTTATGGTGATTCCTTTGGAGGAAGTGTCTGCACTACTCTCCACTGGGCTCCATGTGAAAAAGGTCTTTGCTTTTCATCAGTTTTACTATACTGTGCCTATGTATGGTTTTCTCTGTATTCATTCTGTTTGAGATTTGCAGAGATTTTTTTGAATGTGTGGTTTGATGTCCTACATCAGTTTTGGAAATTTCTTCAGATAGTGTATCTGCTCTATTTTCTCTCTTTTCTCCTGGGGATCTGTTCACATGGATGGTAGATCTTGTTCACCATAGCCCACATATTATTTTTACTGTTTTATGTGTGTTTCATCCATTTTCTCTGGTTTTCCATCTCATTACTTTTTATTGACTTATCTTCCAGTTTATTAGTCTTCTTTTCTGCTTTGTCTAATCTGCTCTTAACTTCAGTCATTATATTTTTCAGTTCTAGGACTTCTATTTGATTTCTGATTTCAGTTCTCTGGGAAAATTTTCTGCTTTTTCATCAGTTTTCTGAAACAGACAGGTTAGAGTTACTTACGTTTCCTGACAGATGACCCCAGTATCTGGATGACCTGTAGATTGGTTTCTGCTGTCTGCATTTTCTCTTAGTTTCTGTCACTTGTTCCTGATTAAATGCTGAGCTTGCGTATAAAACACCGTAGAGGCTCTAGATGATGTTATTTTTCTCCAGAGAGGATTTAATTTTTTTCTGGCTGGCAGTTAGCTGGTGGGCAGGTCGTCTTGAACTGCTCTGGGCTGGTGCATTTCAGAGTCACCCCTACTCCTGGGCCTCGGCTCCGCTAGGCTCTCTGCCTCTTCTCCACGGCCTCTCTTGGGGGTGGGCGTGCCTTAGAACGCCAGCCTTTTAAAGAATCACCCACCTCCACAGACCTCCACTTGCCCTCACCCTTCACACACACTTAACGTGAGTCTGCCATCTTTCTCAGATTGGCTGGTTTCCTTCAACGTACGTAGAAGAAGAGGGCATCCAGTGACAGCAAGAATGCGGACAGGACTCGCGGATTTTCTTGGAAGAGTCGCTCCAGTGCTGAAGTCTGTCTCCAGCTCTGAGACTCGGAGGGGAAATGCCCGCCAACCTTCCAGTCTTCAACAGCCCATGGGGATGGGGAGGGTGTTCAGAAGCCTACATGTGACCCGTCCCACCATCAGCCTGCCCTTGGTGGCCTGTCCTGGGTACGCCACTTGTACATACAGGAAATCTGGGCCAGCCCTGCTTGGCTGCCACCACCAGAGTGCTGAGGAGAGGGAGCGCCTGTGGTATCGCGAGCCAGGCTCTGGGTGACAGCTGAGGCCAGAGCTCACCTTTCCCTTGTCCTGTCGAGATGGCCTGCAGGAGCTTAGGTTTGAATGGCATATGCTGTCCCAGGGAGGGCTGGGGACCTTCCCCTTGGTCCCTTCTGCTCAGCCTCTGGACCCTCAGCCCTGCTGCATTCCTGCTGCTCCCAGGGGGAGGTGGAAGGGACCAGAGCCAGGCTGCTGTGCTTGGGGACAGAGGGAGAGAGCATCGCCAGGGCCTGTGCAGCCCCTCGGCCTCCTCCTGTCCCTCTGCACCAGGGGTGTGCAGAGACCCCAGGGTGGCCGCTCTCTCGGGAGGGAGCCTTAGGAACCTTGAAGCTGCCGACCCTGATCCCCAGTCGGTACTGTCCTTTGCCCTGAGTCCTTGGTGTGTGTCTGTCCTGTCCTGCTGCCAGGTGGATACATCGTTTGTCAGCCCTGACGTGGGCGGGAAGCAGACGGGTTTTCCGCTTGCTTGGTCTCTGCTGCTCACTTTCCTCTCCAGAAGAAGGCCCCCCGCCACCGCTCCCAAGCAGGCGGGCCCTCTGGGTGTCCCGTGTCCTGCAAGGGGGTCCCTGAGGGTCTTCCCAGCCTTTGCACAGATGTCGGTTCTAGCCCTTGGCAAGTCCTCCTTCCAAGGGCTCTTGCAGCCCATGAAACAGGGCCTGCGGCCACAGCCCAAAGTAAGTGCTCTTGGGGAAGCTCCACCCCCGAGCTCGCCCTCCTCACGCCTCCTGGCCCTTGACCTCTGGCTGGCTTGGCCGGACCCTCTTCTCTCTGCCCGGATGTCGCATGAGACCCAGTGACGCTGTCCCCTCTGAGATCCGTGCCAAAGCTACGGGTGCAGCGTGGGCTTCGTGGGTCCCCCTTTCCCTTCGGTCAGCTGCACGTGGTCGGGTGTTGCCAAGGCTGGCCCCTGCTGGGTGGGCTCTGGTGGCCACACTGCACCCTGGGGTTCCTCTGAGGTCAGCCTTGTGATCTCCAGCCTCAGCTCGACACAGCAGCATCCTGGCGTGGGGAGGAGATGGGGAGGGGGTCTGAGAGGGCGTGTGCAGGCAGGAGAGACAAGGCAGCCAGCAAAGGCTTGGGAAATGAGGGTCACAGGATTGTATTTGGGGGCGGTGGGCAAAGCGGGGGAAGGAAGGATTTTCCACGGAGAGAGCAGACCCAAATCCTTGCCAGGGTGCACCCAGCACTTTGCACGTGACCTCGGCGCAGCTGGCCCAGCTGTGAGCCCGGGATGGGAGGGGAGAAAACCAGCCGGCCAGCGCCTTTCTTGTTTACGGTTGTCGGAAAAGTTTTGGTTTCTGTTATTGATGTTGTTAGGGTTTTGTTTTGTTTCGTTTTGGTTTTGGTTTGGCTTGTTTGCTTTTTAAGGGAAAAAAAAGTTGGTAGTTATTTCCTCCAAAACTCCCATTATATATCTGTGGATAATAAGGAAGAGATTTTATAATAGCAAGAAAATAATGTATATTTGAGGTCATCATGAAACAAGGTGGCGTGATAACGAAGGACACTGAGAAAACCTAATTTAGAACCTGGTTCTTGTGACTGTTTTGCTTTGTTTTTGTGTGTTAGGAAGCTTGTCTTGGGTGGGTTAGTTTTTGCACTGCAGGAAGCAGGAGGCGAGGAGGGCCGGGCACAGGCTGGGATGCGGGTGGTTGCAGCAGGAGGTGGGACGCCCTCTGGCGGGGCTTCGGACCTGGGGCCTGAGATTAGCTGTGAAAACTTAGGAGCCCGACGCATGCGGGTCAGGGATCTGGGGGTCCCGCAGCTGGTGGTGACCCCAAACAGAACGCAAACTGTACATTTGCCAATAGGGTTTTTTCAGACCACGGTTTCTACCACAAATAAACCTGAGTTCTTTTCTGCAGGAGTGGCTGGGCTTTCATGCTGGGGAGGAGGGACTGGCTGGATTCCTCTGTGTCCAGAAGGGTCTGCCCCGTCCGGATACTGTTGGCCCAAGGGGCGGTGGCCTGGGTCAGACATGGGCCTTGGGGTGGCTCGGCCTCAGGCACCCGCTGGGGGTCTGGAGCGACAATGATGCCAGGCCACCGACCAGGCACCTCCAGACTGGCCCAGGTCACGGGCTTCCTGTGCAGCGCTCTGTGACCCCTCCAGCAGCTCTCAGAGGCGGGTGTCACTGTCTTCTGTTTGGATGCGATTCAAACCCCAGCCCTGCCACTTGGGCATGTCCTTCACCTCCTGAGCATGTTTCTTTATATATACGTGTTGGAGATAAAAATAATCTCTCCGGAGGGTGACTCTGTGGCCTGTGGTAGAGAAAATCAGAATAGTACGGTAGAGACTTATTTCTCCCTTACGGGGAAGCAGTGCAGAGGTGGTGGCCCAGGGTGGCTTGGGCGCCCCCCGCCAGGCTCCCCTCACCTTCCACGTGCACTTCCTTCCTCCTAGTTACCTCGTGGTCCAAGGTGTCTGCTAGAGCTGCTGCCACTGAGGCTGTGGGCAGATGCAGAAGCTGACACACACTTCCCCTTACTCTCCTTACCCAGGGCTTGGGCATGTGGCCACTCCTGGCCACACTGGGGGCTGCGGATGCAGGACCTGGGCTGGGTGCACAGCCTGGAGAATGTTGGGTCTTGTTACTGCAGAGATGGGACCAGACGGGACCCACCTTGGGGTGGTGAGGGCCTGGCACACACCTGGTGCTCAGCAGATGTCAGTTTTTGTCACAGACCGAGGAGGCGACCGCAGGTGTTTGAGGTGACACAGCTGGAGAGTGTTGGAGGTTGCCCGCAGCCCTGGTCTCCAGGACCCAGAGCCTCAGAGCCTGGCTTAAGCTGGTGCCCCGAGAACCAGATGGGGGGACCGCCCCCTCTCTGAGAATCTCTCAGGCCTGAGTCCCCCGAGAGGCCAGGTGTCCCCACACCGCCTCCCCGAGAACCAGCCTCTAGTTCCGAGTTCTCGTGTCCACACATAGGGGATGGAAAGGTCCAGCCCCTCGCTGACCAGCCCCTGGGCCGGCACTCAGCTGCCCTGAGCTTGGACGGCCCCGGAGAAAGCTCCAGGCCGGGGAGCAGGCAGCTGTGGCGGCCCGAGGGGCAGCTGCGGGTGAACATGGGGGCTGGGGGCCCTTGGGGAGGGCACCAGCAGCACCCGCTGAGGGGTCCAGACCGGAAAAGGGTGGGAAGCCCCCGGCCTGCGTGTGGACGGGGTGGAGGCCCAGCAGGGACAGGCCTGCCTGCCCAAGGTTACCCCAGACGCTGGGAAGCAGATGGGAGCCGTGCGCTCCTGGTCTCTGAGGGTGGCTGCCTGCGGGCTCTGAGGGGCACTGAGTGCCCTGCCCCTTGATTCTCTTTTTTTTTTTCATAAATTTATTTATTTTATTTTTGGCTGTGTTGTGTCCCCGTCCCTGTGTGAGGGCCCTCTCCAGCTGCGGGGAGCGGGGGCCACCCCTCATCGCGGTGCGCGGGCCCCCTACCGTCGCGGCCTCTCCCGTTGCGGAGCACAAGCTCCAGACGTGCAGGCTCAGTAGCTGTGGCCCACGGGCCCAGCTGCTCCGCGGCATGCGGGATCCCCCCAGACCAGGGCCCGAACCCGCGTCCCCCGCGCTAGCAGGCAGACCCCCAACCACTGTGCCACCAGGGAAGCCCCCTTGATTCTGACAACTGCAGACTCCCCTTGGGCAGGGCCACCGTGGAGGCCTCTTGGGTCCAGAGTTTGAGAAACACTCCCTGGGTGAAAGAAGGAAACAACCCATTTCCTGAGGTGACGTGGACCCCTCTGCCCGCCACTCCACCACTACTGACGGGAACGCCCTAGAAGACACAGAATGCAAGGCTGAGCTTGAGAGGGGGGGCCCATCCTAGAGAGGAGAGACCTGGAGCACAGCAGCTACGGGGGGCCAACGCCAGGGCAGCTTCTAGGCTCTCAGGCCACCTGGGGTTGGGACCTGGGATTCTAACACACGTGGCGTCAGCCACAGGTCCTCACAGGCCAGGGAACTCTAACACACGTGGATCAAAACAAGATCACGGACCAGGACAAATATTTCAATGTGTTTTTTAAGCTTTCCAGAAATAAAAGAATGAATTAACAGAATGGTTAACCCTGGGCTTCAAAGAGAAAATAAAATCCATTGGGCGGCAAGCAAAAGATCAAGTGCCTTAACCGGGAGAACAGCTTGGGTTTGCCCTAGACTTCAGCCTGTCCGTGTGCCCAAGGCGTCGTGCTCACAAAGTCTAAATGTAAGGCAGCAAGTAGGCCATTTCCAACCCTCAGCATCTCAGGGACTGTTCTGCATGGGAGCGCTGCTTACAGAAATGACCGGGGTCCAACGTGGAGCCGGAGGAGGGGGGAAGCTGCACCACAGGATCGGGGGGATGTTGAACCTCTATCTGCAGGAACATGTCTCAGACGAGGTGAAGATTTGGTTTCAGAACCTAATATAACGATTCTAAACCCTGTCCCTTAGAACAAATGTCAAAATGATTTCAGGAAAGCGCTGGGAAGAGGAAGAGACAGGAGGTGAGAGGCAGCATAGGTGCACTGGTTTTCTCATCTTTTCCAGGTAGAAGTCAAGACCTGGTTGAAACCTGAAAACTAATAGAGGTGTCAGTATACTTAACAGCATAAAGATAAACACTAAGAAAGAACAGATAATGAACTAAAGTTGGATGGAGATGAGAGAGGGTAGGGAAGAGAAAATAGTCCAATTTCATCACGGCTCACGTAGAGGTGATGGATGCTGCCTGAAAAGAAAAGGCTTGGTGTCTGTTTCCGGCGGTGTGTAGGGGGATTGGCTTTCTGTTGCTGCCATGACAAATTACCAGCACACACCGTTGTCTTAGGGTTCCATGGGTTATAGAAGCCCCGCACAGGTCCCCCTGGGCTGAAATCAAGGTGCTGCACGGGGGTGTTCCTTTCTGGAGGCTTTAGGGGAGAATCTGTCCCTGGCCTTTCCAGCTTCTAGAAGCCGTCTGCATTCCCGGGACCATGACCTTCTTCCATCTTCAAAGCCAGCAGGTTGTATATCCGACCCTTCTGTGGTCACGTCTCTCTGTCTCCCTCTGACCACAGCTAGGAAATGTTCTCCACTTTTAAGGACACGTGATCAGATGGGTCCTGCCCACAAAATCCATCTCAAGGTCCTTCGCTGTCATCACATCTGCTAAGTCTCTTTTGCCATGAGAGGTAACGTGGTCACAGGTGCCGGACATTAGGAGGTGGACGTCTCTGGGGGGCCATTATTCTGCCTGCAACGGTACATTGGATACTCTGCCCAGCCTCCCTGGTAAGCACAACGAAAGCGGTGGGAAAGTGTTTCTGATTTCATCACTGAGCCGGTAATGAAGAAGAAACACGCAGAAGCCAAAAGTGAGTGTAGTGTAGGCAGGAGTCCAGAGAGGTCAGCTGGCTCCCTCCTTATGGGCATTGACCCAGCCTAGTGAGCTTGAGTACCAGTTCATAGAGCCTGGATGGGTGTGGAGGAGAGGGGACAAAGCCCAGCCCCCCACCAAAGTACCAAATCTAATAGGTGAGCTCTTTCTTAAAGCTGGGACCCCAGTGGACCTCACTCTAAATGTCAAGATGCCTAGGAGTTCGCCACTGCTGCAGCCACCACAGCCATTGTGGGACGGCAGAGAAAATTCTGTTTCTTGGACCTTGACGATGGGTGGAGGGAAAAGCAAAAACTTCCCTGAGGACGTGTTATGGATCCACCTGTATCCCTCCCAAAGAGATACGATGAAGTCCCCGTACCTGTGAATGTGACCGGATTTGGAAATAGGGTCTTTGCAGGTGTAGGCACGTTGAGATGAAATAATGAGCTTGGGTCCTGATCCAATATGACTGGTATCCTTATAAACGGGAAATTTGGACACAGAGACAGACATGCACGCAGGGAGAACAGGCTGTGAAATGGAAGCAGGTCCTCCTTTAGAGCCCTTAGAAGCAGCCAGCCCTGCTGACACCTTGATCTTGGACTGCTGGCCTCCAGAACTGTGAGAATAAATCGCTGTTGTTTGTGGTACTTTGTTAACATCAGCCCTAGGAAACACATACCATGTGTAACTCTAATTTGGCACCGAAGAAGGTTGCCGCCTGAATTTGCACTTCCTGCGGGTCTGAAAAACCGGGAGCTGAGAGTGTAAAGTAGGATCACAGGTTGTTGATACTCCTGAGTGCCCGGAAAAAGGAAATGCACATCACCTCTGGAAGAATCCGCTTTCAATTTCAGCCTCAAATAGTCCCTGAGGGAAAGTTCCAAGAAACATAACACTCACTGTCCAAAAGCACAGGTAACACAGGGAAATGGGTAGCAAAAACCACAGGCCACTGAATCGGATCCACAAACAGACTACAAAATAATTATGCTTAAAAACAGTCTAAAAGGGATCGGAACTGGGTGTAGTGACCAAGGAACCATGAAGAATAACCAAGCCAGTCAGACGATCAAACGAAACTTCTAGACCTGTAATCAAACTTTGGGACCATCGGGCAGCTGGGCTCAGACGGCACCACAGCATGACATGGTGTGGGTCAAGGAAGCACTGTTGGGAGACATTTGCAAGGCAAGCCTAGAAGCCAGTGCTGCTGGCGGACACACAGTGTGTTTGCATTCCAGAGGATGACACCGTCACCCCTACCCTAAGACTACCTTCTTACAGTAGGACCAGGAGAAAATGGCCTGGTCAGAGGGAGAAGTACAAGCAAACTCCTTGGGTTCCAGTGCTTATGGGAGTTGTCTGGGAATGCCTACTGCCCTGCCTTGCAGATCCTGGGGTGCGGGAGGGGCTACTCTTTCTCTGACTCTGTCTAATCTGAGCCACAACTACTGAAGCCTGCACGCCTAGAGCCCGTGCTCCGCGACAAGAGAAGCCACCGCAATGAGAAGCTCACGCACCTCAGCAGAGTAGCCCCCGCTCGCCGCAACTAGAGAAAGCCCACGTGCAGCAACGAAGACCCAACGCAGCCAAAAATAAAATTAAATTAAAAAAAAATACTCCGTAACAAAAGTTGTCGACTAATACTAAAGCTGAACTTGAACCAAAATTTGTGACCTTGATAGCTTGCATTGCAAGAGCAGAGGGCTGGAAGTAGGTGTTCTTTTCACACATAGTCCTTCTTTCAGG
Organism: Mesoplodon mirus; assembly: GCF_964341445.2. Lineage (NCBI taxonomy): Eukaryota > Metazoa > Chordata > Mammalia > Artiodactyla > Ziphiidae > Mesoplodon > Mesoplodon mirus. The sequence continues at coordinate 2,427,320 of NC_138976.1, read as the reverse complement.
CTGGAACAAAACATTGATTCCTTGAACAAAAGTTTTATGTCTCCGGGCCTCCCTGGTGGCGCAGTGGTTGAGAGTCCGCCTGCCGATGCAGGGGATACGGGTTCGTGCCCCGGTCTGGGAGGATCCCATATGCCGCGGAGCGGCTGGGCCCGTGAGCCATGGCCGCTGAGCCTGCGCATCCGGAGCCTGCGCGTCCGGAGCCTGTGCTCCGCAACGGGAGAGGCCACAGCAGTGAGAGGCCCGCATACGCAAAAAAAAAAAAAAAAAAAGAAAAAAAAAAAAAGTTTTATGTCTCCGTTAAGCATTTTCAAATTATCTATTTAAAATGTAATTTTGGAATTCCCTGGTGGTCCAGTGGTTAGGACTCTGTGCTTCTGCTGCAGGGGGCACGAGTTTGATCCCTGGTTGGGGAACTAAGATCCCTCATGCTGCACGGCACAGCCAAAATTAAATAAAATATTCAGACATAAAGTGTGTGGCCTCCATTTGTTTTTTAAAAAAGTAATTTTTCCAAGTTTTTCCAAGTTGGAAAATAATTTTTCCAAATTTTCCAAGAAAATTACAAATGTATTAAATGTACACAGATTACAGGGTTTTAAAATTACAGCCCTGGCTCAGATGGCTGTCTTAGGGCAGCTGGTTCCCCCTGCTCTAGGGGGGGTGGCAGTGGGGAGCTTTACTGAGAAGGTTTTACAACTCTTGTGGGTTAACTCAGACTCCTGTTCCTTAGTCACAAGTTGATGAATTTATTTTCCTTAACAATTTAGTTTTGATCTTTTCCTTTCCCTAGAAAAAGAAAACCCACACATGCACCTAAAACCTATGTGGGTGCACTGGAACCGGCTGGTGCCAGCTCATGGGAGCTGAGGGTGTAGCCTCTTCCCAAGTCTCTATTCGGTGGCGTCCTTCTCATCGGCGGCGTCCTTCTCATCGGCAGGTTGAAATTGGCCCTGGTGGGGGCATGTACACGGCAGCAGTCAGCCAGCGCTCCCCACCTGGAGAGCCAAATGTTCAACGTTCAGCGGCACCCCACTGGATAAGGAGGCTCACTAACACCGATTAGCTGTGATAGTTCTGGAGGTTAATACACTTCACAGCATAGCCTCAAAATACATTAAGTAAAAACACACAGAATTATGGGGAGAAGTGGACACATCCCAGTCGCAGAGGGGGACACTCACCCAGCACTCAGAGATAGCCGGCAGTATTCAGTAAGGAAGCTCCCTGCCAGGGGAGTGTTCCGTGTGGAGGACTGCGGGACAGCCAGACAGAGCCCAGGCTGTCACTCCCAGTGGGGGTCCACCTCCCTGCCCGTCTGCAGGTCCCCTTTTTGGGGACAGTCCCTGTCCAGGGGGCTGCATTCCCAGTCTCTGGGTCCAGCGTTCCCGGGGGTGTCATACTCACATGTGGCCACCAGGGGACGGTGTTTCCTGGGAAGGCGCGTTCTCCTCTGCTGTCTGGATCTTGGTGCTGGCCCCGCCCACACGGGCTCAGCGGCCAGAGTGACCAGTTCCATTCCTACATTTGTTTCCATCACAAATAACGTTGGAAAGAAATGACGGAGTGAAGTGGGAGCTTCAATGCCCTGGCACGCAGCTGCCCACGCCCGCTGTGTGTGTGTGGAGACAGGGCAGCTGCAGCCCCCAGTCGTCCTCACCTGCCCTCGGCATGTGCGTCTAGGGGGAGGGGCACCCACCTGCCTCTCTGGAAGGACCACCACTTAGCCCCAGATAATAAAACATTGTCTTCATGAAGGCATGGGCAGGGAATTGATGTCATTTTTTTTTTTAAGGCTCATATTGGAAAAATAAAATCTTGGCAGTGCAAATGCAGCCCTCAACAGTTGTTCTGGAAACTTCCCTGGTCCATGAATTGCCCGGGTCTGGTGCCCATTAGCTGTGTTCTGTCTTGGTTTTCTCATCTCTACAATGGGCAACAGTGTTCCTCCCTCCCCTGAGATGACACACATGAAGCACTCAGCACACTGCTGCCCCCCCTGCGCCGCCCCCCCCATAGGTGTGCCCTGCTGGCAAGGCTCAGGGGCAAATGGGGCCAGTACCAGGTGTGGCTGGGTCAGATGTGGCCAGGTATTGTTGGCTGGTTACTTAATGTCCCTCCTCTGCAGGGCCACACGCAGAGCTCCGAGGTGGAACCTCCTCCCCTGACCAGTCCTCCACTCCACCCTGGACGTCTGCCCAGTCAGAGGGCGGCCTGCAGACGCCTCCCTCTGCCCTGGGAGCCTGGCCAGCAGGTGGGTGTGGAGGGCTGGCCGGGGCTATGGAGAGGGCCAGCCTGGGCCAGAGGAGGTGTCTCAAGGCCCGTAATAACATGCAGAGAAACTCACAAAAATTCCCTGAAACTGACAGTGCAGGGGTTATAGTTCCTGCTTCCCAGATGGGGAAAGAGGCTTCTAGAGGGGAGACAAGCCCAGATGGCACAGCAGCCTGGCAGCAGGACCCTGGTCCAGGGTCCCTAGATGGAGCCTGCCCACCTCCTGACCTGTGGCCCTCTTCCAGACCCAAGCAGCACCCAATCGATGACAAATCCTACAACGCTGACCCACAGGCAAGCCCAGCCCTCCAGCCACCACCCCTCGTCCAAAGTCCAGGGGGACTGTGCTGCCCGCTTGCTTGGGACAATTTTGCAACAGCTGCTTGTCTTTGAGCAGAGGGCAAAGGGAGGTCTGGGCTGCCTTGGCTGCGGTCCTGGGGCTGCAGTGGCTACTGTGTCCCTCGCCTGGGCACCCCGTGTCTACGGGTCTGAGGAGGTCATGCTCCTTCCTAGCCCCCTCTGACCTGTCCTTCACCCCACCCAGGGAGGGCAGCCCTGCCTCAGGCTGCAAGGCCAAGCCTGCCATCTGCTGAGTGACCAGGCTGCTGTCCTCTCTGCCCTGGACCCCAGCACTGCCCCAGGAAGCCTTGTGCTGGTGGAGCCAGCCTTCCTCCAGAGGGGCCGGGGGGCGGGGAGTGACAGTCTCTGTCCCCATGATGGGGACTGACAATGGCGACAGCACATAGGCCAGAGCCCCCCGCCACCTCCTCCGAGATGGCCTCCTGGGTTTCTGCTGGAAAGACGGACAGCTTGTTCAGGACAACCCCCAACACAGCCGGCCTCGTGGCCGCCTCGCCCCTCCCTGCCTCCATCTTCTTCCTGGACCCTGAGGCCCTCAAGGGCAGGGAATGGGTCCTAGTTGCCTCTGGGTCTCCCTGCAGTTCTTTGCATACAGTAGGTGCTCAGTAAATGTACAGGGCAGACAAATTGGCAGCAAGACAGTTGGACAGCTCAGTGGGAATAAGAACACACGTATTTGTTTGTATTAATCACAGCAGTATCGTGCCTATATCACTCCCTGTATTAGCAGCTGGCATTACCATTTTGTTCACTGACAGAAATTTAAATACTTTCTTTGACCCCGTGGGAGGAGGAGGTCCTCTTTTATAGCAGCACCTGTTCTGATTCTTTGCACCTTCAGAAGTGGATGTACTTACTCGTTCCAGACCTCCTCTGGGCATCTTCTGCCTGAGCACAAACCAGACGCCCTAGACCTAGCTTGAGGCCCCACTCCGTCTGTCTGACTGCAGGCTTGGTCTGGCTCCCCCACTAGCTTGCTGTGTGACCCGAGGCAAGCTGGCTCCCCTCTCTGGGCCCTGGTGCCCCCAACAGTCAAACGGAGGCAGGCATCCCTGCCCTGGGAAGCTGGTCGCTGTGAAGTGGAAAAGCCAGAGGCTCACGGATGTCTCGCCCAGAAACAGAAGGATTTGGGAGCTCTGGAGGGCAGACAGGTCAGGAGCGCTGTCCAGGGCTGGTGGCGCGGGCAACCCAGACTTCCTGACCTGCCTCTGAGGGCAGTGAGCGCCCCTTCCCTGGGGGTGAGCAGCTGAGGCTGGACAGGAAGCTCTGTGCTAAGGCCCTGGATCACCCACCAAGGAGCCCCAGCCCCGGCGCGACGCTGCTGCTGACCCAGCACCTTCTGCCCACCTGGCCGTGCTAAGCTCCCTTCTGGCACGGCGAGCATGGCGGGCACAGGCAGGCAGGGGTGCACGGGTTCACCTGCAGAACCCTGTGACCCCTGTTTTAGGGAGGAGGGGGAGAGGTCACTTGCCCCGGCGCTGCTGCCCTCAGAACTGCCCGCTTGGCTGTGCCAGGCCCGCCTCCTAGAAGCCTGGCGGTGGGCGGTGCATCCTGCCCCAGCCAAGGGTGGGGGTGGGGTGGGGGCTGGCAGCGCCTCCAGGGGCGGGGCCAGCAGGGGGAGGGCAGGGTTGGCCCCGGGTTCCTGCTTGGCTGTTGCTGGGAGGAAGGAGACGGCAGTGCTGCAGCCACTGGGCCCGGCACTGGCAGGCCACTCGGGGCCAAGGGGCAGTGGCCGGCCGGAGGCACAGCCCTCGGGAGGGCAGGGCCCAGGCCCTTCCCTGGGCCGGCGGGGTGGGGACAGGCCCAGAGCTGGCTGGGCACGACCGTGGGACACTTTGTGGGCGGCCAGGGGGCCTGGGCACCCTCCCAGCCCTCCTCCCGCTGAGGCCTGTGCCTGGACCTTCCCTCCATACCCCCCACCCCCGGCCCCGTCATCCTACCGCCTGCGGGGAGGGCTTCTCTGGGCCGCCCCGCTTAACAGCACGAGGCCAAGCCCGTCTGTCTGACCCCGAACCCTGGCAATGAATGGCCAGGCTGCGGACTCGGGTGGGAGAGAGTTGGAGAGGGCAGAAGAGCAGATCAGTGTGGAAGCAGCTGCCCGGGAGGGAGGGCACTGGGCTGCCCGTGCAGGGGCCGTGCCCCCTCCACCCCCGGCCTGGGTGGGAGAACGGGACTAGCCATGGGCCGGGAAGGGGCACGCGGCAGCCCCCGCGTTGGCGCAGGGGGAGGGAGGAAGGAGTCTGGGTCGGAGGCCGGGGGCGGGGGAGGGGGGGGCAGACGCCCGGCCTTGGAAAGGCTTCCCGGGCACCCACGTGACGCCGAGTTTCTGACAGTAGGTCCTCACTGTGGGCGACTCCTGGAAGGTTCAGGAAATCCAAGGACGAAAGGTAAGTGCAGACACGAGCCGGGCTGCACCTCCGCTGGAGCGGGGCAGAGCTGACAGAGGGACTGGGGTGCCCGGCCCCAGCCTCCAACCCCCCACCCCGAAGCCCCTCAGATCACCGCTGCCTGCTCCCTCCTCCGCCCCTACCCCCTGGGGGGGGTCTCTGTGGTGAGGGCAGGGCAGCCCTGACCGACCTGAGAGCCCGGGTGCCTGCGGAGGAGCGGACGTGGTGTGGTGGGCAGTGCCCACCTGTGAGGGCGGGTGCCCCCCAGCCTCTCCTCCCCCAGACCAGGCCCCGAGGTGTCTGCGGACTGGGGGTTTGGGAGGGGGCGGGACAGCCAGCAGGCTTGGCCGCACGGCGGCCCTGTGACCTTGGTCACCTTGGCGGGCCTCCTTGGGTCTCAGTCTGACCCCCTCCGTGAAATGGGGACAACAGTCATCTTGACTTCCGAGCAGAGAGAACGCGTGTTCCCGGCTTGCCATGTGGCACATGCTTGGAAATGGAAGTGGTCTTAATTAACTGGCTAATTGATGTCAATCAGGGCTATTAACGCAGGTGCGGGACCCACCTCAGTACCTCAACCACAGCCAAAACCCTCTTACCTTTCCTGCTGATCCCACACGTGGGCCCAGGAGCCTCTCTGAGGTGTCCTTTCCTCTCTGTGTTCCTCCCCTCTGGGGAGACAGCTCTTCTGCGTCCTGTCTCCTTAGAAGGTGGGTCCCCGTCACAGTTTTCTTCTTATAATTATGAGGCTCTTCTAACTGGGGAGGGATGCCAGGTGAGCCCTGCAGGCTACTGGGAGGCCACCGAGGAGGAGGGAGGCTGGTCACCCATCCTCCGAGTCCCTACCTGGATTCGAGATGACCCAAGGGAGCAGGGGGCCTGGACCCCACTGCCTTGCTCACCTTCTGCCTCGGGTCCCAAAGGGCTGTGGAGCCAACGTGGCAGAAATAACTTCTGTCTGGGGTTGAGACGGGAGTTGCCCCAGAGGGCGTGTTGGGTACAGGCTGGAGGGTTGGGTGTCCCTGCCCCAGGCTCCCCGCCACCCACCCTGTGGCCCTGCAGCCCTGCAGCCCTTCCCCGCCACGCACACTGCCCCCCTTTTGCCCCCACCGTGGTCTCCCCTGGACCCAGCCAGAGCCTGAAGCGTATGAGGCCCTCAGTACACGTGGACAAATGCACGGTGCACACATGACGTGGGTGGGTGGCAGGAGGACGGCCAGAAGGTGACAGCGCAGGAGCCCTGGGTCTCACTTGCACAGAGCCCTCTGTGCCCCAGGCAGCCCCGACTCTCTCCCCAGCTCCCTGTGGTGCTCAAGCCGAGTCCCCATGGCCTTGCTGAGCCGAGCCCTGCGTGTGGCCGCCACCTGTCCTCGCCGGAGCCCTGCCCAGGGCCTGGGGCTGCGACTCCTGACCAGCGGGGCCCGGCCCACCCCTGAGAAGAGCGTGCCCTACCAGCAGACCCTGAAAGAGGCACGGGACCCCTGGGCAGGTGCCCAGGGCCCAAGCCGGCCCCTGCCCAGCACAGCCAATGTAGTGATCATCGGTGGGGGCAGCTTGGGCTGCCAGACCCTCTACCACCTGGCCAAGCTGGGCATGAGTGGGGCAGTGCTACTGGAGCGGGAGCGGCTGACCTCCGGGACCACCTGGCACACGGCGGGTAGGGGCTTGGGCACAAGCGGGGGCGGGAGGGACTGGACTCAGCCAGGGGCCAGCTCTGGGTTGGCACCCGGAGGCCTGTTAGAGGCAGCTGAGCTGGAGGGGGAGGACACGGGGAAAAGATGCGGGGTCCTTCTGAGGGTGAGCCTGCGTGCCCCCTGAGTCTCTGAAGAGCTGCGGAGGGGAGGAGGGAGCAGACGCTGACTGTGGGGTCCTGGAGGGCAGAGCTGAGACCAGAGCTGGGAGCCCAGGCAGCTGTCCATTCAAAGAGCAGAAGCCCTTCCCCTGGACGGAGCCACCCGGGAGGAGGGCCGTCCACGGGGTGTAGAGGATGGACGGGGAAGGGACCATCAGGGGTGATGCAGAGCGGGGTCCTCCATGGGCACCATGATTCTCAGCCAACTAACCAGCGGGCCTATAGTAAAAGCACCTACTGTGTGCATGTCCCCAGGGCAGCCAACCTTCTGCCTTAACCCTGCGTTAAGTTTGCCAGGCTCTGTGGGGAAAACACTCCCACTTTGGCCAATGTGAGCGTGATGTCGCTGGATGTGGAGCTGGGAAGAGGTTCAGGCATCCCGTGTCTTGAGGGCTGACACAGCCGGCCCTGCACGCCACTGCCCCTGCCTACCCACCGTCCTGTCTCGGCTGTGCCCACACAGCCTCTCCCCCACGGCTCCCTCTCCCCTGGCCTCCCACTCCCCAAACTCTGCTCGGAAGGGAGCAGCTTTGCTGGTGAAGAGGCTGCCTTTGGACTTCAGTCAGTCCTGGGCTGGGGTCCCGGCCCCATCATCACCCGTCCTGTGATCCTGGGCACAGAACCGTTTGGTGCCACCTTAATTTCACTATAAAATGGTCATGCCTGCCTCCCAGGACTGCTCTGTCCCCCGGTGATGGGCTCAGTACACAGCAGGTGCTCCATAAATGGGAGCCTTGGGGATTGTCACGCTCCGAGCTGCCCACGGGCGATGTCCCGGAACTCAGTTTGACCCTGTCACTTCCCGCTTGTCAGCCTCTCGGGGCTCTCCATGGCCTGCAGAGACGCTCCCCGCCCACTGCCTGGTCCTCAGGAGCCCTGACCTGCTGGGAGGAGCCGGGGTGCAGCACCGCAGTGCTGGGGCTGATGGCGCCCCGCCCTTCCCCCTGCCAGGCCTGCTGTGGCAGCTGCGGCCCAGCGACGTGGAGGTGGAGCTTCTGGCCCACACGAGGCGCGTGGTGAGCCGCGACCTGGAGGAGGAGACGGGGCTGCACACGGGCTGGATCCAGAACGGGGGCCTGTTCATCGCGTCCAACCGGCAGCGTCTGGATGAGTACAAGAGGCTCATGTCGGTGGGTGCACCCCTGCCAGGGCGGGAACTCATGTCCTGGGTGCACTGCCGCCCGGGCGAGCCAGTCGTGTTGGTGTGTGCCCCCCTGCCGGTGGTGGGTGGGGCAGCGTAGCACAGGGAAGGAGCCCCGACAGATCTGGGTTCAAGCCCTGGTGCTGCCCTTGCTGGCCGGGCCACCTGGGCCAAGCGGCGTTGCCTCTGAGCCTTGGCAAACTCACCTTTAAAATGGGACCGTGTTGCGCAGCACCGTTTGCCGAGCCTCAAGGCAGGAGAGGCCCGATAAAAGGGAGTTATCAGCAGGCACGGTGCTCACAGGAGTCGGGATGAATGATGAGAAACTGCGCTACCCAGGAGGAAGGAGCACCCTTCTCCCGGCACCGCCGACGGGGCTGAGGGAACGCCACTGTGGGCGGGACGGCAGAGAAAGCCTTCCGCTGTGGAAGGCCCTCTGCTGGGGTGGAGGGTTGATTCCTCACCCAGAGCAGCCAGGCCCGGACCCCAAATTCCAGGGCGTGGCTGAGACTGGCTCCTCCAGCAGTTCATTCCTTATTGAGCACCAACTGAAGAGCGGCTCAGGGCCCAGCGAGCAGAGCGGCCTGTGTGGGTAGCAGAGGTACCTTGTCACAGGGATGCCGAGTTCCTCTGGGTGCCCAGGCGGAAGCAGCGGCACCTGGCTTCATTAGAACGGGCCGGGTCTCTGGGGTTAGGAGGTGGCATCATTCTGCCTACTTCCCTCACCTCTTCCCCCCGCCTTGCTCACTCATCAGCTGGGATGGAGGCTCCAAAGGTGCCCAGGCAACCTTTCAGCTCAGGTGCTGAGGTCTCTGCAGCTTTTCAATCCCACTGCTCGGAGAGAGAATCTGATTGGCTCAGCTCATCTCTAGTTGGGCGGAGCCTGTCCTGATGGATGTATGTCTGGGGGCAGTTGATTGGCTGCCCTTGGGCCAATCAAATGCGTCGGGGGTGTGGTCTGTCACAGCCCGGGGCCTGGGACAGAGGACTGCAGCGGTGTCTCTCGTCTGGGGAGCTGGTCTGACCATCAAACCTGGTGGAAGCTCAAAATATCAGACCTATGGGGATTATTTTTATTTATGTTATATAGTAAATCCTTATGTGCCAGGGACTGGTCTAAGCTCTTTAAAGGTGTCAACCACATAAACCATGATCACCCCCATTCCCCCAGGTGACGTTAGCAACTTGCCCCAGGTCACATGGCTCATGTTAGAGCTGGATGGGGGAGGCGGGAGGGCCCCAGAGCCTGCTTCCGAGCACTACCCGGGCTCCTTACTCTTCCTCGGAGCTGGCCCGAGGGATGGGGGCCGCTGGGGCACGGTGGCCGGCTAAGGGTTCCTGGGGGACACAGGGTCCGAACTGACCCTTGGAGGCCCAGACGGGGAGGAGAGTGGCCACGGGGGTCTGCTCCCCGAGGGCTCAGTTACTTTCCTCTGGGTCCCCCAGTTGGGCAAGGCCTATGGCGTGGAGTCCCACGTGCTGAGCCCGGCAGAGACCAAGGCACTGTATCCGCTGATGAACGTGGATGACCTCTACGGGACCCTGTACGTGCCGCATGACGGCACCATGGACCCCGCCGGCACCTGTACCGCCCTCACCAGGGCCGCCGCTGCCCGGGGAGCGCAGGTACAATGGCCTTCCGGCCCTGGGTCCCCTGCTTCCAGCCCACCCCTCCTGCCTAAGAACCCCAAGACCAGAAGGCAAGAGAACACGTGCCGTTCTCTCTGCTCCACATAGGACCTGAGCCTCTAATCCGATCCTGCAGAGGCCGGCCGGCCTCAGGTTTGTCCCCCATGTCAGCTCTCCTCCCTTCCCCGAGGTCTGGCCCTGCTGGAAGAGTGAACCCGCCCCAAATCTCTTCTTGTAATTTTTATCTTCTTTTGTCTCGAATACACACGTAGTTGTAGGAAAGATTAGAAAAGACAAATAAGCAAGAAAGAAGAAATGAAGATCACCCCAAGGTAACCAATGTTGACATTGTAGTTTTACTGCAAGTAATTTTCTATAAAGATGTATATGTAAATCAAATGGAGCCAAACTGCACTGTATGTGACCTTTTTACCGCAAGCATCTATCAGTCAAATGAGCCCTCCTTTTCTTTTTTTTCAAAAAAAGCCTCTGTCTGGGGGGACAAGTTTTCCAAGTCAAGGAACACGTGGAGTTAGTTTCCACCCTGTGGTCACCCCATTTCCCAAGTGGGGTCACATGAAGCCTGCCTGAGCAGAAGCAGGTGTCCCGGGTACCGCCTGGGCTGGCGGTAGGAGAGGGTAGGTGGTCAGTGCTCAGAGCGCCCACATGGCTTTGGAAGCAGCTCTTCTCGCTCCCAGGTCATCGAGAACTGCCCGGTGACCGGCATCAGTGTGCGGACGGATGATTTTGGGGTGCGGCGGGTCGAGGCTGTGGAGACAGAACACGGCTCCATCCAGACGCCCTGCGTGGTCAACTGTGCAGGTGGGAACACGTTTCTTCGGGGCTCCCGAGTGGCCACCCTGGCTGCTCCCTAAACCTGGCCTTTCTTAGGGGTGGGGGCCCAGGCGTGACCTGGGGAGTCACTGGCATGGCAGACAGGCCTGCAGAGCCGCCCAGCTGGCTGGCCCCCGCCAGGTGCCAGCAGAGCTGAGCTGTCTATGCTCTGCCTGCAGGAGTGTGGGCAGGCGCCGTGGGCCGGATGGCTGGCGTCAAGGTCCCGCTGGTGGCCATGCACCATGCCTACGTCGTCACCGAGCGCATTGAAGGGATCCAGGTGAGTAGATGGCCCCAGGCACCAAGTGGGTGGTGCAGGGACCTGGCTGTGAAGCCCAACACTTGTAGCTTCCTTCATCACCCTGAGCGTCAGTGGCCTCATCTGTGAAATGGGACTCCTCAGGACTGGAGGTTTTGGGAGGCCTGAGAATGAAATGAAGTAGCACAGGCATAACCCGAGGGTCCTGACCCCCTTTGCCTTCGGAGCATGGCTTCTCATTGATGCCCAAGCCCGTCCTGCGTGGTGCTGCCAGTCTGGCTTTTGCCATGTTCTGTGCCCCAGGTGTTTCTGGGAACCTCTGAATGTTCGCATGCTCCCAGATGTGCTCTGGGTGCCAGTCTCAGAGAACATTGATCCCCGGCCCTCAGAACCTCCCAGGGAGCCCTGGAGACACCTCTGACAGAGGAGGCGGCAGGGGGGAGGGGAGCTGTGCGCCCCCTGCCCTCTCCCCTCTCCTCCCTTTCTGTCTCCCCTCTCCTCCCTTTCTTTTTTTCTTTCTTTCTTTTTTTTTTTTTGCGGTACGCGGGCCTCTCACTGCTGTGGCCTCTCCCGTTGCGGAGCACAGGCTCCGGACGCGCAGGCTCAGCGGCCATGGCTCACGGGCCCAGCCGCTCCGTGGCATGTGGGATCTTCCCAGACTGGGGCTCAAACCCGTGTCCCCTGCATCGGCAGGCGGACTCTCAACCACTGCGCCACCAGGGAAGCCCTCTCCTCCCTTTCTGTCTCCCCTCTCCTGTGCTGGTGGCTGGTGGCTTCCCGTCCCCTTGTCACTGACCACTCCTCTTGCCCTCCAGCCTTGTCTCTCTCCCTCCCTCCCTCCATCCATTATCCCTCCACTCCTTTCCTTCCCTCTGTTCCTCTTGCCGTCCCTCCATCCGTTCACCCCTCCTCCGATCCCTCCCTCCCTCCAGCCCTTCATCCATCCATTGGTTCATCTATTTATCCATCCATCCATCTGTCCGTCCTTCCTCTCATGTGTCCATCCAGCCATCACCCCCTCTACCCATCCATCTCTCCCTTCACCCATTCCTCCGTCATCCATCCGTTTATTCATCCATCTAACCCTCCCTCCCCACCCCTCTCTGCATCAAACATCGACTGGATAAGCTCTGTGCTCCAAGCCCTCATCTAGAAACTGGGACTATAACAGGCGTAAGAACCTAGTTCTTGCCCAGGTGAGCTGGGGGAAGGCTACAAACAAGTAAAGATATTATTTATTTTAAAGCAGGCTGACAGGGGCTCCCAGGGGGCGAGCACAGGGGCTATAGGGACTCCCAGCCTATGGACCAGGGAGGTGCCCTGGCGGAGGCCGCGTCTGAAGGGTCTTCTGAGGCATCTGAAGGGTGGCAGAGAAAGAACGAGGGGGAGAAGGGGAGGACGCAGAGCATGGCAGCCGGGGAACTGCAGGCCGTTCAGAGACGCAGGCCTGAGGGTGTGGGTGTGGGGAGAGTGTGAGAGACCAGGCTGACCTCGTTTAGGGTCAGGCTCCAGCAAAGAGGGTCCTGGGAGCCTCGTCGCTGCCCTGCACAAGCCTGGCTTCCCTCTGGTCACCAGGCTGGCCGCTGGGTGGACCCAGTGGTGGAGGGGTGAGGGGAACTGGCACGGGGCCGGGGTCTCCACTGCTCTTGCCCCCCGACACACACACACAAGGTTCCGCCGTTCGTGGGAGAGTTTAATACAATCCAGCTCATTCCTCCCGAGGGCTGCTGTGTGCACTCCGGGTGGGGCTCTGGGGAAAGAGGCATCACTGCAGCTGTTGGTGTGAAGAGTCCCTGGCCCTGGCTCTGTGGGAAATATCCCCCGTGGCCGCCAGGGGTCGCCCTCAGGCCGCAGTGGGCTCTCGGGGGCTGGGCTAAAGCTGGGGACACGCTGGGGGCAGAGCTGGGCTGTGTCCATCCACAGAGCCCAAGACTGGGGTCTCAGTCTCTCTGTGTCCTGATGCACATGATGCCCAGCTTTGAGGCAGCTTTCCGGGAGAAGCAGGGCAGAGTGGCCCCAGGGACCCGCACCCTGAATTTTAAGGTCAGAGCCAAGTTGGGGTTATTTATGTTACTCACAAAGAGTGCCCCCACCCAGCAGCCTGTGTGTTCTGGGAACCCCAGGCTGCGCTCCAGGAAAGGGCCACCAGCCCCAGAAACTCTGAGACTTTGGTAGGAGAAAAGAGGAGATCTGGGGCTGGGGGCCAACTTCCCCATGCTCCCCTCCACATGGGGGGTCTGGGAGGCCAGCCCCTCCTGAGGCCACACCTGGGCAGCCTGAACCTGGGAGAAGAGCAGGCCTCTGACCCTGACCTCCCACGTGGTCTGATGCCATGGTGGGTCAGAAAAGAAGCTCCTTTAGGCCAAGGCAGCTCCTGTAGTCAGGACTCTGGGGCTCATGCTGGGAGGCCCCGGACACTTGGGCCTGTCTTCGGCTGCTCAGGAGGCTCCCTGGGTTGACAGTCTTGCAGCAGGACACCGACTGCCCAGATCTGGGCCTCATGGTGTTGGCCCCAGGCTGGCCACTGAGGGCTCAGGGCTTTGCCACCTGGACCACATGCCCTTTATCTTTCTTTATGGGTGGCCAGAGGGCTGTGCTGCCCTAGGGACCCCAGTTCTGAGAAGCCATCCCAGTCCTGGGTCCTAGCCGAATGCTGCCCCCAGCTCCTCTGAGACCTTGTCCTTTTCCTCTCTGGGCCTGGCCTCTGCGTCTGTCAAACGTGGTGGCCCAGATGCTCCCTCATGGTCTGGCATCCCCACTGTCTTCGACCCACTTTTGCAGAAACTGCTCTGTTGGGGCACAGAGCAATGGGAGAGGGCCCATGCTCAGGGTCTGCATCCCAACTCCCCCATTACCCAGCCAGGTGAGTCAAGGTGCCACCTGAGCCTCAGTTTCCTTCTCTGCAAAACGGGTAAAAATGGTAGCTACCTCTTAGGGCTGTGCTGAGGGAGGAACCGAGTGATGGGCTGAAGGGCTGAGCACAGTGCCTGGCACATAGCAGGTGCTCATTAGGTGAGGACCACGATGACCATAACTAAGGGCATGGGATGGCCCAGCCAGCTGGTGCTTCAGAGGGAGAGAGCAGGGAAGGCTGGAGCCATCGGGCGGGCTTCCTGGAGGAAGCAGCTGACAAGATTTGGATGGGGATGGGGCCAGGAGAAGCAGATGGAAGGAACGGGCTGAGATTAGGAGGCAGAGACACCAGTGGAATTGGCGTTACACCTATAGGGTGGGCTTCCGGAGGGAGGAAGCAGTGAGGGTACCCTTGGGGCTGAGCCTTGTGGCTGAGCTGAGCCTGTGCTGGCCACTCTGGGGCAGCTGGGGCCTTGCACGGCAGGGAGATGGGGACACTGATCCTGCTGGACCAAAGCCAGGGGCTCCCCTGGCCACCAGGTGTCCCCGCTGTCCTGCTCTGTGGAGCGCTGGCATTCTGTTGGTTTTGTTTTTAGAGCAGTAGTGACAGCAGAGGCGATGATATCTCCATTGTTATTCCTGAAGTGCTGGGCTACTGAGAACTTCCCGTGCACCTCTGGCAACCAGCGCAGATGTCCTTAGCCCAGCTCTGCAGAGGAGCCAGGCGACTGGGAGACTCTGGAGGAGCAGGAGGGGCGTCTGCCGGTGTGTCCTCGAAGGCGGGGCGGAGGGGTCGCATCAGATGTGTCCATCTCCAGGGCAGGGGCACCGGAGAGCAGGGTTGAGAGGAAGCAGTTCCCCCAGTGCTGAGGGCCCCCGTGGGGGAGGGCCTCTTCCCACTCCGCTCACTTTCTAAAATGCTTTGGTTTTGTTTATCCGTTCACGTATTGGTTAAATCAGTAGTCAGTATAACAATGAGAACATTGTTAACTCCTGAGCAAATAGTGTCCAACTTTTCGTGTTTCCTGGAGTTATTAATAGCTTTTTTCTGGTTGTTCAGTTTCCTATGTAGCTGTGACTAATTCTTTATTCCTATCTATCTATCCATCTGTCTATCTATCTATCATCTATCTATCTCTATCATCTATCATCTATCTCTATCATCTATCCATCTATCTCTATCATCTATCTATCTCTATCATCTATCTATATCTATCTATCTATCTATCTATCTCTATCATCTAGCTGTCGTTTATCTATCTATCTAACATTATCTTAGTCCTTAAAACCCCATACACATTATCAGTCCCCATTTCCCACCCCACCCTCAACTCAGGTAGTCACTAGTCTATTTTCTGTCTCTATGGATTTTCCTATTTTGGACTTTGAATGAAATGGAATCATACCATTTGTGGCCTTTATGTCTGGCTTCTTTCACTCTGCATGACATTGTCAAGGTTCATCCATGGGGTACATGTAGCAGAATTTCATTCCTTTTTATGGCTGAATAATTTACTCTTGTAAACCACAATTTATTTATACATTCATCTGTTGATGGACATATGGGTTGTTTTCACTTTTTGGCTATTGTGAATAATGCTGCAGTGAACACTCATGTACAAGGTTTTGTGTGGACATATGTTTTCCTTTCTCTTGGGTGGAAGTGGAATTGCTGAGTCATAGAGTAACTCTATGTTTAACTTTTGGAGGAACTGTCAGACTGTTTTCCAAGGAAGTGGGCTGTTTTACATTCTCATGAACAGCGTATGAAGGTTCTGACTTCTCCACATTCTCAGCAGTATTTGTTATTGTCTCTCTTTTTGATTCTAGCCATCGTAGTGGGTGTGAAGTGGTATCTTGTGGCTTGAGTTGCATTTCCCTAATGGGTGATGATGCTGAGTGTCTTTTCATGTGCCTGTTGGCCATATGTATATCTTCTTTGGGGAAACCTCTGTTCAGATACTTTGCTCATTTTTAATTGGATTGTCATTCTATTGAACTATAAGAGTTCATATATTCTGGATACAAATTCCTCATCAGATTTATGAATTGCAAATATTTTCACCCATTTTGTGGGTTATCTTTTCACTCTCTTGTTGGTATTGTTGGCAGCGCAAAAGTTCTTAATTTTGATGAAGTAATTTCAACCTATGTAATTTTTTCTTTTGTCCCTTGTGCTTGTGGTACCATATTTAAGAAGGCATTTCCTAAACCAGGCCACAGAGATTTATTCCCGTATTTTCTTCTAAGAATTTTATAGTCTTAGCTCTTATAATACATTTGGAATTAAATTTTGTGTGTGGCATGAGGAAGGGGTCCAACTTCGTGCTTTTTTTTTTTTTTTTTTGCGGTACGGGGGCCTCTCACTGTTGTGGCCTCTCCCGTTGCGGAGCACAGGCTCCAGACACGCAGGCTCAGCAACCATGGCTCACGGGCCCAGCCGCTTCGCGGCACATGGGATCCTCCCGGACCGGGGCACGAACCCGTGTCTCCTGCATCGGCAGGCAGACTCTCAACCACTGCGCCACCAGGGAAGCTCCAACTTCATGCTTTTGCAGGCGGCTATTCATGTGTTCCGGCACCATTTGCTGAAGATTATCCTTTTCCCCATTGAATTGCCTTGGCATCCTTGTGGAAAATCAATTGACCATAAGTGTGAGAGTTTATTTCTGGACTCTCAATTCTATTCTGTTGATCTATATATGTCTATCCTTATGTTTGTACCACTCTGTCTTGATTATATTAACCTTGTAGTAAGTTTTGAAATCAGAAGTGTAAGTCCTCCGTGTTTGTTCTTCTCTTTTAAGATTGCTTTGAATATTCTGGGTCCCTTGCACTTCCATATGAATTTTAGGATCAGCTTGTCAACTTCTGCCAAGAAGCCAGCTGAGATTTTGGTGGGAGCTGTGTTGAATCTGTAGATCAGTTTTGGGGGTACTGTCATCCTAGCAATAGTAAGTCTTCATTTTGTAAACTTGAGAGGTCTTTCCATGATTTACATCTTCTTTAATGTCTTTCGAAGACATTTTCTAGTTTTTAGAGTACAAGTTTCGCACTTCTTTTGTTAAGTTTATTTGTAAGCATTTTATTATTTTTGATATCGTAAACCGAATTATTTTCCTAATTTCATTTTTGATTGTTCACTGCTGGTATATAGAAATACAGTGGTTTTTGTCTGTTTGTTGTATATTGACCTCGTATCCTGCAACCTTGTTGAACTATTTTATAAGTTATAATAGTTTTTAGTGGGGTTGTTAGGATTTTCTCTATGTAAGGTCATGTCATCTGCACATAGAGATACTTTTACTTTTTTCCCTCTGGATGCCTTTAATTACTCTTTCTCGCCTGATTCCTGCCCTGGCCAGGACCTCCTGTACAATGTTGAATCGCAGTGGTGACAGTGGACCTCCTTCTCTTGGCCTGGTCTTAGAGGAAAAACTGCAAATAAGTATGCATTTGCTGTGGGTGTTTCTCAGATCCTCTTTATCAGGAAGTTCCCGTCTATTCCTAGACATTGGGTGTTTTTATCATGGAAGTGTTTTATCTGTCAAACGCTTTTTTTTGCATCTATTGAAATAATTAGTGGTTTTTGTCCTTTATCGATAATGGTATATTACACAGATTTTCAGATGTTAAACCAACCTTGCATTCCCGGGATAAATCCCATTTGGTCATGGTATATAATCCTTTTTCTATGTTGCTGGATTCAGTTTCCTAGTATTTTGTCAAGGCTATTTGCATCTATATTCATAACTGTCACAATTTTCCCCCAAACATCTCAACAGATCTGTCAAACACCTATCAGGAATATTTTCTGCATACTCATACATGGCAGAGAAATCACATAAAGTCTGTAAGTCCCATTCCCCTCCCCTGAAGGAGTCCTCCCGCTGCCTTCTGATCTTCTCCATCAGCCTCTGATCAGCTGTTACCCTGGGACCTTCCTCACCCATCTTCTGTTTGGATCTGCTGCTCTCTGGATCCATGGCATGGTCTCTGGCCACTTACTGAGAAGGGTAACTGGAAAGGAAACGTTTTTGTGGACGTGAATGTCTGAAGAAAATCTTTATTCTTTCTTACAGTCGGTTGATGAATTGACTGGGTCAAGAATTCTGTATTTAAAATCGTCTTTCAGAAGTTTGAGGACTTTGCTCCAGGTCTTCAGCCTCCAGGAATGCTGTTTCTTTGTTTAGGACTCACCTGTTCACCTGATGTTCCATCCTGATGTGGCCTTGGTGCAGGCCTGGTCCAGTCCCAGGGCTTGGTGGGCACTTGTGGGCCCTTCAATACTGAGATTCACGATTTTCAGTCAGAGAAATCATCTTGGAGTTTTGCTTTGACTTTCCTTCTACTCCATTTTCTCTTCCTGGAACCCCTGTAAGGTGGACGTCAGACCTTCAGGATTGACCTTCTAATTTTCTTATTTTTTCCCTTTCCTGATTTCCATGCCTTAATCTGTTTTAGCCTAATATCTGGAAGATGTCCTTGGCCTTATCCAGTCCTTCTGTCGAATGCCCTTCTCTTTGGTGAGGGTCCTCCATGTCAGCGTCCGGAGTCTTCCCCAGACCACTCAGTGTCTCCACAGAAGACTCTCCAATCTGTTGTTGAAGGGGGATGGCAGCCCCCTCCTCACCTCCCTGGAGCCTGGAGCCCCTGGGGACCCATTTCTCCAGAGACAGACCTCAGGGCCCCTGCAGGGTAGGGCCAGGCCCTGGGCTGCGCGCGGCGGGGATGGAACGGATCTGGGTCCAATTGCTTTGAAGAGACCCTAGTCCAACTTCCTGTTCACGTACACGCACATACTCTCTCTCACACTCACACACACGTGCACACTCACACACATGCGTGCGTGCACACATACACGCTCGGCCCACCGCCCCCTGCAGAGGGACCTGGGGTTGCCCTAGGCTAGGTCTTTGCAGCTTGGAGGGGACTGGACAGAGGCTGGCAAACGGTCTCCCCTCCCCCAGCCCTGAGCTAAGGCACCGGCCCTCCGCCATCCACTCTGCACCCTCCAGTGTTGGTTGAGATCCCCCGTCTGCTGTGTTCTGTGGGTTAGCCTTTTTTCTTCCCTCCCTCCCTCCTTCCATCTTTGCTGCTATTTTATGGGGTTTCAATGGGGTGGTTTGTCCACTGAGTGACCCGAGGCCCCAGGTCCACCCTGTCCTCAGGGTCCTACAACGGGGAGGTGGCACCGTGGGCCCAGCTTGGGTCTGTGACCCTGACCCCGAGGCCCCTGTGCTCCACCTTGCAGAACATGCCCAATGTCCGCGACCACGATGCCTCCATCTACCTCCGCCTCCAAGGGGACGCCTTGTCCGTGGGCGGCTACGAGGCCAACCCCATCTTCTGGGAGGAGGTGAGACACCAGGGCTCGAGGGAGGGGTCGGGGCTGAGTCTCAGCGTGGAGGAGCCTTCTTCCGGAGACTGTCCCCCCAGAGCTCCCCCGACCCTGGGTGCTTAGCTGGGAAATGGCAGGTCCCCCATCCCACAAGGTCAAGCCCATTTTTTCCAACCCCTGAAGAACCTGGCACACAGGCAGATCCAGACTCGGGGCAGGTGGAGGGCTTGCCTCAAAACATCAATCGTCAGAGGCTGCAAAGTGTGAAATAATGAGTTTAGAAGATTATGAAAGCATCGAAGCCCTCTGTCCATCAACAAACAATCCCATGCCCTCCCCCGCCCCCCGTGGTTGCAGCTGTATCTATCTCCCTCCGGCCTGGGCTGCTCTCCTGGCAGCTCCAGGGGTTCATGCAGGGCCAGCGGCCCCCTCAGCACCCCCAGCCCCCTCGAGCATGTACGGACCACCCCAGCTCCCGTACTCATGCATTTAGTCTACACATTGAACAGCAAAATGAGTCCTTTCAGCCAGATACTGTTTAACTTTGGGGAGAAAGAGGGAGACCAAGATAAGAGCCCCTGTCCCCAGAGGCCTCTATTCTGGTGGGGAGACGCACAGTAAATAAGCAAAGAAGTAATGCAATTTGGGATGGTGGTCTGTGCCCTGAGTGAAGTTAGCAGGTTAAGGATAAACCTAGCGAGACTGGCGTGGAAGGATGTCCTTCGGACTGTGGTCGGGCAGGGCTCCCTGAGGAACTGACATGGAGCAGAGAGCCCTGCAGACAGAAGGCAGGGGAGGGGCTGCCCCAGGTGGCGGTGAAGGCCCTGAGGTCAGATCAGGCTTTCTTTTCCCGAAGACCCGAAGGAAGGTCAGCGTGGCTGTGGGTTGGTGGTAGACGTGGGCAGGGTCTGCTCACACAGGGCCAATCTGACTTAGGTGAATGGGGTGAAGGAGGGCGGGAAGCAGGTCAACTGGGCAGAGGCCAGGGCAACAATCAAGGGCAGAGCAGGTGGGCCTGGGTCGGGGCGGGAAGGGGGAGCAGGCGGGCCGCTGGGGGGTCGGGGGAGGGGAGACACACTGAGGGGACCAGCCCAGCGCTGTCACCACCTGATCAAGAGGCTGGCCAGGCCCTGCCTGGCTCTCACTCCCGTGGGGCGCTGTCACAGGGCAGGTTCCCTGCCCGCCTCCCCAGGTGTCGGACAAGTTTGCCTTTGGCCTCTTCGACCTGGACTGGGATGTGTTCACCCAGCACATTGAAGGCGCCATCAACCGGGTCCCCGTGCTGGAGAAAACGGGGATTAAGTCCACAGTCTGCGGCCCAGGTGAGTGGGGGGGCCTGGAGCTGGGGGTGGGCTGCCCCCTGAGGCTGGCCTGCGCCGGGCGCGCGCCGGCCACCCCTCCGCCCTGGGCCTCGGGTGCTGCGCTTGCTCTTCTCTGCGGGCAAAAGACGTGAGCTCGGTGAGGGCAGACGTTCGCCCACAGGCACACAGCCAGGCGTCCTCCCGCCCACCCCGGCGCGAGCCCCTCCCGAGGTCCCGCCGGGCTCAGTCCCTGCTTGACTTGTCCCTGGAACTTGGTGTTTTCATCCGTAAGATGGGATGAGCCCCCTCCCAGCGCCTGGTGAGGCTGAGCAAGGAGAGGAGGGCCAAGCTCCTTCCTGATGCCGTTCTCACAGGCCTGCAGACCCCCGTTCCAGGTCAGCCTCACCCCCTTTGCCCTCTGCCCTCGGCAGCCAGGCCAGCAGGGCCGCATGCCCACACAGCATGGAAAGGCCCAAGCCGGTGCCTCCCCTCTGGCCCCTGGGAAAGCTGAGCTGCAGGAAGCTGGAGGGAAAGGGGGAGAACAGAGTGGCTCGGCTTCCAATGCCCCCCTTGGGTATGCATGGTGCAGCCCCTGACCCTGCCCGGCCGGCCGGTGCTCACGGGGATCGAACACCAGGCGGGGCGGACTCGGACCCCCAGCACTGACGCGTTTGGCCAAGGCCACTAGTTTATTGTTCAGGGCCTGCCGGCCAGGCTAGACTTTGGACATTCAAACTGATGTGACTTGTCCCAGCACGGGTCACTCACAGCTCAACACGGAGAGGTGACCGCTCGACGATGGAGCCTGAGAGAGGGCCATCCTGGGGTTGCCCAGGGAGCTCAGGGACCCCAGGGTGGGGGAGACCCAAACACACTGAGTGAGTGTCTAAAAGGCTGTGTGCAGATGGAGAAAGTTCTAGAATAGGATTCAAGCCTGGGGCAACGTCAGAGGGGACGTGGTGTGAAGGAGCTCACACAGCATCCGCCCAGCCCCTTCTGCTGGCTGAGCGCCTGCCTCGTGCCCGGGCACGTGGGGAGCGCAGCGGGGGAGCCTGTGTGGGAGGCTGGGCGGAGCTCCTAAAGCGGGAGCCCAACGGGGAGGGCTCGGGGCAGGGGGGCAGCAGGTTCCCGTGTGACGGCACTGGGGTGCAGGGGTGAGGCTGCTGGCCTGGGGTCCTGGCAGACGGTGGCCTCTGGGCGTAGAGGGGCCCAAGCTGGCCCTGGGGCCCAGATGTTTCAGCTGTGGGGCTGAGGGCAGGAGGTACAGGGGTGGGGGGAGCAGGGTGGACCACCCAGAGGGTGCCGTGGGGGGCTGCGGGGCCAGAGTTCCGGGCGGGCGAGACACGCCGCCCCATGCTGGTTCCAGCAGAATCACGTGGGCATCCCCCCTCCCTCCTGCACGGACGGGATCTCTTTAATCCTCAAGAAAGGCAAGAAACGAGTAGGATGCGCCTACCTAGGGGTGGAGAGAGGTTCCGAAAGACACAGTTGCCCAAAGAGGAAACTTTGTGTCTGAGGCTCTGAGTTCCTTGAGCCTCGGTGTCCGCATCTGTGAAATGGGTGACAGGCGGAGTGAGGTGAGGAAGCCACACAAGGCTCAGGCCAGCAAAAGGATGCCACTGGCCGGCCGGCAAAGCCATTCCTACAGGCCGAGCAGGGAGTGAGGGGCAGGCCAGGCCAGGGGAGGGGGGAGGTCCCGACACTCAGCCTGCGGACTGCTGGGGAGTCCAGCCCTCTTGGTTCCGGCACTCACGGTGTCTACACAGCCGCCAACCCCGACTGCTTTAATCTGTTCAGCTCATGAAAGGGCCTTTGGTGAGACGACAGCTTTCTGGGGAGAGGCAGCTGGGGTCCCCCGGCCAACCACAGGGTCTTGGGGCACAGGATGCGGGGTGAGGGCCGAGGGCTCACTGCCCCGGCAGCTTCCCGGGGCTGCGTGGGGCTGGCAGTGAGAAACCCAGGCCCGAAGCAATCCCAGGGGCACAGGGAGCATTCTCTCTTTAATTGGACTGGGGGTCATGGCCCCCAGGAAGCCCTACTGGGAGGGAGATGCATGTGGAGTCTGGTTTCCCGGCCGCGAGGGAGGCTCCGTGGGGACATCAGCACTTTTCCTCACCAGGGAGGACAGGCCGGTCAATGGCCCTCGGCCTCCAGAGCAGAGCAGGGAAGTCCCAGGCCCCCTTGACTCCGGGGAAGCTGGGGGCGGGGAGACCTCTCGCTCCAAGGTCGGGAGGTCAGAGCCAAGGTGGGGGCCCCTGTCCCGTGCATCCTGCATCCTCTCAAGTCATTTGTTTAACATCCAGGCGACCTTGACCCCCAAACTTCCCTCCTGCTGGCTTGCTGTAAGGCTGTTCAGAACGTTGTGCAAACATTTACGACACTCCCGAAGTGCTCACCGGGTCACCCCCGAGCATAACTGCAGCCTCCCCATCACCGTCCTGGGAGCCGCCCGCCGCCCCCCCGCTTGCCCCTTGCAGCCCGACCTCCACACAGTCCCCAGGGAAGCCCCTGACGCCTCCTCACAGGGCTCTCGCCCCTCCTGACGCCTCCCCCGGAGGCTCACCAGTGTCACCGTGGCCTCCGAGGACTCACCCTAGGCCCTGCCCTCCTCTCCGCTCTGCTGCTTCCACCCTCCTCTGTGGCTGTTCGGAAGGCTCCCCAGCTTCCCAGGGCTGGTGGCCTCCTTCAGCTCAGCTGCTGAAGATCGGAGACCGGGGTCGGCGGTCACCAGCAGGGAGAAAGACGACGCTTGTGACCAGGGCACACAGCGGCTGAGAGCCCGGCTGGGAGCCAGGCAGCCCTGACCGGCGGCCCCAGTTCCTTGCTGCGCATCCTCCTCTGTGACCCGGGGTTACGATGGCGCCAGGGGGGTGGTTAGGAGCAGCCAGCCCTCCGGTCACTGCAGACCCAGTATCCCACTGTGTTTTCTTCCCAGGCTTTCTCTTTTCCCTTTATTTACCCGTTTGCACTCTCCCAGTCGGCTCCCCGAGGGGTGGGGCTTGTCTTGTTCGGAGCCACCTCCCATGGCCGAGTTCTGGGCACAAACAGGTAGGCTGCAACTATTTGCAGGCCGACTAACTCACAGCCCTGTGAAGTAAATACCTGATCCTGATTTTACAGATGAGGAAATCAAGGTTCCTCTGAGCCAAGGTCACACAGCTGGGAAGGGGTAAAGCAGGGTTTGAACCCAGGACTGTGGCTGCAAAGTCCAGCTCTTTATCATTATGCCCGAGGGTCCCTCTCCCTCCAATCTTGGCCTCTGCTCTTGGCACGTGGGCAGCAGACAGAAGCAAGAGACTCGGTCTCCTCTCCCAAATAACTTATGATCCTTCATTCACTCAGTGAACATTTATCCAGCACCTACTGTTTGCTGGGCCCTGTGCTAGGCCTCAAGACACCGCACACAGTGAGCAAAGCCCAGCCCCTGCCCTCAAGGTACTCGTGGTCCAGTGGGCAAGAGTGCCCTGCAGTGACACAGCAGGAAGATGGTACGGTGACCGGGAGCCACGTGCAGTGATGGGGGCTCAGGGAGCGGCCCCTCACCAGCAGGAGAATGGTGATAGTCACGAGACACACCAGGACCGCCCCCCACCAAAGGCAGAACCCAGTTCAGGTCGTAAATGCTGAGGAACTCAGGGGAATGTGGCAGGAGCAATCAGGGAGGCTTCCTGGAGGAAGCAGCATTGAGCTGGGTCTTGATAGGGAGGGTCTGGATGAAGCAGGCACCTACACACCCCTGCCTCAATTACTGCCCTCTTGGGAGACACCACCCAGGAGCATGTGGCCGGGAGGGAGCTTCAGGCCTACCCCTCCCTTTCAGAGTCATTCACACCGGACCACAAGCCCCTGATGGGGGAGGCACCCGAGCTCCGTGGGTTCTTCCTGGGCTGCGGCTTCAACAGTGCAGGTAAGCGTGGGCAGCAGTGCGTCCCCGACTCCCTGGCATCCCTGTGAGTGAAGACAGCCAACTGGGCCTCTCCTTCAGTTCTCAGAGCCCCACCCCCTGGATTGGGGCGCTGGGCCTGGGAGCACTGCAGCCCTGACAGGGGTGGAGATGGGACAAGCCTGCCGGGAGAGGGTGAGGTCCCGTTAGGAGGTGTGTGGCACCCCAGGTGTGAGATCCAGGGCTTAGGGGCTGATGCTGCCCATAGAGGTGGGAGGGGCACGGAACTGAGGTGCAGGGCCCTGGGGGTGGATTGCAGACCTGCGGCTGTGCTCCTGCCAGGAATGATGCTGGGAGGTGGCTGTGGGCAGGAGCTGGCCCATTGGATCATCCACGGGCGCCCGGAGAAGGACATGTATAGCTATGACATCAGGCAAGTGCCCGCTGGGACCCGTGGGCAGGAGGTGGCTGCCCTAGGATGGGGTGGGGTGGGGTAAATATCCAGGGCTATTTAGAAAGGAGCCTTCCCTGAAATCCAGAGGGCTTCTTGGAAGAGGTGCCAGTAAGGGAAGAAAGGGAAGAAGCCTGCCAGCGGGGGCGGTGCTGCAGGGTGCCTGGGTTTGGCAGATCCACGGCCCTCTACAGTTGCCAGGACCTCTCGTCCCAGTGTCCTGCCTGATCCGCCTGACAGCTCTGGGATCAGCAGTGGGATCATATCATCCCACTTTGCAGATGGGGAGACTGAGGCCCGGGGAGCAGGAGGGACTGCACAGGCTGCCCAGGAAATGGGGCTGAATTGGTGGTTATTGTTAGGACATGTGCGTATCTGGGAGACAGGCAGCCCTGAGCGAGATGTCAGCTGCATCCATCCTTCACTCACAGGGTGTCTGGAATCAGTCAGACCCTGTGCCGAGCACTTTCCTCTCTGTAAGCTGGGGTGTGATGTATATGCTGTAAATGTCGCTGGGAGCAGTGAGCGTGTTTGTGTAGGTAAAACGCTCGGCATCAGGTCTGCACACGGAAACACTAAACAAAGCTGAGCAGAGCCCAGGGGGCACTGATGTCAGAGTTGGGAGGCGTCCTGGTTGCCCACTGACCTCTATGAGTCGGGACAGGGATGCAGGTGCCCCCAGGCAGGGTCTGGAGGGTGGCAATCGGTGGGGCTGGGGTCTGGCCCCCAGGTGGCAGTTCTGCACCCCGAGCTCTGCAGGTGGCAGTCAAGGCAGCGGCTTGGAGGGGCCTCTGTGGGTGTTCGGCCCGCTCCGCTGTGACTGGGGAGATCCCAGCTGCCCGGCAGGGCTGGAGGTGGTGCGGGTTCAGCTCAGCGCACCCCAGCTCCTTTGCTCACCTCGTGCCTGCCTGGCACGCTGGGGACCTTGTATCCACTGGGGGGGATGCCTGGCCCCCACAGAGACAGACAGACATACCCTGAGATCCCCCCCCACTGCCGCCCCCTCCATGGCGCCTGGCACAGCGTGGTCCGCTCTGGCGCCACCTTGGAGTCTGTCTGGGTCTGTGCCCACGTGCTCTCCCAAGAGAGGAATGTTCCAGAAATGATAAAGCTGCACGGGGCCTCAGGGATGGGCCAGTCCAAGCCCCTCCTGCTACAAACAGCAAAACAGAGGCGCCGTCGCAAGAGGCATCTTGTCTGAAGTCACCCCATGTGCGAGCCAGAGTGGGCAGGGACCCAGCTCCAGCCCTGCAGGGCTGTCTGCCATCCGGCTTCCCTCGGGGGGTGAGGCCTCAGCACTGGAATCGGACGGACCAGGGCGCATCACCGGCCTCGCCGAGTGGCCTCTTACCTCCGGGGCTGGTGGAGGCCCCTGGCATGGGTCTGAGCCTCGCTCCTCAGCCCCCTCTTCTCACAAGCTGTGACATTAGAGGGAGCGTCTTGTGGGCGGGTTTGTGGGTGGAAGGCAGAGCTCCTGCCTCTGCCCTGGGCTGGCTGGGGTCTTGCGTCACAGGTTGGAAGGCAGAGGGCCCAGGGAGGGAGCCCCTGAGTCTGGGGCCTAGTGGGTAGGGGTCGGGGCTGTGATCTGGGCCACCCGCCTTTCTGGCCCGGGCAATGCACCCAGGAGATGACTGGCTCATGGCATCGGGCCTGAGCGGTCACTGACGTGGGGCGTCCGTGTTCACCCAACACCCGCCCCCCTCCCCATCCCCACTCACATACTGGATGGCTGCCACCACCGGACTAGCTGTGGCACCGGCACCCGGGGCCTCTCAGCACTGATGGGATGTTCTGCTTCCCTGGCCTGAGCGGGGCATGGAGACCCAGACCCCACAAGAGAGGTGGAGCCAGGAAATGAGCGCACTGCGTCAGGGAGTCGCCAAAAAACCCGGACGAGGGAGCGCCAGCCTTGTCCCCCTGCTTAGACACTCGGAAGGTCGGAGCAGAACTCTGACCCATGTCACCTCCTTGTCTTACACGCGGAGGACGGGCTCGGGGAGAGAGGTGCCTGAGGAGGTGATCGGGGCCCAGGGCCGGGTCCAGGGCGTGTCTGGACCCTGGCCTGCATGTGAGGCTCCCGGGGCTGGCCTGGCACCAGGTGCCCTCCAGGCCACAGCAGCTGCCTCACGGATGGTGGCGGTGGCACCCCCTTTGGACACCCAAACAGGTTCTCAGCTGTCCCGGCCCCCCACCAATTAGCCAGTTCTTCCTCCTCTCTGACCTTGGTTTCCCCATCTGTGAAATAGGAACAATGATCCACCCTCTCAGTGGAGTGCATTTGAGGCTCATGGTAGGGATGCGTCACCTCCCCCAGGGCCTGGCATAGGTGGGGCCCAGAGCACGGGCCGTTGTTTTTAAAGAAAGCTCTTGGGGTCCTGGCAACCAGGGAAGAAGTCGCTCTTTGTTATGTCAGGAGGGTGGCTGGATGCCGGACCCCGGCTGCAGGCCCCTCTGCCCGCTTGTATGCAGGTGGAAAACGGCAGCTGGGTCCTTGTGGGCCACGGGGAGTGGTCCTTCCGCTGCTCACCCCTGTCGTGCTTGGGCTGCGCTGAGTGCGCCCGCCCCTGACACCCACAGGTGTGCATAGGGGCGAGCAGAGGGGCTGGTGGGGGCCTGTCTAGAGGGGCGGGGTGTGTCTGTGCAGGGGTCACCCAGCCCTGCCTCAGGCCCATCCCCCTCCCTGGTCCCTGCCACCCAGGGGGCCTGAGAGGACAACTGAGGCTCCACCTCCCCCCCTTGAGAGCCCCCCAGGAGCCCC